>NC_092522.1:120323410-121019660 GCF_037038585.1 Patagioenas fasciata | reverse complement strand
GCCCCGGCCTCGGGCCGCCGCCCGCCGCTTCTCCGCCCCGCAGGTCCCGCCCTGCGGAACGCCCGGACAAAGCCTTATCAGAGTCGGTGTGTGCAGTGAGAAAAGATATCCCAAAACCTCCCCTCCTACGGGTGTAATCGCGTGTGTGTCTACTCGCGATCTCCACTCACCACAGTCGTGTGTGACTATTGTTTCAGAGTAAAGTTTATGTGGGGGAGTGACGACTAAAATCAGCTCTCTAAAGTAACAGCATCACTGCACCTACGATATCTCCTAAATATCTGTTTTTCAGGGTGGATAAAATGAATACAGAAAGGCAATAATGGGACAAGAAACGCGCATTCTAAGAGGTTGAGTCGAGAAATGTCCTCTTTCCGACTACATTATTCGTTTTGTACTGTGAATGAAAGTATGAGTTTCAGCTTGTGAGAACTGTGTTCCTACGTTAGGCCTTTAGACTACTTTTGTTTCTCATCACGGTGAATGACGATAATAACAACCCTCCCCTCCCACCTCGAACGCTCAAATGCTGAAGAAATGCGTATTTAACAAGATTTCCAAATCTTTCCTCTAACTTTAACGTTAGATATTTGTACTGACAGATGGTTATCAAATGAAGTGACACTCAAAAGCGAGTTCCACACCGGTCTGTAGCGCTACTGAAACCACGTTTCCAAAAATGCTCCTTCCTTTCCCCACGCGAGAACAAACTGCCGATGTAGCAGGGAGCACATTTCTCGAACTATCAGGGATCAACTCGGTTAAACGGGGAATGATAAAACAAGTCAAGAAAGCTCTGAATTCAGCGGGAGTATCCTAGAGCTACCGAGGAACAGATCATTTGTAAAGTGCAAACGGACTGTGAAATGTGAAGTGCTCTAAGCTAGTTTGAACGTACTTCTGTCAAATGTCAAGTTATCACCATTTAGGGAGTAAATCCAAAATACGCTAAACAGTGGGGGAGGGAAAGAGAGAGAGAAACTGAGAGTGGTTTACGTTTACACAAATTGACAGACTCAGGTATTTTTAACCTCTTACCTCTTCTTATCACACCTCCTTGCCCGTTCAGTACAAGTCCACACTGGGCCTCCACTGAGCTCTTAAGTAATGAGGGGGGGGAAAGGAAAGAAAGGAAATAAAGAAATCAGATACAGAAACCCACAGAGAGATTACATAGCTTCTGCTTTGTTCCACGACTCACACAGAAGCAATAGTTAAGGTAAACTGGAAAAACACGCTTGCTCTCACTGAACTCAAGTGCTCTGTCGAAAGCCCACCGCCATACCGCAGACTACCCCTACCCCACAGAATGCAGAATAGTGATCACATAAATTGACATTTAAATACGAGTTTCTTCTGAACTGGGGAGTTAGATCGGTAGTTACACGGCGGGACAGAGAGACAAGCAAGTACTCTTGAGAGAAGTGTGTTCCCGCACAAAGCTAAAAATTGTTGCACTCACAAAGGTAAAAATACACTTTTATGTAGTATTTCTGTATGTTTAGCTGTATATTTACACGCAGCTAAATACATATATATGTTTCGTGGCACATATACACAGACTTACAAAGTGTGCACAGAAGTAGACAAAGAGCACAAACAACAGACGACCTACTGGGCTTTGCCGGCTACACAGAGTCGTAAGGGTGTTGTAACAATGCGTGTGTCCGCACATAGGTGGGGATGAATATGCATCTGTGTGCACTCATACACGGGCACCCATGTGTGATTATGGGGTGAAGAACCATCCAAAAAACTGCCTAGGGCTTCTGGTGCACATCCGAAGAAATCTCACGTCTTTATGCTCCTGTTACAAGTCTGATTATTTGGGGATCTTCGCCCCCCTTAATAAATATTTTTATTGGAATGATAAAAGACTTGAAAGGGTTGGGTTTTCTTTGGGTTTTTCCTGATGTTGGGGTTAAAAAAACACACCAAACCAAACCTAAATCTTTGCCCAGTGGAAATGTGTTAAAGACGCGTTTTCCTCTACAAACAAACGAGGTATTGGACATGAAAGAGGCCTTTAAGGGTGTTAACCTACTCAACAGCCCGTGAAGAGTTAAGTAAATGCGGAGAGAGTCGGTGCATAATAAAAACCCCACTTTACAAAACAACCTTTACAGTCCTGGCTCTCTCCCCCACTTTCACCATATTGGCGCTGGCCCTGTAAGACCTTCCTTTTCAAGGCTCTTTTTTATTTTAAGTGTTCTGCCTTAAAGTGATTATGAAATCAATATGAAAAAAACTTGGCGACTGAGCATAAATTAAAGCGGTGATGGGAAAAGGTGTGACAGTTTTCTTTGTTGCCCATGGAAAATCTTTTTAGGGCACTGAAAGATGCCACTCCGGCTCCAAGACTGTTTGCATCTGTTAGGCTGACTTAAACCGCCCTCGAAACTATTGGACATTCACTTAAAATTCTGTGCAGGGAAAAGTATATTTACATTTGTTGCATTTGAAATGAGGCATATGCTGATGAACGTTTTAAAAAGAAAGACTAAGGAGAAAGGGGAACACTGGTTAGACCACAATTTTGGTTTCAAAGTATATTTGTACGGTCCTGTTTCTGTTCGCCACCAAAACGCTTCCCTCTAAGCCAAGCTGATATTCGCAAGGGTCCAAGTTTGTTCAGAATCATCTAAATAATAACAACAAATATTAATATTTTCAACTTCTCAAGGATTTTCGATATCTCAGTACACTCCCTCTTGTCTTCGGGAAAAGAAGGAAAAATAAACAGAAGAGTAGGAACAAAGACGCAAGTCTTTTACTTTTGAATAAAGTATGATCGAAAAAAATAACATTTCCCAAAGAAGAGCTGTTTATTCTTTTATTTTTTAACTAAATAAAAAAAGATTATGCCTCTAGCAGCTTAACCAACCTCTTTAAAAAAAAAAAAAAAAGGGAAACATGTTGTTTGGTCGGATGACATTGCATAAATGACCAGTTGAATGGCACTAAGTCGAAAATTGGATAAACTATGGTGCTTTTTTGCCCGGGACTTAGGCATTGTCTGCTGTCTTGCAAACGTCCCTAATCCCCTCTTTTGAAAAATACAAGGCTTTGTGCCTGCCAAAGAAAAAAAATTTGTACAGATACAAAAAAATCAGCAGCAGACGTGGTTATAAAAAGGAGTAAATAGGTTTTAGTTGGGCTGAGCAGTGAATGGCAGATTTTTTTTTTTTTTTTTGAGGGGGGTAACATAAGGAGATCCTTGTGAAAAATGTAAACAAAAAATCGCCAGAGAGGATAATATTATATAGAGAATTTTAATGGAGAAAGCTAGGTTTAAATAGTTAGGGTTTCCTCTTCAGAGATAGAAAAGATAACATCTTTTGTTGTTGGGATGTTGGATTATTTTTCTCCTTAAAAAAAAAAATCCGATATAAATGTAAACATTTTTTGTTGTTTTGATTTTAAGGGAAGAAAATAAACCTTCTTAGTTTTACAAACTTCGTGGTTCTTTTTTTCCCAGCCTTTGCCCGCTACGTATTTTTGGAAAGACCAACATAGCCAGCTTTGTATGACTGGGAGCGAGATTTGGGGGAAAAGTAAGTACAGTAAATACGGTTCTATTTGTCTCTCCCCGCTGACCGGGAAACCTTTAGTTCCTCAGCTCGTCGGGAGAAAGGTTTGCTTTTGATTCGGGGGTCTTTTAGAAATGAATGATAGAGGCGGGCGTTGTTTGCGATTTTGGAAACAAATTTCATTTAAGCTCAGTTTACCAGAGATGACTTTTTAGTTCAGGGGAAAGGATTTCTAAGTGGATAAAGGTGAGGGTTTCGTACGTAAAAACAGATTTTTTGTTTGTTTGTTTTTTGTGGATTCAGATGCCGGTTAGGGGGGAACAGCTGAATGATTAGTTACATAGACAGATAAATTAGATTTATCTGCTTCTATCTCTCTCCCTGTTAACATCTAGGTCGGATATTGCGAGGGAGTTTTGTCGTACTGAATATTTCTAATGAACGTTTGCTCCCGTTTATTTCTTCCCTGCCATATCTCTCAGAGTTGAACGGAAGGTTTGTCTTTGTTCGCTTATCGGAAAGCAGATTTATCTTCTGCCCTGCCTTTTTTCTGTTTTCCTATTCCATCCTTTCCTTAACGCATGTGTCTGCTCTGTCCATGCAAGTTCTTTTAACGGTTGCCTTCGCCGAAAGAAGGTAAAAGTTTAGGAAAAGCAAGAAAGTGGCTTTGCTTTGCCTCAGTTTACTTTTTGTGTGACTTTGGAGAGAGTTGGGTACACGCACACGCGGACCCGCACGGACACACACGCACCCCGAGATCTCTGGATGAGTCCCACGGTCTCAGCCCTCACAGGGACACAACCCACGCGGGGAAATCAGGAGCGAGGGGTTTTTTTGTTGTTGTTGTTTGGCCAAGACAGACCATTTTTTTCTTCTTCTTTTTTTTTTTTTTATTTTTTTAATCCCCTTCCCCCCATTTTTTGTTGCTACTATTCTGGTGGGGACGAGCTCTAGGATCGGATTTTGGATGAATCTTTCCTCCTTTGTATGAGCTATTCTGAGCAGAAGGAAAATGGGGAGGGTGAGGCGGGGAGGGGGGGGGAACCAGTGCAGGGGGGAGGGGAGAAGAAGGTACCTCGAAAGGAGATCGCATGCTATTTACCTGCAAATCGTCTGCTCCCGAGGCTGCAAGCCCGAGGCTTGGTCCTGGCAGGAGTCTTTGATCTGGATGCATCCCATATTGGGATCCATGGCTCATAAGAGACAGGTCGTGGCGGCGATAAGCATCTAAGCACCCCAGCTCTCTCCTCTGCTCGTCCAAGCAAGAGGACTTGAGCGCCCGCGCATTGTGCAGGTTGATAAAATCAGTGGGCTCCCCATGGTGGATCTGCTGGTAATATTGCTGGGAGTGATGGAGAGAGTTCAAGGAGTAAGCGTCGGGGTTGACTGCCGGGTGGCTGTGTTGGAACTCGTAGTGGAAGGACTGGTGGTGCAGTGGGGTGTACTGGTGGTTAGTGGAGAAGTACGGGGAGGCGAACTCGGTGCCCGTGGTAGAGTAAGTGAGAGGAGACGAGGAGGAATAGGCGACGGTCGAGTTGGCCACAGACTCCAGGCATCCAAGCTGCATCAATCGGTAACTGTTTGATCCGTCATGACGTATCTGCAAGGAAGAAGTGAAAAGAAGACCCCAAAACTGGAGGTTTGTCATTGAAAACCCCCGGGTGCGGTTCTTCCAAGCCCGCTGTCCTGCATAGCTTCCCCCCTGCAGAAGCCTCTAAGCTGCCACCCCAACAACAAAAGATCCTTTCCTACCTTGGGCTGGTGCCATAAAGGTCTGTTCAAAAACCCGTAAGCAGCCCAGCCTGCCCTTAATTCCGCCAAGTAAAAGGAATCCACGCACTGAAATAAAAAAACAATCTATCTGTCCAACTATCTATCTATCCATCCACCTCTTGATCACAGCTGTAATATCTGGGGCTGACACACACAAAAAAGTCATCAAACAGAGGAAACTACCGAGAATACACACAAGTCCTGTCCCTATGTTACAGCGTTACACATTGAGAAAGCTTTGCCGCCTGTTTGCCTTCCTTCCTTTCTTTCTTCCTTCCTTCCTTTTTTTTTTTTGAACCCCTATTTTTCTTTCTTTTTAAAATAACGAATCAGATCCAAAATTCCACACCCCCCCCCTCCTTTCCCTCCGTTTTGAAAGAAAAGCGGAGTCCTGCTTTTTAGTGAGAACTCCCCATTCCTGGCGAGCTGGTGGTGATTTCTCTCCACTTCATTATATTATTAGGGGTATTATTCTGATTTTCGTTCTGGCAACGGTTTTAACGTGGTAATGAGTTGCCCTTTCTGGCGACAGATGTCATAACGAATTTTCTCTCTATACTTCTTTAAGTTATCTCTGAAGCCGGATTATAATTAAATGTAACGGTCCAATATGGATTAAAAAAAAATGGAAACAACCACACAGGCACATACACACATATGCACATACACGCACACACACATCCACACACACGCGCGCACACACACACACACACTCACACACACAAAATACCTCTGCATCGTGGACGAGACCTGGAAAGGTAGTTGACATTTTTTGGTTCTCCGAAAAAAAAGAAAAAGAAAAAAAGAGAGAGAAAAGTACTCGGGATAAAATTCCCCTCTCCAAATTAAAAAAAGGAAAAAAATTAAAAAAGACAACAAAAAAAGAAAGAAAAAAAGAAAAAAAGAAAGAAAAAGAAAAAAATTGAAAAATCCAAAGTTCATGTATTTCCCCGATTTTTTTTTTTTAGAAAAAAATCACTACAGACAGAGAGAATTTGCAATGTATCTGCATAGATCAGATCTCTCGCTTTTCCATGCACCTCCTTAAAAACCTGTAGGAACAAAATTTTCCCTCTGCACAAAAGCTGCTCCCTGGATCAGATTTTGTACTTGCTGGGTATTTCTTTGGCTGATGTCGTAGGTCCCTTGGTAATATAGAAGTTTTGAAAATTAAGCATCAGCACTGAGAACTGGGAGGACAATAGATAGAGGAGCTTCATCCCAGGAGACAAGGAATAAATATTGTATCTTCGCCTAATAAGGAACTGTAGGTTCTTTCAACATTTTTATACATTTTTTCCTCCACTCTTTAGAATGCTTTTTCTTACCCAGGCTAATATGGGAGCTAATCTGAACGAAGGGGGTATTTTGTGTACATTTTATTGGGAAGACATAAAACTAATATATATTAATATATATTATTTAACCATCCTTTTCAATAGGTAAGTGATCCTTCCTGTTGATTATACTGCTTTTAAATACTGACCAGAATTTAACATTGCACATTTGTATGTGTGTCTGTTTAACTGTATTTTTTTTTCCTAAATGAAAACTATGTGGTTTGTTTTGGTTTGGTTATTTTTTTTTTACCCTTGCATTTACATCGAATTTAAATCCACCCCACACTCCAATCTGCTTTTAAATCTACCTAATATGCTATGTTACAGGCTTCTTAAAATAGCATTTTCAAACATAAAACTAGGGTGAGACCACAAAGTAGCACATATTATATGGAATTATACGTAAAATACATTCAGATCTACGGAATTACATCTGTCTATATAGGAGAAAAAAAAAACAGGGATGGGAAGGTATGAGCTAAAGACCATTGATAGCTGTTTTCCTTTCGACATTTCTAAGTGCCGATATATTTTAGTGATGGAAATGCAGGGGAGGGGGGGCTGCGTAGCCCCGGGTTGCAAAGCTGAAGGGTTACGTTATTTATTTATTTAATGACACCGGTCCGAGGAGTCACCACTCGGGGAATAAACCCTCTCTACCAGCTCAGCTCCCCTATACCCCCGCCCCGTCCCTCTGCCCCCCAGGAAGCGACTCTCCGGCCCCGAAGTGACTGCGGGCTCCGCTCGGGGAGCGCCCCGGGGGCGTCCAAGAGTAGCGGAGGGGGGGAGTCACACACCCTCCGAGAAGATGCCAACCCAAATGGCATTTCCCATCGGGGTGGCTCTGCTGATGGCCAGCTTCCACAAATGATAAGCCTGGAGAGCGGAGAGGGTGTAACTTGCTTTTAATTGCCATTTAATTTGGGTTGCTTTTAAGCGTTTAAGCTGCGAAGGTGTCTTAATAACAACCCGCAGGCAAATAGGCATGTGGCTCTCTTCCTCTCTCTCTCTCTTTTTTTTTTTAAAGTCCAGGTTTTGGGAGGGTTTGTTGGTATCTGCTCATGCAGGCTAACAGGAGCTGTCATTCAGCCCCTGTTTTCTTGCCACAAATGGACAAAGGCACACGACTGGAATGGAAATGCATTGTCTGAAATGGGAGAGGGCGACGGGCCGGGCGTGCGGAGGGGTCAGCAGCGAACACCCCGCACCTCTGCAGGGAGCTGTGTCTCCCCACCCCGAGCCCCCCGCCCCGTCTGGGCTCATGGGGAGAGGGAAGTGGGAGGAAAAGGGAACGGAGGGAGGGAGGAAGGAGGGAAGGGATGGAGAGAGGGAAGAAGGAAGGAGGAAAAGGAAAACGGAAGGAGGAAAGGGAGGGAAAGAGGGAAGACATAAGGAACGAGGAAAAGAAAGATGAAAGGAGGAAAAGGAAGATGAAAGAAGGAAAGGAAGGGAAAGAGCGAAGAAGGAAGGTGGAAAAAGAAGGAGGAAGAGAGGGAAGGAAGGAAGAGAGGGAAGGAAGGAAGAGAGGGAAGAGAGGGAAGGAAGGAAGGAAGGAAGGAAGGAAGGAAGGAAGGAAGGAAGGAAGGAAGGAAGGAAGGAAGGAAGGAAGGAAGGAAGGAAGGGAGGGAAGAGAGGGAAGGAAGGGAAGGAAGAGAGGGAAGGAAGGAAGGACGGAAGGGAGGAAGGGAGGAAGGAAGGACGGAAGGAAGGAAGGAAGGAAGGAAGAGAGGGAAGGAAGGAAGGAAGAGAGGGAAGGAAGAGAGGGAAGGAAGAGAGGGAAGGAAGAGAGGGAAGGAAGGAAGGAAGGAAGGAAGGAAGGAAGGAAGGGAGGAAGGGAGGGAGGGAGGGAGGGAGGGAGGGAGGGAGGAAGGAAGGAAGGAAGGAAGGAAGGAAGGAAGGAAGGAAGGAAGGAAGGAAGGAAGGAAGGAAGGGAATTGTTTCTTTCTCTTCATTTGGATTCCGTACAGTTCTAGTGTTCTTAATGAAATAAAAATATTTTTCCCCAATACGTATATGAGAAAATTATACGAACTCTTCCAGGTTCAGATTTTACTGGGCCTCCTCAAGGTTTTGGCAGTTGAGAGAATAAAAGAACATGTGGGAATGGGCAAACTTCGCTCTTTCTAATGCATCGTTGGAGCCTGGCGAGCGCAGTGTGAGCAGCCACACCAGCCTTGTGCACCACAGCTTAGACCTAACAAAAAAAAAAGAAAAAAGAGTTAAGACACCTTGAGCACACCCTCTTGGCGGTGGAAGAAGTGTCCCTTCCCTTGAAGGAGGAAGGCAACCTCCCCACACACATCCAGGTCACCGCCCCCCAGCTCGGCGGAATTCCCCCAGCTCATTATTTGCTCAGTGTTGCTTTAGTCCTGCCTGGATCTTGTGGTTTTTTTGGGGTGGAGGAAGGGGTGGCGAGAGAGGAGTGGGATATTTTCCTCGACCTGGCCAAGGCAAGCCCAGCTCAGTGCATGGCGGGGGCACACGCTGCGAGGGGACACGACCGGGTGGACCCGGGTAGGGGGTACGGAGCGCGGCCCAGTCCCCGCCGTGATTTACGGCGCTCCAGAGGGGCAACGCTCCCCATCAACTCACCTCCACAGGGCACTTTGTTCATCTGCGCGCTTTTTTTTTTTTTTTTTTTCCCAGAAAACTACGAGTGTGGGAGAGGTGGGGAAAGGATTTGAGCGCAGATCATTCCCTTATTTTGAATCCTGTGCGCTGCCTCGGGCATGGGGCTGCTCAGCCCCTGTGAGTGCAGGGCAACACACGCACGGTGCAAGGGCTGATGCTTTCCTAACTCGTTTCCCGAGCTGCCAGATCATCCCGCTGCAAAAGACCTTTCTTGCGAGAGATGTCCCTCCCCTGTCCGACCCCTTTCCCCCTCCATCCCCCCTCCCCACGCACACGACAGCCCAGACAAACCCACAGCCACAACATCAGCCAGTCCGGAGCCCAACTTCGCTTCAAACAACAACAAAGCCACCAAAATGATTTTGTTTGGAGGAAAGTTTATAAGAAACCCCGGCTTGCCAGATGCACGTTACTGGTCAGTTCCATCTGTTAGCTTCGCTTACAGACCCTAAAAAAAAAAAATCATATAGACCATTTGCGCTTTTAACTACCCTCAATCCAATTAATAACGCGAGTCAAACTGCAAAGCACTTATTAATTACTCCCAAAGAAATTCTTTCAGGAAAGTTAATTGGAAACTTTCTGGTTTTCCAACCAGCGCCATAAGCTAATGGTCAGGGCAGCCAGACTTCGCGTTCAGTTTCATTGTGGCTGGGCACGTTGTTTATCTCCTTCTTAAAGTTCGTTTCTGCTCCCAGGTTACAGAAAGTATGTTTTTTAAATTTATTTCAATTGTATTTATTATTTATTTTTAAGGGGTCTCAAAAAAACCCCAAACTGAGTAGGCTGCTGGAAGGGGTGGGGATGTGGTGGTGGAGTATAAAAAAACTCCTTCTCTGGGATCACCTCGGTTTTCCTGGTAGCTCATTGAAGTGTGCAAAGTGGTTGGTGCTGCTACAGGGACAAAGTCTGGGCTTGACGTCTGGCTGCTGTGTGAGAGTAGCTCCTCAGTTCAGACTCACAGAGCTCCCTCACCTCGTGTTTGGCTTATAAATGTTTCCCAGCATTTAGAAGTCTGAAATTGCAAATTTTTCTTTTCTTTTTTTTTTTTCCTTCCCGTTTTAGCTTTTACATTTTGCTGGTCGCCCAATAATTGTTTATTTCCTCATTAAGAACTTTGTCTTCTGCTGAGTGTCACCAATCTTGGTCCTTGCTGAACCTGAACTTCTGATGTCTTTTCCTAGAGTTTCTTGTGCCTGAATGAGACCAGTTCAAGCCACCACAGGCAGCTGGAGTCAGCAGTGCCAGGACATTCCTGGATCAGAGCCCATGCTTTGCGATGCACTTTTCTGCGAAGGATCCGACGAAAAGTCCCCCCTTCAGCAGCCACCAAGGCCTCTGTGCTTAAAACCTTTTTCCATCCTCTTTGTTCTCTGCAGTTCCTGAAGTCTGGGGGCCGTGAGCTTTTGGGGACACTCGGCTGACCTAAAACAAAAGCAGCCCTGCGGTCGCTTTTGTGCATCACTTGGTCCTGCCCATTGTTTGCAGATCTGTCGTTGTTGATCCTTTGTCTTATCCCACTCAACCTCCCCCTCAAATCTTTTCCTTCTACTGCTCCCCTGGTCCATTGAACACCTCCCTTCTGCCTGGTAGAGGGGGTGAACCTGAACATGGGCTCCGTCTACGCTGAGCATCACCACCCCATCTTCCTCCCCCGAACTTCTAATGCAGGGAAAACCCTGGGAGAGACCAAGACATTTGTGGGTTGGAAGAAGAGAGCTGGTATGGTCATGTCCCTCTCCCCCATCCACCCACAGACTACCTATCTTCATTTTCAGGCAAATGTATCTCTGTGTCTAGCTCTTCACTCATCCACCCCCTGTCTGATAAATAAATAAACTCTATACACTCTCTACAGAAAAAAAAAATATATATATATATACCAGAGTTAGAAATTTTTGGGATTGAGGTATATTTTTTTATCATTATTTTGAGAATGCAAGTGTTGCTTTTCCTTTTACAAGGAGAAAAAAAAAAAAAAGATGTAACACTGGAGTTCACAGACTTCAATTCTGGGCAATAAATGTGGGGAGTTTTGGAAGGGGTTTCTTCAAGCTGCAAGACTAGAGATGTCCAGCCTTGTGCTACTACAGACACCTGCCTATTCTGAACATAGCTGAGCTCTCCAATGCCCACCATCATGTTTCCTTCTCCTTGCAAATTTGTATTCTGCCTCACCACAACAGCCGAAAGGCAACATGATGGGACAGAGAAAATGTATTTGCAAGCAATTAAAATGCTGTGAATATATTATTTGAAAATTCAAGGCAATAGCTGTTGTCTCCAGTAATTTCTTTGATGGCAGCAAGACTTCCTGCTTGCTGCATCTTTTGTGAAGACTGAAGGGCAGCTGCATTTCAACCCAGGTGCCTCACATCACTCAGAGTCAATGCAAAAGGGATGGGTGATATGGTTTCGGAGATGTCAATATTGATCAATATTGCCCTGCAAAAACCAGACCAGTGCTCAATGGGAGTGAATGCCATTCACACCAGTCTGTGCAAAGATCAGGAGGGCAGAGCTTGTGACCACTGGACTAAAACCTGAGTTTCCAGACAGCCTGGATATTTGGTAAGGGTGATTCATTGACTGCTTGTCGATGAGAGACCCTCTTATCCTCCTTCCTTTTTCTGGTCCATCTTCCCCATCCCCATCTTCCTTAGTCTCTGTCCTCCCTGTTGGCCAAAGAAGGTCTGAGCCTCACAGTCCCTGTTCCTCTCCTGTTATTTCTTGTGATAAGTGTCATGGTGATGTCCCTGCTTTCTCCTTCAAGAACCCTGTCCCACAACCACAGGTTTACTTCTTACATGGAGCTGCTCCTCATGTTTATCCTCTCCACTCAACCAATCATGCAATCATCTAATTTCTCCCTTTCCTGCCTGTTTCCCCACATGATCCTGAGCTGTTGTGTGCCCCATTCTGTCTGTCTTTGTTCTTCAACCAAACCCCAAGAAAACAGCTTCTCTTGGCTTGTAGAGATGTGGATATCCTGCTGGGGAAGGTGCTCAGCACCCCTTCTTATATGGCTCCTAGGGCTGTACCTGCCCATGGAGTCTTTCCCACCTCATCCTCCTTGACAATGGCTTCTGGTGCACCTTGGTCTTTCACACACTCCTTCTCTAAGGCATTTATCTTATTGCCACTATTGTGTCTACAAGTTGTCTACCCACCTTTTCTCTTATTTCGGCACCTCCATCAAGAAAACCAGGCTGCTTCCACTCTTCCCCTTTTGGGATTTCTACCTTTTCAGTCTTCACACAACAGTCTAGTTTTGCCAGTGCCTTTTACTGCCATGTTCCTAATTTCTTTCAGTATCTCTACCGCACCCCTTAGGGGGTAACACGAAGACTGTCCATGGCAGCTGCCTTCTCTCTATCTCTGCAAACACTGAGACAATGAAAATCTTCCCATCCTTCTTCCTTCCAGCTTTCTCTTGAAAGAAAAAGCTACTTCAGTCAATTGCTCCTGCTATCTCTTAGAGGAAATTTTTCTTGTCCATTGACCTCTTTGGTACTTGAAGAATGTCCTACCACTTGCGTAATCTTGCTCTCTTGAGTAGTTGTTTCAGTCCTCAACTTGGCTCCTCTCACATATTTTGCACTTCCTTTCATTTTGCACATCCTCCCAGACCTCTTTTCTCTTTAGCTGATCTATCTCATTCATGTAGGTCACCTTTTTACCCTTAAACTCTTTTTCTGATTCTGTGGCTATCATCTGATGGTACTGACTGCTGTGGGCAACAGAATCACAATAATTTTGGAGGATCCTTTAATAATATCATTCTTTTTCCTATCTATCTAATGATTTGCCAAATCCCTTATATTATGTGTGTTTTGTTATTCTGAAAGGGGACGTTTGATTATAATTACAGATGTAACTATACTGTAATTACTTTTCTGAGAGAATTATGTGTAAAGTAAAGAATAATGTGTAAAGTAAAGTAATTATGTGAGAGTCTTGCCTTCCTTCACACCAGTAGCTTGTCAGTCAATTCCCCTTTGCTTGTAGTGCATTGACACACTCAAATTTTGAGAAAGGAAACAGTCAGAGATAACTCAGCAATGTTTTGTGTCCCCAAGTTTATATCAAAGAAGAAGCCAGAAATTCTCCCTTAAAGAATCTTTATTTATAATAACTTTTCTTTTTTTTTTTTCTTCCTTCCAAATTGTGATCCTGTATTTGTTTGCTCTGACCATACTTTCTAATTGCTTCATCTAGGATTTCTCTAGCAATATTGCTGCTCTAAGTTATTTCCACTATTAATACTGCATTGGAAAACTGTTAAAAGGAAACACAGACATAATTATCTCTGTTCATGAAACAGGAAGATGTCAGCAATTCAGCAATAGAATAGATTGAAACCAGTTTCTGGAAAACTGCATGATGGTGAAAGCCTCAAAAAGCAACAGGAGTTCTGGTCCAAATTCTTGTTCCATTTCTTGTGATATGGACATTTAACCTAATTCTTCTAGACCTAATAATTTGTGGAAAAGCTCACGGGTTTCAACAGGGACATTTCGCAAGATCAGAAAGGAACAGTGGAAAAAATTAGTATTAGGAGAATTATTATCTGACATTTGCACTTGGCTCTGTAAACTATGAGCTCCATAGTTAAAAGAGTCTGATTTTAACAAAAATTGTAAAACACTTCAACTGACTTTTTTTTTTTTTTAATTATCTACCAAAGAAAAGTTATGAAACCTACTTGCACAGCAAGCACTATAGGAAGCTGTATGGGATATTCCTGCTGATTGATATAGCGTAATATCCATAGTCAACCAAGACAACAGAAAAAAAATTCATATGTGACAGAGATTTTGTATCAGACCATCGAGGTTCAGTGAGAACTGTCATCAAAATGTTATATTTTGCTGCTCACGAGAAAACATTGGTGATGAAACTGGAAATCTTACAGTTAACTAGTGCATCTAATTAAAAGGTTTTGTTTGTTTGTTTGTTTGTTTTGTCTTTCCAGTCTTAGCCCACAGAACAATTATAACCCAAAATCTCCTACATGTAACCAGCTAAACCAGGTCTTTAGAAATCCTCCTGATCAGGAACTGCCTAAGATGACATTATCCATATTATTTTCAGGATGCCTTTCGATATATGAGGCAAAAATCTTATCATTAAACTTCTCTCTGGTAGTGGAGAATGAAAACATCTGTAGACTGTGATGTATTAAAGATGTACCTTATATTAGAATCATCCATAATTAATGCAGACATTCCAATAAATAATACAGTGTCAGGTTCTTTGGATTATTGAGTATACTCCACTGTGTTCATATACTTATGCACTGGTAGTAATAGGGAGCAAGTTTCCCTACCTAATTAAACATTGGGCTCTACTATGTGTTTAAATAACATTAAGGTTGTGTCACAAACTTAGAAGAGTAAATTCAAAGGTAAGGATGACATCTTTCTCCTCAGCTCATGAGCCATGTATTGATGGCTTCTTCCATCTTTTTTTCCCCACCTGTGTGTCTGCATGAATATACATTTTCATGGATATTTTTACCCCTTACGCTTAATTTGTAGCCTTAACACTTTAAATTAGGTGTAGTAGTATTAATATTTTAAAGATATTCTTTCCTCAAGAGCCTGGAATTGCTCTGAATAGCTCAAATAAATCTGTATTTAGGTTAAGTAATATATAATTTTCACTGAACACATATATTTGTTAACATATTTGAAAATGGGACTTGTATTGACCCAAGAATCCTGGGTAGGTGCAAAGAAACCACTATATATTTTTTATTCGTTCAGTATTCAGGCATTTGCTATTAAAATGCATAAGATGTATCCCCAAAACTGAAGCCAGCTACTTCAGAGACATAAGATTCCACTGAGGGAATAGGTATTTATGCTTTAAAAACATATTTTAATTTCCCAATTGATCATAATAGTTCATGCATAAAATCAAGAGATTTTGGGATTTCTATTACTTTAAAATTTCCATTAACATTCACTTTGTGGAAGGAGGTGTTTTTCTTTTTTGTGTGTTTTTTTATTTTATTTTTTTATTGTTTTGTTTTGTTTTTCCCCCAAAATAAGATCTTGTCTGCAGGGTCTGATTCTGGAATGATATCTCTGATAGACAGGACATCATTTACAACCTGACAATAGCTACTAGAGGACTGATAATGATTGTGCTGCTAGAGCTCACTGTGAGCTCCATTCTGCATCCTCGACTCATGTCAGTAATCCGTATATAAGCCAGTTGTCTCTTTGACCTCCAAGGGTCTGAGCACGCTAGTGAAGATGGAAGGGTCAGGCAATAAAAGACTAGTACTTTCTTGCATGAAGGACCTGATCCAAAGATTATCTTAAGCCAATGGAATTCTTCTCCTGGAATTCAAAGAGATGTGGAAAATGCTCTAAGCAACTATTTGGATTTGTATTGTACCTACAATGTAAGAATAACAGGGAAAATAAGAATGTCAAAATGTTTGCCTAGAAAATGTCTTTAAAAAATAAGTTAAAATATTAGTTCCATAGCCTGGAAGCTAAAAACATGTATTATTTAATTGAGAACCATGAGAAAAAAAATACTTTCCCTTCCTTCCTTCCTTCCTTCCTTCCTTCCTTCCTTCCTTCCTTCCTTCCTTCCTTCCTTCCTTCCTTCCTTCCTTCCTTCCTTCCTTCCTTCCTTCCTTCCTTCCTTCCTTCCTTCCTTCCTTCCTTCCTTCCTTCCTTCCTTCCTTCCTTCCTTCCTTCCTTCCTTCCTTCCTTCCTCCTCTCTCTCCCTCTCTTCCTTACTCCCTCTCTACTGCAGATTAATACCATTACATCGATGTACTAGCACTAGGGACAAACTAATTAATCGGTTCCTAAACTGTGACTTAAACTGTAATTTTCAGCAGTAATTTCCCTCTATTCATATTGTTCGGCTGTTCTGAAATGATTATTTGCAGACCAGTGAACGAAACATGGGCCATCAAAGTTTTTGATTGTACAATAAAATTACTGTAATTGAAGTACAATGCTTTCAGTAAAGACAATGGGCTACTGCTTACTGACCCCATTCAACACAATTGTTAGTTGAAACAAATGTTTAACTTCATTTCTGAGTGTAGAGTAATTAAAAAAAAAGCAAAGAAATGGACTTGACACCAGTAAGCAACATTTATTCAGGATGAAAACAGAAACTGGTATTCAGGTTAGCAAAGACCAGGATATAATTTTGTTGCATATACTTTAGGGGTAAGGGACATGAACCATGGTCAGATGAAGATATTATTTATCATAAAAAGACACCACATTGCTATTTCTGACAATGCTCATGTATATTTTTCCATTTCCTCAGTTGAATAGTTCTGTGACAACAATAAAAATCCTGTCTCTTCCTCTCTGTAAACATACTTACACATCATACAGAAGCATCATGCACTTATATGTGTACAAGTTAAAGAGAGATTTTGCAATAATTTGCACAGCTATTTTATATCTTCAATTTAGACAAACCAACACAACTATGTTAATGCAACTGCTTCACCTCCCATTTGCACCAACTGAACATCTGGTCTACTATTTTGAAGTACAGAGTCACACTCCTTGTGGACTTGCAATTCCTCACCATATCAATGGGAAGTGCTGAGATATTGTTAGGAATCTTATCTGCCAGTGTACAGGTAAGTGCACAGTGTAGACTTTGCACTTACACTCATATTCCTCCCAAAATTACTGTTTTGATTATTACGCATCTAATGTGCATAGGAAGAGGGTATTTTTCCCTCAGCTGGAAATATGAACACTCACTTTCCATGTAGCCTTAACCCTGACCCTAAATTTGCAACCCTTAAAGATTAGCTTAAACAGAAGATCAATTTTGTTTATAGTGATGAGCATTGATTTTTCTCCCTGCAGTGCATGACATTGGCCTGGCTATTAACAGAGGGAAAAATATTATTCCCTATGGCTAGGAAGTTCTATAACATGAAAAGAAGTTATATTTCATAGAATCATAGAATAGTTTGGGTTGGAAGGGATCTTCAAAGTCATCTAGTCCAACCCCCCTGCAGGGACATCTTCATCCAGCTCAGGTTGCTCAGAGCCCCATCCAGCCTGGCCTGGGATGTCTCCAGGGATGAGGCATGTATGGGCAACCTGGGTCATTGTCTCACCTTCTATAAAAAATTCCTTCAGTATATCCAGTCTTAATATATAAGTATACATGCGTGTGTGTGTGTGTATTTTTTAAATATATATTTAGATGTATACATAAAATGTTATCACCAGCCTAATACCCGTTGCCCTACAGGATGGGCTTCTAAAATGAAAAGTTACTTTTCTTTATTGTGTTCAAAGAGCCCCCTGAGCCAGGTTAGTTGTTTGTAGTAACCCAAGGGATGAAGAAAGCCTGTTCAGTATCCCTCTTCTTTCTTACGGCAAGAAGCAGGTTGTGATTTGGACGTTCCACAGCCCCCTCCCCCGGCTGCGGGGGGCCGGTGGGGTGAGCCCCCCTCGGCCCCGCCGGCGGGAGCTGTCCATTCAGCACCACGGGCTGCCTGCCCGCCCGCCAAAACCACACAAAAGAAGGGAAATATTAATTAATTAAAAAAGGAAGGGGGGGGGGGGGAGGTGTGGGGGGAGAGTTAAAAAAAAAAAAAAAGGAAAAAAAAAAGCCAATCTGCTCAATCCTCTGCCTGCAGGCAGACTCTAACGGAAACCACATATGCTTTGCCTCTCCCTATAAGAAATCTTCATTGGGGCATTAAAATACTTAAAAGGATTAGTCGTTAAATACTTGTACATTTGGTTTAATTCAGTAGAAACGCTATGTCACAGGGTTACATCAGAAAGCTAGAGAGTTTTAATCTCACTTGCAGTATTTACCTAGATGTTTTATTCCTTCTGCTGCTTGTTACAGGGATAATATTAATATCCTACTTGTCCAGAGGGAGGAAGCTAAAAAAAAAAAAAGAGAACAGGCTGCTGTCTGATGGTATAAAAATATCAAAGAAACTTTTAAGGTAAAACAAAACAAACCAGCATGAATTGGAGTGCAGCATTCCTTCCCACAGCCTGTTGCTTATTCCTGATAATGGAAGGTGAGAGCTGTTGTCTTAGGAAAGCAGGGTAACTTAGGAGATTGCAGAGGTCTTGGGACATGTAAGATGGTGGCTTTGTTTAAAGCCATCTCCTTTTTTAGCCTCAGTTTCTTTATATGACAGGTGTGCAGATCCTTTGTAATTCCTCCTTCAGTGCAGTAGCTAAAAATACACTATTTTTGGCAAGGATCCAGAAGGAGTTGTGTTCAACAAGAAACAGGTGCCATAAATCTAATGAAGGCAGGTACAGGAGTGCTTTACGGTGACCTTCTCAACACAGAGGGTAATTGCTGTGTAGGAGGACATTGTCATATGAGACTTGGCTCTTTTTTGTGGCTAATGAGAGGATGGACTGTTACAGCTTAAACCTTCCCTCACATAGAGGTTTCTGCACTTAGTCCTGGTATTCCTTCTACAGCCTTGTTGTAACTATATCCATTTAAAAATAATGAAAAATCAGTTACATTCTTTGCTCTTGAAAACAAGAGTAATTTTATTCATATGACTGGTTGTTTTGCTGAAAGAAAAAAAAAGAGAAAAGGGTGAAATTCTGGTCCCACTTAAATGAATGAGTGTATTGCCACATATTTCTGTTAATTTAATAAGAAAAAAACTCATACAGTGGTGTGGTATAAATTTATTAATTCTAAGAAAGAAGCCCTGGATCTTACACAGTAAGGGAAGGAGAGATTAAGGAAAGACACATTCCATCATCAAGTTCTTTGTTTGCTTTGCAGTGTCTGAACAGCAAAATGACCCATAGCCAACAATTTTTATTACATCAGTAGAGTAATCACTATTAAGATTAATCTCACTGGAAGTTTCACTATGACTTCAACAAGGCACAGCCTAATCTCCTGGTAATTCCTCTTGGCCATCATCCTGAGCCAGGCAGTCTCCAGAAATATCAACATCATCTGCCCTCTCAAAAAGTATAATTAAAATGTAACGTCACTGGCTTTGTGTAGAGATAGAAGAAAAATTACCATACACACTCCACATCTCCAAAATGCACACATACCTGCCAATAAATTGCAATTTAATTCAGTGCTGAGATTTAATTTAAGATTTTATCCATCTGAGATAAACAATACATTGTTCTACAGTGGTGAGGTGCAGAGTGAGGCCTGGGTAAGACTTGCCACATTAGGCACTCAGTTGTTTTGGATTCAGAACATCCTATTCTAGGGCTACCCAATCATTCCTTTTGCAAACTATGGCAGAGTAATTGACCATAAGACTTTCTGAATGCCTGAATGATGTAAGAAACGTAAGGAAAACCATTCACTACACAGTAACTCAGGAGACATTTTTTTGCATCCTATAATCTATTGTTATTATTTATTTATTTAGTTGTTTATCTATTTGTGGAACTCTTCCCTCTGGTTTAGGGTGCTTTATACCTCCTAGATCTGTCAGTCTCATTTAATATTTGGAGGTGTCTGAATATCACCTTGCCCTTGACTTAAAGGGTATTTTTTTTTTGTGAGACTTTATGCCTTGTTGTGCTTTTTTCCCCCTCAAAAGAAGAGAATGGTTTCTTGTATTCAAAGCATAAACGCAGCTGCCCATGAGACTGCTTGGATGAGAACTAGATAAGAGAGTTACATTAGGGCAGATATTCGGGTCACATCATATCAAACTGAAAGCATCAGGCCAAAGATAGGCTTGGCTAATAATATTTATATACGGTCATTTTAAATGTGAAAATTCCTCCTGCCATGAAAGAATCTCTTTTCAGTCTCAAGTCAGTGCAGGTATTTTCAACAGGGTTATGTCACCACTTGCTAAAATGCAATGCATTTGCATCTTCTCTGCATTATTTATTGTTATCCTGCAGGCTGAATTGTCACACTAATCATGATTTATGTCACTGAATTTTATCAGCTTCTGCTAGATTATATTTTCAAGTGGTTCCCCTGGACTTTAGGAAGAGGAATGTCAGTGCAAGTCTTTTACACCTGTTACACAGCATAGGTGGGTGCTGCTTGTTGTCAAAGTCATGTGGAAAAATGTCTCTTCTTCAGCAGCAGCTCCTGGTATTGTGACCTTAACACATCCTTAGCAGACAGGCTCTTTAATGCTTTCAAAGCCTTTAGAACCATGTTACGGGAACACTTTATAAGTTTATGCTTGACAGACCAAGGAGATAATTTTCCGAATCACTGTGATGTGTGTTGGAATATGAGACACAGTAGGCACCAAATGTGATTAGAGGGCAGTGGATGATTGGGATGGGGATTGGTGGATGGTTGGGGTGGGGGTCAGTAAAGATTTTGGGCTGTATGTGGAAGATTACTCCTTGTCTCTGCAACCAACTTTCTATGTCACCTTGGACAAATCACCTAGTAAGTTATTGTTACATTCCTCATGTTTTACATGTGTGGAATATCCATTTCTTCTTTTCTTTTTATGTCTTATTGCTTTGTAATGTTAGCTCCTCAGAGTGAAGACTGTCTTTCTGTATGACTGTACA
This sequence comes from Patagioenas fasciata, assembly GCF_037038585.1. Taxonomy (NCBI): domain Eukaryota; kingdom Metazoa; phylum Chordata; class Aves; order Columbiformes; family Columbidae; genus Patagioenas; species Patagioenas fasciata. Next base: position 120,998,858 of record NC_092522.1, on the reverse strand, counting down.
TTCCTTGCGAGAATGGGAACCTTGATCTGAGTTTGAGGCCACTCAATATACAAAAAGTAGAAGTTTTGCATGTGTTTTTTTTTTTTGAAAAAAAGAAGTGTGACATACAGGATGGAGTCCTGAATCATCAGGGCTTGCTTACAGACTTGCTCTACTTTAACTTGTTCTGAGAGATTTTGCTGTATCACAGCCTGTGTGTAGGTCCATATAAAGATTCTGATGGTGTGATTAACGAGCAAAGACACTCCATTGCTTGACAAAGTGAGGAGTCCAATGAAAGCTTTCAATTTTGTTGACTGACCTACACTGGTAACTAAAATGCTGCCACGGTAGGTATTGTTATTAAAATTATAGCCAATCTGTTGAATTTGTTACCAGAAAAGAAATAGTGTTATGCTATGGAAAAATATATTTTTTTGTCCTCCACCCAGTAAGGTTTGAAGTTAGATGGCCTTGTCACTCGTGTCAGTTGCCCACATTTGGTCCCATATCCATTCTTCCTGGCTCTGAATTTCCAGTCACCTGGAATTCTTTTGACAGTACACTGTTCCTGCTATTGCCTGTGTACTAGTAGTGGCATAAAGATATTTCAGGTGTTTATTATGCTTCCTCATGTGAATGAGGAATAAGCTTTTGTGAATGAGGAGTCAATTTCCTCACATTTGTGATTTTGCATTGTTTGAAGTCCTAAACCAGGGCAGAGTTTGCTTTTCTTTCAGGCAGCAAAAGCTCTAATGAGAAATGGGAGGAACAAGTACTTAAACGCCACATGATCTGTGGAGTTGCATTTTTTCACATAGATGGATCATCTGGAACATTTCTCCTAAATAACAGCATTCTAACCTGGAGTGCCATATATACCATTGGTGTAAATCAGCACAACTCCCAAAGGACATGTGTTGATTTTACACCCACTGGACATGTGGCTCAGCCAGCTTGTGATTTTTAGCACTTAGTTTTCTTCATGATCAGAAAATAACATTATCATTTGCCTGTGATAAGGACATCTTTAATCAGGAACTGGGATCTACTGTACTGCTAGGTGCCAAGAAGACAGTCCTTAATTTAGAAGTGTCTCAGTGTAGCATAGAATTACTCCTTAAGTGTAAGAAACTGAGGAATAAAACTGAGCAATAATGAAAGAATGTTAAAGTGTTCAATTTTATGTGGACATGACTTGTTTAGAGATTCAGGGATTTAACTTTGAAGGAAGAGAATTCTTTTGTTTTCTTAAATTCAGTTGCAAGTGTTATCAGGGAGCTGAATTCTAGCCTAATTTCCATAAACAGGAATAAAGAACAGGTCAGTGGAGTTATGCTATCACAAAGCTAAGATGTGCATCCTGACTATTATTCTTAAACAGATGTAGAAAAGGAGAGTTACTGGTTTGATTACTCAGTTTTAAATTATTTTTCAGAATGTCCTGTGGAAAGAAAATGAATTTGAAAAGATATTGCAAAGGAAAATTCATTTACATCTTTTGTGCAGAAAGAACCTGTTGGGTGGCATTTAAAAGAGGATTAAAGCTGATTTCTTACAAGCAGTAGAATAATCAGATTTCTTAGCTAAAGTGGAATTAAGGTCCTTCAATTCATCTGCAAAGCTGACTGAAGTTGAATCATAGTTCAGTAATTTACATGTCATTTACAGGGGCATTCATTGTGCTTTTAGTACTGTAAATATGATCTGAACAGCTTTTGATCTTTTACAGCATTTGCAGGAACATATTATTGTTTCAGAGAAAAAAGGAAGAGTTTTTTACAAAAAAAAGCTTTTTTACAATGTCAAAACAAATGTGTCAACCAAATGGTAATATCTGCGCTAGTTCCATTTATCTGCACACGGTGGTTGTGAGGTTTAATGATTGTTTGTCACAAAGATACATTTTAAGAGAAGCAAACAGATTGCTGAGTAGCAAACATGTTTTATGGAATATGTAACATTGTAAACACATTTTTGTTTCAGTAGGATTTACAGAGGATTGCAAGATAAATGTGTTCATACAAAATGAGTAGACAAAGCTTATATTTTCCTAGCTAAGTATTTTGTGTTCTTTTGCTTTTGCTAGAAGGATTCGTTAGTATTAAAACCAATGCCTTCATACTTTTTTGTATCGGACTAATCTCACCTTTGAACTAGGACTAATTCTTCTGACACGTATTTGACCACGGCTCCCATAGCAAGAAAACCCTCTTACATTTCCCACAACTGCCAACCTTGTTTATCTTGTCAATTCTCTCTTGAAGGATCAGATCTTTAGCTGTGCCAAAGCCTGGGGAAGTCAATGAAAAGATTCCCAAAGGCTTTGAATCAGACTCTGGCAGCAAAGCACCAGTAACTTCAATAGAATTACACCACTTTACTCCAGTTGAAGATTTTACCTGGTGTTTCATACTGCACTCATCAGCATTATATCTGCCGTTCACCCTCAACACTTCTTGGAGGCATAAAAAAAGAGATGTGCTAAAAGCAGAATTTTGGTTGGAAGTAGGGTAGAAGATGGTAGTTTTTATTTAGAAAGATAACAGCTCAGTCAATCCTTTACTAAATAAGCTATTGTGAAAGGGATATGCTTACAAGATGATGATGTCTTAGAACACACCTCTATCAGAATAACATTGTTGGCATGGATTATGGAAAGAATAGTGATGACATTTGTTATATGTTATTGACAACTGACTTATTCTGAGAATAGGCAAATTAATACCTAGAGACATCTATAAGGCTTATTTTTTGTCCATCAAATTATTTACCTCTTCTTGTGACAAATGTTCAAGAGTCGCTTCAGGGACATGACATGGTAGCCACACAAGATACTAGCTTGTTGTCAATCAGCTAACATGAATAGCTTTAATGTTATAATACTCCATCTCATCATACAAAAGTCATTTAGAAGAATGTAATCTAATACTAGTTATCCTTAAATAGCTATCTAGATTCTAATCAATGGAAATGGACAGGCATATCTGGAAGATTTTTTACCCTGTTCACTTTGGGCACCAATTTTAAGACCCGCCAAATCATCTTTTGGAGTTTTTGCATCTTTCCATTGATGGTAGAGAGCCTAATGAGCACATCATATAGATTCTTTTGTTTAGGATGCTGAAATTAAGCAGGTTGAATCCCAACAATACTGATTTCATTTCCTATTTCCAGGTACTTGTGTTTATAGTCTGAGGAGGTGTGCTGTCTGATACTGCAGGTTACCTTACCTTAATAGTAGCATGGTCATTGGATTTTGAGTTTCGAGCCCTCATCAAGCCTCAAGTCATATTTCATTAACAAGGATTCATAATCTAAAAGCAAAGCAGTTCTAATTAGGTGAAAAACAACTGAATCAGAATCTGTTGTTTATATGAAAAGCCACGAAGCTGAAAGTTTTTTGAATGATCTAAAAGGCATATTGAGGTCAAAATCCTATTGGCATTTTAAGATTCAAAATACTATGAAATCCTATTATTTTTGAAACCAGCAGCTCGTATCTAGCTCTAAATATCCTAGATCCAATTTAAAGCATCACAACACATCTGAAATTCATGCCAAAGTACACTGATGTTCATACTCATGTTTTGCATATATCTACCTAGGAGAGGTCTAGGTAGATAAATTTCTTTCTCCAATTTATGCTGCTTACCATTCCTTTCCTTCTTCCTGGAATATTTGGAGGATTTATTGTGAGTTTAAATCCATTAAGTCAGAGTTAGATGTGCGAAGCTCCTCAGTTTCCTCAATGACTTCTTGAATAACTGGTCAGAATTTAATCTTCTAGAAAATTTTTTGTCTGTTTTCTGAAAAAGACCACCGTATTGCAGTTCATCATCTTAAAGGTACATTTTCCTATGGTGTATATCTGTATGTCCCTTGTGTCCTCAGGTTTCATTTCGTCTATCAGCTTACAGGTGGCATCCAGCGTGAATAGGATGGAAGTGATATCATTTGTACAATATTCGTAACACTTAGCACTCTCTTGCCTATACCAGATTCTTATTGTATACACACAACATCATCACCTTGTTCCATAAAGACACTCATCCTTCAGCCAAGAATTCTACATCTGATTTGATGGTTAGTTTCTTCATATGGACAGCTTGCAGGTGAGCACCTTTTTTACCTTTTTTTTTTTTTTTCCCCACAAACCCGTCCACAGGCAGTGGGATCTTGTTTCAGAGGTGTCACAGCTGACCTTTTCTCATATCAACACTGATTTCACATCCAAAATTTCTTCTGACTGTCGTCTTTGTTTCTTCTTTTTCAGTTCTGGGGCCCACAGTTCAATAAGGACAGGGAACCGCTGGAGAGAGTCCAGCGCAGGGTAACAAAGATGCTGAAAGTAGTGGAGCATCTCCCTTATGAGGAAAGACTGAGGGAGCTGGGGTTCTTTAGTTTGGAGAAGAGGAGACTGAGGGGTGACCTCATCAATGTCTACAAATATATAAAGGGTGAGTGTCATGAGGATGGAGCCAGGCTCTTCTCAGTGACAACCAAGGGTAAGACAAGGGGTAGTAGGTTCAAACTAGAACACAGAAGGTTCCATTTAAATTTGAGAAGAAACTTCTTCTCAGTGAGGGTAACAGAACACTGGACCAGGCTGCCCAGGGAGATTGTTGAGTCTCCTTCTCTGGAGACATTCAGAACCTGCCTGGACACCTTCCTGTGTAACCTCATCTGGATGTTCTTGCTCCAGCAGGGGGATTGGACTAGATGATCTTTCGAGGTCCCTTCCAATCCCTAACATTCTGTGATTCTGTGATTCTTTGACTTTCAAGACACTTTCAGGTCTTATTTTGAAATGCAAAATTGGTCTCATTGCTTTGCTTGCTTTCTACCAAATGAACTTTTTTTGGTTATCAGATTCTGGTAGTCTTCTCTCACCAGCTTGGTACCACTCTGTAGTATGCCCACAAAGACTGAGTATATTTCTTGGTCATGCCACATCCATAATAAAGAAATTTCCCTTCCTCAAGAGCTGAAGGAATTAGAAAAGACAAGTACTTGCAGCGAAGAACAGACTGCGAGACAGAAACATTCCTTACCACGATCAGGTATCCTGTGTATCTGAGGTCTGACGGGACAGAAGAGTGTATGGTATCTCCAGGCACAGACAATCCATGTACCTGACATCTGGATGTCAGACAAGAAAAAGTGAAGCAGTCAGTTGGATTTAATCCTTCAGAGTTAAGAAATGAAACAAGACATACTCACTCTTGGCCTTTTTTTTTTCCCATTCAGGTGTAATCTTGGAAAGGAAACTCACCCTATTTTTCCCGCTCTTTTGGTCTGAAGACAGACATCATGCCCTAAAATCTTCTTCATTGCATGGCTAAAGGTTCAAAGGAAGGTATGGGTGGAGAAAATCTTTGGAGATGTGAGAATACATGAGTTTCTGGATTTTTTTTCAAAGTTATTTCTGTGTGTGCTTGTGTGTAAAATGCTTTAAAAAAAGACCAAGTGTCTCACTGCCCATGCTGCTGGCACATCCTTCTGTTCTTTAGGAAGTTGTTGACATTTCTGAGAGAAAAGTGGCCATGTGTAATAGGGAAAATAATAAGTCCATGGTCTCATTTTCTTGCTTATCCAATTCTTAGTGACCATAAATCATCAGAGGCTTTATATATATGGTGGTTCATCACAAGCCTGTTGGCAGTTCATCTATAGCTTTTGGCTGCCCAAGAAAAACTTATAGTGCTCATCTGTTTCAATGAATATTGATATATGACTCATTTCCCTTCAGCATTTCTTCAGATGCTCAACCCTCAAGCAAACACCCCAAAGGAAATAATTTGCATGGTCAGATTTCCACAGGCTTGATTTTTAGTGATGCTTGACAACTTTTGTGCCAGAAAGTAGAATGTTTTTGTTTTATTACCAGTCAGGTGAGTTTAGCTTTAAGTGACCAACAGGAGTTATCTAGGACACCATCAGGGCCACACTCAAGCTCCTAAGTTTCCTTCTTGGCTGAATCCTTTTCAGGAATTTTCTAAAAGATATTTTTAGTAGGTAAAGGGCCTAGAAATTCCTCCACTTGGCTTGCCTCATACTGCCTTTGAGCTCTACACCATTATGAATGAATGGCTATTTTCTGCTTCTTATCTACCTCAGGCATCTGTTTAGGCTTGGATGAATTGGCCACAGAGGATATCTACCTCTCCAATAACTCCAGAGGCATCCCTCATGTTTGCCTAGATGAAGCAAAATACCTGAATTTCAAATTGCTCTTTTTAAAGGAGGTGAATCCCATCCTAAGTTGGCAATTTTATATTTTGGAAGCTACACATATACTTTCTCCCACTTTGTCTGCTCCTAATTGTTCTTTTCACTGCTTTTTGGTACTTTGTGTTCCTTCTTGTTGCAGCTGACTGTCAAGTGCTTTTCATTTACCAAACGAATAGGTTATGGCACCATTTCAATGGAGTGATTTAATATTCTATTTCAAGAAAAATTCTCCTCAAGTTTTTGGCTTTGATTCATCGATGTGGAGAAATTGCCACGTTAGTAATTTTGTTTTTTATAAAGTATCCAAAGAGCTTTAGAAAGAGTTGTTTGAACAGATTTTTTTTTTTTTTTTCTCATTTGTAATACTATTCAGTACATTAAATGACTCAGGAGTGTTTTGTAGCAGTCCTGACTCACTTCTGCTTTGGTTTGGGTTTATAGAATGAATGCAGTTGAACAGTCATTATACAACCAAGCAAAACAAATAATGCTGTGGTTAAATAGAAATAGTTGGATTTTGGAAACTATGGCCTGACTTTGTCTTTGCTATGGCCTTTCCCATTCTACCTGTGGGTCTTTTGCCTGTCGTTAGACCTCACTTCATAAATGAGTTGTCTCAGTTCACTGCAACTCACTGAGATCATGATTTAAGATACAAGTTCATTGTTACTGTTGATATCCTTGGAGACCTGTCCCAGGAGTGCACTACAGAGAAAAATTTGCTTGAAATAATTTTTACTCCATCTGTAGTATTTAGTGCAACCACTTAGTAATTCTAGTCTTTTCTTTTGTCTCTTAGACCGAAAATTTCTACTCTTGAATCTAGGGAAAAAGCTGGGAAGAACTTTCATAATTTAGGATGGAAAAAATGGAAAAGACCTAAAGTATTAGGTTTAGATGTTAGTCATACTATGGTGACCTCCAGGTTTATATGTATCTTACAGATAAGATCTTTCGTCTTTTTGATCCTTTTATTGGAACTATTACTTCAGAATCATACAGACTGTTTCACTCTTCACCAACAGGTGCTGTAGAAACTGATTTTTTCCTCTTTGAAACTCCTAATCATAGAACTTACATGCACAGATATGTCATATTTACAGGAATATAAATATCTAGGCTAAATAAGACCTATTATTACTACTTTCATTAAAAAAACACCCAGTTCTTCCTAAATGATGTAGAAGTTTAGTATTGACTTACATCAGAGCTGAAATCAGTTTCTTTCTATGTTAAATTTACTGGTAAGCATGTTTTTTGTTGTAAGAGCCTCTGCGTAAGGAAGAAATTTCTGAGAGTAAGGGCAGAATTCACACCATTTGTGAAATGTAAGGGACATCTCTTTTCTCTGATGAGTTCTGTCTTGTAATTGTGTTTTTTGACTGTAATTCTCAAGTGGAGAAAAATGATGTACGCATATATATGCGCACATACCCTCACACTACACTCTTTGCCAGCTAAGTAGGGAAGACTGATTTTGTAGAACTTTTTGTATGATATTCCAAGCAACACAAGACACTGTGCCATCTATTAGCATGCCAACAGAACTGTTCTCTGAAGACTAAAAGAAGTGGCAAGTCTTAGCTGAATTCATCCTCATCCCTTACGTTGGTAAGTCACCAGTTGCCTATCTGTCACGTTAACTCAAAGGAAGTTTATATTGACAAAAAACCTACAACAGTCTCCTGGGTGACTCCTTAGCTGGTGGAAACTGCAGCAGATCCACCCTTTTTCCTTCCTATTTTCACAGCAGGCTGCAGGCATAAGCAAAGCAAGCAGTTTCCTAAGGGAGCAGATGCCAAAGCCATCTCAATTTCTACTCTGCCTGTGATTGCCACTTGGAGTTGAGTGAAACCAGCCTTAGGGACAATAAAACATTCCTAAAGCAGGCTAGATTTACATGCCAAAATTCAAAATAAGCCTCATGTTTCATTACTCTGTTAGACTATTGGCCACACTATAGCAGCAACTCATTAAAGTTCTTAACCTTTAATCCTCTTTACTGGATAAGATGACAATGAGAATACTTTCAGACTTGAAAAATGAGATTATCATAGTTAAGTTTGTGCTTATGTACTTGACTGTGTCAGGTAATGAGAACAAAATGGTTTGCATAGGTATAGTGGAAAGAAAAATTTGGCTTGTCGTTGCCACTCTCAAAAGCAAGTTTGGGGTTTTTTTAATGAAAATTTACTTTTCTCAGTCAGAATTAGGCTAACTAGATTGTTTCCTGAAAATAGAGGAGCTTGAATAAAAAGCTGTTTTTCAGTTACAAAGAGCCAAAAATGTAGAGTAAACTGGTTGCGAGTCTTTAAGAGGTGCAACATCAACCAAATAAATGGAAACGGTAGAAAATGTACAGCACCAGCCAAATTTATGCAATAATTAATCACAAAACACTTTGCCGTCAGAATGAACTACAGCAAGCCAGCAGTGGGTGAATTCTATCCTCAGAGTCCTACTTCGCATGGGGTGCTGTGAGGCTTAATTAATGAGCCTTTGTACTGTGGTTGGAGATCCTCAGATAAAAGAAATTTATACAGAAATGGAAAAACAAATAAATGAACAGAAAGGGAAACAGGAAAATAATAAATCTCTACATGAGCTTGCCAGAGTTAAGATGCCATTACTTCAGCTGTGATTAAAAGATACAAGCTTTAAGAAACTGTGGCATTGAGTTTCCTCTGTGGCAGAACACTGTGGTTTTATGACATAAAATAGGGCTGTTGAGTTTATTAGCAACAGCGTCCCTTAAAAAAAAAAAAAAAAAGTGAAAGGAAGCTTCATATTCACACTCAGCTTAAATAATTAAACTTATATTTACAAATGCTGCTAAGATCTTTTGTTATTTCATTTGGCATGTGTTGCCTTTTTTTTTTTTTTTTTTTTTTTTTCTGCATAGGACTAATAAGTAAATTGCAAACATACATTATTCTCCACCATTCTCCACTCACTTTTCTCCCACTGGCAACCAATCTACCAGAATTTTCTTCCATTCCTATTAATTGGTCCTTAGAGAATCTCCCTCGCATACCTTTGCAGTGACAGTCAGTGAACATTTCTTAGTAATACTGAGTCAGAAGCCCTGTGATAGCTCGCAAGTCACATATTGAACTGGAGCTGTACTACTCCCTTCCATTATGTTTAATGCATGAAGCTTCTTAAATGGCATGGCTCAGGTGATGGATCATACTTTTACTTCCAGAGTATCATGAGTTTCTCTGGCTATTTCTTTTAAGATATATATTTTTTTTTCCTAGTATAATGATTGCCTGGCAGTCCATATTAAGCACAATAGCCTGGCAAGCAAGATAGCCTCACATTTTTTTGAAGCTGCAAAATCACAAGGTCTCAAGTGACCACAGCTCCATGGGGTAAAAATAAACAAATAAATAAATAAATAGCCATATCTTCCAGATACTGACATTTTTAACATGTTTGAAAATTTTGGACTAGAATAATTTCAGTACATGATGGAATCTACAGGGTCTGGCAGAATTTAAGTAATCCATGACATTTTTTATTTTAAATGCATACTGCTCAGCAGTGCTACAAGGTCCCAGGTGGAATCAGGTGTCTGCTGTGCACACTGTTGTACATAGACATACAGAAAAAAAAAGGTCTCCACTACCCCAAAGACTTGACAATCAAAAGAGATGAGAGAAGCAATTATTCTCATTTTTCAGAGAAGGAATTAACATGCACGATGATGAAGTGTTACTTAGAGACCACCTTCTACATATATCCCATTTATTTATCGTATGAATTGTAGTAAGTTAGGTATTAAAAACATTGGGGTGCTTCAGGCTGGTTCAAGCTTCCTGCAGCTGCTGTCAAAACACATAGGTTAGAAACCAGGGGTGAAATTTATTGCATCTAACCGTAGGAGTGGGAATAATTTCACCCACCTTTGAGTGCTACGAATCTACAGTAGGTCTATGCCCACTTGGTTTTCAGCTGCCAGTCCAGAAAGTGGAATGCACAATTAAGTCACATCACATCTGCTAACCCCAGACAGATGTCTTACAGTCTGTAAGGCACCTCAAGTATTACTTTGTGCTCTATAATGGATTTTGAGGTCTAATCTAAGGAAATTAGTTAGATTAACTTTATAATTATAGGGAGAGCCAATAGAGAAAGCTAGACACCTCCAAGAGCTGTTTGGTCCTTTCTAATAGAGATATCTGGAATAAATGGGATGGTTCACATTCTGGAGGACCCTACGCCTCTCTGCTGAGAGCAGAGGAAGGCTAGAAACATGACTTACACAGGATATGTATCACTGAGGTGCCTAAATTAATCTGAAACCCTCGTCACATGACTGGCAGAAAATAAGCAGATAAAGTGCTTGTGCCTTTCTCCTTCTCCTTCTCCTTCTCCTCCTTCTCTCAGAACTAGAGCACACAAAGACATCTGACATTCTTACCTTAAGATAAGTAAAGACAGTGAGGTGTCATGAAAGAGCAGAACAGTTCTGTATATCAAGAAAAAATCTTATAATACACTTGACTGCAGGCCCTTTGATAGAAGTGGCTATAAATGACTTTATATCTGTAGAAAACTTCTTGCAGTGAATTCTCACCTTGTTAAGGCCCCTCTCTTCTATTGCAGTAGGAACGATGAATAATAATAGTACTGGAACCGGTAATTTGTGATCCCAGGGTGGAAAGCACTCACATTACAATTAAATCAATATTGTAAAAAACATATCAGCAACAAGCACAGCTATTCCACAAACAATCCAAACATATTTACTGTTATTTATAAGATAGCTAAGAATCAGATATTGGACAAAAGTGTTACTTCCCATATTACTTTCTATGCGCTTTCTTGAGATTAATTGCATCTACCTTTAGCTTCTCTTGTACCTGTAAAGAATGCCTGGGAATAATTCTCTAGCATGATAGTGATGGACTCCTGAATACATCTGGAAACTGCATTTTTCTTGATAGCAATTGTCACTTTGCTGAGATCCCTAATAGATGGACTTCAGCTGTGGATTAATTATTCACAGATCAGTATCTGGCTTCTCAAGGTGGTGAGGAAATTTCAGAGTAGTGGTGAATGACCATTTTCATTTTCATACCTGTAGGTCTCCATGTCATTGTGAAAATATCTTGAGTGTGTGAAGACTGTCTGTTTAGCTTTTGTGTATACAAGAACAAACACAAGTAATTGGGTTTTTTTCCTTATGCCTTTGAAACTATTTCCGTTGGCCCAGATGGGTTTTATTTGGCAACTATACCAACATATTAAGCAGAGCCAGAGTTTGTTTCTAAACACTGGAACATGGTCATCTGTACTATTTAATTATTAATAAATATTTTTTGGCCCAATCCAAATAATTCTCAGGCATGGTCAAGTGCCAGCATAGGCTAGAGATCATTTTCAGCTGGCCGTTCAAGTGTTGTCACTGTGTTTTAAATGGATGTGGTAAGACTGTCCCTGGTGACCTTAAAGCCAGAGAATGGACCCCGGGACTCATATACGAAAGAGTCCAAACATTGGAAATCCAAATAAAACAAAAAGAACATCCTTCCCTCTTTTGTAGACATATATTCAGAGATTATAAAAATAGGATACGTACTCCGTGTTTAAAGAGGAAAATATTAAACTCCCTGCCAATATTCCATGAGAAAGTGTGCTGGGTAAAAATCATTGCCATGCATGAGAATACAATTCTTTATCAGAAAGGGCCAGTGACCCATAAAAGCCTTAACAACTAGCATCTCTAGGACATTCTAGTTTCTGCAACCAAAGGCAGCAGTATGGCCAGCATCAGGAATTGTTGCTTTGGCTCCCTCAATTTCAGCCTGCACAATTATAGGACAGCTGGGTCAGCTTGCCTTTGGCATGAATCTGGAGGGAGGATTCATTTTGTACTACAGGTTTATGGTGAAATGCCTTAATCGTTGCTACTGGTCCTCATGGATCCCATAGCTAAGAATGTCAGTTATGTTTTGAAAAAATATTTGTCCTGAAGAAGCACTGTTTCCTTCTTCATTCCTTTTTGACTCCTTACCTCTCTGTAACAGAAATTCAGTTATTTTTATATCTAAGATATGACTTCTACAGCTTGTGTGAATCAGTTGTTTCTAAATTCAAACTACTTATGATTTTTCACCAACATGACAAATGATTTTTTTTTTTCCTGGGGAAGTTTCATAGAAAGCTGGTTTCTTCAATTTGATTACATCTTGGTCCAAACCTCCAAGATAGATTGGTGGATTCTTCTGATGAAGGGCCACTCTTCCAAATTTTTTTAAAAGCAGGAATGTTCCAGTTGAGTTGAAATCAAGTTAATGTTTTAAAATGTTATGACTTTTGGATTTTGAACAGGGAATGCATACAGAGCACAATGTCCCATACCTATTTCTGCAGCTGGAGTTTTTCTATCACTGATAAAATGTGCAATGATTAATGGGATTAAATGTATCAAGTCCAGATGTTAGATTCTGCACCCAGGATAGAGTAATACTGGGCACATGTGTAAATTGGGAGAGGTGTGTCTGGAGAGCAGCCCTGCAGAAAGGGATCTGGGGGTGCTGGTCAACCACAGTCTCAGTCAGCAGTGTGTGCCCTGGTAGCCAGGAGGGTAAAGTGCCTTCTGAGGTGCATCAAAAATAATATAATCAACCAGTCAAAAGAGGTGATTATTCTGCTGTATTTAGCATTGGTGTGGCCTCACCTTGGATACTGTGTGCAGTTCTGAGCCCCACAATGTAAGAATGATGTGAAGGTCCCTGACTGCATCCAGAGGAGGGCAACAACAGTGGTGAAATAGCTGGAAGAAATGTCCTATGACAAGCTTCTGAAGACCCGTTTTACAATGAGGGTGGTGAAACACTGGCCCAGGTTGCCCAAAGAGGTGGTAGATGCCACATACTTGGAGACATTCAAGGCCAGGCTGGATGGGGCTCTGAGCAACCTGATTTGATTGAAGATGTCCCTGCTCATTGCACAAGGTTTTTGACTAGATGACTTTGAAGGTCCCTTCCAACCAAAACTACTTTATTATTCTATGAATCTATGATTCTATAATTCTATGAATCTATGACTTTGGGCTTGTCTGGTTTGGGGAAGAGGAGGCTGAGGGGTGACCTTTTTGCTCTCTACAGCTTTCTGAGGAAGAGAGGTGGAGATGGAGGTGCTGATCTCTTCTCCCTGGTATCCGGTGATAGGATACATGGGAATGGTTCAAAGCTGTGCCAGGAGTGGTTTAGACTCAATGAAGCATCTCTTTACTGAGAGAGTGGGCAAACCCTGGAACAGGTTCCCTAGAAGGGTGGCTGATGTCCCAAGACTGTCAGAGGCATTCAGACAATACCTTTAACAACATGCTTTAACTTTTGATCACCCTTGAATTGTCAGGAAGTTGGACTAGATGATTGTTGTAGGTCCTTTCCAACTGATTTCTATTCTATTCTATTCTATTCTATTCTATTCTATTCTATTCTATTCTATTCTATTCTATTCTATTCTATTCTATTCTATTCTATTCTATTCCATTCTATTCCACTCTACTCCACTCTACTCCACTCTACTCCACTCTACTCCACTCTACTCCACTCTATTCTCCTCCTACAACTACAACAGAGACAGTTTTTGAAACTGTCATCCATTATGGCGAGGAATGTATATGAATTCTCCCCTTTGTGTATTCAAAGTTTACAAGTTCCATCTAGTTAAGTATTGTCTTCCTAGCCATTCAGTTTCTTATGAGCATTTGGATCAAGTTGTGAAGATGTTGAGGTACCACCAGTCAGTGAATGTGTGGTAAGAATATCTGCAAGGTAAACTGAATGTAAAAAACAGAAGGGGGTGCTGGGTAGGATGAGGAAGGATAATGATCTTTATGTTTGTGGTACTCATACTTTGTCTACAATGATCAACAATTGCCATTGAAATGATGTGTAGCAAATCTGCATTGGAGCTATTCTTGTTCAACTACCATTTTAAGGTATTGTTTGTGTAATAAGGTGGAACTTGATGTCTTAAGCATAGTTAGGGGCAGATGTCAAATTAACCAGTAGAAAACACCACTCTTTGACATTAATCATGGACATACAGCAATCTTCTTTTAGAGATCATATTTTTGAGATGAAAGCTCCTGATGCCTAAACTGGGAGCTCAGGATAAGTAATGGAAAGGCATCAACAAACTGTGAATATCGTCTCACATGACACTCTATGCATCTCGTGCTCATTCCTTCTAGAGCATATAGAGATATAGTCCACAGGGGACTGATTCCTATCTTTGTGAGATACTCTTATATATAGTACTGACTTGTAATCTAGAAGAACCCCAACTAGAGAAGGTGAATCCAGGCACTTCTATTAAGTATCTGATGCTAATTGGATGTTAAAAATTTATATGACTTCAATGAAAGTCTGGGAAAGTTCACAGAGAAGAAATCCATAGAGGTTTCCTAATGTGTGGATAACACAAGTCAAGAATTTTATTTGTCATGAATTACTGAAAAATGCAATAGTACTCAAGGGGAGCACTATCTAATCTTGTTCTATCTTCTATTTTTTCTCAAACGACCTGTTTTGGAGCCATTTTTTAGAGATAGATATGGAGATATATGAAGATGGAGATGTTCAATCAAATCCTATAATACTACTCTTCTTTTCTGAGCCTACTGTTTTGTGCTGGTCCTGATATTTCATATCTCATTCATTCCTTAAAGCTGAGTGATATGAGAAAACACATTGCAGTAAATCAATCATAATACACTTAATTGACAGTGCCTGAAATTATAACCATAGTAATTCTTGAAGTTAAATCATTGTAGAATATGTTAGCCTAATGCTCTGTCTATGTGCTGTTTCCATCATAACATTTGCCACTGTAAAAAAACCCATGATACCGTAAAACTGATAGGCATTTAGACCAGTTGTCTATATGACTGTTAAACGCAGACGTTGCCTCATTTTGCAGCATGTCTCATCTGTAGGTTGAATCATGGCTCTTTGGGACAGGGCAAGAGACGAATCAATGTTTCATGTGTTTTGCAGTTATTTTTCTTTGTCTCAAAACATGACTCAAATGCCTCAAAATAATTGGAAAGATATTTCAGATATAGTTAATCTAATATAAAGCTAATGTCTGAAATGCAAAGGTCTACCTCTGAGTTACTCACCCTGGGCTCCTTTTGTAGTCAATGGAGAGGAATAGCTATCTTGAGGCTGTAACTGATCTCACCAAAAGTAGAGCGTTCAAGTACGTCAAATGAATCAAGCCTGAATGTGTCTGTTTCCTTCAAGGGCAGATGTAGATGTCTACATTAGAGAAGTCTAAAGTACCCCCTGAGCGCTATTCCATCCTTCAACCATTCAGAGGTACAAGCAATGCTCAACTAATTCACAGTCAGATTATTCTGAGTTCCACTAAGATCGTAAGAACGTAAGAGAGATTTTACTGAATCTTACCATCTATCTCAGCATGCTGCCTCTGACAGCTGTCGAAAAGCAGGTGCTCAGGGAAGACCCATAAAAACAGGGCAAACATATCATATTTCCTCCATCTTCTTTCCCAGCCTCTAACCATCTGTAGCTTCAGAACTCCCTAAGCCAGATATGTTTTTGATGTGTTCAGTAGTTTATAAATGTGTCCCATCTTCCTGCAAACCAGTGCTGAAGACTTCACCATGTGTAGCATCCTTCAGTAAGGAGTGTCTCAGCTAAACTGCAGGCTGTATAATAAACTTCCTTTTGTCTGTTTTGTTCCTGCCTTCTGCCAGTTTCATTTGAAACAGAGAAAAGTGATATCTGGAAGATAGTTGGTATAGAAAGACAATCTTCTGGTTTCTGCAACCTGAAGTGTATAAAGCAGACTTCCATTGTGAATGACATTCTGTAACAGTGAATAACTAAAAGCAATTATCAGAAAATTGACAATGGACAAAGAAAATAAAGTAGTTAATTCAAACTACATAGCAAATACTTTCATATAACTAGCAGGATTTTAAAAATCAGGGTAAATGATCTGCAAACAGTTCTAAATTCTCCAGAAATACTGTTTACAGCAGACAATGTGTTGACAATTAGACAAGACTGAGACTAAATAGGGTCTGGCCTTATTTGTTATTTTTGTTTGCCAAACATTCTTTTTATAAAATACACTATATTTGGGTTTATTTGGTTGTTCACACATCTTGCATGAGTATCACTTCTTAATTAGCAACACTAATGAGGGCACATGACTCAAAAATCATATTAAAATCTCTGCTATTTAAACAGCCTAGATTCACAAATATCTTATCAAAACCACCACATCATTCTATATCAAAACACTCTCATCACCTACTCAATGTTTTTCTGAAGGGCAATGTATTTCAGTATCGTATTTATGAAATAATAAAGGAATGTCTTCAACAGAAAAAAAAATAATATGTGTCCAAGGAAAATAACTTCTATTCTCATCTCTCTTAGGTGAACTAAGGAAATATCGCTTGAGCTAGATCCAAAATGGATTTATAAATTAGATGTCCATTCTGGTTTGCGATCCAAGTTCTCTTTACAGTCGATGGAGCATGAGTTGTTTTCAGACGCTGATTCTAAAACTGGTGTGATGAAACATCTTCTAAGGAAACACATCTCTTTCCACCGTTTTTAGAATATGACAAGCCTAGATGAGACATATAGGTTTTAGACATTTAAAACACAGTGAAATAAATTCTAGATACACAGAAAAACAGGTAAAGCTGCTTTCATCCAGGTGAGGAATGCCCTTGGTGACATATATAGCCCTCAGTGGCTTACGAATGTGCAGTTCCACCATTAGAATTAGTCTGCACTTGGGGTATTGCATTATATCCAGCATATTTTCTGAATGCAGACTATGGGTCCAGTTTTGAAAAATCTTACCCAGTCATCAAACTATAAATATATAAATTGGCATCAGTGTTTCTGTTTTTGTGAAACTGGATCTATGTCCAAGTCTTGCAACTCATTTGGCACCTTTGAGCAGGACTGCAAGAGAGCACAGCTCAGTTTGTATCATTTCCAGACAGGTCTGTCTTTTGCTCACCATTATTTTACATTTATGGTTCACTCCATTGTTGCTCTGTCATCCTGTCATCAGACCTTGTTTTCCCCCATTCACTTATTGGGTAAATGAATTCCTGCCTTCAGCAAGTGGTTGAGAATGCAGTATCCATCTCTGAGAAAATCTACTCTCAAATACACAGTTCCACTTCAGTGAAAATTTTTCTTTGCCAGAATTTTGTTGAAAAATTTTATTACAAAATCCTTGTCGGGATTGTATTGAGGCGTATGACATGTGATGGATTGACCTCATGGCTGGAAGATATGGACACTGTTGGGAAGGATGTTTCATAATAGCTTGAGTCAGCCTTGCCACCAGCACTAGCACAGCATAGACTGATATTTAGTATTCTCCTTGTAGTCATAAACAAACCGTATAGTATCTTCAGTGAACCAGGTTCCATACATCTGAACTCAGCAGGAATTTTGTGGCTGAAATAAAATGTAACTTTGATGTGCAGATTCCAGTCTGTAAAACAAAAATCATGCCTAACCTTCAGCAAAGCATTTCTGTTTAGTTTTAATCAGATCAATAACTCTTTCTGCAGGATCACTGCTCTGCTTACCTCCAAGTATGTACTTAAGTCCTTTGCAAAATCAATGGCAAGAAGTCATAATTATCTCTCAACTCTGTTGACATTTAATTGTTTTTCTGTATCAAACAATGATAGAATTGCTAGATATCATCATCATCATCATAATATAATAACAACAAAAATAACAGTGCTATGAAACTCACTTTGCCATTATTGATTTCGTATCCTTTATAGATGGACTTCCATAAATCCTTACAGAGATCATAGAAATACAGAATCACGGAATAGTTTAGGTTGGAAGGGATCTTCAAAAGTCATCCAGTCCAACCCCTGCCATGAGCAGGGACAACTTCAATCAAATCAGGTTGCTCAGAGCCCTGTCTAGCCTGGCCTGGGATGTCTCTGGGGATGGGGCATGCAACACCTCCTTGGCCAACAGGGCCAGTGTTTCACCACCCTCATTGTAAAAAGTTTCTTATGCCTAACCTGAATCTTGCCTCTTGTGGTTTAAAACCATCACCCGTGTCCTGTCGTAACAGGCCCTGCTGAGAATTTGTCCCCACCTTTATTATAGGCTTATTTTTGAGTAATGAAAGGCCACAACAAGGTTTTCCCCAGAGCCTTCTCTTCTCCAGGTTGAACAACTCTCTCAGCTTGTCCTCATAGCAGAGCTGTTCCATCCCTTTGATGATTTTTGTGGCCTCCCGTGGCCCCTCTACAACAGGTCCATGTCTCTTCTGTGCTGAGGGCTCCAGAACTGGACACAGAACTGCAGGTGGGGTGTCACCAGAGTGGATCAGAGTGGCAGAATCACCTCCTTCAACCTACTGGCCACATTCCTTGTGATGCAGCCCAAGATCTGATTGGCCTTCTGGACTGCAAGCACACATTGCCAGCTCATGTCCAATCTTTCATCCCCCCAGTATCCCTAAGTCCTTCTCTTCAGGGATGCTCTCCATCCCTTCATACCCAGCCTGGATTGATACTGGGGTTTGCCCTGACCCATGTGCAGGGCCTTGCACTTGGCCTTGTTGAACTTCATGATGTTCACATGGGCCCACTTCTCAGTCTTGTACAGGTCCCTCTGGATGGTGTCACATCCGTCACGTGTGTCAACTGAACTACTCAGCTTGGCGTCATCCATGAACTTCCAGAGGGTGCACTCAATCCCACTGTCTATGTCATTGATTAAGACATTAAACAGTACTGGTATAAAGAGATATAACGTTTCTCTCTGAATTTAAAATTCAATGATGTTATCTTGCATGCAAAATGTATAATAATTTATATTACACATCTTAGTCTTATCACTTTGAGTGCAGATCTACAAGGCCCTGTCTTAATGTTCATTTTTCTTTTCAACAAGGAATCACATACTGGATATACAAAATAACACAAAACCAAGCAACAACATGAGTCAACACAAACTGATTATTTGCACACATTTTCCTGAATCCTAATTGCTTTCAGTGTTCTCAAAACACCATTAGATGGAGAAATAACAACTTTCATCATACAGTAAAAGGCAATTACACCAACTTGGAAAAGATATCTTGGGAATCTTCATATCAAGCTTGATTTACTTTGATGTTCTGCAAACGTGTACCAATCGCAACAGTTTTGACTCAACTCCAACACAAAATGGAGTTCCCTGAAGTTCATTGGAGGTAAAGCTAAATTTTCACAGTGGTCCCTTCTGGCCTTTAATCTATAAATCATGGTCTTTTTACATTAGAGTACCAGAAGTGCCTACATACACCGTATCCCTGATTTCCTCCTACTCATTTTCCTGTAGTCTTTCTTTCTTGCTCTATATTTAAACTCCATGCCCCTTTCCAACTTTAACATATGCAGTGCATCCTACCCTCCTTATCTGAACCTGCTTGTGAAACTGGGTAGACTGGTTTGTGTGGCCATACCAGAGGAGTATTTCTAAAAAAAACCAAAACACGCACCTGCCTAATTGCCACCTTCAACACAAGAAACCACATGCTTTATTATCAAATGAAGCAACACCCAAAAAGCTAGGTTATTCTGTAGAGTAATTCCAGTGGAACTCATGGACTAAAAATGGAAAAAACACTCCACTTGAAACAGTCATTGGCATGATCACTATTACTTCCAGGAGCAAAAATTCCCTTATTTAAGAGAATCATTAACCGATAAATCCTGATACTTCTTTTTGTATAAACAGCTACATAAGGAATTAAAAAACTGTCTTTGCTCTACTGTGTTTGTCAGAGGCAACTATATGGGCCTATTAACCTGTCCCTATGACAATTTTTTTCCATAGAGGCAAAGTTGGTGGAAGAATTATGGAGTCTGTTACTGGGGCCAGTTTACCACTATAAGTTATCTGTCATTAGACTCCTTGTCTTCTTTGCCTACATCAAAAATAATCTCTATGAACACACTAAAAACATGTATGGACACTGTCTCCTTGAAAACAAGGGAACTTGCTGCTGGCTGTGAGTAGAACTTGTTTGCATTCACTCTTAAAACCCCAAGTAGTAATACAGATCAGGTAGAAATATTGTGTAGATATCAAGATGCATCTCAGCCTTGGCACAAGTCCTGCAACCTGATCAACAAATGCAGGGTCAGTCTGTTCTATTCAAGCCTTGTTGGATTTGTTACATCACTTTATATGAAATTTATTTGCATTTTGAGGCTTTGGAACAGTGTCAGAAACCATGTTCTGATCGAATGTCTGACAGCGGAAACTGCAGAAAATTGGCTAAATTTCCTCTTCTCCCAAACAAAATTTCCAAATGGAAAAAGATAGCAAACCAGGAAAAAATACAGCACAAAGTACGATTCTAAATGACATGAAGAATGACAGCCTTCATTTCTTATTATTACACAGTTTGGAAAAATACAGACTTCATCTCTTCTTTCTTCCTTCTCTCGCTCCCTCCCTTCCTCTTTCGTATCAGTTCACCCTCTCACCCTCACTCTCTCTCTGCTTTTCTCTTTTTTTCTCTCTGAAACATTATCATCTATGAAGTCATATTTGTTTCACAGCAAGGTTTTTAAAGCAGTTGTTACACTATGTAAGACAGTTCTAACGTAAATAGTTATTAAAACTTTTAAAAATGCACTCATTGTTCTCCTATTGTCAACTGCCTCTTATTACAGATTCTGTATATATGATGAAATAGAAGCAGACAGGTGTAAGATAGGATTTTTCAAGCTGAAAAACTACAATGTATATCAAAGTTGTGTATCATTGTTCTTTATTATTTGTTTTGTATAGCCTTCAGCGTATCAAGTCTACACCTTGTCGTGGACATGGTGAACAAAGCCCTTTAAAACAGAATCCAGAGGTTTGTATAGCTGCTTTCAGCAGATAAGTGACAAATACACCTTCAAGATCCCTCAGTTCTTTCAGCTAATGATGAAGTAAATAGTGGACACTTCATTACCATCCAAAAAAAGATAAAAGAACAAATACTACCATTAGTAACAGTGCAGCATTATCTATTCTACAGAGTTCCCTAGACATACAAAAATACACTTAAAAAAAAAGATCTTAACGAAGTGCCACACTAGAAAATGAAAACTTCTGGTTGGATTATCTGGTGTTTAATAAAAAAAAACCCTGTTAATGTCTTTTTGTGGAACAGAGACACAGTTATGAAAGTTAAATGGTTTAACAACTTTGAGACCTGTAGACATAACAAGTTAATCACTGAAATTGGTTGACAGGTTCAAAGTTATTGGGAGAGAGCAAACAAAAAAGACAGCGACATATTCACACACTGTCCTCATATAAGTCTTTCTTCTCTTAAAAATGATACTAAAAAACCGCCTTTCTCCACAGACAAAATTATGTGATGCAATAGAATTGTTTTAAACAGATAAATAAACATGATGACATTGCAGCAACAAGAGAACCAAAAAATGTGATCCTGCCAAGTCGGATTGATGTATTTATTTATATATTTATACAGCTCAATTAACTTTCATAAAGCCTTCATAAAGTATAAAGCTTCAATCATCAGAGTCACCTCACTCAACTCTGGAATCTAAAAGGTGGGTATTGTGGCTAAGCCAGCTTTCTTTGTTCCATTTGTAGGCATGGAGAAACTAATGACCTACAGAAACCACACTTCTTATGGAGTGAATGTCTCCTTGGAGTTCAGTATTCTTACTGAATTAGGTACATTAATGAGTCATACATCCCTGTGAGTATTTAATCTGAAGTTAATTTAATTATGCTGTAATCTGCTCTAAATGTTTCAGTTTCGCTCGTGCTATGTAATTTTGTACTCAGGACATGTATGTTCACTACAGGAACCCATCATATGACACAGCAGCCTTGGGAAGTGGATAAGAAACACTTCAATCTTTGCAGACTCCCCATTTATTTAGAGCATTTTGGGATTTTTCCCCTAAATCCATTGACCCAAAATATCACTAATCAGTAGCTAACGAGATTTTATAAGCATTGCACAAATTGAATGACTCAATACGTATAAATAGGCAGCTCTCATTCTCAAGAACTCTTTTTTTAAACCTGCAGACTCAGAAAAACTTGCTTGTATACAACCTGTGACAAGGACTTTACATGCACGGGATTATCACAAGTGATGTAAAATGATAACTTTTTTCTTTTTTTATTAAACTTTCAAATTTCACAAGACAATTTCTGAGAAATGTTTCCTACATGGCGCACAAGACCATGTGTGTAGCATTATCGATCCAGTCTGTCAGTTCGCTGTCCATATAAGGAGCAATAATCTGGATTAATCACAAACTGACTCACATCTTTAGTCCCCTCAAATGTCATGTTGTCAAAGGTGTAAACAAGAGCGATTACTAGGAAGGATAATGACAGCAGAACCATCCCTGCAAATTCAGGGAAGGGTGTTAAGAGGTACAGTTTCAGATGAGCCACTTCCACAGCTGTCCTTGGTGACAGCTCTTGGCACCCTGATAACCTGCTTTGCTTTGCAGAGTTCTCAGACAGTAAAGTGAAGGTAGTAATGAAGGTGAACAGGAGTTTGTACTTGCTATTGCGAGATGAGGGGGGAAAAAAAAAGATACCTTGCTAGTTTCAAAAAGAGTTTTTTCACCTGCTAGGTATCACATGTAACTGGCCAATTTATTGGTGCCGCAAGAATATACTTCTGGAAGGGTAAGCATGGTGGGACACCTGAAGTCTTCTTCTCATGACTCATGGTCTTGGTTAGGAATTGATTAGATTATTTTATATATATAATATAATATAATATAATATAATATAATATAATATAATATAATATAATATAATATAATATAATATAATATAATATAATATAATATAATATAATATAATATAATATAATATAATATAATATAATATAATATAATATAATATAATATAATATAATATAATATAATATAATATAATATAATATAATATAATATAATATAATATTAGAATATATATTATTCAATATATTCATTGATGATTTGTATGAGGGAATAGAGTGCACTATCAGCAAGTTTGCTGGTGACATTAAGCTAGGAGGAGTGGCTGACACACCAGAAGGCTGTGCTGCCATCCAACGGGACCTGGACAGGCTGGAGAGTTGGGCGGGGGATAACCTGATGAAATTTAACAAGGGAAAGTGTAGAGTCCTGCATCTGGGCAGGAACAACTCCAGGCTCCAGTATAGGTTGGGAAATTACATATTAGAGAGCAGTGTAGAGGAAAGGGACCTGGGGGTCCTGGTGGACAACAGGATGACCATGAGCCAGCACTGGGCCCTTGTGGCCAGGAAGGCCAATGGCATCCTGGGGTGTGTTACAAGGGGAGTGGTCAGTAGATCGAGAGAGGTCCTCCTTCCCCTCTACTCTGCCCTGGGGAGACCCCATCTAGAATATTGTGTCCAGTTCTGGGCCCTTCAGTTCCAGAAGGACAGGGAACTGCTGGAGAGGGTCCAGTATGGGGCAACAAAGATGCTGAAGGGAGTGGATCATCTTCCTTATGAAGAAAGGCTGAGGGAGCTGGGTCTCTTTAGTTTGGAGGAGACTGAGGGGTGACCTCATGAATGTTTATAAATATATAAAGGGTGAGTGACACGAGGATGGAGCCAGGCTCTTCTCAGTGGCAAACAATGATAGGACAAGGGGTAATGGGATCAAGCTGGAACACAAGAAGTTCCACTTAAATTTGAGAAAAAACTACTTTTCAGTGAGGGTGACAGAGCACTGGAACAGGCTGCCCTGGGAGGTTGTCGAGTTTCCTTCCCTGGAGACATTCAAAACCTGCCTGCACATGTTCCTGTGTGACCTCACCTAGGCGTTCCTGCTACAGCAGGGGGATTGGACTAGATGATCTTCTGAGGTCCCTTCCAATCCCAAACATACTCTGATACTGTGATACTGTGATAATGGTGACTTTTTCATGCCTCTTCTTATTTTTCTGACCAAAACCCCCTAATTTTTGAATGCCTTTGATGCCAGTCAGTCCTACAGACCCAACTTAGTTCTGAGGCTCTGAGTTGGCACCAGTGTCATGAACTTAACTACAATTGATCCAGTTTCCAATAAAATTAGCAGTAAGTCGCTCACTGACTGTAGTCTGTAATTGCAGTTTCAGAAACCATGTCACATCTGATGAGGTATGAGAAGGTTCACTTTCAGATCCTAAAACTGAGTCCGTGGGGTTGACAGCTGGAAAAATAATCCTTCCTTAACTCTAAGTGCCTGTCTGTATTTTTCCTAGAGCAGATTGAGAGCGGTTCTTCACTTTACAAGGCTAAACATCTAATAGAGTATTTTATTTGCTTGTTATTTCAGGAAAGTTGTGAGAATTTTGTCTTTGTCCATGACTTTAGTCTTATATTTATTTTAAGACGTCAGAAAATGTGTCCTATTTTGTGCCTCTTCTCACAGTGCTGCCATCACAAGGGTAAGAACGTAATTCATAAGATTTGAGATATATTTTCACAGTTAATCACACTTAATCAACATGCAGGAAGAAATAGATCCCACGTTTGATCAGTATCTCCTGCAAAGAGTGTCTATCACACTGCCCGAGTCATCAGGTTGGTTCTTGCTATATCATCAGCTAGTACAACAAAAAAATAAGACAAAGTTTTGTTGTAAGATACATTATCATCTTGGCATCTGAACATGAGGTAAAAGGAAGATGAGATCTTTATTTTAGTGAATGATTAACGGAAATGTATGAAAACCAAGCATAAGGGTAAAAGAGCAAAAAAGCAGCTCCTGAGTATTTGTGATGCAAGTGGTCAAAGAGGAAAAACCAAGGAGAAAATATGATCTGAAACTGCTTTTTGATCATTGCAAGTGGTTCCTGTGACTGACTGCTATCACACAGAGCAGTTCCGAAATCTGATAAGTTCCCAAACTCTTCTTGTAAGGGAGATTTGGAGGTCCACACTTAATTCATCAAACCAGCGCATGTTTGTGATTTTGCCATCACCTTTGGAAAGAAGGAAGAAGAGAAAGGGTAGGTCATTCTCCTAGAGGCCGAGAGGAGTTTAACTGGGAATCTTTTCCAGTGTTGTTTCAGAGCACATGTTCTTTTATTTGTTTCCTGATGTGGGAGGGATGGATGTGTAAGGACTAACAAGGCACAGTCCTAGCCCCACAGAAATACCCAATGAAAATGGAAATGTGGAGCAGAGTAGGCATTGTGGGTTTGGATCTGTAGTTTATGTCTTGTTCTAGTTGTATGCTGACTCACTTTTTTGTATACTGAGCATTTTCAGTGGAGCTGCTATGTCCAGGCATCCAAAGTGCTCACAGCTCACAGCCAATTTCCCATTCAGTCAGGTGAATCGAACTTGTACCTAAATGCTCTCAAACCTCACTTTTTTTCACTGTTTTGCCTGAAATTGCATGTGCCTTTTGCAAGACAACCCAAGTGACAGCCAAAAGCGGTCTTGATTAAGTAATCATCTATGTGACCTGGTAACATTTGCCTTTACATTGTCATTTGTAAAGTGTTATTAAAGATGGATTAAAGCTAAGTAGCTTGATGTTCTCAGTGCTTTATGAAGCAAAAGCATTTCTGTTCATGTATGTGCATGCATTTAGACAGATCTGCTGGGGACAATTCACAAAGGCTAATTTTGGCCTGAAGGGGTGGATATCTCTGAGCTGCCCTATAATCAGGAAAAAGAGGGAGAGATGCAGGCTCCTTCGAGGAGAGATAAAAGGGAACCCCCTCCAGAAAAGCATATTTCTCTCCTCTAACCTAACAGAACCAAGCGCTGTAGGCTAGAATTAGCTTTTCTTGACACCACCCTTAGAGTGTTTGTTGTTAGCCTAAGAGCTGGGATAACTGGACCTATAAGAGGATGGACTTTTATTTGCAAAATACAAGTCATAACTCCTTAAGTCTTTGGTCTTGGGAAAATTTACATGCACCATTAAAGGCAATGAGATGACTCACAATTCATAGATGTCACTATCATAGCCCTGAGTTTGGAAAAACTTACATATACGCTTAACTGCAGGCTCAATGGATAGCAGAACTAGTTAGAACAGTTATTTAGAAAATGATGATTTGCCAATAGCAAAAAATATGTTCTAGAAAAACAACTTTATCAACTGAACTTGCTTTGGGAAAGGTTTCTCAGGTCCAAGAGAGAATTTCTGTCCAGCTACAGGTGTGCTGGAGAACAGCCAGTAGCCCAGGGTTGAGGCATTCACCTGGGACAGGGGAGACCCAGGTTGTCTCTGCACCACCTGATTCAGCCCAGGTGTTTGAATTTTTCTTCTTGTGTTTCAAGTAAGCGATCTGATGCCTTGGCTAATGTAAGGTGGGATATTTCCCTCTGGAAACTTAAAAAGTCTTCCATTAGTTCAAAAGGAAAAGGAAGCAGATTAAATTATAAAGCAACTTAGTTAGGAATGCATTCAGACTCATTTTTGCATTTTCCATTAAAACATGAAGGCTTAAATTGCCACAAGCTTGAGAAGCTTGTTTTTGGAAAAACACCCTGCACAAGAGTACACTTTCATGTCTTAGCTAGGAAAAACGTGTGTTCCATTTTCTCACTGCATTTTGTGTTCTCCTTGGCACCTATTATTTGGCAATTTTCTATTAATTTTGAACCATTCTTTCTGCATACCTTTTCTTATTAGTAAATTAATAATTGCATTAATAAATTTCTAATTTATTAATATACATATTCAAATTGGTTTTAACTGGTTTTACAGTCCAGAACCACATATTTACTGAGAGTTACCGCACTAAATCAAATTTTCACACCCCATTACGACAAGAAGGCATGCACCAGAAGTACCAATCCTAATAGGAAATGGCTATCTTTAAAAATTCCCACATTTTTCTTAAGATAAGAGCTTCCCAGTATGATCTTGTGAGTGATGATGATGCCTCAAAAACAGCAACTTGCAGTCAGTAACACTGAGGAATTTCCAGTGTGTTTAATGGAAAGAGAGTTCTTCTATCTTTAAAAAAAATAAATCATAGATGTATCAAATGTTTAATAAGCATAAAATTCATTTGTAAACTTTTCTTTTCCAATGTAGTGGAAAAATAGAAGAGAATCCTGACATGCTATTTGTATGATTCTTCCTGCTCTTTACAAACTGCAGCAATGTATTTCTTTATTTAAATTCCAGTAATCTTCTTGTTCTTTTAAGTACTTAATTATTGAAAAAAATGGACAGAGTGGAATATGAGTTTAATTTGAATAACTGAAAACTTGGGTTTTATTAGCTTGGCAATTAAATGTAGTATTTCACAAGCCGTTTTCAGCTTTCTGCAAGAACAACAAAGCATTGTTCCGCAATGTATATAATTACTTTGTGTAGTAAAGGAAAATTAAAAGAGCATTGCTATCATAAGCAAGAAAATAACTTAGTATTTTCTAGAGAGAATATAACTTTTGTTCAAAAAATTAGCTCAAAAGCAGAGTATTCTTAGTGAAGGACTTTATTTTTATTTATTTATTATTTTTACTGGCAACATCTTTTACTTATCCAACAAAAAGCATACATACTTCAAAATAAATTCACATGGAAAGTTTACAAAATTATTAGTCGTATGATCCTCAAAAAAAAAAAAGGCTGAATAACAAGGTAGAGATGGTACCTGCTGACCAGAACCCAGATCTTCCTTTTCTTGGAGTATTCAGACTGATAGCTGTGTCCTTTCTTGCTCACAGTCTTTCCAAACCCAATGAAGTTGTTTCCATTCATGAGTTTGCCTACAACATCATTCCTAGAGGAGTGTTTTGTGCACCGCGTCCCCACTGAGATCACTCATTCATCTTTGTTGAGTCCTTGCACATTCTTCAGAGAGAGTCCTCTCAGTAAAGCGGGTCTCCAAGCTCTTAGGTTTGGACAGAAGTGATGGAATTCAGACTTTTTTCTGCCTAATTTCTGAGAGAATCACAATAAAGACCCAGTGAAACTCAAATAAATACAAAGGTGAGAATGCTCCAAGAGGAAGACCTTCAGACAACATTGGAAGTTGGCTGAGGGAACCCAAAGGCTGGTAGGTGTGGGTTGTTGTAGACCTGAAGTCCACCTTGGCTCTGCTTTGGCTCTAGCACTTGCTAGAGAATAAAGAATGAAGGAGGAAGAAAGAATAATGAGTTGATACCATAAATTGGTTAATAAAAAAAAACTTCTAAAACCAAATCAATTTATGATTTTAGAACCAAACACCCTTTACTGCCATGTCGGATCCCCACAATTTTCAAATAAATACAAGATGATTTTAAGCACAAATATATCTCTGTTATCTCTCTACAGTCAAAACAGTTATTGAACAGCAAGCTCTATATTGCTAAGCAGTCTGCATTGAAATATAGACTCAAAGGCCAGATACTAATTGAAATATTCAGATATGAATCCTGAGCAATCCTACAGATCTCAGTTAAGACACTCCATAGTTACCCTGATTAACTGTGATTATGCTCTGTCTCTATAAAAATAAACATCTAAGGCTCTGGTAGAGTACAAGGCTACAAATGCTGTGCCCATGTGCAATTTTGAGTGGCTGAAGTTGAATATATGGACAGAAGTTTAAGGCTCTGGGTGTAAATTGTCATATATGCTTGTATTTAACATGTAGGCTAATAGCACAGTTATCTCTTTGAATATTAAAGCAATGCATTGGAATGATAAACTGATAAATCAGCCTGCAAATACATGCTGAAAAATGTTAATACTGCAAAGGACAACTCTGCTGTATTCTATCCTGCAAATGGAAGTGTTGTGTTTTTTTTGTTTGTTTTTTAAGACAAAAGGGCCAAATCTATTGGCATGAGCGAATCAGCAGAGTTCTGTGATGTTAACAGAATTAGTCCAATTTCCACCAGCAGAGAATCTGATATTTTTCATAGAGATTACTGTTTATTTACAGCTTCAGCTATTAAAATTCACTACTTGGAAATTCTCAGGCTACATTTATTGAACAGAAATTATTGCCATAAGGGTACTATTTTAATAATCATGTACCGAGCTCATGAAAAAGTCCCTGCAGTTATTTTCCCTTGCTGTAGTTTTTTTTTTGTTTGTTTTGTTTACTGTTGTTTTGATCATATATTAATTTAGCAATAGTTCAGGTCAGCTTTAGAAGCTTGCAGATTGCTATGAGGGTTGCTGTAAGACTATGATTTACCATCTGATTTTGAAAACTCAGTAGAGCAAAAAAAAGAGTACATAGGTAAGCTATGTTTTATTGCGTTTTATGGTATGAATGTTAAATATTAGATTTACCATTGGTTTTAATGGCAATAACTCCTTTAAAAAATAAGAAAGTGAACCTGTATGCTTTCATCGCTTAGAAATGCTCTTGTAAAATCTTAACATACTGTTTCCTATATTTGGAAAAAAAAAAAAAAAAAAAAGAGTTTAATTTTACCATAAAGCTTGAAAAGAGTGGACACTACCTGGTGAAATAAAGCACTTCTAGAGCCATTTGCTGTATGCTACTGATGTTAGATATTATGTAGACTGCACTGTGAGTATGATTACCTTTCAACATTCTGTTTTAGAAGGAAAATAAAATCAATAGTACATCATAACTGAAAATTTGCAGCGAATCAATGAATACAGTTCACCTTGGTCAATAATTCTTATTTTAAAATTTATTAGCAAAAGGAAAGGTACAATCAGTAAAACTGGGTTAAATGGGTTAACTGGGTTCAGAGAACTTTTTTCTTGCTTTTCCTTTGTTTCTTGCAGTTTCAGTGTTTCTAGGATGTTCATTGTTTTGTGCACGGGAACAATGAAAGGTTAAAGTAAAACTTTATTTTTGTTTTTTGGAATAACATTTGAAAAAATGTAAAGCAGTGTGGTCCATTTTCCTTTCAAATACATCTCCTGTTCATTCTACTTATCTGATTTTATGTATATGTGTGTTTGAGAGAAATATGTCATAGACTCAAATTTATTCTCTTCTACTAGAACATTGTTCCCTTAGAAAAAAAGCACACTAATAAAACAATCCCCTCAACCTGTTCTTATTCAAGTGAGTAAATAGGAACAGCAAAGCTGATTTTACGTACATTCCTATATGTGACATTTTTTACTAAATCATGCTGTGCTGTACCCTACAGAAGACTGTCTCTGTAAAAACGTTACACACACACAATTCTAAACTGCTGCACGTATTTTGCAGTTTGCAAGCTGTCGCATTACAGAGAAATGCCACAAAATCCTACAGCACATCTTTGAAGTTCTAGTTTTATTGAAATTAAACAGTAGGAATAATTCTAGTGGGGAAATATCCAATTCTGAATGCGTGCTTTATAATATTTTCTATTTAAAATGGCACCTTCTGTACTTAAATGGCTGGATTAATATACTAAGTGCTTATTGTGGTTATTCTCAGCATTATTTTTAGTAACAATTCAATTACCTTTCAAAAAACTTACTGCATGCAGTCTTCTCAGTGAGTGTGATTCTGAACACAGCATTATCAGACCAGATTGGAGATTTCATGTTATTTCTGCATTTCAAGCCTCAATATTAAACACTTTTCCTTGCCTACTATTAGTTTCATATGTTAATATCATTTTTTATTAACATAATACAAATATCACTTGCAGTACTACATCCTTCATTGCTAGCGGCTTTCATATCAAATGTCACAGCAAATTTTATTTTCGCTAATAGATTACGACTTGTACATTGTATTAGTGAAAGTGAACATTATTACAGGATGACACTAAAATTAAAGAACATATTGTACAACAGCACATAACACTCTGCTAAATTACCTACTCCGTCTGACCCACTCTATCCTATCCCACCCCATAAAACGCTATCAGAAGTTCTGTTGGATGTTTTATTGTTTCTTTGGAGAAAACTTCACCTTTCAAGAACCTCACTATATCCATTGTCAAAATATCACATTATACAATTCACTGGAAGTGAACTTATTGCTAAATACCCATTAGGTTCCCAGGAGATGCCTTACATTAATTGTTTAGTGAAAGCACCCTTAGGCTATCACTAGGGAAGAACATTAAATGCATAAAAAGAGAAGTTGACAGAGATCCCTGTAGAACAAGATACATCTACTGACTTAAAACTTCGCCATGAAGAACCCTGCAAGTCGCTGTTCAAAATGGTCATTTTGAGGTTATCTTTCCTCCTGCTCCTGCAAGCACAAATGCAATTAATCTGAAAAGAAAATCAATGTTGCATCAGCAGAGTCTTTAAAAAGTGGTTATGAAAAGGCAAGATAGGGGTGGTAAACAAGGAAAATTAAAAAAACCCACAAGGTTTTGTGGCTTTTGGAGGTAATAACAAGGTAAAAAAAAATAGAGAGACAAGAAACTACAGAACTAATGCTACAGTTGAAATGGAAACTGAGAGAAAAAGATGGTCAGGAGAGACAAGAGGGAAAATGAAGACAGAAAGGAGAGAAAAGATGCTCAAATGAGATCTGTATTCAGCAAAGCTGTAACTAAAATGTCAGCTAGCTGTTCATGAGCAAGAATCCCAGTTCAGAAAGGAAGGGTAATTGATTTTAACAGCCAGGCACATCGTATTTTCCTGTCTGCTGCATCCTTTCTTCCATCTCCCCTTAGCATTGTCATTTTCTCCAATTGTAATAGCTGATAGATCTCCTCTTGGTTATGCATATAATACCGTTTAATCTGTTTTACTATACTTTTTATTTAAAATGCCTCTGAAACGAATCTATGGTAAGCCCTATACTTTTTTCATCATTTTAGAAAAAGATTTTGGGGTTTGGTATTGCTGCCGAAGTACCACAAGAGGGGGCACTAGTTAAACAAGACACAATAATGTAACTTTTCTCAGGTTTTTTTTCTTTTTGTCACTCATAAATACACAAACAAAAAAAAAAAAAAAAAAAAAAGTCCTGGCCCTGCTGCATTAGAATATGATGCTATTATGTTGAGAATATTTATTCCTATTGGGATAGTAATGGAACAGTAGCTGCCATGAAGATATATTGTAAAAACGGACACAGAATCTTGAGTGTCCTCAAAAGTAATTAGCAAAATAAAATTAAGGTTTTGTTCACATACCACTTAAGAAAAATATTTACCTAAGAGGAAAATTCAATCTTCTTTATTTTAGGCTGGGTCTGTATATAATCAACAGTTAAAAACACGGGGCTCTTGGATATTGAGGTGTCCTTATATTTTCAACTGTCAGTGCCTCGCGGCTTGTGTAGTCATTTGTCTTTGTAAGAAGGGTACAAAAATGATATTTCTCTGAGTTTTGATTTTATTTGGCACTCATTTTGTGCAGGTGAGAATGCCTGCAAGGCTGTAGAAATGAAGCATATGTACTTTGACGCTTTATACTAGCTGCCTGTTTTAGGAGGTTGTATGTCTGTATTAAACACGTAAGCATCTCAGTCTGTTTAAGATTTTTTTCCAAGGAGGTAGGAAACATTGTTATGTCTAGTTTTATATTTGGTGAGCTATGGCAATCAAGGCCTGGAAACACAAAGACCTTCAATTCCCAGTGAAATCACTGGAGTCCAGGCAATCCCACCTATGTAAGTAGCTGAGCCTAGATATTTTGCCTCAAACCACTGGAGATGTCAAGAAACCGAAGTGAGGGATCCCCAGTTCTAAGACTAACTTCTTTCCCTCTAAGCAGAATACCTGACCTTAAACTGTCTCTGTTCTCCTTTGCATCAGCTTTATCAAAGTGCAGTTCTCCAGGTTCATGGACAAGCTACAGGGCTCTCACATTTCCAAAAAACTGATGTGCATTTAGTGGTGCTGTTCCTAATATGCAATGTGAGGAGAATCAGAACTCACTTTTCCAGCTCTTCCAAGGCTGGTGGTTTTTTTTTCTTCTTTTTTTTCACTAAAGTTGCTGAATCTGGCTAAACACAGCACTTCGACTTAATTATGCTGCTGAAAACTCCCTGGTGCATGTTTTCACCAGTTCACCAATGTTAAAAATCTGGGTAAGTAAGGACAGCGGGTCAGGAAAAGGGGTGTTCTGTTTTCAGGTATTGCTGTGGGCTTTGTCCCCAACCTGCCCCAGCACAAGAGTTATTATGCACTACTAACTGATTTCTAACTTGGTTTATTGTGAAAGACCAACACCAAGGCAATGTAATTTTAACATTCCGGACCACAAACTGCTTTATAAGCACCTTAGCCTTCCACATAGTGAGGGTAGGAATCTCTGAGGAAAGGATGGGGATGATGAGAAGGAGAAAGAACTGCAATCGCTATTGAATGGGAAACCATCCCTCATGGTGCATCTGATCTCCAGTCATGCTGAACAATGCTGATGAATCCATTTCAGTGCCGGTACCAGGGGGTCTCATATGT
This sequence comes from Patagioenas fasciata, assembly GCF_037038585.1. Lineage (NCBI taxonomy): Eukaryota > Metazoa > Chordata > Aves > Columbiformes > Columbidae > Patagioenas > Patagioenas fasciata. The sequence continues at coordinate 120,965,285 of NC_092522.1, read as the reverse complement.
TTCTCATGATTGAATTAAAGTATTTTTAAACTCAGCATAATTTGTCTGGCATGGACAAACTCGCAAAAATGGCAAATATCTCTCATGAAAAGGGACTAAGCTGATGAAAAAGGAAAGCAAGGCCAGTGGTTTAATTTTTAGCTCAGAGTTGGAGCAGCAAGGAGTCAGCTCCCTATTCTATCACAGACCATCCTTGTGATCTCAGATAGACATCTCCAGAATAGCTAAAGTTGAATTAACTGCTCAGTGCAACTGAAAGAATTCTTCTGTTTCTTCTTTCACTCACCCTGAACCAGGCTTTATGTACATCTCATAGTATGTATGTACATCTCATAGTATTGTGTACATCTCATGGTACAATAATTCACAGTGAGGTTGGACTAGATGATGTCCAGAGGTCTCTTCCAACCCCAACCATTCTGTGATTCTGTGATAATACCAACTCAAGCCTCTCAAGAGGCTGAAAAATAACCCACCCAAAAAGAAACCAGTTTCTCATTAGATTAGTGAGGTGAACTGTCATGCTGTGGAACTGGGTGAGCAGCATCAAAAACTGATGGGAGGGAAGGTTTGCAGTGCTGGGATTGAGGATGAACACAGGGAAAAGCAAAAGAAGGAGAAGTAAGAAGGTGACCCTGCACCTTTGACAGAACAAGCCATGATCTTGTCTTGGCTGGCTGTGAAATGCACTTGGGTGGAATTAGGGTACATAATGGATGGAGAATGGGATGGACCCTGAGAATAAAACCAACTTTCTGATAAAGAACTGTCACCAGTAGCCAGATGGGAATGTGAAGAGGAGGGCATCTTTCATCCTCCTGGTCCACTGAGAGGTTCATGGGCTGGATGCTCTGGTTAATCAGAATCAGCCATCCATAATACTTCTGGAGCAAGGGACACTCTCTCACAAGTCTTCATTGGAAAAGGACGTGGTCTTTATATCTAGAAGCCCTGGGCTAAATGTATACACTCAGACGTGGGATACAGCTCTTCCCTCTATGAGCACACAGAGTATCACCATTTCTACCTCTTCAATCTCCTAAGCATCAGGCTGCGTATTGGAGTTAAATCTATATCAGGACAGGGTACAGGACGTATATCAGGAAGTCTACATTGTCCAATGAACAACAATTTTTTATAATGCCAGCAGCTGAGTAAACCAGGGACCACTGTGCTTGAAATGCTATCAGATTCATAGCCTGTGGAAGATCCATAAGGAGATCTTTGGAAGAACTGCACCTGCATCAGGCTCAGTGTGAACAAAATCCTTTTGACCAGGAATGGATATGGGTATGCAAAGAAAACTTTGGCATGAGTTAGAAAAAAAAAAGTGTTACTATTTGATATTCAAGTAAAGAAATTAACGGTGCAAAATGCGGTCTAGAAACTTGGTATACTGTTGTTTGGATGATGTGCCAGAATTTTTCCCAGAGCATGAAAGCACAGAAATCTACAATCTGCAGCAGACAAAAAGTCCACTAAACTCGGTGTCCTCCTTCTGAGTGGTCTCATAGAAATTTACCATATTCCCTGCCATGTTTTCCTAGATTCTAGGATTTTTCTTGTCTGGAGATGTTGAGGGACAGGTTATGATGATGTCACTGGTTTCCTTCATGAATTTTTCTCATCACCTTTTGAATCTACTCATCATTTGGTCCCCGGATCACCCTGTGATGATTGCTTCTGCAGTTTAGCTGTGAATAGAAAATGTAATTAGTGTTCCTTTTTTAAAACTAGTTGCCAGGGAATTTTGTTTAATGTCATCTAGATTTCTATATTATAAGAAACAAGGAAGAAACATTTCCTATTAACTTTCTCCATGTCAGTCATAATTTTATCTACCTTTAGCATGTGAGAGGGGAAAGTTCAGAAGAGATTTCTGTTCTTCTTTCTTTTTGTGGTATATTAGGCTTGTCTCTGATTTCCAGCAGTCAACAGCCTGAGCAACAATCCCAGCTGGGCTAGACTGATATTTGGAACTCCTCTGCAGATGTCTGTGTGTAGGCTGAGTGATCATATGGAGTGAGTCCTATTGACTCTGTAGAACTGATCTCACTGCTCGTGCACAGAAGGAATGTGCAAAACACAGATCCTGGACACTTCAGATCCACTGAACATTAGTTGCAGGCTCAAATTGTGCACAACTAATATCGAGAATCTCTCAAATTCTTCAGATGTACTGTAGGTGTAGCATTTCTCCAAACTGAGAAAATCAACCTGAAAGTGCCTATGTGTGTTATATATACAGAAGCAGAATATGCAACCTCCTGTAAGTGATAAAGACCGTGTCTGGCACTGGAAGGAGTTTCCTAAACTCCCAGTCCTGAAAGTACTGAAGAGACCAGAAGGGAAACAACTCGGTAATTCCCAGTTTGTAGAACTGTGGCTGTGGAATGAGGCCTTGCTCACTCTCCATGTGAGGTCAGCTTGTGTGCTCTGTCTTCATATTGCGATATTCTCTCAGCTTCCAAAAAAGGGTGATTTTTTTCAATCATCATATTGGAAACGGCTCATGTTATAATAACTTGTTATTTGGCAGTGGCCTGTGTGTCCTTCTCAACTATGTACCAGGCTTCAGTCTAACAAGTTACAAACAAAGGTGGTCAACATTCACTATCTACATTCATGTCCAGCAGTGTTTCATTTACTGGCATTGCCAGAATCCCAAAGAGCAGTGTGACTTATGGATGTGTCAGCCTCTACACTCCACATATTAGGCCCATTTTATTTATCACTTTTGTGGCACCCTCCTCCTGGTGCTATCATCTCAAGTGTGTAAAGGACAATGTGATGTTTTTTTGTCCAGAGCAGTTAAGGCTTGCTACAGGAGGCCACAAATAAAGTTTTCATGGTGTTGTGGACAAGGTGTTGGCTCCTACCTGAACTCGATCATCAAATAGTTCCTGATAGAGGACACATCCTGGAGAGCAGCTCACTGCTACAACCCTTCCTTTATCATGTTGTCTGAATATGCAATATTCTTAGTTAACTTTACATGACTTGATCTGTGGAATATCACACTTCAATATCTGGGAAAACTGACGAGTCAGAAATAGGGGAGGAAAAGCAAAACTGCAGTGAAAGGAACCATTCTCACTGAAATGGGGACAAGGTAATGCTTTAGGGTAAGAAATGTGAGGGAAAGGAAAGAGATTATGTTAAAAATGGTCACTGGAGCATTTCCATTTTAGTCATAAGTCAGAATGTCTGGGATCAGGCCAAGCTAATATGGACATCTGTTGTGCCAGTGTCTATGTGAGAATGAATCACCTGAGACTCTTTTTATAGTCCAGAGAAAGAAAAACACTCTTCTAGGATGGATCAGAGAAATCACACCTTAAAAGTGTCTACTTCATGCATGGAAAACCTGGGTTTAGTCCCTGCTTCTACTGGAGGGTAACACCTCCCTGTTTAACCCATCAAAAGCAGGGGACTCAGACAGGAAGGAAACAGGAAACCTAGAATCATAGAATGTCCTGAGCCGGAAGGGAACCACAAGGATCATCGAGTCCAACTCCTGTCCCTGCATAGGACAACCCCACAGTTCACACCATGTGTCTGAGGGTGTTGTCTTGTCTCTTCTTGAATATTTACAGGCTTAGAGTTGTGACGATCTCTCTGGAGAGCCTGTTCCAGTGCTCCACCATCCTGTGGGCAAAGAACCTTTTCCTAATGACAGATGTAAACCTCCCCTGGTACATCTTCCTGCCATTCCCTTGGGTTCTGTTGTTGGTCACCAGAGAGAAGAGATCAATCCTGCCCCTCCTGCTCCCCTTGTGAAGAAATGGAAGAGGTGGTGTGGCCATATTTTGACTGTAATCCAGCCTGATAGAGGTGCTCCAGGACCACCTACTAAAGCAAGATCCTCAAGGGAGACAGGTGGAAGAAGGCTTAATCTGTGGATCCCAAGAGCCATACAGGTATTGACTTTCTGAATTCTGTTGGCACTGAGACACTTTGGGGCACAATTACGACTAGCCACCAAGAAAACTTTACTGTAGAATGTTGATTCAGTTAATTTAAATTTTCCTCATTTGGGGATTTAGACATTTTAATTTCATGTGTATCACTAGCAGAAACTCTCTCCTGCCATTCACTCTTCTGTTCTCCATATATGAACTTAACCCCAGGTGTAGCCACCATGTTTGGTCTTCTGGGAGATTGCTATCTGACTGCTCCATTTTGCTTTTCCAGTTTTAGACAAAAAACTACTTACATTCTAATTTCTTGGAGTAGTCTGAAAAATGCAATTTGTCTGCTATGGTGTCTCATTTTTTTTCTTGTAATAAGTAAGTAAATTACTATTACATCTGTCCAGAAAGCAAACAGCCATGGTTGTACATGCTCTTGGGCAGGAGAGGATCCCAAACCACCTTTCCTCTGTTTCACAGAAGCACCCAAATCAGCACACTCTGAAATGGGAACCATTCTCATTTCTGAAGGTTAGCACTGAACACTTGGGAACAAAAGCTTCCTCAAGCTATAAGAAGTCCTGGTGCCTGGCTCCTAGAAAGGTGACAGAAGTGAAGTGGTGGACCCTTCTCCCATGTGCGTGCCCCTTGATTGTGAGCACAAGAAAATTTTTAATTATGGGATAACTGTTTTGAAGAGTAGAACTGTTGCTATTAGTAAATATATGTATATCTAAAGAGAATAATCCTTACTTTATCAGACACTTATTTGAACTTAGGTGTGGACATCAGAGTCCATAACTATAGCCATGCATCTGCACAGGCATTCCGGTGCATGAGGTTGAATTAATAGGTCTGTTGTTTTTTCCTAACTCACCATGAAAGTCTTAATGGCCATACAGCTCCTGGGCCAGTCTGGTGGTTTAATACCTATTAGTAAATATAGAGCTTGACTAAGTGAAAGCATCAGCTACAGTTTCAGTTGTACTATTTCAGTGTGGTCATCTATACATCACACAGAGCATCTGTCACTTCTTGCTCCTGCCAGGCTACATTTTTAGTTCAGTGTAAAAAGATGTATAGGTAGAAGATTAAAAATGGACGTTGTTCAGGGTTTTGAAGGCGAGGGAGTTTATTATGTCAACTCACATTATCACAATTTCCAGCCATGTAATGATAAATGTTTTTGACTCATTCCTCTCTGATGGAATTTCTTCCTCTGGAAAGCAGAGAGCTCACAACATTCTCACAGTGTTGACTTCAACTATTCCCACTGACTTGACTCTGACTTCCCTGAAGGTGGGTGTTTTGTTTTGTTGGGGTTTTTTTTGTTTGTTTGTTTTAAATCATAGAAAGACTGAATAAGGTAAAAGAGCTCAACTCTGAATTGTTTTTAAGATTATGGTTTAATGACAAGCACAAATCAATCTACTCTAAGTCCCTGCAACTAATGAAGGGAGCAATTCATTCAGAAGCAATTCTGGAGGAATTGTCCTGTTCCTTTTCCTTATCCTGAATTGGTAATCATGTGGCTAAGTGATCAGGTGGATCAGAAAGACACTGAATGAAAACTACCCTTTCAGATTCAGAACTATTTCCTGTTACCCTGATTCTGAGATTTCAGGAGCTCTGTGATGCCACGAAGGAGACTGTTGAGAGCTGGTGGTTAGCATGGAATCTCCCCTTTGAAAACAGCCTTAGATTGTCTTAAATTCTCTGAAAATAAACCGTTTGTTTAAGACAGTGAAGTTTGTTCTAGCTCTTCATGCATCTGACAGAGATACTTTGCTGGGACTTAACTCAGTTGTCTGGTTCTATGATTCAGATCAGGGTTCCCAGGATTTAAGAACTGAAGACTGATCTGGTAAAGAGAAAAGTAAAACTTAGCACGACATTTACAAGGAACTTTATAAAATAGCCAGCTATTTTCCTGGAAAAAAAAGCCATTGTTTACACTTTGGAGGACTCCTTTCTCTGAAGTGGTGTTTATATTTGGGTGTGAACTAATTTTTAGTGTTGAATGTACACTTAAAGTGATAGCTGAGACTGGCAGAGTACCACAGGGCTGAAATGAATTTCAGCTGTGCTAACAGAATGCACCCCAGCCACATAGATTGACACGGCTTCATTCATCCAGACAAAACCATAAGAGTAGATATTAAGAGCATCTACCAACAGTAGATGCTTCTAATTTCTATGGGCCACAGCTCCAAGTCTTGTCCTCCAAGAACACCAGTCCCTTGGACAACAGGGTGAGGATTCATCTCACCAAATTCAAACCTTTGCAGCACAGAAATATAAATCTGTGGCACTTGTTATGGTGTCTCTGAGTTATCAGTGGAAAGAAGTAAGCTCTCTAGGTTGTTATAGGTTCCATGCAAATAAAATTAAAGAACCAGACAGCACACTGCTACTAAGTGTATTTTCTGCCTTTTATCTGCACTGTTGCTGGAGAAAAAAACTGACTACATGGAGCTCAGATTGGTAGAAGATTTTAGGATTCAATCTGCTGCATAAAGAAAAAGAGATGAGGGAAAAAAACAGTTGCTTTTATGTGGTATTACATACATTTGGCTCCATTTTCATATTGATTGTACATATAAAAAAGGGGAAAAGTAAATAAACATGAGGAGGATAATGTCCCAAATTGAGTTTTATCACAAGTGCCTCCTGCTGGGATTGGAGAGCAAAACCTTCCCTCGAGGGGACAGAATAATATCATTTTAGTTATGGCCATATTCTTCATTTGGAACCTCCTCATCAGCATGTCAATGCATGTTATTCACTGCTTGGAGAGACAATAAAAACAAAGGGCCCATCTTTAGAAAGAAACACGCATGTTACCAACGTTTACACTACAGAGATCTTGGCCCTTAATAAAACCTACATCCAGTAGCGAAGTTATCAAATGGAGTTGTGCTCATTTTCTTTTATACGCAATGAAGGGGCACAATCTATCCTTACCAGCAGCTGGGAAATTAATGCTACAACTAAAATGACATTCCGCGTCTCATTGAATGATTTCCTGTGGGGTTCAGATAGTGGCTGTGACGAGAAGAGGTGTGATAATGGATCTAAGTCCATAATGCATTTATCCCCAGGTGCACTTACTCAATCTGTTCCTTGTGAAGCTTTTTTGGGGGCTTACTAGGACTTTTAGAGTTTTATTTTGCTGCACTGAGGCAAACTGTTATGACTCACTTTTAAAAAATCTATGAATGGGAAGTTTTCTGTGCCTGTGAGATTGTGTGGAATGAGATTGGGCTTCTTCACCCTGGGATTTCTCAGAAAAGAAGGAACTGGGATGTTTGAACAGTAGTGCAAACCAGAGTTGTGCTACCATTTCTTTTAAAGAGAGGGAAACTGAGGCACATCACAGTAAATCTTCACAGGCAAAGACAGGTTGCTGAAAGACAGTTTCTTTCCTGTGCTATCCCTCTCTTGTGAGGAGACCAACACTGCAGGACACACGTCTTCTTTTACAGCTTCAGTCATTTCTAAGTCATTGCTAAGCATACTTTGTATTAAGGTTTACTTGTGTTAATAATTGAAAAATGGTTAATACATGATTAATAGATATTATAAGCATGTTACAGTCCCAAGTAACATTTCTCAAAGAGGACAGTAAGACCTCCAGTAGATCTTTTAAGTAGTAGGTTGTATGTCAGGAGTTTACTCCATTATACTATTCAGTAATCTGTATGAAGGAATTGAGCACTTTGGAAAACAGCTCCTTAAAAACTGAATTCTAATGCAGTGGATTTGTCTTTGGTGATGAAGGAAAATATGCAGAAAGGCAGAATGATGTTTTGAAATAAAATATAGAGAACCTTAATCAAATACATCCAGCTGATAGAATATTATAAATGGACGGTGACTGTCTGGAAAAACAAACAAACGAAAGCTGTCCTATGGCTTGCATTGTCTTTCTTAAGGGGGAAAAAACACCTGTTTTACTTTTAATTTCATTTAAGGAAGGTGATGAGGCTGCTACTTGTTTATTTATCTCTTCAGTATTATTAGTAAATCATGTTAGAACATTACTATCACGAGTGTATGCGCACTAGGTGCAAAACTCTTACTATATTCTAGTATTAATATTACTGCTATTGTACATCTGAAAACTGGGATAAGGAATTTCTGGGCAGAGGAAGATTAGGTTTTTCTGGAAAGCCTTTCACATGAGCACAGCTTGGAAAACTGCACAGCCCACATCATAGTCACTGTAATGGCAGGATCAAATACAAATCCATTGGTACCCTGTGGAACATTGATCTTCGGGTTCGTACAGTGCTGAGTATTATACAGCCATGGGTCTGGCACATCCAAACTGTGGTGTCAGTGCTGGAGATGCAGAGGTCTGGAGCTGGTGGCATGGAGAATTCACCCATTTCCCCATCAGGCTGCCTTGGTCCTGGCATAAGCTGACTCACTTGGCAGTAAAATCCCCTCTCCTCTGTCTCAAAATCCTCTCATGGTCCATGTTCTTCCCCACTTGGCCACTGCCTTACTGAACAGCTAAAAACAAAAGCTCTGTCAGGGCTTCCTATCTCCCAAAATGCCATGGGAATGCTCGGGAAAATATTGTCAAAAGGCAACATCCAGCCCAGTTCCCTGCTGCTGTATGTACAGTCAGAGCCGCCCTCCAGAAGGCTGAGTAACTCCAAAAATCCAGGAAAGGGAGCAGCTTCTGCTCCTATCCCCAGCCCCGTAGGAAAAAAGAAAAAGAACAACCACCTTGCAATTATTCAACACCAGACAACTTTCCGAATCCAGCTCACCTAAGCTATATTTTTCCCCCCACCTCCACAAGTAAAATGAATGCAGCCAGCAGTCACAGTGCTAATGGTCTTTTTTTTTTGTTTTAACATCGCTTCCCCCTTGCTCCCCTAACTGATGGCAGAACTGCAGAGACTTCAGGAGACTCTTCATGCTCTCACTTCACAGGCTGGAAGGTGACAGCTTCGCCAGGGACTAATGCAGGGCGACATAATCGAATGTGGCCCGCAGCAAAGCAGCTGCCTGGAGCCACTGTTGATTGTAGCTGTCATCAGGTGGAGTTTGCTGCAGTAAAAAAAATACGGTCCGGAGGAATGCGGGTCTCACATGCAGCTCCGTGGTGATAGCTTATTTAGTTTTTACCCTGCTCCAACAGTTTTGTAGTTAATAATTGTCAGGATCACACTGTTGAGTGAGCACAGATGCTCAAGCTCTGAATCATCAATAATTTTCCCTGTAAACTGACCCTGGAAATTAAACAATGGCCTGAATATTCCCATTTTCTGGAGGTACACTATGTGTTTCAGCATGTCGTCCTCTTTATTGTATTTTTTTTTTAATGGAGAATCTTAAATGATTTTAAAGATATTTCCTACGCCTGTTTATTTAACTGTCACAGGATGTGGGAGAAATATAATCTGCTAAATTAGGCATGAAAAACTGTACACAAGGAGAAGGCTCCCTGATTTCTGCCTTGAAAAAGAAGTGACTTTAATTACAAATTCATATAAAGAAGCAATCACATCTTCCATTTATACAGCTTTTTTTTCATTTCAAAGGATCTCACCACAGTGAACAAGCAATAGGTTTAATCTTTTCTCTTTTATTCGGAGATTATGAAGTGTAGAAGGAGTATGAGAATATTTCATATGAACAAGGCTGCAGGATCTCTCTCCTAGATGCAGTCAGTAATGTATGTCTCAGATAACACTGATCTTTGCTACTTAAATCCTGCTTAAATTCTTAGTGGAAAACTATGCAAGCCCCAGGATAAACTTGGTCTACTGTTTTAATTACTACTCTTCATAAGCTTTTTATAGCACGTTATAAACTGTGTGTAGTATATTTAAATTTAATATACTAAATATAGTATATACAGTACCATATACCAAATATAACATATATTTAGTATATATGGGATACCATATTTAAATTTAAATATAAAATACAAACTTTGGTCTGTATTAAAATATATACAGACCTAGGAAGAAGATCCTGTAGCTCTCAAATTATTATGCGGTGTTGCTGGTAATATATTACTTTAGTTAATTTTAAGAAGTGCCATTTTACTTGAAATACTTGTCATTTGCATTTTAAAAATAAATCATATTGGTGTCACTGGCTTTTAGACATCCAAAGCTTCTACATCAGTTGGCAACTAAGGAGGTGCAGAGCTGCAGGTACATCAAAGAACTCAAAGTGAGTTGATTAAATAAAAAGAAAAAAAAAAAAAGAAGGGATATTGGAGAAAAAATATGAAAAGAAGAATTGTCAGTCTACACCTGCTGGAGTTTTTGATTTGGCTGCTTTGCTATTTGTACCTGCTTGGCTTCTTAGGAAATTAGTTTGCTGGAGATGATGGCAAGGGGGTTGGTTACGTTTGCATCGCAATGTCATACACATTTTCCTCCCTGGGCTACAGGAGCAGTGTGTCCCTTTGGATGTTTTCATGAGGTTCTGTCCAGCTTGTAGAACCTGGACCAGCCCAGCTGTAAGCTCAGGAGGTTTCAAAAGGCTCTGCAAACTGAAGTTTAACTTGCAGAGAACTCTTCCTGAGCAGCTTCTGGGGTCTTATTTGGGTTTTGATTACTTCTGTTTTGCACTCAGTCCATCTCACCAGCTGCATAATGGTGGGGGTCAGATGGCAATTAGGTCTGTTATTATAATGATTAATCTTGTTGATTCTAGTTTCCTCCCAGGATTACATTACAGGTGCTCTTTTGATTTGGTGCTAAAGAAACTGGGAGCAACATTTTGTCCTTTCTCCTGATTCTGAACTTCTCTCACACTGCTGCATATTTAGAATAATTCTGATATGAAATTGCTGTACAATAAGAAATGTATAGGCTGTGTTTATCCCATCTATGAACCTCCTGAATGAAATCTGTGGGTCTGACTCTGATTGTCCTTATGTTGGTTTTTCAGTGATGTAACTTTAATGACTTCTGCAGAGTTACTGCTGAAAGATACCCTCATGAGTAATCAAAAGTGGAACTGATTGCTCTTATGCAGGGCACTTCTACTGCAGACAGAAAGAAAAGGTGTTTCTTTCCAAACCTCAGCTACTTAGTGCATTGCGAAATATTTCTTCCCTTCCTTGACAGAAGCGGATCTGCTGTTTATGAAAAGTGAGTATTAATTATACAAGGTTTAGCCACAAACATCTGTTTTTTCTGCTTTTAAATAAACATGTCCCTTCAGCTGGTACTGAGTGTTCTCGTGGAAGGGAAAGGATGCACACTGCAAAATATCACTGCGGGTTAACACAAGCGGTCTGATCATCTTGTCAGGGATGACTCCGTACCTTACCCAAAACACGAGCAAGCAATATTCTCATAAACAGTAAAAAAATGTATTTTTAGTAGGGGATTATGATGGCGGCTCAGCTGTCTGCTTATATTTAGATTTTGGAAGCTTGCAAGAGATTAAAACCACTTGTTTCTTTTCTTTCTTTCTTTCCCTTTTTTTTTTTTTTTTTCAACTTGTCACTGCAATAAAGTTGGCGGTGGCTCTGGGGAGTCCTCTGTAAAGTACAACGCCCTGGGCTATGGGAGATGGAGCCCTCAATAACTGATATGAAAGGTCCTTAATTAAGCACTTAGCATTTCAAGGCAGTTATCACGGCTAGCCCACAGACCGAGCTGGCAGTCCGTCACCACCGATAGGCCACCTAGATGACTAACGTGAGTTGAGTCGAGTCTTTTGTACTCCAGGCGAGGAGCCCCGAGGCACAGGCTGATCTGGTGACCCTCCCAGATCCACTTTCTCTGCCGGAAGGAACTGGATATCGGATGTGACAACACTGCAGACGGGGAACGTGGGTTTATTATATTTTTTTATTTTATTTTTTTTTTTCCTTTTCCCCCCTGAAGAGCAGGGATTGAGGAGAAAGTTAGAATGACAGTGGCACTTTCTTGGCACGATGCTTTGGGATGAATATGACCAAACCAAATGAATGAATAATTATGAATGTATTATGAAAACAGAAGGGAAAAATCCCGTTGCTGTGGTGCATTCAATTATTTCACTGATTACATGTTGAAGAGAAGCTGCCAAATTAATGTATGCTGTGATTAAGTTATAAAAGACGTACCCATCATTAACCAATTGAAATGAGATAAATGCTTTCTGACCACCTGCAAAACGAGGGGATATTTTTCAAGTTTTAGATCCTTCTGCATGACAAGAGGGAGACAGAAGATTAAGTAATACATTGTTTAGAAGCAGAGTGCTTACTTTATATTTAAGTAATAATTAATAGATGAATTGTAAGTAAGAAACTAAACAACTATAAGTAACATCATAAATTATTTCTTAATATAGATGTACATAAAAATTTTCAAAAATTGTGATGTGTAGGTAATAATTACATGAATATAAACAATGCAAGAGCATCCAGTCTTTGGAGCACTAATGGAGGATGATCCCCAATGTTCCCCAGCACTGATAAAAAGAAGAACGCTGCTTAACAGTATAATTGACTCTGCTGTTAAGTTTATTTTTCCATTTCAGTATGGCCATTGGGAAGTTAACCAAGACACTGGTCTTCCCTCCATTACCACTCTCTTTCCCGTTATCTTTATAATCCTCTGGACATGACAGCGCAAATGTTTCAGGGGAAGTTTATCTTTATATTAAGGAGAGGGGGAAGACTTTTGTGGCATTAAAATGGAAAGGGTTAATGGAATGAACTATAGATTAAATTGTAAAGCAATCAAAGCAAACCAAACACTTTATAGCAGATAACCATCTTCTGGTGTTTGGGTCTGTGTCAAGCCATGGATGTGGAAAATTAAAGCCATACTGAGAAGGGAAATGAACCATGTCTAATACATCCCCAGCAATAAAATGTTTTCACTAGGACTGTAAAACTGTGGCTTACATTAGGAAAAAGAAAATCAAACTATATGTCAATTCCACATCATGGGACATGAAGTGTCCACAAAAATTTATATTACTATTTAGAAGTGTTTCATTCTGGTGTTTTATTGTGATTGGATGCGCCCTTCTCAGTATCTTTTGACTGGTATGAAAATGATTTGAACTACTTTTTTAGCATTTATTTTACATCTATTACCTGTTCTATTACTTTTTATTATTTTATTGTGCTTGTGTAGAGGATTTTGCACAGTTTTCATTATAATGTAACATTAAGTCAATTTATTTGTGTATTACACGCAGTATAATTGCACCTTTTTTTGTGGAACAATTTGGATTTCATTATCCAACAAATCAGCAGTGTTACATTTTGAAAAGCTCTTGTTAGAAATCAAGTGCATTTTCCAACTAAGACAACAGAGGTCAAGTTTGCACCAAAAAGGGAGCAGAACGTTTCTTGCCTAAAACACTTGCACAGATAAGGAAGGTCATGGTGTAAATAGAAAAACTCATTTCTTTGAGAAAATATTTAATTACTATGGTCCAGGTCAATCAAGATCAATCTTTTTTAAAAGGGAAATAGTACGGAACAAGGTGGTCTGACAGGGAACAAGTTTGAAGGGGAATAGATCAAGGCAAAACCAAATGGGTGTAGGGAACATGTCAAATGCAACAGCATTTTTGTTTAATATTCCTCTGTATCATTCTGTTCCTTAATTTACAAGTGCCATAAAGAGTATAACTAACATAGGCAAAACGAAGCGTACATCTGTTTGTGCAGATCTACTTTGCTATCATTTATCAGACTTAAACCTTTCATAAGAGGTGACATAACAGCAACTGCATCTCTCTCAAAGGTGAACTGACAACCTCTCTGAAAAAGAAACGCAAAACAACATTTAAAATAACACACTAAGAATGAGAGTGGATGTGAAGACACAAACCTTCACCTTTTTTTTAGCCTGCCAAAATTGCTACTTGGATCCCTCAGTTCTTCTCTGGTAGTTATTACAGCTTCACTCAAAAATTTAAAATTAATTGATATGTAAATGAATTAGGAAGTTGTACGCTTCTCATATTATGAGGAGACTTTTCCACTTTTAGACCTCCTATGTCATTCATGTATCCTGTAAGGACATAGTGGGACTACCAGTTTTCAGAGGGCTATGATTTCACACCTTCTTTTTCTTTTCTGGTTAACAGGGCCTTTTTATTGAAGATATTTGATTTACAGGCAGACATTTTCGTGTGTGTCTGTATAGTGCTGAGCACAACTGATCTACAGGATCACTTGAACTTCCATGATGCTCCAGGTCTTCCAGAAATGAGGGAAACAATGGAAAGAACCTGCTTTTTTTTGTCAGCTTTCATGTGGAATTCAAGTCCCTTGAACTGAAATGGATGCAGAAAATGAAAAATGGAATGGTATTTTGCAAATGCAATTTTTTTTTCCTTGTACTGGAAGTATTTTTCTGTTGATAGATTTATTCCTCTAAAATATTGTTCTGACAGACCTTATGCTCTGTACTGAAATTCCTTAAGGAAGATGTGAGTAAAAGCAAAACAGAGTTCGATGCTTTTTCAAAAGTAACACTTTTTCAACAAAATGTCAAGTTCACTCTTGAGCTGTGGTTTCAAGTCTTCACCTGCTTCATGGTGGCAGATGAATCAGAAAAAAAAACCCGAGTATTTCAATTACTAATAACACCTTTTAACTCAGCTCTTTAATTCTCTTCTCCATCACAACTGGCTCAGAACTACCACAAAAAAACCTTGTTTACTTCAGCCTCCCTCCTCAAAACCACATCAACTTGCAATGTATTTCAATACCTCTCAAAGATTAAACAAAGGGCTGAGGTTACAGCTGAACAATGAACAGTGATTGTCCAGTAATAAATATTTTTTTCCATTTCTAATGTCTGTAAATCAGGCTCTGGACTGTTTTGGGTGTTCATATGTGCTATATGTTTGATACTCCACCATTCAGTGTTCTAGTATATTAAAAGTATCACATATATATATAGTAGCATCTGACATTCTTAAGTTGTTTTGAACAATTAGGCAAAGACTTTCACATTTAATGACACTGAAAATTGATTTTTTTTCCACTTCTTTATTTTCAGTGAGTATTAACATCTTTTGTGGGCTGAGAGGAGCTCACCAGCACACACACACAAGAAATATGTTCCTTGCAAAATTCCAGTACAATGCTAATAAATGCTTTTACTGAAAAAAATATCCAACTCCTGTTTCCAGACAGAGATCGGTGAAAACCTCTACTTACAGGTGGTGACACACAGTAATCAGTGGAGTAATGAACTCCTATCACTTAAAAACATATAAACTTGAGCAGGTGGGTAATGTTCCAACTTGAAGTATTTTGTGTCAGTTCTTCAGTTTCCTGCAGAGTTGTCGAGTGGGTCATTTAAGCCATTGAAGTCCAGAGCTTCAAAAGATTTTTAGACATTTAACAATCAATAACCCTGAGAATTTTGGCTTTTACCATTCTTTAACTCAATTTACACATGTAAAAGGGTAATAGAGCTTTTCTGTGGCTGCTCTTGAATAGACATGATATTTGCAGTTCAACCATGATCCTCAGAAAGGGGACACTATTTCTTTTTTATTTTTTTAAGACAAGGCCTGAACAAGTATCACTTGCATTCAACAGCAAATTGCCTGAGTCCATTCAGAGTGATAAAAATGTGGCAGCATATGAGTTCTCAGTAAGATTTTTTTTCTAA
Organism: Patagioenas fasciata; assembly: GCF_037038585.1. Classification (NCBI taxonomy): domain Eukaryota; kingdom Metazoa; phylum Chordata; class Aves; order Columbiformes; family Columbidae; genus Patagioenas; species Patagioenas fasciata. The sequence continues at coordinate 120,949,753 of NC_092522.1, read as the reverse complement.
CAGGGAAAAGACAAGCATGGCAGTATATTACAAGCAAAAAGGAAAATGCTTAAAAATGCATTATTGTTAATATTTTTAAACCACTCAAATTCTGTGACAAAATCTTGCTCCTGTTGAATTCATAGCAAACACTCCCTGAGTTCCATGGAAGGTTTAGTTGATTCTGATCAACAGGAACAACCTTGAACCTCAGAACAGAGGAGCAATTTGTCAAAAATGCCACAGAAGAGGGGGATCAGAGCCAACATTTTCAGTACAGAGTGGATACTCTAGCAGCTAAGCATCTAGACCATTTCCAGAGTGTTTAACTTTATGCACTCAGGTTGAAAATATTTACTTTAGTATTAATGGCAAACTATTAAAGCTTTGCAGTTAATGATTTGCTTTTATGACTGTTTTTAGTCATGTAGAGGTGCAATTTAGTAAAGAGCCTGCACAAAAGCATTTAAAAATATCACAACAATATATATAAAGGAACTGTTTGTATATTTTTATCTGACATGTGGATTTATTTTTTTTTTTACATTTATTATTATAAATTTTAAGAACTTCATATGCTAATACTTTTTAGCAAAGCAAGTAGGACTAATTAAATTTGTATCTATACTTTTTATATTTATAAATTGAATTTATATTTTACAACATTTTAGATGGCACTTCTGCATTTTACAACACACCTGGTGTCACAATCTCCAATTCTGAACCTATTTTCTTAGTTAGAAGACAAATGACACCATGCACAAAACAACTGTATGTGACATCAGAAAAAAAAAGGACAAGGTCAGAATATTGGAGTGCAATGGACCAGATGCTTCATCTCCCGAAGAAATGGGCAAGCATATAATAGGCGTCTTGTTTAGAAGAAACCGTAACATCAACTATGCACCTGTCAAACATTATTGGCCATAAGATACTTCCTCATACCTTATAGCAAATAGGAGGTATTTGTTATACAAATTGTCGTGCATGACCAAAATTTTCAGCCATAATATGACAAAGTGAACAGGGGACAGCAAGAACATTACCAAAGGCAAATAACTACAATAACAGGGAATTTGTTCATTAGAATTATGTGATAATCCTAGAAAGTATGACACATCTTGTACTACAAGAATACCCTTCCCTCCTGCCTGCAAATAATACAAAATAGAATAAAATACAATTAAAAATGAAAATTTTCCAGTGTGACCAATGGAAAAGCTTGTCTTAGCATTCCAAATACAGAATAAATTTTAACCTGAATGGGAGACATAATCTGGGCACATGTTAATAAAATGAGAAGAGGAAGTATCCTGCCTAATTCTTGTCTCTAGTACTGCACAGAAATGTGAAAATTCCCTAAGCTGACAAAAATTGGCATTTCTCAATCATTTTCAAAGTAACAATACTGTCATATAACAGCTCCTGGAAAGTGCAGTCTCCTTTATTTTTTATAATCCTGTTTAATGAAGTATTCTTGTTGATTTCTCCACACCTTGAGTAAGTATTTATGACTATAAATGCTCAGACTCTTTAATGGGCATTTGTACTAGATGCAGTAGAGTTACCCCAGAGATCTCCCATTATCTTCACCTGGATTTTTCCTTCCATGTTCATCCATTTCTGCTCTATATTTATCTCAGAAAAAACATCTTGAGTCCCAAAGAAGTGTTTGATAATAAGAATTCATAAGGAATGACTTATGCATAAGCAACGACCTATTTACATGCAATTGATTCTGTGGGGAGAAGGAAACTGAACCTAAGATGTCAGACTGCACGACACATTGAAGACCCATTTAATTTACATACTTAATCTGGGGATGGATTCTGTCCACTGAAATTCAGTTTCTTGCCTCTTTCCTGTCTATTACTCCTTTCTAGGAAACAACTGTTACTGAAAAGTCCTTAACTGGGCACTCCTGATCTAGTAAATCAGAAAAACCTTCATTCCTATGACTCCTACACCCTTTCCCTAGACAGGGAATCTGCAGTAGGATTTTATTGGCATTTATGTGTAAGAAAATGTATATGACAAAATGTTTCCAGGTGAAAACAGGAGTTGAAGGTTAGGCTGGCTATTCTGCACTGTCTTTAGTTATAAGTTCAGGTGTGTCTGTAGCAGCAACAAAATCAACAAAACCCATATTTCTTCTGCCCCATATTCCCCAGTTTCTCATTAGTCAGTTACAAGTGTTGCTTAAGGTGTAGCAGAAAAAAGCCCAGAACTTCCATGACAAATGAAATTAATGTAGTGAAGGCTCAAATAAAGAAGAAGGAGGTTTTCTTGATGCAGGGTTTTATAATTATAATTATTTCATTTTATTGTTTGCTGGGGAGAGTTAGAGTTTCGCATGGTACTGGCACGTAGCTATTTCCTCTCTTGTGAGAAAGATGGGAGATGACATGTCAGTGCAATTCTTTGTCAGAAATATACATCTGCATGAAGAGAGTAGAGTTAAAAATTTAATCTGCAAAGCTATTTAGAGAGTGGATAGGCCTTGACAGGCCTCCCAAATGTATTAAAAGAACAAGAACAGCAGAGTTATGGAAAAAAAAAAGCTGTTGCAAGCAAACAGAATGAAACTAAGCTTTCTTGACAGAATCAGTTTGCCAAATGACTTTAAAATTGCACTATGTCTTGTAGTTTTTTCTTAAATAGATTTTAATTTAAATGTGTAAAGCAGAAGAAACTTGCTTAGCTTCAGAGACCTGCACAGCTTTTCCTTAAAAAAGAGAAGAAAAGGACCCTCACCGTGATATTTAGTCAGGTCATGAGGCTGATGAAGGGAGGATGGATGCTGTTAAGGTTGAGCAGTGTCTCAGAACTCTAGAGAGCTGGCTTCAGTTCCTGCCTATACACAGACTTTGTGTGTGACTTCATGCAAGTTATCTGATCTTATCGGTCACATTTTTGTAAGCATCTAAATATTCTGAAATTTGCTTTCTATTTCACTAAACTATATATGGAAAATCTTCCCTTTTTACCACATGCTTCCCTGCTTGTGAAATGGACACATGCTCTTTTATTGGTCTTTTCTGCCAGTCTTTGAGTTAGGGTAGATAAATTTAGGTGGCAGTCATCTTGCCTAAATAAAGTTGTCTAAAAGTTAGACATCTGTTCTAAATAGTCTTGACTTTTTCATCAGTCAAGAGTCAGGCATTTCCAGACACCAGTTCGTTGTACCTATTTTAGATATGCCTATTACAACAGGGTGTATTACACTCTGAAAAACCCTTTCTTTCTCCATTGCCTGTAGAAGAAATATTGATGACTGATGTAGACTTTTACATGGTTAAAAGCAGGAATCTTTTATATAGTGAAAGGCAACCCTATTGTCTGTAACAATAGAATATTCGGCACAAAGAGATTCTAAGATCTATGTTAAAGTAAACAATACAGACCAGTTGTCTCAGACAATTGATCAGTTCTAATGGACTCAAAGGGTTCTAGTAAATGGGGTTATGTCGGGCTGGTGACCAGTCACTAGTGGGGCTCCACAGGGATCCATCTTAGGGCCAGCACTCTTCAATGTCTTCATAAATTACTTGGATGCACGGAATACTAAGTAAGTTTGCTGATGACACAAAACTGGGAGGAGCTGTTGACACTCTTGAGGGCAGAGAGAACCTGCAGAGGGATCTGGACAAATTGGAGAGCTGGGCAATCACCGACTGCATGAAGTTTAATAAGGACAAGTGCCACATTTTGCACCTGGAACACGGCAATCCTGGCTGTACATACAGACTGGGGGATGAGATGCCCAAAAGGAGCTCTGTGGAGAGGAGTCTGGGGGTTGTGGTTGACGGTAAGTTGAACATGAGCCAGCAGTGTGCCCTGGCAGCCAAGAGGGACCTGTGTCCTGGGTGCATCCAGCACAGTATGGCCAGCTGGGCACGGACATGATTGTCCCGCTCTGCTCTGCACTGGGGCGGCCTCATCTGGAGCACTGTGTGCAGGTCTGAGCACCACAGGATAAAAAAGATATAAAGCTACTGGAGAGTGTCCAGAAGAGTCTATGAAGTTGGTGAAGGATTTAGAGGGGAAGCAGTGTGAGGAGCTGCTAAAGTCACTTGATTTGTTCAGCCTAGAGAAGAAGAGATTGAGAGGAGACCTCATGGTAGCTACAGCTTCCTCACAAGGGGAGGAGGAGCGGCAGGGCTGAGCTCTTCTCTCTGGTGACCAACAATAGAATCCGAAGGAATGGTAGGAAGGTGTGCCAGGGGAGGTTTAGGTTGGACATTAGGAAAAGGTTCTTCTGAAGCACTGGAACAGACTCCCAGGGAGGTGTCACAGCCCCAAGCCTGACAGTGTTCAAGAAGAGACTGGACAACATCCTCAGACACATGGGCTCAGATCCCTTGAAGCCAAACCTGTACCTCTCACACTACTGAAATGTTTACACAATGCTGGACATCTGTGGCAGGATGCAAACTCTCCTCCCTCCCCCTCCCTCCTTCAGTATGGAAGGAGTAGGGACATCTCCCTCTCTCTCTGCTACTTGAGGCTAACAGCTTCTTTTGTTTGGCCCCAGAGCACCCTGGTCAGGGCCATTAGGAGAAGGGAGTGCCTAGGTGCCAGTGAGCCACTGGGCGCCCACTGCCAGTGTGGGGGATGTTTGGAGGCTTCAGGGGCACCCCACAGCCGGTGTGGGGGTGCAGAGAAGCTTCTAGAATGCCTACAGTCAGGTCTGATCAGCCAATACAAAAAAATGGAACTCTTGTCAAGACTCCACCCATTGTTGCGGGTCTCTTGGAGCACGAGCAAGATGCTGCCACCGAGAGCTCCTCTCCCCGGGATGGAGACTCCGCTTGCCTTGCCGCCACGTGTGTGAGTAAAACTTCTCACAGGATTGCGAGTGTATTTATCCTTTCCGTGTACATATGCATGTGTAACTTTCCGTGCTCAATATGAGTACGTGTAAAATTAATCCTCGCATAATTGCGGGTGTATTTTTCTCCCATGCTTCCACATAAGCATGTGTAACTTTCCGTGCTCAATACGAGCACGTGTATAAATTATTTCCTCGCACAATCACGAGTGTATTTTCTTCCCATGTTTCCACATAAGCACGTGTAATATTCTGTGCACATTTGCACGTGTAAGTAAATTAACCCTCGCAGGATTGTGAGTGTGTTATAAATTTACCCTCGTGGAATCGTGAGCGTACACTTTCCGTACTCACTACGAGTACGTGTATCTCTTTAAAAATAATCCCGCATCATGTTCAGGCAAGTGTGTACTCTTCCGGGACTCAGAGACGGTTCCAGCATTGTTTTGGGTGAAGCCATGTGCATACACACTGTGGACCACCTGTTGTATTAGTTGCTGCCCCTTAATAATTTTCCTCAACTGATATCCGAACCTGTATGTAAGTCAGTTTTGGAGTACTAAAACCCTGTTTCTCACCGGTTTAGTAAGTTGTAAGTTTTAAGTTGTAAGTTTAGTAAGTTTAGTAAGTTGTTTTGGACTCTCTTGTCCCTTAAACTAACCTCGGGGTGCTTCTGTGACAACATCACATGCTTGATAGGATCATATAGAGTTGCTGGCTGGAAAAGAACCTTCAGAGTTGTCCTGAAAAAGGGTGTTTGCTTCATGGCATGGGCAAAGTAGAGAGCAGCCCCAACAGATGTTGTTGAGTTACTTGCCTCCTCTTCCTGTGCCATATATGTGCCCGACAGCATTACTTGAAGCATAAGATTTCAAGTACTGAGGAAAAAAGCACTTCCCAGTTGTAATTAGAGCAACTCTGGCCACACGTAACTACTGACCATGAAAAATGAAGTCCATGTGCTGCTGAATGACCTCAGAAGACCTTTTGTAAAACATTTTGTTGATATGAAACTATATCACTTTCAAAGTAGTGCACAGATTAAAAAAAAATGGTCCAAAATTACAATAAGTTCTAGATGAAATGAAACACTCTTCTGCTGAAACAATTATTTTTCTCAGGAGACAGTGAGAGAGTGACCTGCACATGATAGGTTCTAGTCATCAGTTATTGACACAGTTTGGAAGCCACTGAGAGAATTCTGGGATGAGAGAGGTACAGAAACTCACAGAGAACAGAATTAGAGTTTGCATAAGTTTGTGTGACATTCCACACAGGCAAACCTGCAGGCATACAAGTGGACTCAATGAAGTTGATGAGATTGCATTATAAGTTTTAAACTATCATATTTTTTTATATAATCAAGGAATGCTACTTTCAAGACTATTTCACTATCAAGTGATCAATCATTAAGACTGTTGTCAATATATTTTCTCTTCCATCAGGTTTACTTGAATTCCCAGTTTAAGCTATAGGTATGGATGGCTCACATAGCTCACATAATACTGATAGTTCCTCTTCTCTTCTAGGGTGATTTGACTTGTGTCAGGGAGGTGCTGTAATGTCATCTAGATTTACAGATTCTAAAGCAAAACTATAATTTAACCTGATCTTCACCATAGTGGAAACTAAACATCTAGAAATGTCCCAATAGGTTTTGAATTGGAGATTAAATATTTTGTAGAATAATGTACTGCCATATTTAGGCAAGTTGGCTCAATGTTTGCTGAATTATGAAAGCAAATTTTCTGTTATTTGTTTACTACTTGTTGGTAAAAACCATTTTGACACCTCTGTGGCTGTATTTTGAGTTCCTGCATGGACCCAATTGAAAGAAGAATTTCTTGTCACCTCTGTCTGTGAAAGTATCTGTGCATGGGCTAATGTTTAGTTTTCTCTCCTGGTAAGCACCTCATACCTCAAGGAAAATAAAGAAAGCAGCGGTTCCAGTGGTTTTCTTAACTTGCTGGAAGAATAGAGGGCTCTGGAGTGAAATAGTTCTACATCCATCAGTGTGGCAGATTAAGATCAGATGACTGGAAATGACAAAAATTAGTCAGAAGGTTATAGTATTTGTATAGAGTTCTGCTTGTTAGTGCACAAGGTAACACAACTGAGTGATTTTAACTTTGAGTAAGCCTGTAGCTGCGATTTCTCTTTTGGTGTCTTCTTTCTATCATTTTTACCAGCATGGCTTCCATCAAGTGTCAGTTCAGCCACAGTATTTACAGATTTGTAACCAGTCAAGCTCAGCTACTTGGTGAAATGCTCGAGGAAAAAAATGTCTTTTTATGCCTTATTTCTGTGGCTTTTGATTCATGGATTAGGGGGTCATAAACAGGTCTTGTTCACAGGAGGAATAGGTCTGCAAAGAAAGAAAAAGTGAAACGTCACTTTTTCTTTTCTAAACCTGTATTTTTCTAACATTGAAATCTTTGATACCAATAAAAAGGATTGTGGAGGAAGGGGGAAGGGGTATATATATTTTATTTTCCATTATCATTCTGATCTTATCTATTTAAAAAAAATGTATATTTACACTATATTCAAATACTGCAATTTGGTCAGGCAGATAATTTTAATGCAGTGTAAAATACATCGTAAATACTTAATGGTTTAATATAATGCAATAGCCCAAATTAAATGATTGGAAATTAAAATAATAAAAACATTTTCATTCTTTAACAATTATGTGTTTAATACCCCTTAATAAGATTTTTACTTTAAAGACTTGGATTTTTGATTCAGATACAGCTTCAGCTTGTATTCTGACTTAGAACATTTGTTTTTCCAAACGTCCAAAGTACCTAGAGGATATATGTAGTTTCCTTCACTACTGTGATACTATAGCAGAGCGAAAATTACAAGAATATATTGTATAAAAAAAATACCAAGATTCCCTGAAGAGAAAGGTAGGGGATATTAAATGGATTACATAAGTGAGGGGAGAATAGAGAAGGTGGAATAATTGGGAAGAAAACGCAGAGACATGTGCCTTAACTACAAATTACAGGAAAGCAAAGAGTATTTTTTGTGGTTACAGCAATGAAATAGAGATTTAAAGGAAAAGCTAGTGGGATTTTTGTATGTGATATGTCTTGGAAAGCCCTGGAACCCATGGACTTAGTGTCTAAATATAATACTTAGAAGACATAGAGACTTCATTCTTTTTCTTCAGCATGGCAACAAGGTTTTCTCAGGTAACTTCGGAAATACATTTTTTCTCTTAGCCTGTAGTTTAACAGCAAAGGTTGCTAAGAAGTCACTGTTAAATGATTTTTATGCCTCTAGAGAGTGTTCATCTCATCCTAAAACTAAACAAAACAAAAAAATCCAAGATATATCAGATGATTCACAGTTGGAAACACCTACTTGTTTCCTTCGAGCATAAAGGAGCTTTGGGTGATGATACCTGACCTAGACTTATGGTTCAGTTGAACTAAATTGTGTCCTTTATTTCACACTGAATTGTGTCCCAGATGTTTACAGTTAAGGCAAATGACTTCTAGTTATCGTGACCTTATGTTTCTTAAAGTTGGCAAATAAAATAGTACTATGTAATCAAGGATTCTCAAACATAGTAACACTGTGGCTGTTGGAAGTATGATGTCATGTCAAGAAGTCTTACTTCCTTCTTGGAATAAGAAGTCAGGTGTTTAAATAAACAACAAGGTTTTAAGAAATACTTGCTTTGGAATAGATAACCTATTTCTTTGTCAAGAACCTATCACTGAAGATACTTAATAAGAAAAGAAATAGGAAATAGCCAAAATATTAATGCACAGAGCATTAATACAAACAAGAACTTTGATAAGAGGGGCCTGCCTTTGATTTTAAATGCTTCCTAGTCAGAACTATGTCAGCCATTTTTACTTTTTACATAGCTAGAATGCTGGATATGGTACTACAGCAGCAGAAGTAGAAGGGATTTTTAGTTCTTCTTATGCTGAACTGCACAGTAATCTATTGGCTCTAGCTGTTGTGCATCCATCCCCTCTTTATTTGTCCAAATGTTTCTTTGATTGGTTTTATCACAAAATTCAGAAGCGAAAATACAGTAGGATGTGGGAACCAGATACGATATTGGGATCAAAATGTCATCATTCAGAGTGCAGAGTGTAGTTAAGTCACCCCGTTTTAATGGAAGTTTTGCAGATAATTTAGGTTGTGGAAGATATTAGAAAGTGTTCAGATAACAAATTATTCTTCAAAAAATAGCATCAGACTTTAATGAGCATTTGAATCAGTTAATCTTTGAAAGTACACCACTAAAACCATGCAAAAATGATGATGATGGATTTTAAGTAGTACAGTCTACGAATAGTCTGCTTTCCCTTCCACCCACCCAATACACTGACCAAGCTTATGCCTCTCTAAGAGACCTAAAGTTATTATATTAATAAATCATGTTTGTCTGGATGTAACACTTTATGCTTACAGAAACTCATACACTGAATTCCTTTGTAAGACTTCAGGATGTAAAATATCCTCAGGCCTTAGTTCCTATTGAGGAGTAATAACGTATCCTTTGCATTTAGAAGCCTATGAAGGGCATAATTTTTATTCCCAGTCTTAGCCTTTAGGTGTCAGATTAATAGGGTGGAGAAGATTTAAAAGTAGCATCCTGAGGCCCTGAAAACAGGATTCATCCAACCTAATTTTAGCCATCTAAAATTTAGTGGCTTAGTTTAATAGCCCACACATGCTGTGGTTCCTAGTACATCTGAGACTTGAGAGTTGCAGCTGGAGTCCAGGTGGAATACTTTAGGGCAGGGGTGTCAAACTCATGTTCACCAGGGGCCACATCAGTGTCATGGTTACCTTCAAAGGGCCAAATATACTTTTAGAACTGTATAAATGTAACTACTCCTACATTTATAGAGTCCTAAAATGGCATTCTGCCCTTTGAAGGCAACCACGAGGCTGATGTGGCCCCTGGTGAACATGAGTTTGACAACCATTTTAAGTTATCCCAAATGGTGCTAAATGCTTGTGTTTAGCCAGCTCACTACTTGATATCTACTTCATATTAGTTATCTAGGATAGGATTTGGTTCAAGATTAACACACCTAAGTTTAGGTGTTTGCAATGTAGGTGCTTGCATAGATACTGCAAGTCTAAGCTCCTTTATCCATAACAGGAATTTAGTCCGTATAGATCAGTTGCCTAAAAAAGTTCTTCTAGCGCTATTTGAGATGACTGAGGTTATCCCCCATGATCTTGTTTGTCCTGATCATGGTTCTCCTGTAGGTCCTGTACTACATCCACCATGGCCATGTAGTTGTCTCAGATACTCTAAGGCAACACTGATGTGGTTATGCAAGTGAAGCAATTTTCAAGAGATCCTTGTGAGCTTTTCTGGTGGTTAAATGCAGTTGACTGTTGACTAAACAGGGAGCTTAGTCACGTATGGAGTAGTTCATGGGATTAGCATAAATTGATATAACACAGGATTTATGCCACTTGTACTTTTTTAGAGCTTGACCTTAGTTTCTTTGTATGTGATGATTTCCTGGCCTCTGTCTATGCCTTACTGAGTGCCCATGACCAGGACTATTAACAAAAGTAAACTTAATTTCTTTTTTCTTCAGAGAAGTCCAAACGTATGCTTTCACCAATGTTCACATACAACAAGTGCTCTTCTTTCTCTGAGTGTGTCATAAAGGTTTGTGTTTTAAAAGATGTTTATCAGCATTCCCATGTCACTGCTCTTGAGCAAAAACCCTCAGGAATCTGTTTAGTCACACCTGAAATTTAAACATGATGATTTAATCGATATATACATTTTCTTAATGTCCCTTATTAATAACAAGTAAACTCATCTACTACAGGTCCTCCTTCCATATCTATTCTAAAAATGTCAGAAAAAAAAGTGAATGAGAAACTATGTTGAGTAGAACCATGCAAAACAAGAAAAGTAAAATTGTGAATAGCTGTAAGATTGTCGAAATGAGGATAAGAAGCAGCTCAAGTATTCAAGAGGGAAAATGACAGCATAGAACAGCATAAAATGATAAAGGAAAAGATAGAAAACCACACAAGAACATCAAGAAGGCTGACTAGCTTACTGTCTGATCAGTTTGGGTGTCTTATTGGTGATAGTGAGCATACCAATGCTTAGAACAGCAGCTCATTAATCTCAGCTATTTTCCGTGTTTATTTAAGGAACAGATAACTGCTTTTGACCTTTAACCTGTGTATATACTGTCTATATTCTGTGTATTTACATACTCCTTTGCACACAGGTAGAAATGGCAAAAGAAAGTGACCCAGAGAAGGAGGGTTACAACAGAGCCATAATTAATGCTTCACTATGAAGTTGCATAGGCTCTCACCTTCTATGCCTTTCTCTCCCTGCTTTGATGTACATAAAACTGTGTTTAAATACTGGCATGGGTCCAATACATGTTGGTGAATTGGTGCCCAAATAGTTACAACCAATTGAACTGCTGAAGGGGAAAGAAGGAAATCAGTAAATGCAGTCTTCAGACCTTCTGGTTGTCAGTACTACTTCGGTGTATTTAAGGCAGATAATCAAATAAAGGATTTCAACTGTTGTCTGTGCTGCTACCTATATATTTCAATCGGAGTCACTCTACTCTTTCAAGAAGCTCATTAGCAAGGTTTGGGATCTTCCTAGAGAAGGCAACATGAAGGAAAAGTTGTTTTCTAGGGGCAGCAGATAGGAAATGCTAATGGGAAGGATTTGTTACAATTCCAATCCTCACAGACAAATACTGAAGCTTTAACGTATGTTTTGGTGTTTCTATAAATGGTTCTTTGGACTGTCCTCAATTCTCTCTGCTGAAGATCAAATCCAAGATATTTCTGTCACGATGTACATTCAAAACACAGGTGAAAGAACTTACACTGCTACTTTCTTTACCCTGAAGAAGAAATGTTGTGTTCAAGAAGAGATCCATTTTTCTTTCCTCCTCTGCCTATTTTTCTAACATTGTCAAAGAAATGACTAACAGCCTCTTTTGGAGGCGATTCCTCAGCGTTTCTATTAAAGTCGGTCCACCTGTCACAATAGAATGAAGGAATACCTGGGACAAAGCGAAGGCTTAAGAAAGATGCTCTCTATATTTGTTCAGGCACTTGGTTGGGATGGGGAGAGGAAAAAGTGTTTAAATTACCTCCTCTAATTTTGCCTGGAGTCTGTCAGAGAGTTTTGAGATGGTTCCACAAGAAGTCTGAACTCCTGCAAGAGGTTAGGGACCATAAGTGTTCACACTGCACAGTTGGATGAGGGGAAATAAAGGGAAGTGACCTACAGGCCGCTGTGTTTTACCAAAAGACTGATCAAACAAACCTATTGGATTTCTGCATTGGCTTCAGTTTCTTGATAGAGATTAATAAAGACCACTTTACCATCCTGGAGGAACCTCCACAAGAGCTGTGTCCCAAGTAGATCTGGTATATTGAGACTGAAGCTTTTCAGATCATTTTCAGATCCTAAGTGTTAAGTACCTGACAAACTTCAGTAAATTGAGTGAGGATCTGATGACAGATTTAGATGCACAAATTTTGTTGATATCTCAACATTGGCATCTGTGCTTTACTCACAGACCAGGTCACTGTGCTTATCTACTGTGAAAGTGAAGTAGAATAAAAAAAACACTCAAAAAAGAAAAAAGATTGGATAAGCAATTCAGAGTAAAAAATGTATTGATCTGTGTGTGTGTGCGCACACGGGTTATTCACAAAGAGACTTAAATTTTCAGTGAATCTTTGTGCATCGTTATTTGTGCTGTAAGATAGATCAGCTAAGCCATGACATCCTTACTGAGGTGAACTGATGTATTTTGTCCAAGCATTTTGTTTTTTAACATAATGATTAAAACCAAGGTTCAAACCCAGCATTTTAACATTTTCTCAGCCCAGAGTTTAATCTCTGTTGAGATAATGGATTTGTGTGTTCTGATGGACTATGCAGCAGCTTTCTGAATCCCTTACTGATTTGGATAACTGTGACTAAGTTCTCCAGACCAAGAAGTAAATATGAGTTTGTTTGTTTGTTTGTTGTTTTTTTTTTCAATCTCATTAACTGCTAAACTCAGTTTTCATTTGTAATCCTATGAAGGGCTAGGTATAGATACTTAACCACAGATGACTGTCCCAAAAAGACAAAGAGTAAACAATAGCAATATGCTTTGAAGCAGTGGGGAACAAAAGAAAGAAAAAAGTTTGACTGACTGGAAAACACAGCTGTTTTTCTTTCTCATTGGATCAATTATTTCAAGAACATGACATTGGTCATCAAGTTCAGCTTCTTGCTGTCACAGGCTGTCATATAATACATGTTTGGTCAAGTTTACACCTAAAAAGAACCAGTAATTTTGTTCTCATTTAATTCTATTTTTTCTCTCTTTTCAAGTGCTTTTGCTGAATCTCCTTGGCCTAATAATTAGAATCTCCCAATAAGTTGAGATTTTGGTCAGCTTCCACTTTTGGGACTTTAATCTGGTTCAGTCTTAGAAGAATCAATTCACTGAAGTGCAAGGGTACAAGTATTGCTTTATTATATCAGGTACTTACTGATCCCCTGATGTTTCTTACTACATTGCCCCTGAACACAAGCTAAGAGATTGTATTGAAAACTTTAATGCTCCTGAAGTTAGATTCAGAATCTCCACTGATTTATATATGCAAAAATTGCTAATTACTTTGAGCCTAAAGCCAAGACTGGAGTTTTCTAAATCTTTCATAATGCACTTAACTATAACATAACCACTCATATCCAGTCATGTGTTGATGTAAATTTATCCACTACCTTTTCGGCTTCCTTTTTTCTTTGGCTCGAGACAAACTACATCCCAAGCCTGTCCAAAATACTAAAGCTACTTCTATGCAACAATTGTATGTCTTTAAACATTTGATAAAAGGTAAGTTATGACACTTTAAAAAATATTCATTAGTGTATGTCTGTAGTTACAAGTATATTTTGTCTAGGATTTATTTAGTTAGTTATTGTTTTGTTTTGTTTTTGTCATGTTAGCTTTGAGAAAACAGGTCACTTCTGCAGATAGATTGTAGTAAATCTGATTTATGGTCAAACGCCGCAGAAAAGGAATCCCTATGAAATATTCACTTTGATTCAACTGCAGTGGGAAAATGTAAAGATAGAGAAAGCTCATGACATGATATATGGAAATAATTCATTCTGCTGTATATGAAAAATGAGGGGATCTGGCAACATCAATGATTCATCCTCTGCTAATACACATTCAAAGTAGAGGAAATGCTGAATTTTGTAAAACAACAGTCTGACAAGAGTTAAGCTGCCAACTATTGTTTCAGATCATTATTTCCTGAAAAATGGGAAGATTATTATTGTGTTTTCACCTGCTGCAGCTTGCTAGCACACTATTAGCCTGCACAAAGGGGTTTCTATTTAGTTTGCACCATCCACAGACATATTAATATTGTGAACAGCTGGTGAACTGTTTTGTTACTGTTTTCATTGCATATCCTGTCCTACTATGCTGATGAAATTTTCTTCGTCAACATATTGGGTCAGTTACTCAGCTGGTGTAAATCAGTGTAGCTTCACTGAAGCCAACAGAATGATGTGAATTTACACTAGTTGGGAATCTGGCCCACAGATCCTAAGACAAGTGAATAATTCACAATGAATTATTTATAAGGTGAATTTCACATGATTTTCTGTTTATGAAAATCTTTGATTTATTCTGCATTCAATGCAAAATTGTTTTGCAATGTTTCATTGCGCAAAGAATCCGTTTGACTGCAGATACCTCATTTTGCAGGTGATGGGTGCATTGTTCATAGTCAGCTGAGTAAGATTGGATAAAGACTATTGCAGACTACTTCTTCTTGTACTTGCTCTTGGTGATAAAAACATTTTTAAAATAATGTTAATATTATTTAGTATTTTATTTTGCTTTCTTGAATTTAAGATCTAGCACCACGGAGGAGGTTCTGTCATACAATCCATTGGTAACGATGATTCCCTGACCACAATGGAAGATCAACTGACATTTATGATTGTGACCACATGGAATTATATATGTCCCCACTTTGATGGAAGAATGGTGCAGTGGCTTCGATCCAACATCTAGGAGACTAAGATATGTTTGGAATCCCTTCCAGACTTGCAGAGATCTGTCTCACCTCCTTAAGCAACCTTACCTTTTCTATATCACATTTTCCCTATGTATCTGTAAAATATTAGAGTAATTCACATTTTTTTTAGATTTTGAAAAGCTGGGTATTTGGTGTGAGAAAGCCAAAAGGATTTCTATGCTCTTCATGGAGGATTTATCCCACCTACATTAGACATGTCTTGGATTGGGGTGGAGTTGTCTAACTCCTGCCATGATGAACTCCTTTTTCAGCTGCTCCAAAACATTCATACTCTACACTGTTTGGGCTGGCAATACAATACATGTTTATTTTTTTGTTGGAATTAAAAAAAAAATATTGTTTATTATGAGGGTGTGAATCAATTATAATTTGTGTGCTGGTAATCTATTTCCCTTTTTCTTTGAGGACCAAGGCAGTGCCACTTTTTAATTTTAGTGTAATTTGTTGAATTTTGCTACAGAGCTGGCCCTTTGTTTTGAGGTGTTGTTTCTTCTGTCCCAGTGACAACTCACCCCAGTTTAGTTGGGATGAAGCAACTGGACAGTGAATAATATTCTCAAGACCGCTTCCACAAAGCAACACTAGATGTATGGTTGGATTTTGTTCTCTAACATGCAGTGTCTAGTGCCATTTCAAGTGCCCTAAAATGTCTTACACAGCCCCATGTGGCTGGCAGATATTACACAGAATCCACAGAAGTGTCTGGACAGTAGCTGAAGATCAGGGACAGTGTCTTAGGGTGCCTAAAATTGAAGTAGAAACCTGTCTTTAAGCAAATTAATCAAACCGTTGTAGAGCAGTATTCAGTCCTCTTCACGTCTAATGGCACTTCAGGTTCTGTGAAACATTTTACTTGATCTCCAGCTTCTGTTCTAGAAAGGTGTAAGTGTCTCACATATTCTTTGGCTTCATGAAGACTTCTTGGATACTCTAGAGTATCTTATTCAGAATTAAACATTAGCATTTAAATGTTGACCCTGTTTATGCAACAATATTCAGCTCCAGATGAAGACAACAAAGTTTATATAAGTTCATAAAGTTATCTAGAAATTCCTGTTATAACCAGTAAATAATTGTTGAATAGGGGTCTGTACACAGACACATCTAGTGTCATGTGGAATAACTACCAGTTTTCCAGCTCTTGTTCCAGAATAACTTGAGAATCACGTGGTGTTGGTATCACAATTGTAAGATCTGTGTAAATGTGTCAGGTATCAGGTATTTAGGATGATGGCAAATTCTTACATTTAAGCAAACTGACAGCTAAACTGTGCTCCCTGGACTGTATTGACTAAGCTTCCATTAACTGAAACAGAAACTTAGATAGCTACCATACCTGTAAATATGCATAACTAGACACCTAAATTCAGTTGCCCTAATCTCAAACTGAATTCTTCTCCATGGCAAAACATATAGCAAGAGGTCAATCTGAAAGGTTTAGGAGGGGCACCCATGTCATGTGCTTGATCCTTGAAGGAAGTGTATTTATTAAAAATGATCATGATGATACCAACAACTTGGTCTGTTTGGACAAGATTAGGGAAGTTTGAGACATTTATTTATTGTCATTCTTTACATGGGATTAATCTCATCCAACCTGAGATGTGTACAGCACAACAGTCAACATCTGAAATGTCTGAAATGCCATTTAAAATTGAAGGAGAGAGATATACCTAACTTACAGTTTAACTTTCAGCATTAGATGAAACATTTTCACCATTATTTCTTAATTTTAAATGACAAAGAGAAGCTCTTTCTTCAGCTGATATATGCTGGTTTATCACCAGTTACTCCTATGACGCTCCTGATTCCCAAATTCTTACAGATGCGATTTTCTTCTGAGTTTTGGTACAAAAAATACTAATGAAAATAAATTTTGTAGCATGAGACTTTTAGGCTCATTCAAAGCTCCATTTTTAAAGTTAAGATTCAGAACTTGCTTTGTCCTGGGACCAAAGAGACAAATAGTGACTTTTTGAAAAATATTTTTAAAAGTCACTGTAATGTTACCATACTTTTAGGTGCTCTGTTGATGTCACACCTTCATGTTAAATATACATAACTCAATAAATTCGTTAATTCTTCCTGCACAAGAGAATTTTGAAGCCAAAATCCATCCTCTACTGTCCCTTATTCAATTGGAGCAGCATTGTTACATTTCATCAGTATAAGAAGTGATACAATTTTTATTTCACTACAATGTGGTGTCTGTGAGCAGCTTTTATTGTGGGAAATGGGTTCAGAAGGTAATAATTGTTGTATGCATGGCATGCCAATCTGATCAATAGACTGCTGAAGCATGTGTGGCCAGCTCTGCCCAGCCCCACCATTTGCAACCTAATTAGCAGCTGCTCAGAGATGGGAAACAGGTGCAGATCCAGGCTCAGGCCAGGGAAGTCTGCCTATAATTAACAAGGAAAAAAGGGTCAGATATTGGGAAGAATATCAAATCTTGGTCCACTGGGGCTATCATGCTGGCCTCAAAGGCATAGTCACCTGAGATCTTAGGCATGCTAATGTAAATTATGCAAGCTTTCAAACAACATGGCTGCATAATCAGTTGGCAGGGAAGAAATGACTGGCTGTTTTTGTGTAGTTTAGTCTGAGCAGTTAAAAAAAAAATAGAGAAAGGATTTCAATGTTCTCACTATGTTACTTTTTTGTTTTGCAAATAACAGTGGTTTTCTACTGAATAAACAGGGGAGAGAATGTTTGACTTCTCTACTGATAATAGTAAAATTCAGGCATATTATTTAACCCTGAGATTTTATTTGATCAGGGAAGTGAGCGAGGACTTATATATACAGATAAATTGATTCTGAATTAATAAGAATAACCCTAGTTAGCACTTGTATGGGCACCGTGTAAACTGGAAGTTGAAGCCTTCCTAATAACATCACTGTTGGCTAGCTATATTTATATAACTTGTGAAGAAACAAATTGCATCTTTTGGATGTTAGAAAGAAAATATTTGATGATTGGTTGATTCTAGCTGTGATGATGTTAGCCAGAGCATCAGCTGGGGTTCCAGATCTCATTGAGCTAAGTAGAATATTTACATGAGAGAAAAGGGAAGGCTTTTTACATCAGAGCAAAAAGGTAGGAAACTACCCCAAGGTAGTTAAAATGTATTGATGACTTGACAGAACTTTTTGGATGCTAACAGGTACCTCAAAGGAAGGGTTGTTTCCCCAGGAGATAAGGCATAATCCTTCAGTTTGCCCTTTGAAGTTTATCTGATTAACTTCAGTTCTGTAGCAGAACAGAGGCCAAGCACGTGTATTTATACTAATAAATCCCTTACAATACATATCTAATTGAGATGTTATTAATATGTCATTATATACAGACACACATACATACGTAAACTCAGGACCACCCTTAAAACAGTAAGATGTGGGGAAACCAAACTAAAAAGGAAAAGCAGAAGGAAGGCAGAGGACTTAGTGTCATCCACTGAAAAAATTCTATATGTCTTTTTTTAATTGTATACTTTTAACATCAGAGCAAACAGAGGAATATTTGTACCTATTTTTTCACTAATATTTGCAGAATAGAGCTTTTCCTTTCTTCTAACATCTTATTTCTTTATTTAAAAATAAATTTATTTCATGCAATATCTCAAAACCACCATGAGAGCTGAATCAAAACCTCTAGTAAAATGGGAGATACCCTTTTTGCCAAATACTTTTCTTTGGAGAGGGTGAAAAATAGTTCTTCACTGCAAGTAGAAGTATTTTATAATGGGAAAGGCTATCAAATCATTCTTAGCTGTTTGAATTTTTTTGGTTATACCTATTTTGTAATTAAAAGTTCCACTTCTAAAACTTTTGCCAGATTCTGTTTTCTTGCTGTGATTTAACATAGGAAATATTTCTAAGAATTATCTTTGTTCAGTATTATTTGCATCCTGGCAGGATGTAACAATAGAAACAGTGAAAACAGTGTAAATTTTTCTCATCAGCTGATGAGGCTGACGAGACTTGAATATTTCTCTAAGCAAACGCTTCCAGAATCTTTAGGTGACTGTGGAAAATGACTTCCTAGGAAGTGGAGGAGATGACCAGCTGATCTGCCTGTGCAATATTTGGCCAATGGGAGAATCCACAAAAACAGCTTGAAGTCAGAGAGCCTTTGAGGATTAGCAACATTGAATAATTTTGGTTGGAAAAGACCCTTAAGATCATGGAGTCCAACATATTCATGTCCATACAGTTCCTGCAGACACTGGAAATCTGCCCATGTCATGTAAGGAAAGCTGGAGTAAGGGCCCTGGAGGGAACCAAGAGTATTTTAGTCTGAATTTTTATGTATGTGATTAGCTGTAGAAGTGGTGACTCTGTAATAAGTGGGTAGTCCCAGAAATTTGGAGTTTATATGGCCAAGCAGACTTGCTTCCCCAAAGGGCTAATACCGGACATCAGGGTGTGCATCCTGCCCTTATGATTTCTGTATTAAAAACCTCGGTGACATTTACATGTTTATCCAATATTTTTTAGTTACAGCAAATCTGGTAGGAAAAAAAAATTGCTTAGAAGTTACTAACTAACTGTACTCAGTTTAGACAAAAGAAACAGTGAAAGGACAGGAGAAAGGGAATATTATTAACTTTGATCAACAAATGGGGAATTGAGCCACAGTGGATTCAAAACACTCAAGATTATGTGAGAAATTGAGGCTGAGCTGGAAATGCATGTCAGGGCTCTATCTAGTATATTTTTGTCTTCCACTAAAGGCAAAATCCATGTAGCATGTAGGTTTAAGGGAAAAAGCTGCAAGCAAAACATTACTAGCTTTTAACTTAGTCACATTGTGATCATAGAAGACTCAAGCTTTCTATATCATTTAAGAAGCTGAAACTCAGATATTAGAGCTTGGGAAAAAAAAAAAAGACAACATTTTATTCACATTTTGTTTGATATTTAGGAATAAATTTGCAGAACTGCCTCATTTTTGCATACTGGTCTTATGATTACCTGCACAGGTCCACAGAACAGCTTGGAACAATTGACTGGATTTTTAGTGATCATTTGCCCAATCTTGTCTGTGATACTAGAGTACTGAAAGTTAAGGGTGCTGCTTGAGAAGCTTGAATTCATCCCTTTTTTTTATTTATTCAAATAAAACTTTTTTTCTTTATTTCTCTCTTTTTCTTGCCCTCATAGCAGCTATGGCAGGGGCAATGTTGTACCTCTTGGTGGCCCACACTGCAGTATAATACGCAATGTTTGCCAAAATCCCATGAAGCAGAATACAAATAACTCCATATCATGCTAGAAAAGGAAAGCAGTGTGAAATTTCTTCAATATAAGCAACTTCAGCTTCTTTAGACTTCTAAAGAAAATTATTTCAAGAAAGAGAAAGAACTTTGTATCTGGAGATAATTTGGAGCTGAGAAGTATGACTGTCATTTACATTTGACAGCCTGGATTCCCAAGAGGGGGTTTTTTGATTATTCTTGTTCAAAAATTTCACTGCTGATTCTAGAACGACACCCTTTATACTAACATAAAAAGTAAAGGAAATATTTATATATATTCTGCATGTGTGAAGTTACATATACACACACACCTTTTTGAAATCCCAAGTGACTTGAAGTGATTAATTAATCATTACAGTACTCTTGGGACAGGAATATTATCTCCAATTTAGAAGCAGCAAAATGGATGAAAACAGTTCAAGTGATGTATTCAAAGAGTAAGAATCCAGCAGAGTAAAGGAACTAATTATGACTCATTTCTGACTCCTTGTGTGATATATTAATTCCTGTAGGTTACTGAACACAATATTGGAACCCCACATGCAAATACCCTTGAACTTTGTGATAATTCACATTGAATTGACCTCTAACTCTATAAGGGCTTATATAAAAAATCCTGACTGTGCTATCACATTTTGTGGCACAAACCCAACTAAAGAATAAAAAACTTGAGCGCTTATCATTGGGTTATAATTGTAACTATTCATTTCAGTGTCCCAATAGGTCTGTAACACACATATAATTGTTTGTTGGTCCAATGAAAGATATCACCACCCCTTGCTAATCTTATTTAGTTTCTATCCTTAGAGCGTCATAACTAAACCAACTATGCTTTGTGATGCAAGGCAGAAAATGTAATCAGAGTTGAGTTATGATGATCAAAGGAGACAAGGGAAATCTTGACATTTTTAATGTGATTAAACTGAAGGTATCTTTCTAAAATAAACCTCTCTTGCTACAGAATGTAGCTCATGGTTCTTAGGAATAGAGGATTTCAGTGAAGTGTCTGGCTCACAGGAGAGCTACTTGCTTTTCTGAAAGTGTATCCTTACAGGTTTGTTTGGGTTTTTTTTAATATATTTCTTTCCCTGCTACTGTCATTAACCCTGTCTAGTCACCATTACAAGCACCAGACAAGGCAATCCAACGCCAAGGCACTAAATTATTGCCAACCCATTTGTACCATCTGCTGCACAAGTGTCTGTTGATGGAAGGGGTGGTGAGGCACCTGGTGACCATGATGTCAAAACAACATTTGTAGGGGAGGCAGGGAACAGCAAAAGGACTGAATAAACAAAGCACTGGAGCAGGCAGGAAACTGAGATTAGCAGGGAAAAAATATGCACTTCTACTGGGCTGTTTTGAGAATCCCAACTGTGTATGTCACAATGGCCTTTTCAGAAGTGGGAGCAAAGTTGAATTTTGCTTCTTATAGGTTACAAAAGTGAGGCAACACCATTGCTGCTGCAGGACATCACAGATTAAAATAAGGGAAAAAAGAAAAAAATGAGTAAGGGAGCTGTGGGGACTCAGGTTTGCTCAGTATCTGACCGGAGGAATGAGGAAGGGAGAACTGGCTGCGAGGGCTGTCTGCTCCCTCCATCAGGCTGTGTTTCTAGAGCTTGGTGTAGAAATAGCTGGCAATGCAATAATTAAGGTCATTTTCCCATTATATGTATGTGACCTCTTTATCTCTTTCGCTTATACAATGTCATACTACCTATATATATATATTTTTTTTTTTTTTTTCGTAAACCATTAATGGCATAATTACCATGAAAATGTTCACCCCAAAATCTGTCTGATTTTACCCTTACTGCATATCCTCTCTGTGTACTTTTGCCTGTGCAAAGGACAATGTTACGCTCTTAAGCTAAAGCATCATCCCATTTCTAGAAAAACCAGGGGTTTTTATTTACCAGGTGTTGTGACTGAGTTATTCTGTATTTCTAAGTATCCACAATCATTCTGTTAGTTATCTACTCATCCTTTTTTTTCTTTAAAAAAAAAAAATAAAAAAAAAATCAGATATCTCATATCATGTTCTTCCAGAATTCATGACAGATACCATTGAATGTAACTGATTTTTGGATGATTTTTAAAACATATTTTAAAATAATTTGCTATAAACTCCACAGGGGATGCACTTTCTTTTTCTATTTCTCCTTCTCTGGTGCAGTCTTTCTTACTTAGTCTCTCTCTGAGGTGATGTGGATTTGTAGCACAAACTTTAAGATTGATTGTTTCAGTAAGGTTAATTGCTGCAGGCAATTTTATGCAACAGCTGAAAATCTTACAAATTTCAGGTGGTGAATGTTGTTTAGTGGCCTTAAAAGGCCTTATTATGGTTTTTTTTTGCATCCATGAATTCCAAGATGTAAGTTTACATTCGCTGATTGGCTTCCTAAAAAGTGCCATTTTTCTTCTGCTTGTCCCTTTGCAAGTAACATTCCGAACAGTTACTTATTAAAATTGTCTTTGTTATTTTCAGGTCTGCTCCACATTTAGTTGTAATAATAATTTGCATCTACATGTCTAAAATACTGCACAAGGTTTGACTGGCACAAATTGTCATGCTTTTTGTTAGAAAATAAAAGCCTAATATGAAGTATCTTACAAGGTATTCATCCATCCTGTAGGAAGGAGGTTTTCTCAGGACTCCTAGTCCAGATAGTTGGAGAATTCAAGGTTTGCAGTTTCCATGAGACAGGATATCATGTTTCTTCTGCCCATCGTGGTGTCATGAAAGTCTCTGCAAATGTTTTCTCTGTTATGGCATTTTAATCTTTTTAAAGAGTTCTGTGAACATTTATACTTCTTGGACCAGTTTCAGAAGTCTTTCAGGAACAACTGCATCTCTTGTCTCTGATTTAATGGAATCTCATCTTGTCAATCTTTCCCCATAATTACATTTTCTGTATTTCTAAGGATCTCTTTTACTTCCCTTTAGACACATTTGCTTCCAGCTGAAGACTCAGAGTGCAGTGAAAGTATTTGACTTGTTTTAGGAATCTTCTTTATATTTCCCAGCCTTACAGTTGGCTCTTGGAAACAGAATGACACAGACAAGTTGCTGTTCCTATAGTATGCAGGTATTTTTTTTGAGAAGTACTGACTATTTAAACATCTACCATTCTGCACCAGTACAATTCATATTCCCTGTATAACTGCAGAATGTTGCACTTGGGCTTGTTGAATTAAATCTATTTGTGGTGATAATTTTGACTTCTCATCCTTTTCTCTGGCACACTTGCAGCCGTCTTAACTGGAGTCGTGCAAGAAAATTAATAACTCTACTCTTCATTTTGTTATTGAAGTCTCTAGTAGCAATGTTAAACTGTAGTTGATTCACTTCAGGTCTCTATCCTATCGTATTTGAGATCTTATGCTAGTGGAACTAGTCCTTGTCCATCAAGCATCTGTGTTGCTCTGTATACCACAGTACAGCCTGTCTCAGCTCTGTTTATATTGGTGGGAAACTCAAATAAGAATGTAACAGTGAGTGATACTCTTTCCTGTAGGTTAAAAAGGATGGATATGACCTGAAGGAACCTTTTTGTCTCTATTGTTTCTTCTAACCTTCCCTACTACCTGTTCACAACTGGCACTTGCCATTGCTTGGACCAGAAATCTGAGCATACTTTTGGGATATAGCCTGTAAGATTTTACACTTGGGGAGTATTGCAAAATTATCCTCTATTTCATTTTGCTCTGAGCTGACCTTAGCACATTTCAATGGCAGGATTATGAAATAGGAGAGAAATTATATCAACTGAGTATTTCCCAGAGGTAAATTCACTTTCTCTGGTTGAATTTTCTTCTGCTCACTTAATGTAACCATCTGGAATCTGCAAAAATAAAAGTTCATAAATTCTGTTTGAATGAATTTACCACTAGAGATGGAACCATGCTTCAATAAAAGAGGAAAGATGTTCACATCAGAATTGAAAAGCTGTCATGAATTGATGATATTCAATTAAGTCAAGGACTGGAAGGGGGATGTGGATTGAAATTTCAGTGTAGTTGAGAGTTTTGCTCATTCTTTGCCTTTGTCAAGTTGGGTTTAGAGGTTTGGGGTTATAGGTGTGAAATGGGTAGGGTTTTTTGCTCCAAGCACATTTGCAATGCCTTGCAAAAACTTTCTTTTAATGAGAACCAGAAATGTATTTGTAGAACTTTGAAGAGGAATCAGATTTTGAAAGTCTACTTTCTGTAATAGTTGTCTGCACTGTTCTACCATCAGACTTTCCTAAGGTTCTGGTTTCTGTGTTCTAAAAAGAGTTATTTTTTCATTTTTTTATTCTCTCAGATTCCTCCATTGAAAAGTTAACACAAAAGAACCAGAAGTTTTAGTCGATCTCATAATACAGCTGCTTTCTCATTTTGTTTTTCTCAAAATCAGAAGACACAATTTCACAATGTCTCCAAATACTTCCAGACCCAGGCCTGAGGTAAAAGAAAATACCTGAATAACAGTGATAGAACATTTTCAGATACTGATTTACTGCCTTGGGAAAGAGTCTGCAATGTTCCATAGCAGAAAAAAATTGACAGCCTTATTTTATGAAGCAAAACAAGTATGCAATTTTCTGTGATAATGAAGAGCTATTAAGTCTTTTCCTATATCTTTTCAATAAGACATAAAATTAAGGTTCTGACCATATCTGCCATTACACATTCAATAGCACATTTTATCTAGCTGTGTGCCTCTCTGCCTGCCTTCCTGCTGGTGTAGTTTTCAGCTCTTTGGTACTGGAGTTCATTTAGCTATCCCAGCATCTACACTCTATTGAAATATGCATGACTCTAATTTGCCTACACAATGACCCACTTTAGTTTCTTCTGGAAAAACTACTTTTTGTTTCTCAAGATAAGCCATGGTGTGTTTCAGCACTGTTTGTCAAACAGAGGTTGTTTTCCATCCAAGAGGGAGCTGCAAGTGTAATCCAAGATTTACATATGTTACGCAGTAAGGTTGGCCTTCCACTTTTATGGTAAAGTACCAATTAGACACTGACTAGGAAAAGAATATGAGCTCCAAATAATTATCTGCAAAATTAGAAAAATTTGTAATAGTGTTTGAGTGTCTGAGAGGTAATTCAAATGATGGTTTATCCTGAGGTCATTCCTGTAACGTCTAAGAGGGACAAAAATAATTCATCTGAACATTAAATTCATAAAATAATAACTGCCTTTATATCTGTGACAAATTTTTGTTGATCTCAAAGCATCTGGGTAACTTTGTCATATAGGCAGCCGCTCATATAATCTGGAATATTGTCTTATTTTCATAATAGCAAAGTTTGCCTTAGGGTTAACTGTTAATTAATCATGTCCAAATATTAACTGACATCCATTCTTGGGTGTGAGCAAAACTTCCCCCCAGGGCACCTCCTCTGTGGAAAATTTAGCATTTCTATTTAGAAAGTGAAAAGGATTAAATGCTCTAAGAATTTTGGTGGTTGTATAAAAGGGAAAAAATAACTCACATTAGTTGAGGGTAGATGGGGAAAGACCCATTGGCTCCTGGGAGTCAGCTGAGGAAGAAGTCATCTGTTTTGGCACAGTTTCAGTGAAAGAAAGGAGAAAAGAAGAATAAGTAAGGAGCTGCCATCTTCCCCTGGGATCACACTGGTGTAAATCCAAATGGACTCTATTGGGAGTAGATGACCCAATATTTGATCAGTATGACATTAATTTTACATTCTTGGTGATCTGTGTAGCGTTAATGGAGTTATTACCGACTCAGAGCAGAGCAAATTAGGATAGACCTAACTTAGTGACAAAATTACTTTTTTTTTTTTTTAGGAGAATAATATGGATGAGCATGTCCATATGGGACTTAAACATAAAAAACAAACAAACAGATAAACACAAGACTCACCCTTTGGGAAACTTTAAAATTATGTGAAAATTATCAATAAGCATTTGAACTATCTTTCTTTTATTTCTGAAAGAATGAAACTATTTAAAATTACAGTCCTGTGGAATGAGATTGCTGCAATGTACTTATACAAAGAACGCACATTGAGACAGCTACATAGAGGTAACTTGAAGTCTGTGCACAGAGAGATTTCACTCCCATTTTTTTTCATCCCATTGTATATATACATATATTAAAACCCCACCACCTTAAAGTGCTCATTTCTTTCTATCAAGTATTAGAGTGTTACTCACCAATACTTTTAAAAAGTCTTCTATGTAGACACCTATTCTTCTGTGTAGATAACTATTTCAAAGTCCTGTTCTCAGGGGCCTATCTCTGCCTCCCCTGGCTATGAGTATGTACTCACTTAAATGCTAAAATGACTCAACATGTGGGCTAACACACATTTTTAAGGTCTTATAATCAACAAATTTGAATAGTTTGTTACCACAAGACAAGGCTCTGCTGCAATAGGCAATCCCCATCCAATTTCAGATCTTAACTAATAACTAAATACAGGCCTTCTGAAGAATGTCTTAATTATTAGAAAAAAAATAAAAAAAAAAAAAGGTAATCCATTTTCTTTTTTATAAAAAGTTCAGTAATGAAATGGTTTGGAAGATACAGTAGTAATTAATTGAATGGAATATATGTTCAGCTGTGGGGGTTTTTGTGTCAAAAGGGGTACATGATTTAAAGAAAATAAGCTGGGCTGGTATAATGCATTTTCAAGAAGGTTAGCTCAACACTAATGTTACAGCAGAAGTTATAGTTTCAAGCAACATATATTAAACCATCCTCTTACAGTTTTTGCACTGAGTTCCCTGTGGCTGAAATGACTGTATTACTAATCTAGAAATACCTAATAAAGAAGGAGACTATCAAAGACATTAAGATTCCTACTGCAGCAGAATATGTCTACAAAGACAGAGCTGGAAAGAGTCAGTGCTTCAAGATCGCAGCCTAGCTCTCAGAACAAATCTGAATTCTTCACGGATTTTTTTCAGGCAGACAATGAGTTAAAAACTGATGTAGCTCATTGAAAGCTGTAGTAAAAAGCAGAATCCATTCACTCACATGGTGTAAGATGCTCTGGATAAACATATGTTACTCTAGGTATCCTGCTTGAAATCTTTGCTGTTCAAGCCCATTTTACTTTGAGGCACAGATGGGTAGCTATTTGCTTACATTTCCATACTTGGCCATTGAATGAGCCAGGAATAGAATGAACATTGTGTTTTCCAGCTCTCACTCGAAATCTTCCCTCCTTATATTTCCCAATGGTAATTACAGTAAGTTTGGGACAGTCTTTTTTCTCAGAGCTATATTGACAGTGCCTTGACATTATATATATATGTATTTATATATATATATATATTAATATGTGCTGATTGCAATGGTTTTGTTCAAATCCTCAATTGCAGTTAGATCACATCTGGTATGCCATGTCCAGCTCTGGACCCTGCAATATAGAAAAGACATGGACAAAGTACTCTGACTTCAGTGGAGACCACCAAGATGACTACCACTGGAGCACTTGTCCCATAAGGGGAAGCTGGGGGAATGGGCTTGTTTAGCTGGGAGAAGATGTGTCATTGAGTAGGCTGGGGAATGGGTAGTATGTATGGGGAGGGTATCAAGGAGACAGAGCCAGGCTCCTCATAGTGGTACATGACAGGAGGACAAGAGGCAAAGGATAAAAGCTGAAACAGAGACATTCAGACAAGATGTAAGGAGAAACTTCCATCACGAGGAGAGTTAAATGATGGAAGACATTATTCAAAGTCATTGTGCAATCTCCATTTTCAGAGGTTTTGAACAAC
The DNA here is from genome assembly GCF_037038585.1 of Patagioenas fasciata. NCBI lineage: Eukaryota > Metazoa > Chordata > Aves > Columbiformes > Columbidae > Patagioenas > Patagioenas fasciata. The sequence goes on along the minus strand of NC_092522.1, from coordinate 120,921,824 downwards.
TGCCCCGATCAAACCCTGGGCTACAGCTGTCTGTGCTTTGAGCAGGAGGTTTGACTGGAGGCTTCCTGAGGCCCCTTCCAATCTGCATTAGTCTATGATCCTATACAGCTGTGCATTTAGTATGTGATTCTGCCACCTCATTACAGATATATTTTGTATCCTGCTGGGTTGTTTATACATGTTTTTTTTCTCCTTTCTCAAATAATTCCTTGCTCTGCATTTATGCAAAACTCGCTTTATCTCACATAAAAAATTGCTGATGTTTCTGATGTTTTCTTGTATTATATTGATAAGTTCTCCTATGACCCATGGCTAAGAAGTCATTTCTAGATGACACTTACTTTAGTCTCTCTTGCAATCTTTGCTGAATTGCTTTCTTGTTCTTGTAAAATGTATTCAACATCACAGATACACGACAGATAAGTGAACGTTCTGGCAGATTCCAACCTCAGGAAAATAAACCATTTTAAGTCTAAATTTGTATCAAGCTATCCCTCCCTGTATGTACATATTTTGACACCTTCGTCAAAACAATTTCACTGTGCTTTTATGGAGTATCTATATATTTCTTGAAACTCCTTAAAGTAGATGAGCAATATTCAGGCACTTCTCCCAGTTTATTGAGTTTTCACAGCTCCATTTATAGTTTAGTTACTTCAGAGGGTTCTGGAACAAAAGCTGGAGATAGGAACTGAAGGCTTTGAAAATTTGGAAGAGAACCAAATGTACTTTTGTTTGCAGATTTGAATGCATGCATGTTTCTTCTGCGTGGTCTCCTTCTCTTTTACAGACCTGTCAAGTTTTGTACTGAAAGCCCAAATTTGGCTTGAGTTACAGCAACTCAGATTGAGAGATTCCTTGGAGTTTGATGGAACAAACCAACCATCACTTTTATAAAATATCCTGGGAATCAAATTATGAATGGAGTAGGCAAAAGGTGATGTCCCAATGCACAATTATTTGACTCATTTTACCAAGGTTCTGACTGGTACTGATATCCTTTCAACAGAAAACTGCATTTTTTGCAGCTCTCTTATGCTGACGAGGCATTTAGTGCAACATGCATGGCTGAGATCCATTGCTGCCTAGGACACCAGAAGAATATCAAGAAATATGGGATTTCATGTAAGAATTCAGGAGGCAGCACAACTACATCTGTACTGGTAAATTAACCACTTGGTTACAGTTATCTGACCCATAGGCCAAATGACTAAATATGTCCATACCATCAAATTCTTTTAGCCTTTAAAATATAATAGAAACCCTCAAAATACCTGTTGGGAATGGTCTCCGGCCTGTGTTGATCCAGAAATATTTCATAACATTGTGCTAGTTTGCCTTGCTAAAGAATGTCTCAGGTATTATACCAACAAGATAACTCAATAAAGTTCCAGTGCCTGTATCCAGGATCTAATGGTGTTCAAATTACTAAAAATGATGAAATTCACATGCTTGAGATCTGAGGAAAAATTGGGAAAAGTGGTCTTAATGGCAGGACTAATGAGGAATACACTATTGAAGAATTATTCCTCTTAAGTTGTATCTATGGTTGTAAAGGCTAATAAATTAATTTTGTTAGTCCCTTGTTTGATCACTGGGGTGTATATCAGAAAATCATGGCTGGAAGCAAATTGGTATGAAATTAGACAGGCTTCCACTACCACTGTAACATATTTTTGAAGATAATGAGGACTTAGGAGCCAAGTCCCTTAAGTAATTGCCATTTATGTGTGCGAATTCATTGTACATTTTGTAAATTTGAACTGAAGAAAATAGAAGAAATTTTTGAAAAATCAAAACTTTCATAAACAAGAGCAGAAAATTAGGAAAAAATGGAAGAATAAAACCTGATCATTCTTCAGATTCCATAGAAGTATACAGTCCTCTCAAACTATCTTTGAAAAATTTTTTCACTTTTTTTGTTTGTTTGTTTGTTTTTTCCCTCCTGACAGCAACTTTATTTGCAATATAAAATATTAAATTTTGTCACCGGGGTCAAATCAATCATTTTGGTAGTTAGGTTGTTTGGAAGGAAAAATTGCCTCCTGTTCAGAAACTACAGAGATGTTTCTGAGTCACTTTGGGTCCCTGTCTTGCATTTCTTGGGTGTGGGCAGAGTCCTGTCCTAACATCACATAACAAGGATCTCCCCAAGCACAGAAAATTTCAGGAATCTATAGAAATTTCAATCTTGAACAGTACAAAATAAATGAAACATCAAACAGGTTCTGAGAAGGGGGAATTTTTATTGGTCTGGTTTGTTTTACATGTCATCCTTCAATAAATTTTTTCAGACTCTCTGCAGCTTATTCTGTGGGAGTCTCAGCATAGTCTGGTTATAATCACATTTATTAAATGCCACGGCAGGGGAATAAGCCAGCTTGAACATGTCATGTCAAATGTGACTATTGATTGCTGTGCTAGTCTAGGTAAAAACTAGAGGATAATGAAGAATCCAAGAGCAGAGCCACGATAAACAAAGATCCACGGGTAAGACAATTATTTGCTAACCTGTGGTGTATTTTCTCCATTTCATGTCGCTGCTCCTTTTTCCTATTCTTCCACACATATAGGCTGGAACATGTATGAAAATTTGAGTGCCTACTGAGGTCAAAGAACAAACCTTTGCAGATAACGATAATCAGAGTCAGAAAATTGTGAGGGTCTTTATACTGAAGGGGAACGTGATTGTTGACACTAAAAGAATGAATGAATGGTGGGAACAATAGAAGAAGTGTTTCTTTGGTGAAGTAACAAGCCACCATTCTTGTTAGCATAGGTCCAAATCTGTTGTCTTTATCAAAACAAATAGCAAAGCAGTCGGGATGGAGTGCAACAGAATTTACTGTATGGATAATGATGGCAGGTAGGAAAAGTGAAGACTAAAGCAATAAAACTAATGATCATATGTCACAGTGAAAACTACAACAAAGAAACAGTGAAGAGCTGCGTGTAGAGGTACTGTATGAATTAATGCAGGCTTCCGAAATGCTGTACGGGTTTTATAAAGAGATTGAGATAAGAATAATTAGCAGTAAAAGGGAAAAAGGAAAAAAAAATCAAGTTCTAAATCTACTTTTTCAAACCTGGGGCAGATATTTTCAAAGGTCCTGAAATTAATATGATCTCAGTAGCTAAATCCCCTAGCTAGTTTTGGGTGTTTTCACATAGATGCTTACTATTGGGCTGCTGGATCCATAATTAAGCCCTTAAATCAAAGAAAACTAGTTTTCAGAGAAGCTGACCTCTTCTTAAAGTTATTCAGAGTTCAGTGCTTTTGAAGATCAGGTCACTTTGATTTAGGTCTTGGATACGTAGCCTGGGTATTTTGACCTCCAGAGGCACCTTGAACGAGTGTCACAGTATTACAACCTTTGTGTCCACTCAACGTTGCAGAATGAAAAGAAGGTACTGCAAAGGCCTCTCTGTAGAAGAGGCAGCCTGATATGAGTATTGAGAGCCAGGTTATGGTCTTACTGGCTTGAGAAGAGATATTTGAAGGAATAACTGATTCCCTGCAGGCTGCACAGTTCTGCTCAGATGTTCTTCTCCATGTCAGTCCAGATGAGAAGGTGCACGAGTGGAATAAGAGCCACTCATGAGGCTGAACTTGCAGATAGGTGATTGGCTCACAAATCAAGTGATTTGGTTCGTTTCCTCATGCTGAAATTCCTGGGTCAAGGCTGACTTAGAATATCTCCCTCCCTTACTTCAAATCAGGGCAAGGCGAACTTCTGAAAACTGATGGGCTGTTCTGCCACTCTGGGGAGGAATCCATGATGTGACCCTGCTTGAGGGTTCAATTTCTTGGTTTTGCAGAAAATAATACTAAAAAAAAAATAAATCCTCTACTCCAAATGATTGTAATCCTCAGAGGATTTCCTTCATCTACCTCAGTTACTGCAAGGCTGGCAAAATAGTGGTTTTGGTTCCCATGACAAGACAAAGAACCTTTAGCCACCTCTTTACTTCTAGCCTGGTCTAGCCTAGTCTCTTCCAGTCATGTTTACAAAACAATGCCCAAGGAAATCTATAAGAAGCTCAGCTACTGAGGTGACTAAGCATTGTAAATACATATAGGTTAGCTCTGTGCTTATTTAACGGATATAATTCAAAATCTCAAGACACACATTTTACAACTGTTGATGCTTGTGTGATTTTCAGGTAGTGACAATACACTGCTGGAACCAGGGAGAGGATTAACATCATCTTGAAGCTCTCCCAAAGCTTTTTTTCCCCACAACTTTTGCTCCTGGTACAATTGCAATGGGTTTGTGGAATGATCCCATGTATTAAACCTTCATTTTCTCTCTCCCTTTCATTCTCCTTCCTTTCTTCTTTATATCCTTCTCTTTTAAAGAGATTTATTCTTCTTTCGCTCTTCTTTCATAATTTCAATTTTTCTTGACTCTGACTCTTTTAGCCACCATCCTTCAGTGAGCTACCACTTTTGCACTGCAGGAGTTAGTCAATCAGAGGAACAACTGTCTTCCTTTGTGACTTTGATGTTGCATCCTAAGATTAAGAGGGCTGAGCTGGAAAATAAATCAATTATATTACATCATTGTTCATTACCTGGACAGACTAATTCTACTGATCTTCCTAGCTAAGAGTGTTTCTCCAATATATCATGTGGCTCAATTCCGTAATGCATGAGAAAAGTGATGGAGGGAGAGCTGGGAAACGGTCTATCAGAAACCAAGGGAAAACAGAATTCAGTTTCAATAATTTTTTTCTCTAATGTCTTCAGACTTCGACTGTTAAGGGCTTCAGGGAGCATTGTGACTGTCTCCTCTGACCTCTTGTGTTACACAAGCTGCTGAAGTGAGCAAATCAAGCTCTGCAAGAGATCCATGACTTGGGTTGAGCTTTTATAAGATCCTCACAGCATCAGTACTGGGTCAGAGCATCAGTACTGCATCTGTGCACTCCGGCCTCTTCTCTGACAGTGCTTCATAACAAAACATAAAAATAATAGAACAAGTTTGTTCTACTCCTTTTGGGAAGACAGGAGGATAGTGTGGATTTTAGCTAAAAAAGTAAAATCTCTTCAGTGTTTCTTCATAATCAGTAGAGAGAAACACATTAGCCCTTCCATCAAGCTGGTCAGGGTGCTCAGAGTTTGGCCCTGGTCATGAATCTTAAACCTAAGGGAATATTTTTCTTCCTGTTACTGAATACTCTGACTGCTGAGGGAGTTTGTGGAGATAAACATTTCTAGAAAGAAATCCACTTGTTTAAAGAAAACCCTCTGTGTTCTAATGATAGACAATTCATTTGGAAATTGATCCTTTTTCTATTCTTTTTGAGCAGCTGTTTTTTAAGTGAAGAGCTGAAACATTTTGAGTGAGGGCATGATTTTAAAGTTAAAATATTAATTTGTCTATAACAATGGCATAACAATGAGAAAAACTATTAAAAGAGTGAACATTATGCCTTGGAATTACTCATTAAACAGCAACATCCCCTTGCCTGTTAATAGGGGCAATATAGCTGTTCATAGTACATAATCATTAAACAGACTTCAGGTAGATAAAACAACATCAGTGCCTTCACATGCTTGTAGACAAGTGTTTGTATAACAATTTGAGGTTCAATATCATGATTGTTAGATTTCCTTAAGGAACCCACAAATGTATGATTTGTCCAGGAAACGGAGAACACAGAACAAGTTCGTGAGCAGAAGACTACAATAGAGACACCTTTAGACACATCTATGTACCTTTTCGCTAATATAGACAATGCATTAGTCAAGTTTCGAGCACCAGTTCTTTAATGGTATAAAAATAAAATATTCATACATAGATTAGAGTAAAATAGGATAGGATGAATAGAATAAGAATAGAATAAGAATAGGATAGGGTAGGATAGAATAGAATAGAATAGAATAGAATAGAATAGAATAGAATAGAATAGAATAGAATAGAATAGAACAGAACAGAACAGAATTTTCAGTTGTAAGTGACCTATACTGGTCATCTAGTCCATTTGCCTGGTGGATACAGGGCTGACCAAAAGTTAAAGCATGTTAAGGGCGTTTTCCAATGCCTCTTAAATGCTGACAGGCTTGGGCCATCGACCACATTGTTAATTTTCAAATATAAAAAAGTCAAAGGAGTGCTATTTTTCCCCATTCTCCATCCATCTCTTATATTCACCTCCCTACAATTAACCAGAGATGCAAAATGGAAGTCCTGACCCATTCTGATCATATTAAAATTGTCTATACCTTTATTATTAATTAAAGAGTTTAATTCTAGGATCACACTCAAATTCCACTGCAGGTAATTATATTTTGCATGTCTTAATGTCCCTCAGCTCTTTCAGCTACTTTCAGTTCCTATTCAGATTGTTGCACTGTTGTCAAATCTGCTTAATAGGTGACATATTTAATGACTGAATGGGCTTCATTTTCTGTCCGATGAGGAGGTGAGTTCATAGTTTGTACTGCTGAGATACCTGACAAAGGGGAGAGACTCTGCTGAGGGTTTGCAATGAGACTTAGTTAGTTAATATTCATACACTTTGCTCGAAATGTGTTAGGAAAAGATGACAAATTATTGCTGTTAGAACAATAGTATCACCACCTTTTTTCATAAGCTCTTCCTTTCAATAATTAGCATCAAATGCTCAGAAAACACAAGAAAACAAAACAACCTCTTGACCAAAAGAAAAACAAAAAGTATGTGGAAGTATTAGCAGAAAACCCTTCCTACCTGTTTTTTCATGTGTGTGTGCCTGTTTAGCTCTATTCATTTTTTTTGTTGTTGTTGTTTGAATTGTATAAAACTGTTGAAACAAAATAATTTATTAGCTCAGTTTTATTTGCAAGGAAGGTTCAGTTGCCCTTTATATTATTGTTATATCTCAAGACAATGTTTCTTTACTTATGAGCAGATGTTTGAAATCCTCCAGGAGATTTTTATAAGACTATGGAAATGAACTTGGCATGGGTACTGGTCTCCCAGGTGGAGCGGGTGAACACAAGCCTTCTTAGAAGTCTCAGATCAAGGCTAGTCAGAAAGAGCAACAGAGCCCAGCCACCAAAAGCCTAGTGCTTTGGTGACTGACAGGTACAGGCTCTTTCTGAAGCATAAAAAAGAATGCTAAATGATCTCGCTGACAGAATAAATCTTCTATTTGTTTGGTCTGGACCAGATGTGCTACAGGCTGATGTGGAAATGTCTGCTGATGCCAATCTCAGTTTAAATCACAGTTTGGCAGCAGGGTTTTTTTCTCCCCTTCTCTTCTCCCCACCTCCTCCATTTTTTTCTTTTTTTTCTTTTCTTTTTTTTTACAGTTGCAAGCCCATGTTGTGATCCAAAAAAAGTTTCAGCAATGAACACAATTAATTGGAAAGGGCCTCACTTGCCTTCCCTGGGACTCTGAGGAGCAGCCTTTCAGGTTTTGCTGCCTACATGGCAGAGAAGCTGCTATAAAGTCAGGAGAAACTCTTCAAGGTGTCATTTATTGAGGCTTCTGCCCCATTCTAATAACATCTGTCCATGTCTCATTATGCAGACTTGGACAGCTTTCTAAAATTTGGTCCAACAGAAATGGCTGAGATAATAGTTTCAGGTCAGGTAGTTTGACAGATCTCCCTGGGTTGGTATCAGTATCCTTGTTTTCCAGAGTAGAAAAAAATAAATCTAGTTTAATAATTTTAAAACCATGAAGTGTTTTAAAGCCTTTAATAACTTTGCACCTAATGAGAGCTCCCTGCCACACTTGGTGTCATCTTCTGCAAAAAGAAAACAATTTTTTTTTCATTGAAAAAATAGCATTTGTTTTGCTACAGAACATGCAGTCAAAATACTCCAGTTTTTCCCTATAAATGAAATTACTCTAGAGGTATATTGCAGGACACTAAAACTTCAGCCAAGGGGAAGAACAAAAAAAAAAGTGAAAAATAAAAGAGTGGAAGCATCAGTGTTACAATTAGATATTATTATTTGTTGTGTGATAAATAATCACACAAGAAACCTCTGGTTTCATTGGAAGCCTTGGCAAGATTAAATAAGCTTGACATACCTGAACAGAAAGTCTCTGGCTCAGAGGAGTTATGGTTAGAAGTGAAAACATGGAAAAACCAGCACAAAGTCATTGGAAGAGAAGGACATATATAGTCGAGCTTTGCTGTCTGTAAAACCCAGTAAAACACATTATTTCATCATCCAACACTTTCAGTTATTGCATAAAACCAGATACATATTAATGCAGAAGTGTTGGTATGTAATGAATGATAAAACTACTAAAAAAATAAATTTATTATTTACCTGTGAGCTCTTAAAACCTTTTGCTTATTATCCATTTCCACAGGACTTGATCTAGAGCTTCGGCCTTCTGGTGCCTTTGTTTTTCTTTTAGTCCAACCAGCCGCAATAAAGTCTTCTCCTTCTTCCCAAATGATAAGTTTGCTCCAAAGGCAAGATTCAGTCCTTTGGCAAATAAAAGATTTTCCGCATCAGACATGTTACACCTTTCAAATGAATTAGAGTCACTGTAGGGCTTGAAATAGGAATTTTGCCTCAATCTGTGGGGTAAATTTTTTGTTTCGCAGGATCCAATATCTTATTCTGGACTTCTAAATAATAGGCTTCATTTTTGTTAAAATATGAAGATTTGAATGTTGCTGTGGTCTTTAAGTTCTTTATTAAATGGCAAAGAGAGCAAGCAGTGCATGACTAAGAGTACTGAATAATAAATTAACATGTCAGGGGGAGTTCCAAAGACACGTAGAAGAACACTTGTCTTCATTTAAATCAAATCTGAAACTGAATTGAAAAGTGGCCCTTTGTGGTCAAGAACCCAAACAGGTAAATAAGTTTCTTTAAGGCTTTCTGAAATCTTTGTTTCAACCCCTATTACTAAAAAGGCAGTGAGGTTCAAAGAGAAAGGGAATATTTTCCTAGCTTAAGTTTGTTTCCTGAATCAGGCAAGCGCTGAAAGGCTGTCAGAGATATTCTATAGTTGCTGCCTGCATCTCATTTCAGCTTCTGATCCTCTAGGTCAAGAAAAAAAAATGCATTTGGAAAGCAAGGTATGTCAGAGGTTTAAAAATAGCAAAGGAATCATTACTAGTTTGACAGATATTAACATTGATCAAAGCTGCTAGTACATCTGATTTAATGGAGTCCATGTATGTGCAGCCACAGTCCAATTTCACATCCAAGAAAAAGGATATTTACATTGCTTTAATTCCAAAGAAAATTTATTTCAGATGATGAAGCTGAGTTGGTGGTGTTAAGAATTATCATCAGAGTTCACAAACTTTATCAACATATGTATGGAAGAATTTATATATTTTTTTTTTTTTTTGTCAAGAAAAAAAAGCCACTGCACTTCATGGCAGAGCAGACACGTACACCAACTGTTCAAGCATCCAAGAAGTTTGTTAATCCATGCCAGTGGGTTATAGAAGACCGCATAACCAAATCTTCAAATTGTATTTCCACTGACAGAAAAAGGTGGACAACTTTCCCATGTAAATCAAGTTTTTAATTCTCAATGGTCAGGTTGCTGGCATTGCAGTCAAAAAAAAGCCATTTCTTTGATGAAAATGTGATTTAAGAGGAATGTTTTTGGACACCCATCTAAAAAAAAGTAAAACTGAGCCCAGTGCATCAGAAACGGAGGATATAATGTAAGCATTGACAGCATCCACCTCTATTACACAGTGAGTTTGACATACAAAGAGAAGTTTGAAAATTATACAAGATGTATAATATACCTATATCTCATGAAAATAATGCAAATAATAAGCATCTCAACCGAGCAGCTGCAGTCAACATTTAGTTCTGAGAAGACTGTTTAAATACATATTTTATGAGCAAGCAGTAGCATAAATAGTTTTCAGTGTTCCAGGATGGAAGCAGTTGTAGTCTTAACAACCATTTCAGAATAAATTCAGGGTGCTCTACCAGTAAAGTATAAACTGAATTTTGGAAAAGCAAGTATAATCCCAAACAATATTCCTGGGAGGATGAGACAAGAGCCCTCCTGAACTGGACTAATCCTGCCACGGTGAGATAAAAGTGGCGACAATTGTTTCTCAGACTTTTTGTCTTCTGTAAAAGCAGCCACTGGTTCTGTACAGAAATGTTCTTCATAGTATGAGTGGGTAGAACCGCATTATTTCTCTGCAGAGGAGAGTCAAAGATCCCTGTCTGTGCAGCTCAAACTTTCTAAACTGCTGGAGCCTGCCTGTTCTGGAAAAGGAAAAAGCATCAGTAAATCCATACCCACTCCACTGATCTCCATTTCGCTACCTCTAGCAGACTTCTACCCTCGGTTGCCACATGAAGATGGTTGTGGACCATCTTATTCCTAGTCCCCCATTTCAATGCAAATTCTCCAGCAAAACAGTGGTGACCACAGTCCATCAGCTCTTCCATACAGTCAGGTGAGGTATTTCTGTGAGGACTGCAGTTCCCTAGTAGTTACAGACTGGTCAAGCTCAAAAGCTCATATTGCCTATCTGTTGATGGAACTTCATCAACCAAGGAGTCATATATATGCATTAGAAATGTTTGTTAGGTCTTACTCTTCTCAAAATAGATGTTGGAGAAAAACCTATGGATGGCTGTCTTGTTCACATGGACCAGCAGGTGCAGAATCCAAAAATCATCAATGGTTTATTCTCTGCTTTTCTTCACCTACAGGAGACTCTAGGCCAGGTCATGGGGCACTGGCATGCTACCAGTAGTGATCTGTACATCTTCACACTTGATATAACAGAGGGAAACAGAGGTGATCTTGTGAAATTACCTAGACCTTACCTGTAGACTTCTTCAAAGGCATCTGCACTCTGACTGCTGAAGCAGTCTCTTGTTTTGTGGTACTGTTATATGTGTCCTTGCTCCAGGAAAAACTGACAGCAACAATAGTAAAAAATACAAGTGAATATCGAGTATATACTGTAATGCATATTTCATCAGAGCTCAGCAGCTCTTTCTCTGACTCAAAATAAATACTCTTCTTTCACTGTGGCTCCCAAAATTTAAACACAACTCAAAACCTTTCCAAACAACAATCATCAGAATTGTGAGACCATCTTCTCAGGAGTGCTGTAACTTCAGTGTACTGTTTACTTCACTGGAAGTCCTAAATTATATCAACAGTTAACAGAGAAGCTGCTACTTTAAATATCTAGTTTAATTTCTCTGAATACCGAGATCATATTTTTCTCCAATTATTGTGGTGAATACATGCTTTCTGTTCTTATTTAAGATGTCAAAGTGTCTGGCTGTTTCTTTACAGCTCAAACAGGAGACACATGCTTACAAAAAAAATTAAAATAGAATAGTTCAGTCATAGCTGCAGTTAATCATTTCAGAAATGATACAACAAGATAGAATTACTATTGTATTATGGTTTAACATGACATAATTATGACAGGCCTTGACATGTGCTGGGCATGATTGTCTGTCATGCAGCACTGTTGCTGAATCTTCACAAAATCAGTCTTGATACAAGTAAAACAAAATACAATTTAAGCTGGACAAATTCAAGCTGAGAAAAAGACTGAGGTATTTCAACAGTGAGAGGAATTAACCTTTGCAGCAAGAATTTTGATGGATATTAAATCTCAGGCAAATGTAGATGAAGGTTTTTCTAAAAGAGGAAAGTTGTTTAAGCACAGAGATATTTGATGCTATCCAAACTAGATGAATAACAATAACCTTTTCTAATTGACAAAAAAAAATCTAATGTTAATGCTTTCTACCACAAAACTGTCAAGTATATTTCTTAAAGTAAGACAGTTGTTATCAATCCTCCTTTGGAATAATTAAATGTTGGTTTACAGCTGCTCTCTGCATGTGATCTAAAGAGACCTGTTTTTCAGTATGACACAATCATAACATCTCACCCATGTTTAACTGTCTAATTATTAAATATAGTGTATTTATCCATTTTTGTGGCTGGAAAATTAATTTCTGAGATATAAACAGCATGGGAACTATGGAGGGCCAGTTAACAAGTTGTTTTTAAAACTAGGTACCCCCAAAAATGGCTTTTAATTAGCAGACTGACTTTGCATTGATAAACCTTCATGCATTCTCTAATTGTATCTCATGATGTTTCTCAAATCAAATTAATTTAAGTAAAGCTTTAACGAATTTTATTCAAGCTTGGCAGTAGTATTTCCAGAGCTACGATATTACAGCATGAACAATACTACAGGTAGAGTCTTTTTCTCCTTCACATTTAATCTAGAAACTTTCAGGCTAAGTGCATTTTCCAATTCTATGGTATTGGAGAAAAAGTATAAGGCTTTATAGCCAAAGGGGCTAAAAGTCAGAGTTATTTGAAGGATTAATATGCCAGAGGCCATCATCTTTCAATATTGTAAAATGAGTTAATGACTTTCATTGCATAAAGTATATAATCACAAGGGATCCTACTAAATTTTGACCTTCTGTCTATCATTGGGCACTCACTGTCACCCAGTACCATACCCTGGATTTGAGTTAGTCAAAGCATTTAAATTTCAGGGTTTATCAGTTGTGTGTCATTGGAAGAGAAAAAGATAAGCCAAGGTATGACCAAAACCTAAGGCTGCGAAGCACAGAAATCAATTTGAAGTGCTTTTCCCACTTCACATTTGAAGATAAATTGCACCTTAATTGCACCCTAGCAGTGAAAGGCAACCTACTACACCCATCTTTGCAAGTCAGACCTAAGTGGAAAATTCTTTCCTGAATCCAGTCAGTACTCTGACTGTGAAAGCACATAAATTGTCTGAGTTACCTTTGAGCACTGAGCAACATCATCACTGATGCCTCAGGAAGATTGAGAAAAAGAGACCAACCAACCCCAAATGTATCTGTTTAATGGTGTACTCAGGAAAAAAAAAACAAAACAAAACAAAAAACCACCCCTCCTTGAGTCCTTCAGGTAACTGAGGCATGACTATAATTGTTATCTTTCTTAATGAAAGCATTTTGAACATGTAAGGACCATTTTATCCATTTAGCAGGAGACAAGTCTGGCTGTGAAACAGAAGCCTGAGAGTACACATGAATAGGTATGACCTGTCCCTTCACCAAGAACCTTCCAGGTCATTGTTGAGTCTCAGATTGCAGAATACTATTGAGTAAAGATGGTGTTTGCACTGACAGGGCCAAATTTGTTCCCAGACAGATGGGAGTTTTGCTTTTCAGAGATTAGGAAAGAAAAAAAAAAGTGGTGGCTGGGCTTCTTTCCAAAAAGATCTCAATGTGAGGGTCCTGAGGGTCCTGTTATTGGTCCAGAGCAACCTCACCTGGGACCTGCATTCTGTTTGCCAATAGACCTAGCAACCCTACTCAAACTCAGGCTTGTGGTTCAGTCCCTGCTTGGGTTAAGTGGTAGGTATGCTGGTCTCCAGTCCTGCCTCTGATCCTACCTCCTAGATGGACGTTTGGCCTGTATTGTAACCTTCTCTTCCACTCTTTCGCTTGCCTTGTCCCATTTGGTTCCTGACTGGGCTCCCTGGAGGGGCCATGGACCTGGTTCATCCTCTCACTGTGTCTGCGGCTCTTCACAGATCCCGTTTCCAGCACAGACCATTACCTGGTATGCCCAGAATTACACCCTGTCAGTGGGGATACTGTCTGTCCTGGAGTCACCTTTAACTCCTGGCTTGTCTTCCCTTATGGAAGCTGGTCCTTGCTAGTTGAGTGTGAGTCCATATGAGCACGTTCTTTCAGTGACCTGCATGGGGGGCTGTATCAGCTTGAATGAACACAGCAGGCTGAGAAACTCACCCTTGGAGACAACCAGTTCCGACTGGCCAAGGATCTTAGTTACCTGATTTAATTTGGCTTTGCTCTGGTGAGGGGACTGGACTAAACGAGCTACTGTAAAGGTTGTTTCTAATGTATCTTATCCTACGGCTCTAGTAAAATCCTTTAAAAAATATCTAGCTACAGAAACTGCACAAATGAACAGCTGATGTCTGAAATCACAACGGAGTGGCAATTCTCCCTGTCCTATTTCTTCTCTCTGTCTTTATTAACAGGGGCTGGTCTCTCAAAATGGAATTTTTTCTCAGGAGCTCATCTGTTCCTTCTTGCCAAGAACAAAGGAAAAGAAATATTTAAAACGAGTGTGATGTGAACAGGATCATTGCAAAGTAAGATGTTTTTCAAAGTTTCCCAGGAGGTATCACTGGTTTTTTAGATCCATCTGGAATTCAGTCACTGTTACTTGCCAGCTGCTGCTGGGACCTTCCAGTTGTTTCTCCTCTTCTGGACACAACGTGTAGTGGGAGCAGTTATTTCTGCTGATTTAACTCTGAAGGACAGGCACATAAGCCAGGAGTACAGACAGGGTGGGTTTTTTTTTTTTTTACATTTTGAACTGGACCACATTTATTTTGTACTGTCTCGGCTGCGAAAGGTGAGTTTGTTAAAGGGTACAACTCCTGAAAGCCCATGTGGAATATAGCCTCTCTGCTACTGCCAACATTAAAATCTGCACCATCTTGACAGTTTTATTCAATCTTTTACAGGCATTATCAAGAACTTGATCCTGATGTAAAACCAGCAAGAATCAAACAAACTTATCCTACTCACTCATTTAGACACCACAAAATATTTTGCTGTCTCTTATGGTGTTTCAGTTTTGGTTACCGACAGGGTCTGAATCCCTCTCTATCAACAGAGAAGAACTGAATCTATAACCTACTGCAGGTGCTAAATTTAAGCACGGCAATGACTCCCCACTGACTACAATCTGTTGTATTCCTAAACAAGAGATAGCTTGACTAACACATCACACTCCAACAAAGGTGTCTTATTCTTTCTTAAGTTCCCTGGAAAATGGTCTGAATAGCATTTCACAGATGTTTGAAGAGTTTTGTGAATGTTGTTCAGCTTAGTTGCCTTAGACACCTGCAAGCTTAAGGTAAAAGAAAAAAAAAATCCAACCTAAAGCAACTGCTTGGAAAATGATAGTTAGGATGCTTGTCCCTGACAGGGCTGAAAGGTTAGTAGTTATAAATTTTCAGAAGAAAAATCAATGAGCCCCTAAGGTGTATTTTCCTGGGTGTCTTAGTGCTAGTCCTGCTTTGCACCCCATATGGATACCTTAAAGGTTTGGCCTTTTAGTATCACACAAACCTAAAAGATGTGATAATACTGAACATGACAACATGTTGCTAAAAACAAGCTGCCAAGCGGCTTTGAAAAGCTGTCAGACTACCTGTCAATAAATGCATGGTTTTTATTGAAGCAGATCCCAGCTACAGATTCTAGGAGATGAGAGGGCACTGAACACCCCACAAAGTATCTTTTGGTCCCTGCACAGGCAGGATCTTAGGGCAGCAAGGATGCGAACAGATTGATTGCATCAAAAGAAATGTCTAATTTGTAACATTATTGGCCTTTCTGGTTTATATTCAAGTAGGCAGCATCTCAAAACTTCTACTTTGTCAAATAATGAATCAATACATTAGTAATAGGCCTTTTGCACTCAGGTTATTGGTCTGAACCTACTGTGGAGGGTTTAGATTGCGGGGTGACAATAAAACCCTGGCAGATGTATTGTTAACCTCCTCTTCCCTCGCTTCCCGCTTTTGCCCCTCCCTCTCCCCTCTTCCCACTAAAGACAGGTGATCGGGAGGGGAAGAAGGACAGAGACAAGAGAGTTGGAAAAATTAAAAATGTTTTACTAATGCTACTAATGAGAACAGAGAAAATAATACAAAATATACAAAACCAATCTTGAAAGTCTCAGCAACTGCAGAGCTGGCATCCAAAGTCCTGGATTGGACTCTGCAGCCAACCAGAGCTGGATTCAGTCTGTCTCTAGGCCTCAGTTCGCAGGGATGACTAGCAAGGTCATCTCCTAATGTTGGCCATAAGCAGAAGGGAAAAGAAGGAAAAGGGACAAGGTCCTCGTGATCTCCCACTTTTATATGAAGTATTCACGTGAATGGAATGTTATACACAGTTGGTCAGTTTCTTGGTTACCTGTTTCTTGTTGCCTCTCTCGTGAGATGTCCATCCATGCTTATCAATAACTTTGCATTCCATTGCTATGCTTACGAAAACATGTATCTGGTTCTCCAGGAAAAATGCAGCTAATATGAAGGCTTTAACTGACCAGCAAATTCACTAAAAGAGAAACTTGTTTTTTAACAAAACCAGGACACCTACATAAGTAACACATTTTTAGACGGGACCTATTACATGGTTGTCATTTGGCCAAAACCAACGAAGTTAAAGTGTATTCGGATCCAGGTATTCAATCTATGACACTCCCAAACCAGGTACTTACTTCAGGGCGCTAGGGTAGGGTTTGCCAAAGATGTGATCGTGGTCTGATTAAAAAACAGGTTCATGTTCCCAAGGTAGGCTGCACTGAATCAAAGCAGTGGTGTCCATGTTAACTGCCCAAATATTTAATCCAGGCTAGATTTTTCAGACTGTGTTTACAGGATTATAACGTTGTTCTCCATCCTAGCAGACATAGGTAGCTCAATTAGATCTATGATGAATAGCTTACTGTAATGCAGGCAGATGTGCTTATTGTTTTTCCATACCCACATCAGCCATATACTTTGTGTAATTCAGTGAAAAATCCCCAACATATCAGCTGTATTCACAAGTAGAATGACATATTCATTAAGATAACACAATGGAACCAGCCAGAACTGAATAACTTTACAAAGGAAATCCTACCAATTTCAATCCTTGCCCTGTCTGGCAACAATATAGAAACTGGAGGAAGTTTAAATAGTATGGTTTTCGTATCTTAAATACAAACAAAGAAAGATTGGCCATAAAGCATTTGAAAATCCTGGTAGTTTCTACATATAAATAAATATGTTCAAAATATCCTAAGTGAGTTGACAGAATTTGCATCTGATTGGTATCAAAAAGCTTCAGTTTTCTTAACAGTACAAAGAAAAGCAACATCTAACCCAGAGCATATTTGGCCTGTAAGTTTTTGGTGAAGATGTGAGAATCTTGAAATTTGTCAAAATCATTTGAAATCAAATGGAAAAACATATGTCCTTCTGTAACAGACAGAGGCATATTTCAGAGGCTACTCCAAGGGCAAGGTCTGGCTTGAGAATGGCTTAGTCTGTCCTCACTGAAAGACACAAACAAGAAAACAAATAGCAGAAAATAAATCACTGAAATGTGAAATGTTATGGATAAACATCTGAATAAGACAATGTGTGCACATAATAAATATTTTGAAATGTAAAAAAATTAGTGAAATGAGGAGATATTTTCTGCATCCTGGAATTACTCCTGTTTTTACTTGCAATTTTTTACCCTCTAATCTCTCTGTTACATTTTCTCCCACTGGTACAATTTAATTAATTAAGGAGGAGAAGGACCTAAGAAGAGGGATGTTTCTGAAACAATGTGAATTTGTGTCTATATTTGTCATGGGATGATCAGAGACTTGAAGTGAGGAATCACATATTGTATGGACATCCTCGTAGACTGACATCACAGCACACAGGAGGGAAGGGAGACTTTGGAGAACAATGAGTCAGTCATGGGTATTCCAGGTTGTGGACAAGTGGGTGGTAAATATACAGAGAAACACTGAGTGCAGCTCGAACTTCTTTAACTTCTGGTCCTATTAAGCTGAATAAGATTGGCTCCATAGTGCTTGAAAGAGAGGAAAAAGGGAAACTCAAAGCTCAGCTGAAGATAGGTGCTATGAAAATACAATAATAGTACAGTAGAGAACTAAAAATAACAAAGCTGAGACCAGAACAGAAGTTTGAAATTTGAATTTTAAAAAATTACAGATGTAAATATTTCTGAGTGTTACGAATTATATTTTGAATTATTTCTGGATCAGTGTCTAGGATTTTTTGAAGAGGATGTGGGAGAGCCAGAACAAAACTGTGTCTGGGCCCTGCTTTTAACTGAAATAGATAGATAGATGAGTTACCAAGTACTAGCTGGAATGAAAGCTACACCAGAAACCATGATGTCAGCTGAGCAGGAGAAGTCATCAATGGTCCAGCAGTAGAGGCACAGACAGATTTTCTTTATTCTTGTCTTTGGCTGTCACAATTCTCTTCTGTATCAACTACAGAAATTGTACAAATTGCCTTGCAGTACATGTTTAGTGGTTAATTAAATCAGAGAATCATCATGACTAGGAACATGTTCTGGACTGAAACCAACCTACTTAGGGATGGCTGATAATGCTGTTGTCCCAGGTTTTTCTTTCTACCCATACTGTCCAAGTGCTGAGCTTTTATATGTTACAGAATAATCCGTGATTTCAGAAAAAAATCATCATATTTTGTAGGAAAATGGAGCAGTCAGAAGTGAATTACTCTGTGGATCATCACCAGGCACTATGGCTGGTGCAAATAACATGCCAGCTTGATAGCTGTCCTGAAACAAGGTTTTGTCAAGGGTGGTGATTGTCCCCCTGTACTCTGCTCTTTTGAGACCCCATCTGCAGTTCTGTGTTCAGCTCTGGGGCTCTCAGCACAAGAAAGACATGGACCTGCTGGAGAGGATCCAGAGGAGGCCATGGAGATAGGGGGCTGGAGTACCTTCTACATGAGGACAGGCTGAGAGAGTTGGAGTTTTTCAGCCTGGAGAAGAGGCGGCTCTGGTGAGATCCTACAGCAGCCTTCCAGTACCTAAAGGAAACCTACAAGAAGATGGAGAGGGTCTTTTAATCAGGGAGTGTAGTGATAGGACAAGGGACAAGAAGTTTAAATTGAAAAAGGGCAGATTTAGATCAGATATTAGGAAGAAATTCTTTACTGTGAGGGTGGTATGTCACCGGAACAGGTTGCTCAGAGAGGCTGAGGATGCCCCATCTCTGGAAGTCTTCAAGGACAGATTCGACAGGGATTTGAGCAACCTGGTCTAGTGGAGGCTGCCCCCACCCATGTCAGGGGAGTTGGAACTAAATGATCTTTAAGGTCCTTTCCAACCGAAACCATTCTATGACTCTGTGATTATCCACCTACTCAATATTCCCTCTCACCTCTTGCCATGAGAGCCCTGTATGGACTGGATAGTATCATTTTCAACATCACACTTTCCACTGGAGTTTGAGAGTGTAGAAGGCAGAGTGAGTAAGAATGTGAAATGAGGATTACAATGCACCTTGTTACATGACTGTAAATGTTGCACTGAAGAAATGTCCATATGTGGTGGGCTTTTTGTTTTCTGAACGTTCCTCTGCGAGTCAATGACTGAACCACTGTCTAAACACAATACACTGTGAATAGTGAAACAGAGAAGTGACAGCTCAGTAAGAAGTCTCAGTGCTCAGATATTTTGTTTTCTATTCAAATCACTGTTTACAGGCTTCCTGAACAGTAGTTCCAGGATGCAAAATTACATTCAGTGTCCTCCCTCTCATTTGGCTTGGCAGAATAAAGGTCATGAATGTGCCTGTCAGACTGAACGCTACGTCTTTTGCTTGCAGTGACAAATAAAGAGCTAATCTGATGCTGTAGGCTCTGTCACCTCTATCAAATCTCATTTTTTCTTCAGTTTGTTGGCAGTTTCAAATGGTTGCTTTTCAAAAGGTTCTCTCCTGAATATGTGAATTTGGGGTTTTATATCTTTTTCTCATGAGATGTTGGCGTGCCGCTTAGAGCACAGACCAATGATTGAATCTCCCTTTTGACTATATCGTGTTTTGCATTAGTCTGGTTTGGAGAGGGTTTTTGACGCATCCAGTTGTTTAAACATGTACAGTTCAACATGAGTGGTACAATGTAAAATGGGCTGCAGGGTTTTTTGTCGTTTTCCTCTCTTTTTTTTTTTTCTTTTTTTCTTTTTTTCTTCTTCTTCTTTGTAAGGCAAAGAATGTGAAATTAAAAGAGTCAGCTTTAACGTTAGTGTTGCAACACAGTTCCTTTTAACTTGCCTCAGTCCCGTGAGTACCCTGTCACCTTAATTTCTGTTTAGAGTAAGACAGGTTTGTAGCACTCTTCTCAGTAATTCATCTCTGAAATAATGTTGACTTGGGGCCTCGTGTCTATCTTGAAGTATAATAGTGTCATTTACTGTTAAAAGTGCCATCAAGAGATCCTTTCTTTTGTCACATTTGCAGTGTCTCCATAGAACTAAATATTTTTCTAAAGGTTATGAGACTGAACCTTGATCCTGCTAGAGATTTCTGCAAGTGAAACATTTTGAACTTGTGGCCTTTTAGACCATGACTCCTATAGGAAAGGGAATGTTGTTTACAGCAGCCTGTGGCTTATGATGCTTAATAAAATCAGTGTTTAATTGGGAAATTGGAATTTTCTATTTGGTTTTATTTTGTTTCTCTTTCTCCAGATCGTATGGTTAGAATTTATTGTATTGTATTGTAGTTTGCTTTATTTTACTTTATTTTATTTTAGATTTTATTATTTTATATTTTAGTTTACATTTTTTAATTCCAGTGTTTTAATTTCTATGTTGCTGATATCCTCAAAATCACAATGCTACCAGTCGTATTTCTAAACCAGGATATAGTATAAGTCAAATGAGGACTGACATCTTTATGAAATCTCAATTTGATACACTATCTCAGCTTTTAGCTGCAATGTTTTCCAGATTTAATCTAGGTTATATCCCTCCTACTCCCCATCTAAATTCCCATTCTTTAATCTATAGGTGAATCCAATCTGACTCCAGTTGTTCAGTAACTCCTTGACATTTTCACTGAGGTAAACTACCACGGAAAATGACAATAAAATGTTGGATCTTCACTCTTACCCACATTGCATGCAGGCATTCCCAGTGTTAAAACACATCTTTCTCATTACTGGTACACAGCTGACAATTCACAGTTGAGTTTGCTGCAGGAATATCATTTTATTTCTGTACATCTTTGTCATAATTACCAACATTCAGAATCAAGAGTGCCAGACTTTACAAAACCAGGCATTTCCTGTCATTTAACTACTATCTCAGAATTTATAGAGAAACTACATTTTTGCTGTCAAGGTTTCTGTCATACAATGAGAGCTGTTGTTTTAGGATTCCTGGTTGTTTGTTGCCTTGAACTAACACAGCTTTGTCTTCTAGGTCTCCCCATCCTTTCTTTCAAGGATTTCCTGAGATACACCAGACAATTCTTTTGGTGCTTTTCATTTGGCCTCCTGTTCTGGAACAGTCCCAGAGAAACTCCATAGGTTTGCATAGAGAATATTATCTACCTTGCCCTGATGGAAAGGGAAGCAGACAATGTATGAGCTTTAGAAGCCTCAGTGTTATTTCTAAACATAATAAAAGAGTTTCCCTCTACTTTTCCGTCTATTTTTCTCTCTGGAGAGATGGAACCTGTCTCTTCCAGCATCATGGTGGGAGGAGATGGCAATGTCCCTTCTCCTCTATCTTTCTGTGCTGAGTGCTTGTCACATCTTCCACCCTTCTCTAGATTTTCTCTGGTCTTTCTGATTGTTCAGTCCTTTCCAGTTCACCCTATCACCCTAAAATGAAACTAGACAACATAACTACCTTAACTTTCAGACAGCCGTGTGCTTGTTTGCCATTCCTCCCATTCCCACCTTTTTTTTTGACTGTTTATGTTGCAGTAATTTGAACCACAACTGTCTTCTCCACTACTATAATGGAAATCTTCTCTTTAGTGATCATCACTGGTACTGTGTAATAATGAGTAATTTTATGCGTACATATGCACAGACATACATACCAAGAGGAATAAGTTAGACTTTGTATAATCAGATACAGCTCTGATCTTTAAAGAATTCTTGCGCCTATTCAGATCTGTGTT
This sequence comes from Patagioenas fasciata, assembly GCF_037038585.1. Lineage (NCBI taxonomy): Eukaryota > Metazoa > Chordata > Aves > Columbiformes > Columbidae > Patagioenas > Patagioenas fasciata. The sequence continues at coordinate 120,900,104 of NC_092522.1, read as the reverse complement.
CATTTCAGGCTATTTTAATTCTCATTTACACTATGGATATTTCATATCAGTCACTGTGAATATAAATTATTTTCAGGTACTTATTGCTACACTGCAATTGTTGAACAATAATAGAAATTGCTCAACTATGCTTCCAGCATGGGATGAAGTGAGTATACTGTAAATGGCAGGCATGACCATTTATTTTTCTTTATAGCTAAGCTGGCTCACTCATCCTTAGTTTAAGTGATAGTTCAAGCTGTGAAAGAGTTATCACACTCGTCATTTTTATGACATAGTAAATGGTCTTTTTGGTTAATTGGATCTGGAAAATTTGCTGAGCGTTCAGGTGAACCTCCATGAATCCAAGCAATATAGTGATACCCCACAAATCTCTGTTAGCTGTCCACATTCTAACTAAATCTTCCATTTCCTAGAGTTTTGAGTGCAGAATTGCAAAAAAAAAAAAGTCCCTCTCCATGAAGTCTCTTTGGACTTGATTACTGTAATATATTTTGCAGAGAGAAACGTGAAATATTGTAGACCCTGTCATCAACACATGTTGATAAAATACATAACAAGGTTGAGTTACTTTTCAGGCTAATATGCTAAAAGACCTTTCCTTAATACTCTGTAACTAAATGGAAGAAGAGAGCACTTGTTAGCTGTACATCTCAATACCAGCTTTCAGTAGTATCTGAATCTGTACCTTTGAATCCTCTTTGCCATTTTGAAACAAAACCACAGAGGGGTGAGAGGGAAGCAAAACAAATAAACTTGATTTTCTGGTTTGTTCTTCTAAGGTTTGGTCCAAAAACTTTTAGAAGTATTAAGATACTTTCCATTGACTTCAGTGGGTTTTGGATGAAGAATTTGGGGAACAGTGTTTCACAAAACAGCAGACTCAAGCCTTTCCCTCTCACAATGATGGAAAATAGTCCTAGCAAATCATAAAAACCTTCTATGACTTTCACAACTATTCTCACTTTGGGAAATTGGGGGAGGAAGCTGTAGTCTCCTAGTGAGACAAATAAAAACAAGAGAAGTATAGGTAAGGTAAATTGCTCTCTCCATTTTAACATAACCTATTATAAGTGTATGACTGAGATATATATCAAATAAAAATGTCATCCTCCACAATACAAGAGGGATAGTTTAAACTGCCTTAATTCACTCAACTTGCAATACATCTGAAATGTTAATTAAGCAAGTTTTTTATCCTCACCTCTGCTCTGCTGGCTTTAGTGAAAGCTTGTCTGCCAGGGAAAACTCTCTACAGGTACCGCCAATTCTGTTTGAAGTTGGTGATCTGGGTTTGGTTCATAACATTCACAGTAGATTTACCTGAAAGATCAATAAAAGCGTGTTCAAAGCAAGATTGGCTTCATAGAGCCTAGGATTTTATTAATTTATATAAACTTCCTAAAACTTCTGCTATAAAGAAAAAGGGAAAAGCTTGAGAATATTCACATTGTGCAGCAGGGTAATGAAAATGGTATAGCAAAGTTATGGGATTAGTTTATTTAAAACAAACAAACAAACAAAACATCTCAAAATAGTGCACGTATCAGAATGACAAGATGGTACAGACGCAGATGAGATTTTCAAACATAGCTGTATTTTTCAGACATTTCACAATGTGGCATGTCAACAGGTCCTCATTTTCAGGGGGTTATAATCACCACATCTTGGAAATATGCAAAATACCTTTCTCAATATACCTTCCTCAAAAATTTTTATCATGGTAAGTCCTTGACTGAAAAATATGTCTTCTGTCATTGATGTAATGAGACAGATCATTGTAACAGAAGAAATCTAAAGGCAATTCTCATTCCCTACTGCTAAATGAAATAGTAACCATCAGTGTGGTGCATGCTGATTTATTCTCTTTTTTTTTTTTTTGATGGTGTATAGTTTAGTAGAATATAAAATCAGAATTTAAAAACCAATCAAGCAGCCAGCAAGACTTTGATCTTTAAAATGCTGGAATTACCTTTAATCAGAGGAGATTTATAAGTAGTAGTTGAATTAAAGGTGGAATTACTGCCTGGCTTTGTTAATTTAAATTTCTTTGCTCTTCCCACTAACAAAAACTTTGTCTCAAATATCTCCTAAATTCTTTGAGAAGGATTTTTAATAGGCAGTCTTCAGCTACAGAATTCAGTTAATCTTCCAGATTTTTTGTGGCAGCACTATAAGTAGATTTGTGAGCTTGGAAACCCTTATCAGTGAAAGAGTATTTGAAGCTCTGGGAATGTGTGTTCCCAAACCCACGGTGAACTGTGTCAAAGAGCAGAAGCAAACAGAGTAAGTTTGGATGGAGAAATTCTTGTTTTTCATGTATTCTCCTAGGGAAAAATAGGCTATTTTCTTCTGAAATCCTGCTTCTCTGAGCTCATTTACTTGTTCTTATACACTTAATGATTCTTACAATGGAGGAGGTAGTGTTTTTCTTCACTGGAATAAATGGGAAAAAATGTTGAAATGCTCAAAATGGGTTAAAAGTTTCATAGAAAATGATACTTCCTCTACAAGTCTGATGTGACAGAAGCCCCATACAGGAGAGGAAGAAAGGTGTGCCAAAGCCCATAGACTCATGCATTGCCAGACCTTTCAGATACAGTCAAGCACTCTGTCACCTTCTTTCTCTTGCTACCCAGTTCAGAATTGTCACTTCAGTAAGGAGATATAGGGTCAGAAAGGAGTTACTTCTATCAACAAAGCAAGGACGTCTACTTTTTTGAGTGGCCATTTTCACTACTCAGCCATCTCCACACCAAGATCATGGTCAGAAATGTTTTTATGTCCCTTGACAGATTTTGAAATAATAATGTTTCCTACCATCCTTCTGAGAAATGTAATGTAATTTAACCAAAGACACCAAAAAGATTTCAAAAGTGATTTATTTTATTTCAAGAGTGACACATGTAAGTAGAGCCTCCTTGCCCCTGCTCCTTCTCAAGTTTTTTCACAGAGCGATACCAATAGACAGTGCTGCCCTCATTCCCCTTATCAGTTTAAAATGTTTGTTGTAGCATTTGCTGGAATTGTTCACATACCACTGGAAAGCTCTCCAGCCTCTGAGTGCAAACCTAATAGAACAAAGATTGGAAGTCATGTTTTCCTCATTTTTATTGATACCACCATGGCATAAAAGACAAATAAAGAAGAAATGAAGTTACCTGCATGGCCAAGTAGCTGGAGGACTGTCTTCCATGCAGTTCAAAGCCTTTACAGATTCTGCATCATGTTACCCTCCTCCCATTCCATTCTAAAAGGAAAAAAACATAAGTTGCACTGTGGAGTGAAGATACACAAAGGGGAACTGCTTTAAGAGAATTTCAAGAAAAAGCAATTGGTCTGTGGAGGGGAAGGTGTGAAGTGGAGAAGGGAATATTTAGAGTTTTCTTTTCTTTTTCTTTTCTTTTCTTTTCTTTTCTTTTCTTTTCTTTTCTTTTCTTTTCTTTTCTTTTCTTTTCTTTTCTTTTCTTTTCTTTTCTTTTCTTTTCTTTTCTTTTCTTTTCTTTTCTTTTCTTTTCTTTTCTTTTCTTTTCTTTTCTTTTCTTTTCTTTTCTTTCCTTTCCTTTCCTCTTTTCTTTTCTTGCCTCTCCTCCCCTCTCCTCCTCTCCTCTCCTCTCCTCTCCTCTCCTCTCCTCTCCTCTCCTCTCCTCTCCTCTCCTCTCCTCTCCTCTCCTCTCCTCTCCTCTCCTCTCCTCTCCTCTCCTCTCCTCTCCTCTCCTCTCCTCTCCTCTCCTCTCCTCTCCTCTCCTCTCCTCTCCTCTCCTCTCCTCTCCTCTCCTCTCCTCTCCTCTCCTCTCCTCTCCTCTCTTTCCTTTTTTTTTTTTCCTTTTTTGAGTTTCCAAAGGAAGTACCAGGTGTTTTTTCACTTTCCAACCCCTGTGAACCAAGTGTTGAACTTAATCCACTGAGGCTTTTGCTAACTGAACCCTGCTGCATTTATCCTGCCTTACTTAGCACATACTGTCTGGATACTTTGACTGCTTCAGATGATTATGGCTGTAATTCTTTGTGGGGCTTTACTGCACCATAGCAGGGCATAAGACCTTACATACATTTTTGTTAAAAAAAAAAAAAAATAGTAGAAGAAGAAAAGAAGAAAAGGAAAAAACCCACAATCCTCATCTGTGAATAAAGACTTTTATAAGCGGTATAGCATTGCATTCTGCCTGAGTGTTCCTTCTGACAGTGTAACACTGGAAAAATAAGTATTCCCATTGCCCCTCTGCAAGGAAAGGTCTAGCTGAGGCACAGTGAACAGCAGTTTAACATTTCTTGTTTTTCCTTTTATTTATGGGTAACTGGGATTGCTGCTCTTGTAGCTGCAAAGTAGGGCAAAGTAACCCACAGATGCAATTTCCACAAGGAAGAGACCCAGGAAGAACACTCTTAGTTGACATCCAAAGAGAAGAGATAGCTGAAACTCCCTTAAGAAAACACAGAGACACGCTATGACTGAGTTCTGATAAAGGTGTAAGTCAGTCAAACTCCTACTTCTGTACAAGAAAAGAAGCAAAATAACTGTGAGTTTCCCATTCCCACTCCGCGGTATGAGCAAGAATCTTTATAACTTATCTAAATACACTATTTGACTCTTAATATGCCTATTAATAGTGCAGCATACTGAAAGATGGGACTGAGAATACAAGAATGTAAATATAGGAAAAGAAAAGTAAGGACAAAATAATGATACTTTTCAGTTCACTGTTTTTTGGGGTCAGGAAAGGAGAATAGGCTGGAGGAGACATTTACCAACTACCAATCATGTGATGTTGCAGAGATCACTTCAGAGGTCATATTTTGTTCACTGAATTTTATAGTTTGGAATAAGGTTTGGTGTCATGGTTCATCTCTAATTCTTCTACCACGATGTTGGCATATATACAATGCATATCTGTCACCATTTTGGCTTGAGAAAGGGGTTGAGAAAATGTTACACATCCTATTTCTAAAATTTTCGACAAAACAAGGTATTGAAGACGATGGCTGTGGGATAAAATGTATTTCAGGACTTTAGTGTCCACTCTGGGGTCTCTGATGACTCCATCTTCTCTTCCTTTTTATATTGCTTAGCTGAGATTAATGTTTCTACAGTGGCTTCCTCAGTACATATAAACAGCTCTTTCTGAAGTGATCCTTCCATCCAGTTCTTTCTTCCCAAGCCTTACTTATCTCCCAGTCCCTCTCACCAGAAGGAACAAGGAAAGAGTCTTGGGTATCATCCGGTGATCATCCTGACTTATCTAAATGCTCCCAGCCATGGTTTTGGTCCTTGTTATTGTAGCAATGTCTGAACACTGCTCAGGGGTTAACACAATGTAGGAGCCATTTCCAAGCAGCATGTGGGATGCAGTCGCCCTGTTTCCAGAAGGAAGAGTGTCTAAGCATATGGATGCAAGCTGTCTCCTCCCAGCTGGTCTCAAGGACTGAGAACGAGTGCTGGTCTTTTTTTATTTTGTTTGTTTTTGTTGAGGAATATACAGGAGGGGAGAATTCTAGCAGCAAACAATAACTTGGGGAGCAGATGTGGTGTCTTAACGTTTAAGCCATTGTTACAGTTTCTAATTATGTGTTTACAGTTACAACTAGTTAGGCTTCCAGTTGACTGTATTCCTTTCTTAAAATGAAAATAAATGGCTTGTTTTACATAGAAAATATTCACAGGGGCATTTTCAGATGCTTCATTAGCTATGATTATTTTGCTGTGGCTGTACATCACTGTCTTCTTAAATGTATATATTTCTCACAAGCCTGTTAGCCCTTAATCTGTTTATATCTTTTTTATCATACTTACATGTATCACAATTTATTATTGAATGAACACCCCATAGTCTTTTAACCTTTCTTAGTAAACTAATTTCTTTTCCTAATTTTCACACCTTAGTGTGATCCTCCCACCTTTGTATAAATCTTCCTGTGCAACGAAACAGTCTACATAAATAAAACAGCTATGCAAAATTGATGTGTTCTCTGTTTAATAAATAAAGTATCTGTCATATAGGGGGCAAGACTTCCTGTTGTTAAACTGTCTGGATGAGTAGTAACAGTATTTTTAGCTTCTGTCTAGAAGAATAGAAAAGATTAATCTGTTGTTCTTGATAAGAAATTATTTATTTGGAATGTAAATTCTGGTTGAAGGCATATCTAAAAAATATCTTAAAAAAAGGAAAAAAAAAAATCTGCTATACATCAAACTTCCAGAATTGTCAGACTTGATCTACTGTTCATTTTGCAGTAGCAAAAAATACCAGTGGAAAAAAAAAAATAAAAAAGATAAAATCTTCCTGCTGTTAATGAGACAGAGGTGACTGTAAACAATAGATGCCTTATAGCTATTCTCAAACATGAATCAAAGCTGTAATTAAATATAAAACACTGTCAATGATAGGCTCTTTAATGTAACATCTCTGTTGCTTTTCCTCTCTCTATCAAATATCTTCCCTTAAACAAAAGCTGAGAGTGACTGAAAAGAACAAGAGAAGAAAGACTTGTGCTGAAGAGTGATTTCTTGTTGCTTATCATACACCAGTCCTGTAGCTGCGGTAGAAAATATTCTTGACTAGAAGTTGGAACAGAACTAATTACATAATTTTGGTGGCATCTGTACTGCTAAATGGTGCCATGTGAAGACGGTTTGTTCATAGATTAACATAAGCTTCAGCTTAACCCCTGAAAAAGGCAGATCCTAGCAGCCTTTGCAACTGCTTTCTGCTCTGTTCAGACCTTAGGCTGTCTCCTCCTCTAGCTCAGAGTAGGCAAAGAAATAAGAGGGGAAATAACTTGGAGAAAACTGGTGAAGAGCTGAAGCTTGTTCACCTTTGTATTTTCAAGATGGTTTATAACAGAAATGTATGGGTGCCAAGTGGATGGCAGGATTCTCTCAAAACCACAGGTCCAAAGTATGTTGTTTCATGAATACACACAAGTGAGAACAAAGTAAAGGGAGATCTGAAAGTTAGAAGCAACTCTCGTGCAACCCCTGCCTGAGCTAATCAAAAGGATACACAACTTCTGCACAGTCCTTAATCAGCTGTATGATGCCCCAAGCCAGAATCCAGACTATATATGTAAACAGAGAGTAAGCCCTGAGCAAGTACTAGGAAAGAGGTCAGAAGATGTGGCATAAAGAAACACAGTTCTTACATGGTGCAGGCTAATTCTCTCCTTGCATAATTTTCCACTTGCAAATCAAAAGAAAGTACTTCAGAATCTGAGCCACTACCCTCCTGTAAGTATATAAGATAAAGTCAAAATGTACACCATTGAAGTAAGCATAGATATGTAAATACATAGTATAACATCTGTCAGCTTTGGGGTAGTATAGGAGTCAAACTCAAGATATTTCAATACAAAATAAAATCAATCTCCCACCTAAATTACAAGAGAAAATAGAATGAGAAGGAAAATTTCTATTCCAAATCGATTCAGAAAAACTCTGTTATGGAATATGGCCCTCAAGAAGCTCTTCTATGGGAGAAGATATTTACCAACTACTGCTTTCAAGAATGGTGGAAATAATCAGGCTTGGTTTCTTATGGTTTGAAATGATGAGTTTGAACTTTGTGATATCTAATAAACTGCAAGCACTGACATTTTCCCACTGCTGGGGTATGTAGTGTCCTTTCCCTATAGATTCGCTAATAATCATGTATTGAGTTTGAACTGCAGCTGTGCCTCAATGGAATCACACAAAAAAAAGCTTTTTCTCCTTTCCCAAGCTAGCCAGTGACATTTCTGGGAATTTCATGTCATTGAAAGAGCTGTCAGGCTCTCAGATTATGTTGACAATGACAAATATGTTTAAAAGTCATTAGGGAGAAATAGATAGACGTGAAAGCATGCACACATACACACCCTTAGCTAAACTGCATAAGCCACTCACCCGTACAGGAACCAGTCTTGAAGTATTGGTGGCTTAAGGTCCAGAAACTGCTTCAGGGCAGAAAGAACAGCACACAGATCTATTGTTTTGTTGCACCCAGGTGCAGAAACACCCCTGAGGGAGAGCAGTCTATGAAGGACCCTCTCTGGAGCAGAGGAAAATAAATAAGAAATAGAGTGGTAGACTCTGCTACAAGCATGACCTCAGCCTCCTGTGCCACCCAGACCATCACCAGAAGAACTGGGACAGATTAAGTGTAACACACATGAAAAAAACAAAACAAAACAAAACAAACAAAAAACAAACAAAACACTAGAAAGAAGGGAGAAAAGGTATTGACTGAAGTCCAGCCTGAGTAATGGGGAGAGAAGATGTTTCCCTAAGTTTTTCTTCAATAATCAAAAGTTTGTGTTAATTGGCAGTAAGTTAAGTAAAATTCCCCACGTCAAGACCATTTGGCCTGTGATACCTTTCTTCCCTATCCACCTCATAAATGGGAGTGTTGTAGTTTCACAAAGTCATCCCTCTCCTGCCCACATTAAAAAATGCTAGATGTTTCCTAGCTGGCAAACTAGTGATACCTGAGTGGATACTTCTCTTTGAAACCAGTGGGAAGCTTTTCATAGTTACCACGGATTCTAAATAAAACAGAACAGAGAATGATCCCACATACCCAATTGCTTATCATTCCCTCTGCTTTGCTGTTGGCATATTCTCTGTCATAGTTGTGATGTGTACCAATAAAAAATCTTCCAGACAGAGCCTGGACCAAAATGTTTCAATGATAGGACGAAGCGAATGGCAGGAAGACATGCCAGGGGAGGCTTAGGTTGGACATTAGGAAAAGGTTCTTCACCCAGAGGGTACTGGAGCACTGGAATGGGCTCCCCAGAGAGATGTCACGGCCCCAAGCCTGACAGTGTTCAAGAAGAGACTGGACAACACCCTCAGACACATGGTCTGAATTTTGAGCTTGTCCTATGCAGAGACTGGAGTTGGACTCACTGATCCTTGTGGGTCCCTTCCAACTCAGGACATTCTGAGATTCTATGATTTTATGACTTCAGTCCTTACAGGATACTACAGTACAACACAGTAGACTTCACAACGCCACAGATTTCTGCACACCTTTCTGTTGCACCCACAAAGGACTTCTCAGTTTCATGCCAAGAAGACCTCGTTATGGTATTGAACACTTTCAACTGAAAAACAGAAAAAATCATACAGAAGATAAGTGTATGTCTTGGAGCCATAGGTGCTCCACACAGAGCCCCACAGAAATTCAAGGGCAAGTCCAAATTAGTGTGAACATTGTCAGCCTTGGCTTCAGAGCCAAGGAGTAGAGGGAGCCTAGACTGTAACAGCTTTGCCATTACAGAGAAGATTTTTTTCCCCATTTCCTCAGGGTAGTTATGTAGTCCCTCTCATCACAACATGGGAGGTACCACGCAGGCATTAATGTATATAACCTTACAACTCTGTTCATGCTAATGTTTTGGGTAAGGAACTGGCACTCTAGAGTTTTGTCTTGAACTCACATCAAATCAGCTTTTAATTCTACTTGATCATTTTGATGACCAGAGATTATATTAATGTCCTATTCCGTGGCATGTTACTGTCTACAGAATTCAGTATGTCTTAGTAATCTTGATTTAACAGGCTGCTTATACTCAGTCCACTGACTTGCAACCTCTTCACCAATATGCAGGGTGAGTGGCTATTCTAAAAATTAAGTGCTTGAGAAATTCGAGTTCTAAACAGCATAGACGGTATCTCCAAGATCGTTACATACAGTGTAGTGGAGAAGAAGCTGGATGTTACGATATCAATTAAATTCCTTTAGCACAGACATGTGTAGTCATTTGCAATGCTGTACAGTCTTACCTAACCTTTAGATGCTTGTCTAGAAGGGAGCAGGTTATATGCATCTCCTGTGTTGTACCTGGAAGCTCTGAGCAGAAGTCTTCAATATTCTGATACCACACAAAAGGCACAATTTCCTTTGTGTATACAACCAGCATGAGCCAGAGTCTACTGTAATAATGATGGTTTTGACCCTCAATGTACTTTCAGACAGTTGAGTTTGGAACTGAATCTCACTTAGTTTTCTTGAAACTTAGGTTAATAATGTACTGGGGCCATTTTTAAGTGTAGCAACTGATTTTAATTATATAATTATAAAAAAAGATATATGGCATAGTGTTTTGTGAACTAAATTCCATACACAGAGTTATGCTCCAACTTTTTTTTAGCTCTGCATTTCTTTACTCTTCTTCTCAAAGCTAAAGGACTGACTTGATCAACAGTCAAGGCCTTCAGATTCCTCGAGGACCCTTCAATCTCTGAGCTTCACAAAAGCAAATTAAGTTCTTCAGCTAACAAAAAAACTGTTTCACAGTCAAAATCAACCTGGTAATATTTTCCCAGTGCACAATGGCGCCAGTCACCTTCTTGCTAATTAATTACCACCCCAGTAGACTTGTACCAATGTGTTTTAAAAAGTTCTCAACAACAACAGTTTCTCCTGTGAAAGCAGTTTAAAAATGCACATTGCGCTCTGTTTTGGTTGATTGATGAACCTCATTGCAGTGTATATAATAATGTGCTAAATGTTACATATGCCCTTAGTGGGTAATTTCAGGAAATTATTAAAATGTGTTTCTTTTAAAAGGTTTGGTAATGTAAGTCAAAGAGACACTTAACAGACCCAATGCTGATTAGTGTGGGTGACCACAGTATACTGAAGTCTTTGATATTTCTTGGCTTTTTCTTGGTTTCCCAGAGGCCCTTTGGACAAAGCAAGAAAGATGGCTGAAACACCCTTGGCCTTCTGGGAAACTCAGTGACATTTAAAGACTGCTGGGGCCTATTCTGCTAATATCTAAACTAATTAAAATCAAATCATAATTGTAGAAGCTTGTTCACCAGAATTCTAATAAGCCTTGGAGCAGTACATGCTGCATGCTGCTGGGCTAAAGGCTGTCTCAGCTATCTGAGAAGTGTTTTACTATATGGCAAATTGTTCCCAGTGATTTTTCTCGATCTTACAACCAGCTCCTTATATAAGAAATGTCACTTCAGATGTAGGATGAAGACTTGTTTCAGCATGTCTCTTTCCATATACACTGAACACATCTTGCTGCATCACGTAATGGGATATTTGTCAGGGTGTGGCAGGCTTATATATACCAACTGTATTCCTATTAGAACTGAGTGTGATACCCTGCAGTGAACTTCAACCTTATACATCCCTAAAACTATTTCTGGAATTACATAATACCCGAGGAAGCAGAACAGTTGAGGAATAAAGCCACTTGCCAAACAGCCCTAAGTTAGGTTCCCGTTTTTTTATTTTACTCCCTGCATTGTCATGGTAATTTCCTTCCAAAATGTAGGAATTTTTTGGGAAATCAAAATTAAAGACATCATATACATGTATAAACCCTTATTTTTAATAAAGGATGCAGTTAATTTTCTGTCATTTATAATCTGTCACCCCAAGAAATGGTATGAAGTAACATGCTCAAAGATGATTAGAGGTAGAGAAAACATTCAGTTTGCCTTGGTTAGGACTCCTCAACATGGAAAAAGTGTCAGAGAAGGGATGTGATAAATACACTGATATAATGGAGAAGGTGAACAGAAAATGTTTATTCATTGCTATAATAAATGAAGGGATAAGCAAGGAGATTATCAGGCAGCAAGTTTAAAACGAATAAATAATACCTTTTTCACACTGCACAGTTAAACTGAGGAGCTCATTACCACAGACTGTTGTAAACATCTTCAAAGAGGAATTAGGTAAATTAATGGTACTTGGAAACCTGAGTTAAAAATTACTTTACACCAGTAACAGTTGGAGGTTGCAAGAATATATTGTGGGATAGGAAGGGTCACTCGTATTTTCTTATATGCCTTGGTAAACATCTCCAATTGGACACTGGTGAAGACTGGTAGGTGAATATTTTCTGGATCTGAGATGTTTATGCTTACTTTCTGAAGAAATTATTGGCATGTTGGTGTGTCTAAGTCCTATTAATTTCAACAGAATAACTAAGTATACTAAATGTTTAATCAACTAAATTCTTTGAGCACAAAACAAACAAGTTACAAAACAAAGAAAGAGATAAAAAGGTAAAAAGACCTTGGACCACACCCCAAAGTACATAAATCCTGCAAAGCAAAGAATAATGAACACCAAGGATCACACAAAGTAAAAATTTCGTCATTCATTACATACTACTTCTTGTTGAAGGCAATGAGAACTTCATTACAGACTCTACTGGAAGCAGAGGACAGTCTACAATGAAGTTTTGTTTACTAAGTCTCTAGTTCCATTAAAATTATTTTCTCTCCCATCTGCATTTGTATCAGATTGTGAGAAGGCTGGTAAGGGTAACTGTCACAATTAAAGGTAATTAAACAGTGGGAAATCTGTTCTCAGGCAACTATTGGCATGATATGGGCTTGGGGCACAAAGGGCAGGAGAGGATTTGTTTCATATATTCAATCAGAGCTTTCAAACGTGCGACAAAATCTTAGTTCTACTCCATTGGAGTCAAAATCCAGACAGTGTCTTCACTTACCTTGAAACTGGAGAGATTATGGACAATATCTTAGCGCATCTCCATGCAATACTGTAAATGATGGGGTCATACGGCTGAGCTGCATGAGAGCTCTGTCTGATGAAGTACACACTGCTGATGAAGTATATGTCTGTCAACTTAGCTCTGAGTTTGGCAGGGCTTATTTTTAACATCTGTGTGTTCTGTGTCACTGTGACTGTACAGTGAAATACCGGTGTCAGATCAATAAGACACTCAAACTGTTAAGGAAAACAGCATGAGAATATAACAAGTATTAAAGCATATAGGAAAGGCTTATTAATATTTAGCAAAACTAATCTGTTTCTCACTAGCCAAAACATGCATATCCAGCCCTTTTGGGAAGACAGCTTTGAAGATTCATGAAGTTGAAATGAGGTTTTCTGCGCTATATGTAACCATTCATATTCTCTGTGGGCTAAATCCTATTCCATAATTTTGAAGTCAACCTTTGAGATTTGGGAGATCATTAGAGGGTTTGTGTATGTTTTCTTCATTCTGTTTTTCCAGATAGACCAAATGTAGTCACTTTATAGATGGGAATGTGATTTAAATAATACGACTTTGCTAACATTACATTTTGAATTTATCTTTATTAAGGCTGCATTTTAATTTCATTCTACGTATCCTCATTAAGCAACTGTTTGTTCCCTCAGGCATTTTTTCAAGCTAACTTTTAATCTACCTATCGGTACTCAAAGCTGTAAAAGCTAAAGCCTATTTGAATTTTTATTTGGAAATCTGCTAGATTTTTCCCCCTTTATAGAACTGCAGGCATTCCACTTTTGCTGGAGATGGTCTATTTTCCCTATATAATCTGATAAATATTAAATAACACCTATTCGTATCAGTTTTGTTAACAAAGCCTCAATCTGTAGAAAATTATATATTTAGTAAAAAAGCATTTTAGTTTAGATTACCCTTGCAGAATCTCTGTCAAACCAGCTCTCTGAAACCCTGTCACTGTAGCATTCAGATGCTGGATAGCTATTGAAATTAGTAGTGAGGGGGCCTAAAGAACACACATTTTTCTTGTTTCTATTTATTCTGACTTCTGAAAGTTGCATGCATTACTTTAAGATGACAGGTGATGTAGGAAAGTTCAGTGAAAGAGAAAGTCATCGATGAGGAGCTGCTTTACATAATGACACATAATGTGACATTTCTGGACATACAACAATGGAAGTAGATGCATCACATAAAGAAAAATTATTTTTTAGTATGTAGTATAATCAAAGAACAAGTTTCTCTTGTACTGTATACAACGCCTACAAACTTTAGACATTGTCATTTGATTAAAAGGGTGGAAAAGGTAGACACATCTCAGGGAGGTAATAAAAGCATGCAGTATCAGTTAAGATTGTAAAGCAAGTTAATGGTGTCCTGGATGGGGATTTGGATTTCATGCCTTTTCTTCTAGTGCCCTCATTATCTACCCTTTGTCTTTAATTAGCTCCAGTGGCCATTGTGGAAACTGAGTCCTGTGGGTGTGTTGGCATCACACAAGTCAGGATATCCACGTGCCAATGTGCGGTAAGAGTGAGTGAGGTAGTGCTCTCCCAGTCTCATCCTTTCTTTCTTTCCTCCTCCTTTGCCTGCCTTTCTCCCCAAAAATCCAGTCCAAGTCACTGCATACTTACATAGAGAAACAAAATTGTTGGTCCTCGGTTTGATATAATCCTGCATTCCCAAGAATTTACAGTCTGCACTTACTGACTGCTCTCAAACTAAGTTATTGTCTAGAAATATTTCTCTAGCTCAGCATTTCTTGTTTTGAAAAGCTGGGTGCTACTTTCAGCAAAAAAATAAATAAAACCTCTAAAGTAGGTCAGGAATCAGAACCAAAAAGGCTGCTCAAGGCAGACTCAGATCTGTAGGTATTTGCAATTTTAACTCACCGGTTGTTCAAAACATAACTAAAGCTCATGAGCATACAGCGCAGTTAGCAAGCAAAAATTGTTTGTATTATAGGTGTCTGCACGTGTCTTAATTACTATCGGCTTTGTGACATATAAATAAAAATTTGTAGAACTATAGTCAGATATAAATAGAAATAAATTGCACAAACATAGCTGGACTTTTTTTTCCTGTATGGCACTTACAGGTTTAAGTTTTAATTTCATGCACCCTTTCAATTATGACTGGATTTGCTTGTAAGTGACACTCGGAGCTCACTGCTGCAAATGATTGTTCTGAATAAAAATAATTCTGCGGAGAGCAGTGAGATAACCTGTGCATTTGTGGACTCCTGCACTCAGACACACTGCAGACACTTAGCAGGAGGAACAGTAGAGAAGAAAAACCTTCAGAAAAGGAAAATGCCCGTGTTGGTACTATTCCAAATGGTGGCTGCCTTTTTAGCTTGCTGCACCATCTTTAACGGTAAATATTACTTCTGCATTGCTAGGCATTTCCAAACTCAGTTCTTCAGCCTCATAATAAACAAGACAATCTCAACAGTAAAGGTAGTTTATGTACTACTGGTCGGAAGTCACTAGTGTAAGATGCAGTAAGGTGACAATTACCTTTCTGCAAAAGATCTCTGTTGGGTTAGGGGTGGATGTGTTTCCCCAGAGGCCGTGGCAGACTCCATCTCATAGGTTTTAAGCATATACAATTTGGAGGAGTGGAGAAGGAAAAAAAAAACCAACAGTACAGCAAAGGTAGCACTTAAGGTGTGATCCCTTCCAACCACGGGTTTTTCTTCCCAGTTGGTCCAGTGCATCCTCATATTTTGGGCCAAGATGAGCTCTTTCAAGGGAGAAGAAATTGTATCATGCCTATGAAGACACTCAAAAAGGTAACCACTTCCCTAGAGTGATTTCTCACCAGGCTCAGAAAAGAGTGGAAAACACTGGAACGAGTGTGGCTGAGACAGCAAAAACATGAGCGTGAAAAAACATGTCCACATTTACAACCTCCCAGTATCACACAGGATAAGGTTTGTATCAACTATATACTGAGCACAAGAATCACATGTTGTCCAAAGAATACATGTTTTATATACCTAATAAATACAGTCAAGTAGCAAAACTAGATTCAGACAAATGAACCCATCTGACCTTGAAGTCACACGGTTTTGAATCCAAGGCAACCAGCAAATTACTTTGGCTGACCTGTACTCTGCAGGAAGGTAAGCGTTTGTTCCGACTCCCTGTTGGGCTGGCAGTTTACATATCCAGCATAATTACTTCTATTAGAAGTAATTGACCTCTAATGGCAAATTTCTACTGGCTTCTGCTAGACCAAGGACCCTGGGATCCTGTGCAATGCTGCCAAAGTGCTGCCTGCAATACCCAGGCTGAAGACAAGACCTTATGGGCAACCAGTGGGAACCTAATGGGGGACCTCTTAATTCATCTCATTTTTGGTTTCTTGACAGATGTCAATGCATACATATAATTGCTGGAAGTAGAGTCAGAGACTTCCACTGTATTCAGGCTTGTATCTTGAGCTGGAATTCTTTTTTTTTTTTTTTCTTTTGTTCTTTTTAAAAACACATATTTTTGGTTTATAACTCCATGTAATTTGTGTGTGTAATTCTAATTTTTTTTTTGTTTTATAATTCTGATCCTACTCCTAAGACACTGAGGTGAAAAATGAAAAGAAAACATGATCTCTGATTTTAACAGTTCAATATTATGGATCTGGCCAAGTCAAATGAAGACCAGATGCAGAAACACTACTGACCTCACAATTTATCCCAAACTACTACTGAATAAGAACTGGATTCTTCACTGTCTGAGAAAAAAAATCCTTTAGCTATAGGTAGCTGAAAGTTTAACCCTTTTTTTGAATCAGCCAGTGGATATGGACAGGTTTCTTGTGGATTACAAATTGTACCTTGAGCCACCTTCAACCTCATTCAGCGATATATATTTCAACTCAGATGGGACAAGGAGGGAGAAAGAAGGGAGATAGAAGCTGGGTCAGATACTGGTGACTAAATTCTCTTCAGTGTCTCCTCTTGATTAAAAATCTGAGTTATGCCATGAAAAAGTGATCCTAATTTAAGGGTAAATTTCCAAATAGACAGGACTGCTTTTATAAATGGAAAATAATTTTAACACACAGTGTTTCTTTTCCTTCCTTCCTTCCTTCCTTCCTTCCTTCCTTCCTTCCTTCCTTCCTTCCTTCCTTCCTTCCTTCCTTCCTTCCTTCCTTCCTTCCTTCCTTCCTTCCTTCCTTCCTTCCTTCCTTCCTTCCTTCCTTCCTTCCTTCCTTCCTTCCTTCCTTCCTTCCTTCCTTCCTTCCTTCCTTCCTCATAAAATTAGTTAATGCTGTCCTGATTTATACTAAATGAGAGCTTGCTTCATTATCTTTGTAGCATCCATGTGGCTTTCTTATATGCAAATGGGTAAGGAATTTCATCCTATTTTGGGGTGTTTGTGTTTTTAACATATTAAATATTTATTCCTATATAGATCGTGTTCAGAAGATTATCTGGTTGACTACTTCCCAGGATTCTCTAACACTGACTTGTGCTTTCAGAGGTCTTGGTAATTTTATCTTACCAAAAAGTTCAGGAAAGTCACCTTGTCTCAACATTGCAAATATAAGAAGGTCTTTGTTAAGGGAGGAATTGTGTGTTGCTTTGATGGCTTACACTCTACCAGCATAACACATTGATAGGTGAACTAATACTGAGGTGGATTGTCACTGCAGACTGTAATTAGCAGCAGGTTCATCAGTTCCTGAAATCAGTGTGTCTGCAATTCCTCCAGCTTGACGTTTCTTGACAGCTACCAGGTAAATCTCTAAATATGCTGCTAATTGCATAAAACACAGAAAAGATCAGCTATCACCATATGGAGTCTAACATGGAAAGTTATAATTTAGTCATTAGTAGAAGTTTTTTATCAGGAACTCGATAGTGAAGAACACTGCTGCAAAAGTATAGACAAATAAAGCAGCTGAAAAATTGTTTCTATCATGATATTTTCTGTTCTACTATGTTGGAAGAAGCTGTAACCAGGGCAAGCTTGTACCATTTAACAGAAAAATTATTCAAACTCTAGCTCTGCAGTTTCTGCCACGTTGAATAATGTTATTCTTTTATGTGACAAATTTGCTTGTATCCTACATGAATTTGGCAGCACTATCATTTTTCCAATCATATACAATTACTTAAATCAGAAATGTTGAATCAGATGATAGAAGTTAACTACAAAGCTCAAATTATCCCTGTGGAACATGTTTTCTGATATTTTATGTTTCCTGCTGTAAATATTTTTCAATAACTCATTGCAGTGGAGTTGTGAGAACTGCAGTTGGTATTACCAAAAAGTCTTATGAATTTAATTCTGTTTCACAGACTTATTTTGTGCAGAAAGAAAAATAAAAAGTGTACTGAAAAACAATAATACATTTCAACTCATCACCTCCAGAAGGAAACTTCCATGGTTTTTGCTTGGAATGACTTTGTTTCAAATGAAAACTGCTTAACACTTGAATTTTTTTATGGTACATTTTTAAGGTATTAGGTAACCAAAATATCTATGATTTTGTTGGAGGAGAAGAATGCCTCTAGTTTCAGTTATGGCTGTAAATGTAATAATGTAATACTAATAGACTTGCAAAATTTTAAGACTTTCTTGTATATAATCAACCTAGAAACTTGCAACATTCAGGTGTGCCCATTGGGGGTGTCGTTGACATCAGAAAGTGTGAAGGCACATAATAACAAGCTAGAAAAGTAAGTTTCTGGGTAATTTCATATTTTTTCCTGGAACTGAAAAACAAATCTGGGCTAAGTTTCACAGTTGGAGGTCAGGTTTTGTTTACCTTGCTGTTTCATTCCACTTCAGATTGTTGCAATATCTTTGCTTCAGCCTTCCTAAAATCTGCTTTCCTATCTTGCTCTTATATGTGGTTTGGTTATTTCTCATTGCAAACCCTTTAAAGGCTGATACATGCAAACTTGCAAACTCCCGAATATGTCCAACTTGCTTTAACCTTTTGAATCTGAATCCTGAACTAATTCTCATCTTGAAAATGATTGACACATATTGTCATAATAGCTCGTAACGCCTGTCTTAAGCAAGGATCCAGCTGACATATTATAAAACCACGACTGCAGGTTGCTGGCTTCTCTCCCCTCCTGCCAAATTTGCTTTACCTCATCGGGAACAATGTTAGTAAAGGAACCAGCAGGCTGGACAAAGAAAGGAGGTTTTTATTCAAACCTCCTACTGATACTGAGTTTCACAGGTAATAAGCAGGACTGGCCTAAGGCCAAAAATAAACTTTTTATTTGGGTCTCTCAGCAAAGGAGAACCTACTTCTACAACACAAGACTTCAGCAAACTTTCCCTGAAGCTAATGAAATTTCATTCAACTCAGGACTGTTAAAAGTGATTCTGGAAGATGATATAACTTGGGTCTCTTATATTGGTTTTCTTTCCAAATCCTATCGGCAGCTAAAGAGTCATGTAGCCATATATCGAGAAATTTTTTAAAAGGCCCAGATGTATTTGATGTTCACATTACACACCATGAGGGTAAAAAACCCAAAACATTCCAATTCTGTTTTTTCTTTGCAGGTTTTTCTGTAACCACGTGAATAAACCTGTGCACATGCCTGTGTACCTTCTTTAATCAAAGGACAGAGCAGGAACAAGCTTTAAAGAATCCCATAACTGGAATGTACTGTGTAGCTAAATAAAAGAATATCAACAATTAGAGAAGTTTTAAATTAAAAATTCGTGCCTCCAGAAATCTGAGGGCATTTCACATCTGAATGAGCAACAGTCAGATTCAGGAGATGATTCTTTTCCCTTAGAAGAAAACTTTGTTACCTCACAGACAAAACAAAACACAAAATTCTGACAAATGTAAACCAAAATTGTAATTTTATTTTTGATGCAGAAAATGTCATTTCCTCCTACTTTTATCTTTGGTTTTTCATTCTCAAATACTATGGTTGTTCTTTTGCATTCTGCGACAGCAAGAAAAGAAGTGCTCGTGGAATCTTCTTTTCTAATTTCACTTTTCTTTCTTAAGTGTGACTCTCAATTTAAAAAAAAAACACAAAACAACAGCAACACAAACAGACAAAAACCACAAACACAACCAGATTTACTGTTCCAAAACTGCATGATCATACTCCAAAGACCAAGTGCTGCATCAATAACAATTTTTAAGTTTTATGTTTTAAAAATAATTTAATATTTCTAATCCGATTCAATGTTTTACTTTAAGAACTAAGTAAAAAATCTTCTTTTGTATTTGCATTTTTCATTTTCTTTTAACCTTTTGCAATATATATTTTCATACAGAGAACATCTGTCTTTTTTTTTTTTATAAACAGATGTGTGACTGAATTTCTGGAAGTCTAAGAGAAATGTCAAAAGTGACATGAGGTAAAGCAAATTATTTGACTATTGTTTCAAGGGGTTTTTTTATTACTTAAATACAAAAAAACCCTGTAGATACTATCCAGTAATAATAATGATCTTTCTATAATGCTTTTAATTGCTAAATTTCCTGTGTAAACATTAGTTAATTCAAATAATACTCACAATTTTTAGATGTTAATACTAACCTTGTAAAATAAGTTGATTTACATGTGTTTGTGTGTGAGGACTACAATCCCTTTATGTATTCACATGCACAGACTATAGTCATTTGTCAGTCTCTAATAAGAAACAGAAGTGACATCTGTCATGCATTCCAGTAAACACATAAAGCAAACACAATAGGATCCCAAAACGTTTACTCAAGTACTCTAATTAATTGTGACTTGCTGTAACAGAGTTTTCTATGAATTAAACAGAAAGATCCATGCTCTTTCCTTCCCCTGCTGCAGCTTTCTGTGCAGTGGGAAAAGATTTAAACTAAAGACTTCCCTTCTGGCCCTGCCAAGGTGCATTTTTCCCTCATAGACTTGACTTGCAGTAGAAGCTGATGTGAGAGTTTGTCATGGCTGTTTTGACAGTCTGGTCATCCTAATCCAGGGATCTGGTCCCTGTGGTTTGTCAATTATCCTACTAACCCTACAGCGAGAGGAACACTCAAGGCACTGAACTGTCATCCAATAACCAAGAAATAATGTCAGCAGCCAGTGAGTAGGGATTGTGAGAGATGGGGATGCTTTTGACAACAGAGAAGTGTGGATCATTTATAGGCATTCGTAACAAATTAATTATATGTCGCTGCAAGGCTTCACTAAAACTTGCTGGATCCAGATCTGTGTGCACACACAGGATGATGAGCACAATTCAGTGCAGAGATTGCAGCACGGCAGATCCAGGCGTGGAGGTTTGATTCTCAGTTTATTTCACACCCCCCTTTCTGTGACCTTGAGCTTGTTACTTGACTTGGATATGTTTCAGTATCCGCCTGGATAAACTGAGGATAAAAGCATCCACTCTTAAGAGCAGACAGAGCTTTAATCAATTAATGCCTGTAAAGGACATTAGGATCGTTTAGCAAAAGGTAGAATTAAAGTGCAAATTATGCTAAGGTCCTGCAGAAATGAAAGGCAAGTGTGTTTAAAGGGGGATTTAGATGCAGAAGGCCAGACAGCAAAGAATATCTGGGTAGAGGACCACAGGAGGCTTGATTCTGATCCAGTGTGTATCAGGATAATTTGGCTTAACTCCACACTTAATACTAACAAAGCAGGCTCTGCCCTGGATTCTCACTTGGTGTAAAGTTACACTGATCTATGATTGCACCAATTAAGCCAACTGAGAGACCGAATTATCGACTCCTGAAGTGTTCATAGTTAGAGATATATTTTTTTACTTGCTCATTGCCTGAGCCTGTTTTTTCCTATTGTTCCTCAATCACAGTTTTACTCTAACCATATTCCAGTGAGAAAATATGTCAGAAGAATTGAAGTTATAGAGACAAACTAAATCAGACTCTGGAGCCATCCTGTTTCCAAGTAAATCACAGCATGACCAGCAAGACTGGGTGATGGCATGAGTACCAATAAGAGTCTCTTACAGCTTTAGTTTCTCTAGTTAAGGTGTAGTACAGCACCAGCAGTAAACAGTTCAATTTTTCAACCACCTGTCAGCTCTTCAGAAAAGTACAGGGTGCAAGATGGATGAATTCAATCCACAGGCATTTGTCACCATGAAGGTAACTTCTTTTGAACATATATACTCAGTTTTCTCATTTCCAGCAAAACAGTCTGGGAATAGGCCAGCCAACACATTATTGGGATTAACTCTGATAATACACAGCTTCTGTGAAATTTAAAGTGTTAAGGCATTGTTTAAGACTGCTTCTAGTAGAATCATAGAATCATTTTGATTGGAAGAGACCCTCAGGATCTTTGAGTATAACCATAACCTAACACTGGCATTAAACCACGTCCCTAAGAACCTCATCTACAAATCTTTTAAACTCCTCCAGGGATGGTGACTCCGTCACTTCCCTGGGCAGCCTGTTCCAATGTCTGACAATCCTTTCCATGAAAAACTTTTTCCTAATATCCGCCTAAAACTCCCCTGGCACAACTTGAGGCCATTTCCTGTCATCCTATCACTTGCTACTTGGGAGAAGAGACCAACAGTAGTAGGCTGAATGATTTACAGCTCCAGGATTTGTGGTGATTGGGAAGGCTTTTTTTCTGGATATCAGCACAGAAATGGAAAGGAAAAATTGGTGGTGGTACTTGGAAGGAAAAGTTCTTTCAGTTGCAGGTGTTGTTTCAAAACCATGGGTGCTACCATTAGCACAACTGAATGTAGTGGATCAGAGAATCATTTTTCATGATCAAGAGACCCTAAGATCATTAACCTAACACTATCAAGTCCACCTCTAAACCACGTCCCTAAGAACCTGATCTACGTGTCTTGAACACCTCCAGGGATGATGACTCTACCACTGCCCTGGGCAGCCCATTTCAATGCCTAATAATCCTTTCTGTGAAGAATTTTTTCCTGATATTCAATCTAAACCTCTCCTGGCACAACTTGAGGTCATAGTAGATCATGCTATTCATCAAATAATTTTATGTCCTACATGTCCTTTCCATGACTGAAGTATGCACATCCACTCCTGAGATTTAGGGAAAGTATGGGAAAACTGAGGTACATTGAAGTGTCTGCTTAAAATCACCACCTTCATTCTTAGTTATATTAGTGGGGAATCAAAATCCAGAGTCCATAACTTTTCAAGATAATGACTGATACTAGACCCTAGCTAACTCACTTGCAACATCGTCATCAAATCTGGAAAACAACTGGAAGCTGAAACAGCTGGTTCTTGTCATTCTTCATAGCATTCAGGTAGTTCAGGGTAATTTCATCTATAGAGAAACATGATATTGCCATTAAACACAAAACAAACTGTGCTGAGATGAATGTTTGCAAAGATTAAGACAGAAGGAATAGTTTGGAGAGGAAACACACATTGTATAAGAACATAACACTCGGTTCCTGACAACCAAAGCCATTAATTAGTCAGCTTGTCTCCCCAAAAGAAGGCCAGTAAACTTTTTTCTCTATGTATCTCACCATTTTATGATCTGAATATGATCCGTGCTGTTGTAATGTTGGTCAAGAACATCTTTTTTGGCTGGTTTATGTACTTGCTTTCTTGTAAATGTAAATTCCTATGTCCACTCACCAACCTGATGGGAGTCATTTCAGTAATTTCCCTCTGCAAACAAGCTGCAGCAGAATCACCAAGATTTGACACCCAAGTGTCTGAACCACAAAATAAACTTTTTTTATTCCAGCAACTTGAAAAGGAGCAATATTCATCACCAGTGTCAGATCAGTCTCTTCCTCCCACCCTCTGTGGAAAAGGACATGTATTTTTCAGGTCAGTTGTTTTGTTTTTTAAAAGATCACACACAGTATCACACAGTATGTTTGGGATTGGAAGGGACCTCAAAAGATCATCTAGTCAAATCCCCCTGCTGTAACAGGAACGCCTAGGTGAGGTCACACAGGAACATGTGCAGGTAGGTTTTGAATGTCTCCAGGGAAGGAAACTCCACAACCTCCCTGGGCAGCCTGTTCCAGTGCTCTGTCACTCTCACTGAAAAGAATTTTTTTCTCAAATTTAAGTGGAACCTCTTGTGTTCCAGCTTGATCCCATTACCCCTTGTCCTATCATTGGTTGCCACCGAGAAGACCCTGGCTCCATCCTCGTGTCACTCATCCTTTATATATTTATAAACATTAATAAGGTCACCCCTCAGTCTCCTCTTCTCCAAACTAAAGAGACCCAGCTCCCTCAGCCTTTCTTCGTAAGGGAGGTGCTCCACTCCCTTAATCATCTTTGTTGCCCTACGCTGGACCCTCTCCAGCAGTTCCCTGTCCTTCTTGAACTGAGGGGCCCAGAACTGGACACAATATTCCAGATGGAGTCTCACCAGGGTGGAGTAGAGGGGAAGGAGGACCTCTCTCAATCTACTGACCACCCGCCTTGTAATACACCCGAGGATGCCATTGGCGTTCCTGACCACAAGGGCCCAGTGCTGGCTCATGGTCATCCTGTTGTCCACCAGGACCCCCAGGTCCCTTTCCCCTACACTGCTCTCTAATATGTAATTTCCCAACCTATACTGGAAGCTGGGGTTGTTCCTGTCCAGATGCAGGACTCTACACTTTCCCTTGTTAAATTTTATCAGATTATTCCCCACCCAACTCTCCAGCCTGTCCGGGTCTCTGGATGGCAGCACAACCTTCTGGCGTGTCAGCCACTCCTCCTAGCTTAGTGTCATCAGCAAACTTGCTGATAGTACACTCAATTCCCTTGTCCAAATCATTAATGAATATATTGAATAATATTGGCCCCAGATGGGCATGCTGATAACATGAGCATGTCTGAAGATATTCAGATGTGTTAGGACTCATGTCTGGGAGGTGGATATTGGTGAGACTGCTAGCGAGATGGTTGACGGAAGATAGTAAACACAGCCCATCCCCTGATTCTCCCCACACCGATAAGTTTAACATCTCGAAAGCTTATTCCACAAACATTGCATCCTTTAAAACAATTTGCAGGAAAGTTAGATTATCAATGAGAAACTTTAAATCTCTAAGACTGCTACTTGACAATTTGTCACTCAACTTCAGCAAAACTATAGGGGAAAAGCACGATGAATTAATGAATAGCAACAAATCCCCATGACAACATGTTACTTCATTAAAATTTTATCAGCATTTTTCCTAAGGAAAGCATGCCTTCTGTTCTATGCTGAGTTTATTCTACAGTGTTTTACAGACAATTCACAGCATTCTGGCGCTTCAAAATTAGTTCCTGTGGAGAGTGAGCTACACACAGAGTCTAGATTGTGTCACACAGTGGTCTCCTGGGGACCATGATGAAGTTTTGCCTACATTTTTTGTGTGTATCTTATGCCTTAAACATTAATCAAGCATTTCCCAATTGCTTTCTTTGAGAATAGGTTAATTAGCTGCAAATGCATCTCTGTGTTAATTTTCAGCAAATGCATTAAACTGCATTTCATAAATATTTTCCTAGCAACCAAATAAAAGCTTTGAAAGGAAAATATTTTCATTGCTTTCACTGGGGCTCTATCTTATGCTTTTTCTCTTTCCATTTTTTTTTTTTTTTTGGTGATCCATCAAACATACCCATTGGTGTTCAATGTATTTCTCAGTTCCAGATGTAAGTACAAAACCAGAATAATAATAAAAATTACTAGATAATGTAAGGATGCTGATATAATCTCAGGATTTGATAAAAAATATCCCCTGCTCATAAAAATTGAAAGAATTTGCTTGGAAATTCAGATTGTTTTAAAGAGAAAAATCCCAACCAGATCTGGATAAAAAAGACAAAATTACTCTTAAAAACTAAAAATAGCTTACATGGATATCAGTAACCTGTCCTGGTTATATTAATAATATTTCCCTCAGAATATCAAGGTCCACTTACTGCGTGTATTTGACTCTAAAAGCACCCAATAAGACAATATCTGTTCCCAAAAACTTTGTAAGTCAAAAAGCTTTGGGATGCAAAGGTTGCAGGGAAGGAAGCAGATTCAAATTTTTTATCTGTGAACCCAGGTTTTTGCACAGCGATTTGGGTGCCGAAGTGAGCAGCTAAATTCCTGTTTTTTGTTTGTCTGTTTGTTTTTTTGTTTTTGTTTTTCTTTTGAGTTAGGTAGCGGGAGGTAGAATTAAGTGTCCTTACGTATGATGTACGGCTTCCAAGCCAGACGGAAGGTATTGAAAGAATCATGTTTCTTTAGTATGAGATAGTTATTTTCTATAAAACATACACATGGCAAAAGGAAGGAACCAAAGCTTCCTACTTCCAGACAAATGTCTGAACTGCACATCTCTGTGTTCTCTCCTAATGGCCCCATTAATCTTGTCAGTCTTGAGCAGTTGTGCTGTAGAAAACATGTAGAGATCTATTTTTAGAATATCACAATAATGAGAAAATTCTGCTCGGATGTGGAAACTGTTGTCAAAACCACCCCATGACCCTAGGAAAGCTTAAAAACTAGGTCTTCTGCCTTCTGCATGACTAATCTAACCACTGGGTTGTTACGCCAAATATTTTTACCCTGTATTTTATTTCATTATTGAATTAAATGCAGTCTTAGTAAGAGGCTCGATTCTGACTAAACTCAGCAATGTGAGTCCCTCAAGTGACTGGAATGGATATCTTAATCTTGAACCTGAGCCTTTTTGTGGAAAATCAATCTAGATGGTTATGGTCAGTTCAGCAAAACCAAGGTCCTACCAGGCATTTCCCGTAGCAGTTCTTGATTATGAAATCAAGCTTATTATGTGAAATGCAAGTGCCAATAGCACCTTTCCTTAGGTTGTACCACTCAAGTAAGGCCATAACTGCATCTAAATGACACATAAGTTTATGTGATATGCTCCAGATAACATTTTAACCAGGTAATATGTTTTAATGGTTAGCAGACATTTGCATCTCAATGGGGGACATTAGTGTTCATTAAGAAATTCTTTCACTCTACACATTGTTATTTTTTTTTTCTGACATGCAATTTTTTCCTGACGACCTGCAATTTAGCTAAACCAACGTATTTATACATTGTTCATCTTCCTACATAGAGTATTTAAGAAAGGAAATATAGTGCAGTCCTGCTTGTTTCAATGAGAGGTTTTCATTGACAGCAGTGAGCTCTGTGTCAGCTTCTGTATGTCTGTTATATGAGCTTGGTAGGATAAGCACTGGAAGAAGCATTGAATCAGTAAATTAAAGAAACTGAGATAAGTCTCCTCTGAAACCTGATTTTAAAAATAGCTTTAATAGTAGTGTTTCCTCAGCCACACTTCTGTACAGTTTTTGGTTATTAGAGTTCATGAGAGATGTCATCCCATGACTCATTTTAAATTAACAAAACCAGGACCAGCACGTTACAGACCCGTTTATAACTATTATATTCTTAACAAACCAAAGACAGAACAGCATCAGACTGCTCCATAAAGAGAACACCTCTCCTTGTCCTTTTCCTGTAATTCTGTAACTTTCTCAGCTTGCCTCATTTCCCTTTCCACTCAAGAAAGGAGGGACGTTGGACACATTAGATTGGTGGGTATTTGTACACTCTTGTGACACCATCATGAGGAAGTTCTAGAGCTCCAACATCTATTTGTTTCTTTCTGGACTTGTTTACTGGGACCCCCAAGTTTATTTTGTCACAGTTGGATAAACACTCAAATGTCTCATCATTGTGTTTTTTGGCAGTCAGTAGACACTATGAGGGTCTCCTGCATGTGCATCTTTCCACATTAGTTATCCAACAACTTGAGTTTATGAGATCGTTTATCAAAACCTCTTTACTTCATCCATAACTCCTGTTCTTTTCAGTTTCAGCAATCTCAATACAGGCATATCATCCTTTTACTTCACTATTTGCATTAGGGCTAAGAATATAAAAACAGCTACTCTTACTACATGTCAGCAGTTTTCAGAAATACAGATTATGCCAAGTTGCAGCCAGCAGGAAATTGAAAATGATGTACTTGGTGCACCTACTGCCGTACATGGATTTAATGATATTTCAGGGTTCAGCAAGCTGTGGCACAAGTGTCAAAGATATGTTGTGAGTAGATTTCAAACAGCATGCAGCAGGGTCAAGAAGCTGTGAGTGATGGTACTCTGAGAAAGACCTTGGTGGGAGGAAGAGTATAGCAGGCTGCAAGTTACCTTGTTACCTTGCTCTCTTGCAGGCAACAAACTACAGGATGAGGGAAATGGTAGCTGATCTCCTGTTGAAAGGCAGAATCTCCTGGTGTGTTTCTTTTGGCAGAAATATTCTTCAAGTTTGGGGAAAAATATCTAGCCAAGGACATGACCCCTGCAAGACTGTCAGAATAAGTATATTTTTCTAGACATTGTACTCTTCAACCCAAGCCCATGTTTGTGTCCATTATCTAACAATGTTTGGCCAGACAATAGAACTGAATCATGATGCTAAAATCACAACTATCACCATCCATAAGACAAATAAACAGTGTGCTATTCTAGGAGAAAGCAGAAGAAATACTATTTCCTTTCTTCTCTTCCTTTCTTTTTCCACTTCTGAGGACATCAGTAACTTGTGAATTAAAAAGCGAGGGGAGGTGGCTTTGAGAATGATTCAGATAAAGCTGTCATGGGGAGCATGTGGTGCTATTCAAGTTCCTTCTGAAATTTGCCTGCCTGTCTCGGTCCTGTAGTCTTTTTGAGGCAGCTTTTGTTAAAGGCGAGTCATGCCAATCAATCCTGGCAGGTGGTCTTTTTAGTTCCAGGTGTAGACAACAGGTATTTACTTTCGTCTCCTATATCCTGCATCACAAAGGGAGATGGTGAATTTAGTATTTGTTGGCAGAAAGATGATAGATGACATTTACTGACTATACATTCTTCATGTGACCATCTCCAACAGATGTTATTCCAGTTCGTGTACCTCTTGGTAAGGAGTGACTGCAGATTCAGGACTTGAAAATACATTGTCCTAAACAGAATGGTCTCTACACCAACATGCATACTCCAAAAAACCACTGTGCTTCCTGGTTCTTTCTACTTTGTTATAAGGGAGATTTGCATTCAGGCTCTTTTAATTTCTTCTTGAGTTTCGGTGAGTTGCACTCTATTTTAATCGTAGTCAGTATTATAGAAATCTGATGGTGACTTAGAAACAGATGCATCCCTCGCAGACATTTCCTAAAAATTGCAAGATGCTTAGAAAGAATCTACTTGCTAGTGTCTAGGAAAGGGCCATTGGGGATTGATATGTATTTGTGTACCTTTATTAAATTAGCTATCTGAGAGCATGAAATTTTCTCAGTACCTGATCTTTTGACTTTTCTGTTTGCTTTTTTTTTATGTCATGTCATGTATGCTTCAAGTTTCTAGCCAATCCTCTGAATCAAGAACATCAGAACAAACACAACAATGCTTAGAATATAGCTGCTGGTTTGGAAATATGTTGCATTTATTCAGCATTTATTTATTTATTTATTTATTAATGTATTGTAGGTTGTTGCTTTAATGTGGGGTGGTTTTTTTGTTTGTTTGTTGGGTTTTTTTTGGTGGTTTTTTTTTTTTTTTTTTTGCTATTGGGGAAACACTCTCAGGTAATGTGAGCAATGTGAACACAGTCCTCTCCCTCATACATCCCAAAGCAGTTTTATTAAATAAGTGCTATGGACAACTTCCTAAACCACTAAAAATACGTCCAAAATTTACTAAGAATTTGACTATTTACATCTTGGTTTTTGGAAGAAGCCTTCCCAAGCAAAAAGGGCAAGAGAGAAAAAAATCTAACAAGTGAAAGGATGAGAAGAAATGGCCTTAAGTTGTGCCAGCGGTGGTTCAGATTGGATATCAGGAAAATTTTCTTCACAGAAAGGGTTATCAGGAATTGGAACAGGCTGCCTAGGGAAGTGGTTGAGTCACCAACCCTGAAGGTGTTTAAAAAACACGTAGGTACAGCACTTAGTGACATGGTTCAGAGGTGGACTCAGCAGTGCTAGGTTAATGTTTGGTTCAGTGTTAACTGGCCAGTGCTAAAACTCTATGAGAACCCATGTTACAGTTATTACAAATTACAAGCTAGTACTTGAGTCTATGCCTGAAACTTGTTTATTAATATAGAGGTCGCCAAAGTCTGTATATACACTGAGAACTTACAAAGTTCTCGATATAGGTGCTAGAGGATAGAGCTACAGGGTGTTTCCTTCTCTTCCGCTCCTTGACCTTATTGTACTAGAACAGACTAGTATAGAATAGTTCAGGTGGAAGTGACCCACAATGATCATCTAGTCCAAATAGAAGCAATGTGATGGGATGGTGTGTCAAGTGCCTGAATGTGCCCATGGCCTTTCCTAAGAAACCAGGCTGTTCCACAGCTCAGGCTGTGTCTGAGTTCAGTGCCCATTCTCTTGTTATGCAGAGCTTGGAGACCAGCAGAGCTTCAAAACAGGCTTGAACCTAACAAGGTAGAAATGGATAACTTCTCCCCACAGCTTCATTAGCAAAATGACCTGTTCAGACCCTTTCCCCTGTAGGTTACGTTACACTCCGCACCAGCTCAGCCTCACCAATCTATGAACATGGAAGAAAATATTGAAAGTCAGGTTCCCATCTTCCCACATTCACCATGTTTAAGCAGCATTGCTGTCTAACAGGATCTCTCTGTCTTGCCTTTGCTTTCTCCTTCTTCAAGTATCTCCATGTCATTGCCTCAAAGACTTTATCTTAGTGTCTTTTAGCCTGACTTTATCAAGAAATTTGCAGTCTTTATACACCTAGCCCATATAACACTTTTTTAAAAAAAATCTCTTTTGATCTATTGTTAACGTTCCTATATTGACTATCTGAAGAGGGGAAGAACTCATTGAAATGGTGACAAACACACTGAAAAACTTCCTCTAAAATGGAAAACTGTTTTGACTTTTTGCATTTATTCTCAAAGAGAGGTCTTTTATCGACGCCAACTCAACACCTTGGAGAGAAAAATGATATCTTGAAAAGGCTTTTAAACCCTGAGGTTGGCTGTGGTTCATTTTTTTTTCTTTTCCCTAGACTTTGTAAACATTTTCTCTGTAAAAGTAATGCACATAATTGTGGGATCTTCCATCTTTTTATGAGCAATATGGTCTAAGTATTACAGATCTCAATAAAACCCCTCTCTCTTCTTTCTTTTTCTTTTTTATTTTTTTCTGCTGTTTTTAGATGGAAGTTACCCAGTTAGGGAATAAATGCAGAACACAAAGATGTCATTTTCTTTCTTAAACAAGGTCAGTATCCTGACAATAAGGGCACTTTAAAAGCTTTCTATTGTGCATGTGTTCATAGGGGACAAAGAGCTGATCAATGTCCTTTCAGGTTCAGTTTAGGACTTTTCATTGGCTATTTTTTTTTTTTTTATTCCATGTTAAAAGTGAATTAAATATTTTATTTTGTAAAGAGGAAATAAAACACCAGTTATCTTGCCATATTTTAGCAAGGAAAATCAATCTGGTGCATATCTGAGTTCAGATTTTTATTTTTTATCTGAAATAGCTAAGAAACATCTCAGTAATATTGTAAGAAACAAGTATCTGAATTGTTCTGCAGGCACAGATCGGCCCCCAGTCCTGCAAACTATAAGACAGGGCTGCAGTTTTATTAAAGTACTACCTAGAGAAGACATCTCATGAGCACTTAGAGTCAGCTGTTGGTTTAAAATTTCTCTTGGAACAGGAAGATAGTCCTGGTTTTGCCAACTGTGACCTCAAAATATGAAATTCATCTCTCCTAACTTGGTCTCTGGTGTGAATGCTTCCGTGTTAGTAAGCCATTCTCAAATCCCATTGGAGTCAATGAAAAGAAATCATTCCAGTCTCAGATTTTATTTCCTATTTTTTCTGCCTTACCTTTAGTTATGATCGTATAATTCTTTCTATTTGTGCTATACTGTTAGTATCTCTTTATTACAGCAAAAGTGGGTACAAATGGCCAGACTGATAGACAGTTATTGCTATATCACAATATTAACCTTGTCTAAGAAGTATTTTATAGTACTGATTGCATACCCACTAGTCTTTCAAGGACCACCTCTGCTTAGGAATGTGTACCCTACAAATACCAAGAGATGTTGAACTGATTCAAAAGATAAAGCTTGAGAAAATAATATGGCCAACACACAGATAATAATAATGCTGCAGATCTTGGTGTAATTTATTTTTTACTGTAATTTTTTAAAATTTGCATATCCTATAAGCAATGCTTCTTGCACTGTTAAGATACACAGGACTGTGAAATACTGAGTGAAATTTTTGGAAGTTGCTACGCTTAGAAGAAAAAAATATCAGTTGTTTCCAAATTAACTTCTGCTCTTAATTCTGCTTGAAAATACCCTAGTCCAGCAAAGTAATAATGTCAAGATATCTTTATTAGGTCTGGGTCTTATTCAGCAAAACACCAGTATTCACACTTAGATCTAAACTGGTTCAGCAAAGCACTAAGGGCGGACTGAAGTCCTCTGTGGAGCTGGGTGGAACTGCTCGTATGCTTAAAGTGAAGTATGTTCCTCAGAGCTTTGCTGAATCAATGTCAAAATGAGTTTAAAAAAGCTTAAGACAGCTTAGCCCTGATGACCTACAGGTGTAATACATGATCCCAATGCAGTTGCACATGGGGCAATTCAAGGATGGAACTGTACTTTTCCTGCTCCCGTCTCTTTAAGGTAGATATAACATTACTTTAACATAATTTTGATGCTGATTTCATTACAGTGTTTAAAGGAAGATCAATGTAAATGTATGATATCAGCTATCTCATATAAAAGTCTTTTATATAAGCAGGTGGTTTTGGACCTTGCCTCCAGCTATACCTTTTGATCATTTAGAAGGCTACTGATGTACCCCAGGCAACTTACGTAAAACAGTTATTTGTACTCATTTAATGCTATACCTTTAAACACCCCTTTAATCTATTTGCAGCTGTAAAAGGCTCACAGTATGGAAATGTTTCAAAGGAGTAGGTTTAACTTCTACAATTATGCTGGATTTTTTTTTTCTAGATAGAAATTCTCTACCTTTTTCTTCAACTTGTACAATCATGGACACATCCAAACACACATTCATCCTCTGTTCTGAGAAAATTTCTAAGCAGAAGCTCCTCTATCAAAGGTGGGTACTACTGCATGGCAAGCAATTGGGTAAGGGCTGCAGGAATTTGTTTATCTGTTCCAGTAAGTGCATTTCAGTGCTTCAGGAAATGTGTTTGTACTTACCATAAAAAATTACAATTTGTGCTTCTTCCTTGTTAATGTGGATAAGCTCCATCTGCCAAACAAGGTAAAACACTTAAGGACACGGACAAAGATGACAACGTAGACCCCAGATTGCTTACTGTGATTGGCCCAAGGTCTGCTGATTACATTCTTTACTAATCTATGTGATTGAACCAGTTTTTCCATTTTCTCCCTGTTTTTGTTTCTCAGGTCAATACAGCAAAGAGTGAAGTCCAGGTAAAACGTAAGAGCACTTCATGCAGCTTAATTTTCATGTATGCTCTGTGCTCATGTGCTCTGTGATATGATCAGCAATAGATGTGTGCAGCAAATCCATTTTATTAATACCTTTAATTGCTTCCAGAATGTTCTTGTGTTTTATTCTGTCAAACCAGCCACAGAAAGACAATTAGGTAACAACTAAGACATTTACTGTTCTTACTGGGTTTTGATAGCAACAATCATAAAACAATAAAACTATTCCTTCTCCATAATGATATTCTGGGGAGCCAGGTGTTCTGCACGTTAGAACAAAATTAATACGGTTTATAAATAAAAGCTTTGTATAACACAGCAGTAACAGAAGGTGGAAGGGATGTAACAAAATAGTTACATGCTCGTATATAATTTTCCCCCTTTGATTCATTTTAGAAGCTACACACACATAGCTATGCAGGGAGTTATGTTTATGTGTAGACACATGTATACATACATGCACACACTTTCTTTTTTAAATTGTGGTGTCAGCTATCTTGTTATCCATAAGCAGACCCATTTCTCTAGTTAACGATGTGGTATCTTTGGATACTAAAAGCAAACACAAACACCAATGTCTCAGTAGTTGTAGAGCTTCCATTCCTAAATAGTAAATTTCTCCTAAAATCAAATTTCTAAGAGAGATGGCATCAGACCTCAAACTGACCATTTGTATCCCCATTGACTATGAAATAAGTCTGGTATAGTTTTATCTGCAGACATATGTTCTGTAGACAGTTAATATGATACACAATGAATCTTATTATTTCTGCTCCTCTTCACAAAATTAAGGTAAAAGTCCTTCTGAATTACTATTTTCTTATTATTGTAAACACTCATATCAGAAAATATTTTTGATAAGCACAGTAAACTCCATCCTGAGAGCTGAGAGTAATCTCTCCTGCTACTTCGCCCATTTTAAGGCTATGCTTTATGGTTTTGATGACTGAAATCCATCTATTTTCCTAAATTTCTGATGGTCTCATTCTATCCACTGAACCTTCTTTGTCTAGAAAAACAGTTAGATTTTATGTTTCATGGCATATTTCATTTATTTCCCCCCATTCTCAAGTATTTATTAGAATCAGAGACAAGATCAGAAATATAAATTTATTTAAAAGAAGTTGAAAAATATAAAAGGATATCTCATCAGAATTGCAAATATCAAACCAAGTGAGAACTAGAAAAGAAATTAAAACAATGTAAAAAGGTCCATAAGAATGAAAAAAGTGGAGTTGGTTGTGAGGATGGGATGAACACAAAGGTAAGAAGGTGAACAGATTTTTTACCTCAATCACTACCCAGGTTCAGTGAGTTCTTCTTGCTCAGATGTATATATCCTTCCAAACGGATCTCCTTTCTAACACACTCTCATTATTTGGTAAAACCTAATCCAAACCTCATCTACCACATGTTTGCTCACTGAATTTTTTCAGAGAAACATGCCAGCTCTAAAAGGAGTAGCTGAATCTTATTGGTAAGATTTTTTTGTTCTTCAGCTTTCATCTGGGAGCTAGAATCTCCCCATACTGATTTAGTTCATAATAATATTTTAAGCTTGTGATTTTATGGATTGTGTAATTTATAACCACACTACAATGTAAAATGCATATACTTATTTATGTCTGTAAGTACATGCACATGTATGTTTATAAAAAACACTATGTGTATGAAATCATCACAAAAATCTGTCTCTGTTTCACATAGCTCCTCTTGACAACCTATAAGGGCCTTCAAGAATTACTGCACCAAAAACTCTTTCATCTTTCTTCCCCTCTGTGATTTGACCCAGACAGCTTCCCTTTCACCCAAGATATTCCTTCTTGTTTCTTTACTGTTGCATTAAATAAATCAGTATCCCATCACCTTTAAATATATTCCTTTTGATTTTGAACAGCTCACTCCTGTCAGTTCCCATCTTCCAGTCTTGACTGCTGTTTCACCATGTTCCTGTCACCTTGCAATACTCACATTCACGATCTGCACCAGTAGTTCCTACTCCTTCCCTAGAGATGCAGATTGGTCTTTTGGCTTATCCATGAAACTCTTTGTCTTTGTCCAGCTTTCCATACATTTTCTAAATGACCTTTCATGGCTCAAGCTCTTTGCTTTTGGGATTAAAGAGAAACATCCATTGTGTCATCCATTAGTATTTCCAGCTGTTCAGAGTACAGCTTGTCCTCTTACATTGTGCAGGCAGGTCTTGCATGTGGTCTATAAAAACTACAGCAAATATACGTTCTCTCAGTAAAAGGACCATACAACAGCAAACAGACTCTGAAGACTGAGGCTAGAAAGTTCCAAGCGTCTGAATCCTGACAATAAGCAACCAACATGATATAGCTCATTCAAAACTGTTTAAAATGTGGGTCTTGTCAGGCTTTGTACTATCAACCCAACAGGCTACACAGGTCCCTTCACACCTTCGCCCAGCTTTTTCTCACAAGGAAAGCTAATATTTTGTATTTCTCTTCTCAGAAAAATACTATGAAAATTTCATATGAGAACTATCTTTTACTCAGTACAAAGGGTATTGAACCAGACACCTTTGGGGTTAAAAACATGACTGGTTTGGTTAAAAAGATCCAAATATCTACAGGTTGACAGAAACAATTCATGCTTACTCTTCTTCATCAAAATGGATTGAATCACCCCCAAAAAATTGCTCACCGAGGTCTGAATACCATACAAACTAATGTCAGACACTTGAGGAAATGACCCAGAAGAATCTACAAATTGCTACTTAGTTCAACTGATCTTGTAGTTGAAGGTTCATGAGTGAGAGCAAGGAAATCTAAGTACTCTATGCTTTGTCACAATATTTCTGTCTGCATCTGAAGGAGGCTTTTGGATCTCTTTTGCCTTTATTTTCCAGTCTGGAGAATGGAAATAATAATGTCAATCTCCTGAATTGTGTTGCTGAACCTATCAATAAACACACAGTGAATTAATATCCTTAAACAAAGCAGTTGAGTACAAGATTAAATATTACTAAAGAATTTGAACTGGTTAACAATAATATGTATATGTGTTTGACTGAAGAATGTAGACAGATTGGCATTTTTGTGTGTGTGCGGGTGTTGATGTTGATAGATACGTAAAGAAATCACTAGAGTTGGCCGATGCAGTGAAGATAGAAGACATGCAAATTTACAAGCCAGTAATCAGATGCCACCTTCTGGTTCATGGAGAGAAAGAGAAAATCAATAGCCTTATATAAATAAATCAGTCAGACTGTACAATACCTGTCTGTATTATCCATACATGCAGAGTGTGGTATAGACTTTATTTTCTGTTTATGAGCACTTAGTTACAGAAACCTACCATAGTATCAACTGCAAAAGAAAATCTCTGAAATGGAAAAAGGAGAGGAAGGAAGGAAGGAAGGAAGGAAGGAAGGAAGGAAGGAAGGAAGGAAGGAAGGAAGGAAGGAAGGAAGGAAGGAAGGAAGGAAGGAAGGAAGGAAGGAAGGAAGGAAGGAAGGAAGGAAGGAAAAGAAAAAGAAAGAGAGAAAGAGAGAGAGAAAGAAAGAAAGAAAGAGAGGGAAAGACAGAAAGAGAAAGAGGGAAAGACAGAAAGAGAAAGAGGGAAAGACAGAAAGAGAGAGAAAGAGAGAGAAAGAGAAAGAGAGAAAGAGAGAAAAAGAGAGAGAGAAAGAGAGAAAGAGAGAAAAAGAGAGAGAGAAAGAGAGAAAGAGAGAAAAAGAGAGAGAGAAAGAGAGAAAGAGAGAGAAAGAAAGAAAGAAAGAAAGAAAGAAAGAAAGAAAGAAAGAAAGAAAGAAAGAAAGAAAGAAAGAAAGAAAGAAAGAAAGAAAGAAAGAAAGAAAGAAAGAAAGAAAGAAAGAAAGAAAGAAAGAAAGAAAGAAAGAAAGAAAGAAAGAAAGAAAGAAAGAAAAGAGAGAGAAAGAAAATAGTAGAGAAGGGATGGCTTTCTTCTGGGAAGGGAACAAAAGTCATCCATAGTGCATAAGGGATCCCTTGGTACATCAGGAGCCATTGAAGTGAGGCTCAGAGATTCTCCAGAGCACTCCTTGCTCTTACTCCTGGCTAGGGGTCTGGTCCAGCATCAGAAAAGAAGACAGGTACTAGAATATTACAGCCTCTCAAAATCAAGTGCAGTGCTAAAAGTAGCTAAACAATAAAGAAAAAAACAATCAACCAACCAACCAAAAACCCAGAAAAACCAAAAAAAAAACTGGCTTTTTAATGCTTCCACTTAGGAACCCATTCTATGAAAGAAATTACAAATGTTTTGAACAAACATTTGTTTGTGCTGCGGTGCTTTAAAAAAATTAAAATTTAGTATCATAATTTCACTTTAAACACATTATGTATAAAAATCAATGTAACTTCTGTTTAAGATGATACTGAGATTAAGAGATAGTATTTTAGATAAAAGATTTGTCTTTATGTAATGATATAATTTAAATAAAATAAGAAGAGTACGTAGAATCAAATTAATTTTAAGTTGATCGTAACAAGTCAGTCAGAACATAAATATTTGTCTGTTCAGGGTTTAAATAAATTTCAGACTGTAAAACAACATGTAAAAGTGCTTATTAATTTGCCAAAGGTAAATATTCTTCCTTTCTGTGGTTTGGAAAGCTTTTTGCTTAATTACTTCTTCTTTCAGCTGATAACAAATATTTTTCACTTTAGTTCTGCAGTATATTCATCAGAGTCATCTGGCATCATTCCAAGTGTGGTTTTCAGTGTTGATTTTAAAAGCTGGAAGCAGGAGGAAGAGATGGGGATATTTAACTTAATGAGAACAAATTCTACACTGTTGATGTATATTTTCATTTGAATCCCAATACCCTTACAAACACACTTGATACAAATAGGGACAAAAATGTCAGTCACTACCTAATAAGTAAGACTTCATTCACCCTTTTCCAAGCTAATGAAAAGTCTGTATATATATGTGAAGCTATATATTTATTTAAATAAATGAACAGAATTTTAGTGTATCCCCTGGGTTATCAGAAGGTGCAAAGGATAAGTTGCCTTAAATTCTGTGTTCTAATACCTAGGGCTAACTGATAACATCAGAATTCTGTTATTTGACAAATTAGAGTAATCGGGGAAGAACATTCAAAATGACAATTTAAAATGTGAGTTTTACTTGCATTTAAAAAATAGTTATTAAAATAGGAATTTTAAAGCACAGTGATACATTTCAAACTCCTACAGTTTTAATTTACCAAAATACATGGTTCATTCTTATTTGACTTCAACAAAATCATCCACAGTATAAGAACAGAAATATTCTTCAATTTTCTTCCAAGAAGAAAATTCCTGTGATTAAAATCCTATACGAAATTGTCAGTATTTGCCCAAGAGTTAAGCAGCAGTCTGTGGCTTGTTTTTCGTTTGTTTGTTTGTTTTTGTTGTTGTTTGTTGGTTTGTTTTTGTGTGTTTTGTTTTGTTTTGTTTTGTTTTGTTTTGTTTTGTTTTGTTTTTTGTTTTGTTTTGTTTTGTTTTGTTTTGTTTTGTT
Source organism: Patagioenas fasciata (assembly GCF_037038585.1). NCBI lineage: Eukaryota > Metazoa > Chordata > Aves > Columbiformes > Columbidae > Patagioenas > Patagioenas fasciata. The sequence continues at coordinate 120,861,688 of NC_092522.1, read as the reverse complement.
TTGTTTTGTTTTGTTTTTTCTCCTCCTGATCACGAGCATTTTGTGCTAGTTCACAGCCTCATCTTGTTTGCCAGGATGCCCAGCCTAACTGCTGTTTAGCAATATCTGTACAGGTTTTCTTGAACTGAGTTTTCAGTAGAAATATGACTTTATTTTAACAGAAATGAAGGAGTATCGACTTCAAATCTCAGAGTTCCTGATTCAAACCGATCTAGGGGAAATTTCTTCAAGGAGCTTATTTAATATTAGTAGACAGATCACTAATAGGTTGCAAAGGGAACACATAAAGCCTGAAGACCTATAAGATTACGAAGATGTACCTTAGTATTTATCCATATGTATCCCTCCACTAACTGCTACATGTTCAAAGGTGACTGTGCTATTTTCAGACAACATGCCTGTGTTTGGTGTATGGTCATATGTGTTCCCTTTCTGTCATAAGTACAACGCAGGGAAAATCTCTAAGACTTCTTTGATTTATCCTTCCTAAGTGAAGATTAAATGCATCATTGGCAGCTCTAAAATTAGTTGAAATTTATGTAGTTGGGTGTTGCTGAAACTCAGAAGAACAAAAACACAGACTGTTTTGCTCGTATTTTAGTATCACCTTTCAGTGGTTCTTTCTAAATCTTGGACGGATATCTGCAATACATCTTCAGAAACTTCACATCCAAAATAATAAGATCAGCATTAGGCTTAATAACCCTATCAGGGTGAAAAGCCTTCATTATATAATTCAATATATGTACATTTGTGGGGAAAGACTGGTTTCATCTGAAAGCCTACAAACAGAGGTGGAAGTTGAGCAAAGCTTTCACACAAATTCTGGTTCCTGGTTTGGTACCTCACACACCTCTGTCCCCCCCAGAAATTTCCATGGTAATCTTCCTGTACATGAAGCACCATGGAAGCTGATACTGTACATTTATTCTTAACAGCTTGCCAGCCTTCAAAACCCGTGGTCTCCTTTGAGTAGAAGACTAGTTAAAATGAATAGTTTAATCACTAAGCTGTTAATCAAAAGAAGTTTGGCCAGGAAATCAGGGCTACAACAGTAGTAGCAAACTTGGCTCTGTCAGTTTTCTTGTAGTGATAATGACCTTCTATGCATCCCACCAGTTTAAGATATTTTAAGATATTTAAGGTATTTGAGATATTTAAGATATTTAAGATACAAGATATAGTCTCATTCCTGGAATGTATTCGTTGAGTGAGAAGGTGCTTTCTGAAGGTCCCACCTCATGCTCCACCATAGCTTGTTCAGCGACACAGGACCTCACAAGCTATTTTGCTTGAAGATCTCATGTGTTCTGTCAACCCTGTCTGCAGATCCTTGATCAGACTGGGCAGCTGTGCCTGTGCATGAGGTCTCAGGTTAGAAGAGAGACTGCGCTATTGAAACAACAGCGTGGAACAGGTTACTTCGTATGGCTGCAGAAGGTTCCCTCCAGCCAAGAAGTGCCCTCTCTGAGGACACGTGCCAGGTGAAATTTCCAGCACTTGACGTGAAGTGATGATGTCTCCATGTGTTGGAAAGAAACCCGAAAAACAAGACCAGCATCACCCATTCATTCTACTTAAAAATTCCAGTTACATATCCCATATTTTGCTACCCTTCTCTCTCCTTCTATGCTATTTGTGGGTGACATATTCAAATAAATAATTTTATAAAATATGTTTGTGTGATATGCTCAAATAAATTAGGCCTAGCAGCAAATCTGTCATGTTAGCTACTGTTGAAGGGAGATACTTATCAATAATAAGTTACAATACAATAATGGCTCTAGCCTTAAATCAACAGGTTCTTCAGATATCTACAGCTTTGTAAGACAGTCCAGATGACAGGTGTTTCTGTCTACAACAGTCTTACAGCATTAAATAGGAGTGAAACAAAAAGAATCCCCAATAGGAAATGTTCCAACTAGCTTAAAAAATTCTTAGAAAACTTCTTTTATTTTCTTTTTCCCAATTAAATTCTATGGGAATTTTCAGGGCCTGATATATGGGAGGTGAGTCATGAAACAAGTCCAAACTTTGCAGTCATCTTGTGATGTCATAATGTTTCCTATAGACCTGACCTTACACACCTGGAATTAAGAGGATGTTCAACATGCACTGTAATCACAGTATGAATGAGAGCAACCTTTAATGCCAGAAAAAATATGATTTGCCTGATTTGAAATGTACTTCCAGCAGTGGTTATGTCCAATGTGGTGCACTTGCTAAGAAAGAAACTTCCAGGAGAAGCCTGAGAGCTGCCATTATGCAGAGTGGGTTGAGATATTAAACAGGAGGTTCAAAAACAGAAAAAAAAAAAAGGGGGGGAAGGAAAAAAAAAAGGAAAAGCATCAATCCCATCTTTTCCAGTTCTTTGATACAGGTCCCTGAAAAATGTGCTTTAAAGAAGCCAGGCAGCTTTCATCTGAACAGGTCAAGAGGGGAGAGAAACCTTCACAGAACACACAAAGAGGGCATAATGTTCAGTTTGGATAGCACCTTACCTGATGAATTTTGATTGCATCCTCATTTAACTCGTTTAAACTGTTACTAAATGTTCTTTAACACCCAGTGAACTAAACACATTGAGGAGAACTTAGTCTGAAAGCTATTATCGTATTCATTTCTTTTACACTTCTGAGAACATTGCTTATGGCACCTTACGAATTCCTGTGAATTCCCTTTTTAGTACCTTAGATAGAGGGTGTGAAAGAGAATATGATCAAAATTAATGCTGAAACATCTACATAGGCAAAAAACTGCCTGGAAAATCAGGCCTTAAGGAGAATTCACTGTTCAGCTTTGGCTTTACATTTGCAGCTGAGTATATTCTAAGTGTTTTATATGGAAAGTAACATAGATATGAGCACTTGATTTACCAGCGAATTACGAAATCCTGCTGTTCTAGGTCTTTGTGCAAAGTATGAGAAAAGCAGAAATGATAAACAATGCATAAATAGGAAAGACTCTTTTTTTCAAAGATATTGTTCTCCCGTTAACAACAGACCTCAGGACCTGCAGATGAATCCCTTATGATCATATGCTAATGGTCATTGTTTTATAGATAAATTGTAACAATTTATGTCAAATTTCTACCTGTACAAGGCGAAGACCAATAATGGTAAAAATGCTGCTGTTGAGAGGAATAACCTAAATGGTTGATACCTGGAACCAGAGGCATCTGGATTTCAGGCATTTATTCAGGCATGTATTCAGAAATTATTTACATGTTCATGTATCATGCTTATGTTATAATTTCTTAACAAACAATAATATATGAAACTTGAGGATGTAAGAGAGAAAATCCCTGTCCCTATCCTTTGCAGAACCAAAGGGCAAAGGTACAAAATTGCAATATCTGAAGAGTTTTGCATAACTAGATTATTGCTGGAGTGACTAACAAAATTAACATGTAACATTTTTTCCTAAATTCACATTCCCACTGTCCTGAGAGCAAATCTTCCTTTTCAATTAATCATTTTAGACAGCCAGCAGGAGATGGTGATGTGTACTGTGGCTGATACTTCAATCTGTCTACACCCAGATGTGTTCTGGGACCTGCCAGTTGTGATTTTCTCGCAATTAGTTTAGAGGTCTCTTTGTATTATGAGATCTTCTCTGATGAGTGAAAAGTCCAACCAAGAGAGTATCATGGTGTCATCTGACACAGGATGGTTCTGAGGACAATCAGTTATGTGAGAAGTTCTGAGACTTCAAGAATCAGAGCATACTTGAGGTTGGAAGGGAACTCTGGAGATCATTCAGTCCAACCCACCTGCTAACACAGGATCACCCAGAGCAGATCACACAGGAAGGTGTCCAGGTGGGTTTGAATGTCTCCAGAGAAGGAGACTCCACAACCTCTCTGGGCAGCCTGTTCTAGGGCTCTGGCACCTCAAAGGAAAGAAGTTCCTCCTCAGAAGAAAACAGGAACCCCATGATAAACTGCAACACACAAGCAAACTGAAACAGTGGACTTGCATAGAATCTTATGTCCATTCAGAAGGAGAAAAACATATTGGTTTCCTGAATAAACATTATTTTCAAACTGTTCATCATGTAGTACTCATCATATGCATTTGGTTTGCATGTATGTGTGTGTTTTTCGATCCTAACCCTGTTGATGGCACAGTATTGTAAAGGTAGATGAAAGGAAGAGCAAGCAAACAGAGTTTTTTCCATTGCTTTGATGTCACTAATGTTCTGTCAACTGGCTTATTAAACCATACACTCTTAGTACTCTAAGCAAAAGCTTGAGTGCTTTACAAGGTGTCTAAAAATATACTGTGATCCTTAAAAGTATGATCATACTTATCGGACAAGACACTAAATAAAAGATGATGCTCAAGACCTCTTTTATATTTTATTCACCTCTACATATAAGTTTAATCAGAGCGGCAGAATTTTCCATTCAGTCATAGTCAGTTAGGGAAGTCTTGCGGAGTCTGGAGATGAGGTTTTTACACTATGTATTTTAAAAACAGTTTAAACAACACCACCAGCTAATTTCCAGTGTGGAGCAAACTGGAATGAAAATGACACCGAGAGAGGAAATAGCTTGCAGCATTATTTTGTTGCAATGGAATACAACAATCCCTCAAAGGAATAAGGAGATTGGTGATAAGCGCTGAACTTGGAAGTCTTATGCATTGTGCAAAGAAGATAAAAATCTGCATTGAATTACAAGTCCAAATGAACCTGTTGTTGTTCTGACACAGACTCCATCCTTGCTTTACAAAGATAGTTCTTCACTGTTCTATTTAAACTTGCTCAATCCTGGCAGAATTCCTGAACTTGTTCCATCAGCTGAATGGAGAGAGATTGGGTGAAAAATGTGACCAAATGGCCAGATTTGTAACTGGTGTAACCTGCCATGCCTTAAATAATGGAACACACAAAGATCTCTCTCCAGATTCTCTTTTGAAAGAAACAAACTACTTTGTCTTTTCTGAGAACCAAACAGTGAGAATGTGGTATTATTCTCCAAATTTTTACTTTAAGTCTCTCTTAAAATAATAAGTCCAAATTTTAAAAAGGTTTTGTATTGTGGTGAAACTTTGACTCTGTTGGCATTAGAAGTGACTCTCATTTTGACTTCAGAGGGATCAGAGTGTTACACTCGGTTTCTTTTCCAACTAAACAGAAAGTTTTTCCTTAGTATTTGTTCTATTACCTTTTCTCAGATATATTTTTTTCTTTTTGCTGCTGAGGAGCATTCCCAATAAAACTAGGTCACAGGAGTAATAAGAGGTAACTTCAGAAGGTGAGTAGCTCTTGCTCTTTCCCTGCTTTCTGTTTGGTACTTTAAGCCTCTGTAGAGCTTTTAATCCCAGATCTCTGGATGTGATTCAACAGGCTTAGCAACAAAACATAAAAGACTACCAAGAACACCCTAGAAAGGACTGCATTCTGTCTGCCTTTCTCCTAGCTGATTGCTTATTCATCCTACTTTCATATCTATCATTTTTAATTACTTTTCCTCAGTTTTGGAAGCCACATACTGTTACTTTGCATTTGAAAAAATCATCTGGCTTGATAAACCCATGCAGTCACACTGAATGGGGAATCTGCAATTCTTCTAAAGGCAGTCTTTGGGTCAGCACATGAAAACTCTGAGGTCAAAATGTTGTCAGTAATGAGATCTCAGGCATTTCAAAATTTCATACAGCTCTTTGTACAAAGCAGGAGAATCCCTCTGTTTCCTCTGGTGCTGTTTCATGCTAATTTGGAAGCTGCAAACCGGCATGAAACATTTCAAATGAAACATCAGTTCATCTTGGATCCTAATTTATGGCTTTGCAGAGTGCTGGGTTTGAAGCTGTTGAATTCTTAAGAATGAGAAAAAGAATGAGGATGCAGTTAGCACAGGAGTGAAAAGAAGAATGACTTAATTGCAAATGTTCGAAACATCTTTGACATGAAGTAAGGGGTCTGTTATTTCCTGCTTTATATTTTTGGTAAACCCTCCCATTATAAAAGGTGCAATAAATAATAATTTGTTTGCCCATTGACTTTCTACTCTCACTTCCTTTTTTAAAAGGTGCCCTACATTGTTAGACACAAATTAAAAGCCACGAAACTTGGTCATCTGCTTCTGATAGTCTTAGGAACAACTCAGATGTTCACAACAAGGTCATTCCAATTTTGCAATACAAGTTGTTGCAGGAGAATGGGAACTGAATGTGCTTATCATTGTAAACAGAGAAAGCTTCATACCTTATCACCCAGAAGTTCTTCACTCAATCTTCAAGCAAAATTTTATGCCAGCAGTTCAACAGACCTGTAGATCAAGACTTAATGAAGTCTTCAGTCTTGATCATCTGGAACCTTTGATATTTTTATGACAAAACAGTTTATTTGAGATTCTAAAACATGTATTTTCAACTTTCCTTCCCCACTTATACTCCAAGGCTCTGGTCAGAACAAGCTGCAGAAAGAAAACAGATTATGAGAAATTTTCTTAAGTTTCTTAAGCTAAATAAAATGGGGACATCAACTAAGTAATGCAAATTTAAGAAGCAGCATTTTACTACAGAAATTGAGGTCTACAATTTGCAAGGGACCCAGTGTTAGTTAAAAGTTAAATAAAGCTAGTAAAAGTGTGGGAACTGAGTAGCATCTTTTCTTTTAGGCACTAAAGAAGTTTTCTGTAAGCCAAACAATTAGAGATCGGCCTGTGTTCTACAGTATGAGAATCGTATTTATTTCAAAACTTTTTATTTTTTTTTTTTTAGAATTCATATTATAACACTAGATAGTAACCTTTTTTTTTTTTTTTTAATATGATCACAAAACCTGTTTATGCAGCTTCGGTAGTCCAAGGCCCAAGAGATTATGAGAAGCTTGGATCCTTTCTGATCTGAACCCAAGCTCTGAACCTTTTGAGTTTTGCCTGTCATTGATGTTTGTAACCAGCTAGAAATGCAGAGAAACTGGACTTCCAGTCCTTCAGAAACAACCTCAAGATACAAGAAATATTATTTTTTTTCCTGCTTTGCACTTCTTCAAACAAACCCAGCAGGGTATATCAGATGTAGATCGAGGATTAAGCTATAATTGCAATCAATATCTTTGCCGTGCCCACTTCACCAAATAATATATATTTCAGTCAGTGCACTTTGGGGATTTATCTCTGCAAGGCCTGTTTCTGCCCAAATCAGTGTGTCTTTCCCTTTGATATTCCCACAGTGTTCAAATATACCCTCAAACATACACAGCCCTGGGTAATGTGTCTCCAATGCGATGAAATCAATGGGAACACAGCCTTTTTTGCCTGACAGTATTGTCAGGGTGTATTATCTGGTTTAGGCTGTGGCTTCAGTTCATAGCAGTCGTCAGTTAAATTTCCCTTTCTGAAGCTGAGCAAAGTGTGGTAATGTCACAGCCACAGGCGACTGCCGCTCACAGGACGGTTTACCGGTGGAGCTTAGCCTCCTGGCTTGTCACACTGTATATATCTCAGGGTCTTCTTTTCCTTCCTACTCAGAGATTTCCAAGAATGTTGCCTGGAGCAGTCATGGGATGCAAAAAAAGAGAGATTTTTGTTCTGCACTTAGCAACATTACCACACTTCACACTCAGTTTCTGATAAGGGGAAATTTAACTGACTGCTCTGAACTAGATATACCAGATAATACACTCTGACAGTGCTGTGGATAAAGGCTGGCAAACCTACTAATTTATATTTCATTATCTCTGCACTAGGCTTAATCTGTTATCTCTTACTAAATGTTAGAAAGCTTGCAAAGAGAGCCACGCTGAACTGCAGAAAGTGGAACCACAAACATCTCTTGAACAGAGGGTGGCTTCTGTGCCAGAGGGTAGATGGGGCATATTGGCTACCCAACATTCCCAAAAAATTAATGTGCAACATTGATGTTTTAAACCAAGACTGTTGCTTTAAACCAAGGTTTTTGTTCCCATCCAACCACCTCTGTCAATGCAGAGTCCTTTTTTTTCCTTCCCTGGGTCTCTGAAGGGGTGTTCATCCCATCTGTAGGTGTTCGAGATAGAGGTTCATCAGGATAGCTGTGATTGTCAACACAGCCCACAACTCCAGCTATTTCAGAAGTGGGTGATATACACAGTTCAAAACATGCCTTTATTTTCCAGTCTCCAAGGAATGGCAATATGAAGCATTGTATAATAGGTGATGATCAAGTTTTAATCTCCTCAAGGCTGGAATACAAAATTCAACATCTTGCCTAGTCTAACCTGTTCTTTGACTCAATAGTCCTTTTCTTTTTTCCACCAAGACCTTAGTCTTGTTAGTAAAGTGAGCAAGAGTAACCCCAGAGCCATCTCCAAATTAATACCCACAGAAGAATATTCAGCCTTTATTATTGCTGACTATCTACAGGTAATAACTTTTTCCATCTGTGAGTGAAAGTAGGACAATAAACTATATCAAAGAAAATATTATTACAAGGCAAAGCCTACTTTTTTTTACTAGAAAGAGAAATGCACCTTTAAAAAGAGGTTTGACAACTGCTGTATATGTCTTATTCTCCATGATCTGTGGTGAAACTATGATCCTGATACCGAGCTAAAAATCAGGAAAGCTAAATTCTCTCTATAAATTCCATAAAGCAAGTCTTTCAGCCTGGCACAGAGATCATAAAACCAAGATGCTTCTTTATCCCTTGGGAGTGGTGTTTGATTGCTTACAGTCTAAAATTCCCACTTACCTCTTACCCACTGATAAATGCATTATTGAGATCAAGTCCTACTCTTGATCTAAGCCTGTACTTTTAGGCAGATAAAGGATTTGGACAAGTTTCCAGGGCACTGGTGTGTGACTTCACCAATGAGATACCGGCTGAAAGGAAACTTTATCCTCCTGACTGGCAGTAACTCACAATTTTAGGTCATTTTTTCTCTCAGTCCTATTAATGTTACCCTGGTTACCATTTAGGAAAAGTCACTGGGCATTCAGAGGGAGCCAGACTGTAGTCTCAAAGTCCGTCTCAACAAGCCAGGAGAAAAACTGGGATACTGAGGGTCATTTCAGGACCCTAAATATCATGCTTAGCTTAAATCTTATAGGGTATTTGGGAGGTGTGTAAAGACAATTTCTTCCGCTTAAAGTTTTTAAATACGCGGAGAACATCAAATTACTACCAATTCATAATAAAGGGTTGATTTTTATTAAATTCCTGTTTCTAAGTTTTAAAAGACATTTCTGTCAAAAAAGTCTCAAAATGGTCCATTTTAATATGCATAAAATGAAGACCTTTTTTTTTTTTCGGTTTGAAATAGCTCTTTGCTATGAAATGTAGAAAAATAAATAAAAAGGTAAAATCGGAAGGGAAGCTCAAAAATATTAAAATGAAGTAGTTGATCAGATGTCTCAGTTTATTTGGTTAAAAAATAGGTCTTCTCTTGATCTGACTCAATGACTCAAACAGCTCAATGACTCAAAAGCTTTGTGAAACTGGACATGTGCTTTTATTTATAATAATAGAAGCTATGAAATAATACAGGTAGATAGTTAAATAGAGGGATATTCATATAGACCAATCTAATCTGTCTTTCTGCTATATATTAAGATCAGGGTGTATTTCAACCTCTTACCTGTCTGTATGAGAATCTTTTCATCTATGTTTAATTCTTCAGTCCACCTTTATTCTATTCATACTTTCTTTTTTATAATACTTATAAGAATAGAAAGTATGGCCTTATTTGTATAGCATATTTGCTTTACAATAGGCTCAATATTTGTTTTATTTCTTTATTTGCAGGGTTAGTCTTTGTGCCACTGCATGATACTTTCACATCAAAAAGGACTTCTATAATATTTTCTGTATTTTCCATCAGAGACTCTTTGTACCTATTTCATCAAATGCAATATCACTGTGATCTCCGTTATAGACTGCCAAATACTTTTACCTGTATTTAAAGTAGTTTTGCATTTTTAACCTAGAGGAAACCCAAAATGAACTTTCAGTTCTTAATTATTCTTTTTCTTTGTGTGCTTTGATTTCTAACATTCAGCTTTTAAAATCCATCCAAATACTTAAAGTGATTCAGCTTTACATAACTGTAAACTATAGAAGAGGCTTTGTTTTGATTTTTCATGGCTTATTGACTGGCAAACTTGAAAGACTGTTTTTAGGTAAGGATTTTAATTTCTTTCACTTTTAATATACACAAACACAGCTTTTATCTTGCTAAGCTGTTGGTTTTGGCTGGTTCAGCATTCAATCAACACATTGTGAGCTACTGACGGAAAAGAATAGATGAGATTTGGCCTTGTCTTTTAGATAAAAACCTCTCTGAGGCACATCAGTGTGTGTCTAAAAACAAAACATGAGAACCACAACGGAATAATGATTTTTTTTTTTTAAATTTTGTCTTTGGCAGTGGTTTATATCCTGCTTAGAGGGAGAACGTGTGGTATATATCCTATACATTGGCTAGCTGTGATTCTTTTGCAAAGGGTAAGAGATTTTTTCCCCTTCCTGACTAATATTTTTAACTTAATCACCTTTGTTGATCACTCCATCTGAAATCTGGGACATCTCTAGAAAGAAGACAACTTAGCCTGAATATGAAATCAGTAATTTCTGTTGAAGAAGCAGAACCTACTAATGTTAAGCAAGAAAGAGAGAAAGGAAGGTAGATTTTGCATGTCTGTGTTTAGAGTACAAGCTGAATTCTTTTTATGTTCAGAGATGATCATCAAAGCACTTATTTAGGTATGCTCAATGTAAATCTGAAGACTCCAGGACTGCTTTTTGATTTTTAATCATTTGGTTAATCTCTTGCTAACCCATGTAATATTAGTTTGCCTGATATTTCTAAAACATGTCTAACATATGGAAAGTATGGTCGCGGGTGTAAATATGTGAGTCTAAAGAACAGGTGATCGGGATTCATTTGCTGGCTTGGATATAGATGTCCTGTACGTCATAAGTCAAATGATTTGTTATTTCTATACCTGTTTTTAAAATGGGGCTGCCAGTCCCTTCCTCACAGGGGCATATCAAGAGAGATAAATTCTATAATGATGGCGAACATCACTGGACAGGGAGTAAAGGTGGCTTTGAGCTCAACGCTGTCAATTAGGATAGCCCCGGGGCTTGTCTAAATAACGTATTGCTTCTCATAGTCACTGTGAGATTAATGAGCTCTGACAGTGCCCCATTTCTGGCCTTGGTCTGACTCTCTCCCTCCCTTCCACATTCCTGGCCCAGCTCCTCTCCTGTCAGCTGAGGATGGACATAGTGGTGGAGCCGAGCTTCTTGTCATCTGTCATGGGGTTTGCTCCATGTCTGGCATGATCCCTTGCTGAGGGTTTTAGGAGGGTGATCTTTAAACTCAGCCAGCTGCAAACTGTATCTCTTATGCAACTGTAAGAACATAGACTCAGAAAAGACCCTCATATCCACCTCTTAAAACTCCACAGAACCTCCTCTCCTTAGAAAAAAAAAACACATCAGAAATCACAAAATATGCTCTGATACTTCATAGCAAACTTAAGAGGTGCAGTAAAATACCCAGAGAAATAACAGGCTCCTGGAAAACAATAGTCCAAGGCTTTGTCCTGGACCTCTCTGGCAATGAGGAGATATTTTAGGCAACAGTCCTCAAAATGAGGACAACTTCCCAGAGAACAGAGGAAGGTTAAAAAAAAAATAATAATTCCTCTTTCACCCTTAATGTAGAGGTGACTTTTATTCTGAGTGTATAGAAAAAGAAAAAAAGCAAGCACAGCAATAGTAGATCTTTCAATCTTATAATACATAAAGAATCTAAGTATTAATAAGAGAATGGTGATATCCGAGGTCAGAAATATACAAAGAATATTATTATTTTGGCTTAATACTTTAATACTTAAAACTTAGTACCTAAATACTGAAACACTTTTAAAAAGTGGAAGAATTTTACCTATTCCAAAATTATCAGAAATGGTTGTGGCTGAAAAGATTGACAGATTCAAAATGGCAGCAGGACTTTGCAATGTCTTTTATGTAACAAAGCAACAGTTAGAACCCTTTGTATCTGTTGGCAGTATCTGTGTGGATATGAACCTGCACTCATCACAGTATTCCATAATGTTCTGGGGTAACCGCTCCTAATACTGTCTTATTAGAGTGACTGCACTTTGTTTAAAATATTTAAATATTCAGGATTGTGTCCTGGTGTTTGGACGATCACTTGGGAGGTGGGACAGCTGTGTTTCAGTCTATGCTCTGTTGCGTGTTTCATTATTTATACAAAGAGAAATAGCACCAATAGGAAAGACTGAAAGCATTCCACCCCAGGGTATGTTCCACACTGATGATGAAGGCACTCTCTTACCAAGTGAAAGGTGAGGGTTCAAACCCCTGTGTGTGAAAGAGAGGAACTGAAATTATTTTTTCACATCTCAAGTGAATGTTCTATCTTCCCACTTGTTCAGTAGAAAAGGATGGCCTACTGCTATGGCAACGTTGTGAATCAAACTTGTTTATCATCTTTTTTTTTTTACTAGTACCTAAAATAACATTTTATATCAGATGGAATAATTCATGTAATTATATACATTTTTATTTAAAATAAAATGAGATCTTCTATGAAACTGAACCTCTTCCCCTTTTTCCTGTCTCTGTTACTAAACCTCAAATCAATTATAATTACAGTCAAACTTTAAGCAGTAATTGCGCTCCTCTTTCCAAATGAAATACAAATAGGCAAAAAAACCTCAACAACAACCAACCAATCAAACAAAACCACAATGTGTAAAAGAAAAGTGAGAATCAGTACAAGAATATTAAAGCTGACCTGATGTAATGGAAAACCAGGAAAATTATCTTTGCAGTCTGTTTATGGTTAAATTTTGGCAGTGTGAGATTATATTTGTGAGAAGGGGAGAAAAATCCTGCAACACCTGAGAAATGTAATGATGGGTTTCCAGTGGAGACTTTCAGATGTGTAGATGGATGGGACAGGCCCTGTCTTTCACATACCCTATCAAAAGATGTCTAGCCTAAGGACAGGTCCTTGTCAAGGATGACATCTGAGTCCTGAGCTCAGTGTCAACAGGACAGTAATACTCCACATGCTGCAGAAGATAAGAAAGTCCAGCAGGCAAAGGTGAAAAGTCCTCTTTTAGACATTGTATTTAAAAGACTCCGCATAAAAGTCCAAGACAAGGTCCACCCAATATTGAGTTCCTAAGACCTACATTGTCCAACTCTGCCTTGAGACAAATTTCTCCCATTCTACTGTCATACTGACTAGGATTCATTCACCTAACTTTAAAGTCAATGACAAAACAGGCGCTGGGTGATGGTGGTGGGTGATCATCTGACCTATTTTAGGCGTTAACATGAGATTGATTGTACTATGGAAATGCTTTTTGTTTTTTTTTTTTTCCCCTATTGACTGCAAAGACAACCTAGGAATATGAACTCACATCTAAGCATTTACAACTGACCAAAAAATTCCATTCAAAAATGCTTTTCTGTGTACGTTGCTGTCCTGTAACACTAAAACCCACACTACTAAAGCTACTCAGAGTTTACTGTTGCTTTCAATAGGCACAAAAAATCGTGGTAATCTTTAAGTCATATATAAGATCTCCACTGCAGAGCAACAAAATTTGGAGTTCAACTCTTGGATTTCTTTTAATCTGTGTCTATACTCCTCTCTAACTTCTGATAGATGGTCAGCCAGTTTCAGCTTGCAGTACCCAAGGCTCCTCGGGGCATTATTCAGGGCCCATTACCTTTTCAGCTCTAATGATACCCTGCCAACAGCAATCCTCTATGCATGCCATTTATTCCATTACACTAAACAGGGGTAATTTGGTAAATTGAGTGTTTAAGTAGCCTTAAGGTAAATATTTTTTTTTTCTTTTGCAAAATGATGATGTTCCCTTTGGCCTCGGTAGATTCCTCTATTTTTGGAAGGCCTTATTTTCATATGCCTTTAATTGTTCATAAAAGTCAAAGGTTAAATAATGCCAGATAGGGAAAGGTTAAATCAAGCCCTCAAACAAATGTTAAATAAAATAAAAATCAAACAATAATTAAGAGTTTTTTTCAGATGTAACTGGGTAACTTCATAATCCCTGTTCTTTTTACCCAGCAACTAATCTGTTAGTGCTAAAGCATCAGGGTAATTATGAGATGTGATCTTCATTACTAATTAAGGCCAACAGTTTATGACTTATAGAATAAAATCTAGAAGAGATTTTTTTTTTCATTAGTGTCTCTAAGTAAAAATAAGTTAACTCGATTGTTCCAGTCAATTACTTTCTTAATTTAGGGTACTGCAAATTAGTTAAAGAAGCAAATGAACTTTTGTGGCACTCACCACACTAATGAACTGCAAATATTTTGAGTGTGTTGGAGACAATGCTGAGCTTCATGTGTTCTCTACAGTTTATAATGCAAGAGAATTAAGAGGAAAACTTTAAAGTCATAAGTAACATCATGGTGTGTCCAAAACAGGTTACCAAAGCTGTCCCATCTTCAGCTGACTTGAGCAATGAAAGTAATGCTGGAATCTGAATAAAATTTTAAACTTTTTTGGGGGTGATAAAAACTAATTTCCTTTTAAAAAGTAAATTAATTACATCTGCTGAATTTGTCATGGTATTCAACTGTTCCTATTCTTAAAAAACTGTATCCAGCTTGGGGGCTGAATTTGTTCCAAAATCCAAACACTCTCAATTTTCAAGTGAGTTTCTGTAATCTGCAGAATTAGAAGGAAGCTTGGAGTGGGATGGTTAACCCTTTGGAATTTTTCCTGTACAAACAAAAACTAGTTGCCAAGCTTAGGTCAGACACCTAACTTTTCTGAAGACTAAAATTCAGTAAGATGAATGTCACACCAATGCCAATGAATGTCACAATGCCAATGCAAACAAGAGCTAAGAGCTGAGGCTGCATCATGACATTACTCTCTTTCGTTTCATCTGGGCAAAGATAAAAAAGGCCTTAAAATACCCAAAGGAAAAATATATTTTTCCTCACATCCTTTCCCTGGAGTATTAGTTTTATCGAATGATTAAATGCCACAGAAAGCCTATCTCATCTTCATACAGCCTCTGCATTCCCACCAATAAGTTATTTGTTTAGGAAAGCCTTAGAGCCACAGAGAGTAATTAGTTGTTGGATCAAGGGCCTTAGGAAAGCTGTGACCCACAAACAAACTACATCAAGAAACATTTTAAATTTCTCCAAGTCTCCGAGGAGGCAGAGGTTTTAATTTTCATATACTCTACTATGACATGTTTGTTAATTCCCAAAAATACTTAAAAGAAAAAAAATTGTATCATGAGAACAGATAACCAGGAACTCAGGGGTGAGTAGAGCTTCAGGCAAACAAGAATTTACTCCAACACTGGTCTGTTAGCTGCTAGGGCTTGTTGCCCTTAGTAAGGATCACTGAGCCTTGGGGTGAAGGAAAACACAAAGGTCAGATTCATCCCACTTAAATGTAACCATACAGAAATTAAGATTCAACCAGTTATCTGGTTGAGGTCTTAGTCAATTGAGAGGTGACAGGACCTCCAGAAGATCACTCCCTCCGTCTTAGAGCAGAATCTAGTACCCTTTGGAGATCCTTATCCCACGCCAATTTCGAGTCTACAATCATTATCTAGACTAGATGACATTTTTATATTAGCTAAGCTCAAGCAAAACTTGCCCCAAGATTTATCTAAATAGTCCAGAGTGGTCACAGCTTGCTATTCAACCATTTAAGAATATGGTGATGTCCTTAAACACAGGACAAACCGGCCCAAAAGGACTTGGGTACGAGCATACAAGGCATGTGTACGCTGGCAGAGCTCTATAGATGCTCTCTGCTGTCCCAGGTTGTGGATAACACATTCCTGACTTGTGTTGCAATAGCTAGTGCCTTATTTTCTTGTATGCTAAATTCACTTCTTTTTAAATGCAGACACTCAGATTTAAAGAGCTTGCTATGATTAATATTTTAATTCATGGTAGAGAGGAAAGCAAGATACTGGAAAAGCATCTGTTAAGCATGTCTTCTCTGAGCCATTTTGAACTTTTTGTCCTCTCAGCAGTTGGGATGTGTGACGTGAGTACATTTATGTACAAAGAGGGTGAGGCAGGGGAAAGATGTAATCAGTCATACAACATGTAGTGTACTCTCTGCATTAAAAGTGTGTTTTCCTCTTTGCACAAAAAAAGAACAAATCATTCACATGGAAATGGAATAGATCCCTGTGGTGATTAAAAACTGCAGTAGAAAGATACATATTTAATGAATAGATAACACAGATAAAGGAAGAATGCATTTACAGTAGAAAGCAACTAGAACCGCTTGAATGTATAGCCTTTGTTGCAGTGAGGAATCAACTGAAAACATGGGCTTATTAAGTTGTTTAAGCACAAGAACAAGGCATTTCAGAAGGAGAATGGAAAAGCTGGGGGCATGTGAGTACAAGAAGCGCGTGGCATTATGGATGTAACTACCGTTTGACTGGAAAATTACATTGGGTGAATTCACACTCAACTATCGCTCTGAGAGAGAAACTCAGGATATAAAAGGAGGTGGATTATGGCTTCTGATGCTTGAAATATAATTTGTCTCTCCTATATTATTAAACAATTGGGTTGTTTGTTCCACACTAACCAAAATAAAACAAGTACTTTGTTTCCTGCTTATTTTTGAATATATTAGAGGTCAGAAAAAATGATCACAGTTTTCAAGGCACAGTCATATGGACGCACTCGTAAATACAGTCCTATAATCTGAAATTTGTTACAAAGGGTATGTGATCATCTTTTCTACAGCAAGTTTTAACTAGTGTTGAGTACAAATGACAAAGCATCCTGGCCCAAAACATAACTCCTCAAAGAACTACTGAGAAAATTTACCTCTGGAAAAGGTAATTCTGTAATTTGTGCTCTGGAACAGCATGACACAGTCTTCTGGACCACTCAGTCCTGCAGCAGCATGTGATGCAGCAGTTCTGGCAGATCGTAAAGTGTACTGGGCCAGTCTGACCACCTCAAAGGAATGTTTTGTCTCCACCATGAAACAACAGTATGTCTTATAGATGACCTTGACAGATGCTGCACTGATGAATGTGCAACCTTTATTTCTAGTTTCCCAGTATTCTAAAAGAAACATATGAATATGTGGTCCCACACCCTCTCACGTCATCCTTTAACATAGAGGGAAGGTGGGAACAAGCCAACATCTATTATTTAGCCATCTAAATGGACCTGTAGCTAGCTAGTCTCACCTCTCCTGACTGTAAGTAGAGAAGCCAGTTTTATTTGCACAACATGTCTGATCTGTTTTAGACTTCAGGATTGCTAAACACTCTTTAGAAATGTTTGTCTTCCTCCTTTATCTCTAAAGGGATAACAGGCACCAGATGACTCTTGGTGAAATGAGTACCACTCCACATCTCTCATCAGCCTACATCCTGTTGGATGCCTCCAGTGTCAGGTAGACAGAAACACACCCTGGGAGGTATGGCTGAGAAATAAAAACTAGTAGAGATTTAGGAAATGTGGAGTGAAAAATTAGGTGATTACGAAAGGAGAAGCACAAGGTAGCACAAGTGCAGATAGGTCTTTTTCTTGTTTTCTACAGAAAAAAATAATAGTCTTCCATAAAAAAAAAAATATAGCTTCCTTTTCTTCTTAAACCATTGCTCTGAAAAAAACTTCACCTCAACAAGCTGAATTAACAAGTCCAGGAGTTTAGGATATTTTATTAAAAATAATATACCTTTGAAACCAAGAAAAATAGGTAACAGTTTTTCTTAAAATTTTAAAATAAGAACTAGTAGTATCGTTTTTCAGTCTGCCCTAGAGCCAGAGGGACTTTTCTTCTGGGATGTTTCTCCCATGTTCTTACACCCCCATTCCTTACTTTTGCAGACATTTTTACAGTGAGTATGAGAACTAAAATTATAATCTGAGGAAGAGTTCCTAAATAATAAATGTGTTCACATTTGGGGATTGTTTCAGGTATGCTATAAACCTTTGTGAAACAGCGTGGGTAAACAGAAAGTTGGTATTAGTTGGTTATAATTAATCCCGATAGCTTTAAGGCAGAATCTTCCTGCTCCAGGGGTTCAGAGAAGGAGATAGCTAGAAAAGCAGGGAGGGATTCTCTGGGTAGGAAACTGAACGGATGTAACAAATAGGTTTATTCAAACCTTAGGAACATCTGATGATTTGCAGAGCTCTTGCTTCTTTCTGATTGAGACCCCAGAGCTGCACTCTGCTGAGGAAATTAGCATTTGTCAGTCTTTACTTTCACCCTGAAAGTGTACAAAATACAAGTCCTAAACACCCTAAAGGAAAAACTGCTCAATAAAAATAAATTAAAAATATGCATTCTTCCGTATTCGTTTTCCTACATTTATTGAAATTATTTGCCAAAGTAGAATAATCAGAAACCATGCTTCCTAGACCAAAAGAGACTATTGAATCCACTAACCTGATCTAATTTTTGCAGGCCATGGAAACGAATCAGCTGATTCCTGCCTAAAGTCCTATGATGTACTGTTTATGTATAAGTGATCTGAGGACCTGGTCGGTCAGTCTGTCCATCTATTTATTGGTCTACATCTATCTGGTTTCCAATGAGACACATAGACCAATTAAGGAAATGTTTGAAAGACAAATTTAAAATGCACTGAATTATCCAGGTTTATCTGAGTTAACTTAAATTTGCAGTCATGTTTTCAAAGATTTATTAGTGGTTTGGGAAGTTACTTTGAACCATTTTGGCAATACCCAACCTGCTGCAGATAGATAGGTATTCTGGAGTTTCTGAAAAGTTGCCTATGTTATGCTTTACAAGGAGCATGTTTACTACTCTACTTTCTTGACACTGGCATGACTGCCAAGCATGGTCATGATGTAATAGAGGATTAGCTTGATCACAATGAAGTAATTTAGAATAATTATTTAAAAATGCTTAATCAGTAAACAAAATCTCCTTCTTTACATCAGACAGTTGAAAGGCATCCAACGGATTGAGAATAAATAGCAAGTGACACATAAAACAAACTAACTCAATATATGGAAAGAAAGCCAAGGACCGTTGTAGTTGAAGTCCATTTCAGAAATGCTTCGACCTATTGTCTGCAAGGCAGATAAAAGAAGTAGATGCAGATGAGATTAATCTCACCTAAACCAGCTGAAACCTGCATGTGTTAGAGAATTCTCTAGGTCCTGTTTACAGTCCATGGAAAAATAAACTTCCAGAGGTAATTCATCTTCTCAAAGTAAATGTGTAAGATGGTGTTTCTGCTATGGAGGTGCCTCTGTAAGGGGTTAGCTTTCCTTCCAGGTGGCATGGAAGTAGGTAAAATGCACCATTGATACTGGACTAGGACAAGAAGAATGGGGAAAAAAAATCTCTTAATGGCATGATCTTCAGTATAATTAGATTTTCCCAAAATAATTCCAATAGCCTAGGAAAAAAAAAAAGAAAAACAAACCCTAGAGAAAATTAATGTATGCGACGTAGCCTAAGAACTAGTCTTCTCTAGGAAAGAGGGAGAGGAGGCATTCAGAATAACATCAAAAATGAACAGACAATGTGTGAATTTGAAATGTAACAGTAAACATTTTTTAAGATAGTGGATCAATTAAAAAAATAGAAGGGAGATATAGAGAATGTTGCAGAATCATGATCAGCTGCAGTCATATATGTGTGAAAGAATGGATTTCTTTCTCTGTGAACAGGAGGGAGAAACACTAGGTCAAAGCAATAAAACAAGTTTATGTAATGAAAAGAATTAAACTGTAAAAGTTTTGAAAAAGCAGAATAATATTAACCCAGTCTTAAAACCAAAATATAACAAATAAAAATCATTGGAAAACAATCAAAAGACCTTGCAAAAAACCCAGATACATATGAAATGGCATCCTAATATTATTTCTTCTGGATCTGTTTTATCTATATGAAGGACCTTTATATGCTATGTTGTGTTACCTTCTAAAAATATGCGGCTTCTCTCTTTGTTTCACTTCAGTGGTGAACTTGGAATGGATGTTGAAATTTCAGTACTTTAAAGTTAGTATAGCAGCTTCACAATGTTACAATATCATAGAATCATAGAATCATTTCAGTTGGAAGAGACCCTCAGGA
This sequence comes from Patagioenas fasciata, assembly GCF_037038585.1. NCBI lineage: Eukaryota > Metazoa > Chordata > Aves > Columbiformes > Columbidae > Patagioenas > Patagioenas fasciata. The sequence continues at coordinate 120,841,606 of NC_092522.1, read as the reverse complement.
TCATCGAGTCCAACCATAGTGTGTCTCCACTGTAGTTCAGAAGACTGAGTAGAGATATTTTAAGTCTGAATATGACATTTAAAGCGCCAGGTGCAAGTATCAGTACAGGTCTGGACACACTGGCACAGACCTGTGTCCTGTAAGCCATAGCTGGTGCCTACTGCATGTTATCTACAGAATCACAGTGAGAAAGACTTTTCCTTTTCTCCCCATAAATTGCCTCTCACATTCCTCTGGAGACATATTCTGGATCTCCCCATGCCTTGCCTCACAGTTTGAAAAATTCGCTATTTAGGTGGAAAATCCTACAAGAAAGCTACCATTTTTCCAATAGATTTCCTCAAGGCACCACCACAATAGACTACACTGCAGGACAGATGAAGGAAGGCATTTTTAATTAGGTCATGGTAAAGGCTTTAATAATTTTTTTTTAAGAATTAGTATGGGTGATTTAACAATAACTTGTTTGTATAGCTTGTACATTAAAGCATGAGATGGAAAGCTGGGAAATATTTACGACAATTTAAAAGTTGTTCCTTCCAAAACAGCTACAAGCTAAACGAAATATGTCAGCTCCAAATGTGCACAGGTCTACATGTGTCAATGCCCATCTGCTGTACGTGAAAAAACTGCTTCACTACACACCAAGTCTTGTTAAACATGAGACTTGTTCAGAAGAACTATGACATTAAAGCAAGAATATCACGAAACCTACTGTCAAATAAGCCTGACTTCCTTTCCTAGGTCATTTTGCCAGCGGCTTATTGGTGGCTCTCAACCTAGGACCTATCTTTCCAATTTATTAAAGAATATATTGAATCTGTCAGTGCATATGCAGTTATTTTAGGGTAACTAATTGCAGACAGTTCGTCCAGCTGGACAGCCAAAGCAATAATATTAAAGATTAATGCCCCAGTTCAGCAAATAAGCTGGGCATGTGCATAATCCCTGTGGCTTCACTGAGACACACAGGCAGGCTGGTTGAACTGAATATATTGCTGAAACAGAGCCTTAAAATTGATGAATTTGCATCGCAGATGCCATGTAAAGAATTCTAGGAAATTGGAAAAGATTATTTGCTTTGACAACTCAAATCTTAAAGCTCTAAATATTGGTAGAGAATGTCGTAATGTTAAAATGTAAACAGAAAAATCCATAGTTCCTATTGCTGGTTATCTTTTTCTCTAAAACTATTGATATCGGTGATAAATTCATATGACTGATGATAAACTATGTTCATTTGGACCTGATCAGTATGGGATTCCTTCCATTTTTCCACTGGGATTCTTCTCACATGATTTCAGCTGTATGAAAGTGGGCTAACTGATCTCAGCTAGAGATCAAAGACCTCTCCATAGCCAGAGGACATCAGCAGATACCTCAAGGGGTCAGCCCATTCCATCTCTTTTAGGATGTACTGAATTGCCCTCTGGATGTATCTGGTTCTTCACATCATCCAGAAGGGGCAAGACTAATTGCCCACTTTTGGACTTCAAATGTTAGGTGAATGGAATATTATTTTACACATTCACTCCCTTCTATTGGAATTTTTTTTCTAACACATTAATATTCCTGGTGTATATGTGCAGCAGAAAAAAGATAGAAATAAGTCTGCTAAATAAGTCTCTCTATCAACACCATTCCATCCCACTCACACCAAGATGGTTGGAAATATAAATGACAGCAATGTTTGGCCTGCCACTGACACCTATCCACACATAAACACACACAGTTAGCTGAGAGGCTTCACAGTTTCTCTGAATATTTAATTAGTGCAAACTTGGTTCCTTTGAATTCCATCAAACAAAATTAAAAAGCCCAGCTTCGTTTACCTCGTGTTGACTATAATGCACATTAGAACCTTCCCCATCACCACAGGTTTAGCTCTCTGGCTAGCGCTGAGATGTTGGCAATCAGAAAAGACTTGGGGCAAGTCACACTTCTTTATCACCACAGGCATAAGTTTAAGTGACAGACATGCATGGGCTAATTACTTTTAATAGTTTCCCATTGCTCTGGCTGATGACACAGTGGTAAAAAGCCATGCCCCGCCTCAAAGCCAGAATTTCACTTACATGACGTTACGTCTTTATTACGGCTTTGTTACTTCAGGGGAGCTGCGTTCTCTAAAATGCCTTTCCCTGTGGCTTAAAGTAAAGATTTTTTAAATAAATAAATACAGTTTATGTTGGGCATCTACCACTTGAAGGGCTAATGATTATTGACTACCCTCCAGCAGACATCAGGGAGTCTAGCCTCAGGCCCTTCCCGCTCGCCCCAAACATGCCGAATGTTAACACATGTTTCTAGACCCTGGCTGGGATTGGACACAAACAAGGCAGTCAGAATGGACCATTTAGTGTACAAGTCAAGATGACAGATCTCTGCTTAATACAAGGAAGACAAAAATTCGTGTCTTATTGAAAAAGGCAGAAGAGCCCCGGGTGCTTTCGCTTTGTGATTCTGCAGCAAAAAGTGGGTTGTGTCAATATAAGTCTATGTCACCAGCTCGCAGCTGCCACACTGAATTGACCCTGCTAGCTACAGACAGAAAGGCCTTCCATTTCCAAATTCTCTCTAATGCTCATCTGCGAGAGTGAGCACGAGGTGGAAAAAAGCCAACAAGTTACTCCTAAGTATGGGAGAGGAAAACAAAACAAAACAAAACAAAAATGCCTTAATGCCATGAGACTCTCTCTGCTGCCTCTTTCTAATGAAACGCTAGAAAAACTTTCTCATCTGAAAGCATTTCAGAGGATGCTTTGACAATGTGAGCTTTGTGTTTTGTAAATCATGTTCTTGTAATTCCTTGTAAGTCTCCAGATCCTCCTCAGATAGAGCAGCAGAGCATTAAATATTCTTGCAACGCTCACCAGAGCTTAATTACTAAAAGTTGAAACATCTTTTAAACTCTGCGATCTTTTTTTCCCTGGGTATTCCCCAATGTAAATTTATAAAAGAAAGCTGACGAGTATGCACAATAACTATTAGTTAAGATCATGTTTCCAGAGGGGGGAAAAGAAGATAAACAATTTTGAAACTAAAAATAGAATATTTCTTGATACCATTATAGTTTCACATGATAGCATTCACTGATGAGTGTTTCTCATGTGTAGTTTTACTAAGCTCAGATGTTCTCACTAGTGAAAAGTTTTAAATGAAAACAAAAAAAAATATTAAAATTAAAAAGATAAAAATTCCCAAGTTCCCTCAAATGGAAAAAAAATAAAGAGATATGTCTTCAATTATTTGAAATACAGAATCCTATTGATTTCTGGACAAGTATGACAGAGGGGTTTGTGTGTGTATGTGTGTGTGTGTTTCAGTGGGGGATTAGTGAAACTTTCATTAGCTCTTTGTCTAAATTTGTTATAAATTGCTGGATATTCAAACTCAATAATCTGTCTTGTAAATACGCTTCACCTGACTGAAATCTTCAGAGATGGCTGGGTGTTAGGTGGATATCACAGAGAGGAAAATGTTATCTCACCTAAATTTAACCATCTCAAGGTAGCAGTCTAATTTAACCAGTTGTCTCTGCTTTTTCTGTACACAGCAAAGAGAGAAGAATTGCAAGGAGGTCATTCATCACAATGGTCTTGCAATGGCTTTCCACAATCTTGTGGAAACACTTCTATTCCGTTGCCCAGAGAAGTGGTAGATGCGCCAGCCCTGGAGACATTCAAGACCAGGCTGGACTGGGCTTTGAGCAACCTGATCTGGGTGAAGATGTCCCTACTTATTGCAGGGATGTTGGACTAGATTGGCTCTAAAGGTCCCTTCCAGCCAAACTATTGAAAATTGACACATACATGGTTAGCTCAGACTAAATGCCTGTCTTCCATACAGCTGATATTGAGTAAGACAAATGCTTGCATACTGAAGAAGAATCAGTTTTCTATTGCATCTAACAATAGTTGGAAAGAATTAAGGCTTGTCTCTAAATTAAGTTCTAAGAAAAGCATAAGTTAATGCCTAGGAAAGACTGAGGAAATCCTGTTGAATTCAGGGACATTTCAGGATAGAACAAATCTCACCTGACTTTAACAGTTTGCAATGTGGAAGTCTATCTCTGAACTAGTTAACAAAGGCTTTCTTTAGGAAATATGTAAATAAGAATGTTAAAGACATCTTCAGCTGTTCATTTTTAGCATGTTAGTTTTTCTCCACTGTCTATAAAATGCAGTGTAGATTATTAGCTCAGATAGAGATGTCTTTGATGTAGTTAGCCATATTTTACCACTTCGATCCACCCCTGAATGTATTCTTCATTAACACCAGTACCAAGTCCATTCTCTTGCCCTGCATTCTGATTGTAAGGTTTGATCACATCTGTACTGTGAAACCTAGCTAGAACCCTCCCCATCCCAAGCCTAAATTAGAGTTTCTACATAAAAATTATCTTTGGAATTGTTTCTGCTTTACAGCTAATTGTTTGGAAGAATGCGAAATAGAAGTTTTCAGTTATTTGGTAATTTGGACATATCAAATGAACAAAAAGTCACCTTACTTCTCTTCAACTCCAAGCAGATCCTTTGGGAAAAAAAAGAAAAAAAAAAAATTTATTCAATTTCAGTTATACATAGATTCAGCCACCATTAGTTTCAAAAAAGCATGCCAATTATAATTAATGTAATTTCTCAACAACAAAATAGAAAACTTTGAAACTATTGTGATATGATGTTTTTCATAAAACATTAACTTTCCCTCTATTATAGAAGAATCTGAATAATTAGATGATTGCATGAAAAATGTTTAGTAGCTGCAGACTTATATAAGAGCATAACTGAGTCAAAAGCGATAAAATTATGTTATTTCTGGATGTGGACTGGAACCTCACTCTTACAGTGTCTATCTACTTCAATGCTACTGGAAAAGGAGACTGATTTAGAAGAAAATACAGTCTGGGCTGATGCAGTTGGGTTTAGTTTCTTGTAACAGTGAGAGAATAGGAATACAAAAAATACGTGTATTACTTTCTTTTGATTTCATAACATTACAATGTTCTTTAAGAGTGGATGATTTAACTGGAAGTTACCAAGAGCTATACTGTGTAACTATATATTGTGTGTCATTGCAGTGATTACCAGAGACCTACCCCAAATGTCTCCTAGCATCAATGGAAACTGTTGTTTAAGGTTGATTCTTTGCTCATAAGTATATGTATATGAGCCCTAAAACACATGAAAACATCATGATAGTGTTTGCGAGGCCTTACCTCATAGTTGCGGTCTTTGGTGTGCAGAAGAATTGGGTAATAAATCAGGATTTGTAAATTCAAAGTCAAAGGCATATTCTGGAGTCACAGAAAATTCACAGAGGCAAGTGTGTTTTCTGGAATCCCTGATAAGCTGAGTAGCAGGTTCTTTTCCTCTTCACTTTTTCTCTTTTGCAAAGGCAGTTATATTTGACTGAAGTTCGCAAGATTTTACTTGAGCATCAGTTGAAGGTGTTTAACGTAGCCCATTTTCTTTGAGGAATACTGACAGCAGCCCTCCACTGAGATCAGATCAAGTCAACAATAGGAAATGACTGTGTATAAAAGTTAATGTTGCTCAGTCGTGTCTCAATAGAATGGGCTGACAATGCAGAGAATTAACAGCCTGCAGCCAGCAAATGTTGCTTTACAACATTGTGCAGTCTTGAAAGTGTGGTCAGCTGAAAGGCTACCACTCACGAGATCTTGGCTTTTACCTTTCATGTTACTAATTTGCCAAGCAACTTAAGGGTAAACAGTTCTTTGTGCCTCGACCCAAAGATGTCTAAAAGTAGGAAACTCTCTAAAAGTGACATAATCATGATCCTGGAGTTTGTTATTTAAGATACATGGCAGGGAAGTGACTAAGTCATGTAATTAATTTCATTCTGTCTACAGCTCTTATTCATCTCTTGGGGATTTTCGCTGTGGTTGCTCGAACTGTTGTCAGCCTAGAGATATTCATTTCACCACTGAATGCTTTTGCTCCCATAGCAGGCAAGGCAAAATGTGGCTACTCTTCAGTCTCAGCAGATCACAGAGACTGGTATCAGCTTCATCCACTGATGAGTAGTGAGGCTATGAGATATCACAGCTGAAAGGCTGGGCTTTTGCTGCTGCAGTTCTTGGTGAAGAGCATGGTGGTGGGCCAGCAGTTTGCTGTACTCACCAGAGATGATGAATTTGAGTCCTGACACATGTGATTATCCACAGCCAGTGACACATGAGGAGGTGGGTGGTTGAGGATGGAATGTCAGAAATTACTATATTCTGATTTTAGTACACCTTTAAGAATTTGTAGGTAAATTCCCACAGCATGCAAATTCTTTATCCAAGCGTATCTCCATTAGAAGTGCCTGGCATTAAAGCAACTGAATCTATTGTAAGAACACAATGAATTAGTTTGGAGATGTTCAGGACACAGACTTAATCTGTTACATCTAAGAGGAAACAGTCTGATGCTATATTATGTTCTTATAAGTCTCTCTCAAGATTTTTTGACTGTACATCAATGAAAAAAAAATCACAATTAAGCATTCAGGATTAAGCATTTAATTAAGCAATTAAGCGTTAAGCAGGGCTAATATGCATGGGTTTTTGTTAGTCTTCCAGCTTCTTGACAAGTTTCCTCTCCCTTTGTGGTCTTTCTCAGCATGCTATAAGAGCACTGGCCTTTCTTCCACCAACCTACTCCAGCTTCACAACAGACCTTGGAGGCATGTCCACACCATGCAGTGCTGAGAGTTCGCTGTAGATGTGCTGACTACAGAATAAGAAGCCAGGCAACTCTCTCGCTAAGCTTCTTGCTTCAGAGCCAGATGCTTTTCTGCTAGACTGCAACCTACATACACAACAGTTCATTTGGAGCTCAGTCGGGTACCCAAAGAAAGATGTCAGACTGCATAGTTTCAGTTTTGTAGGAAAAATTTAGTTTCCTGAGTGCAATGATCTGGTGACATTGGAGATGCTCTTGGGTATCGAAAGATTTACAGGAGCCCTGAATTGGCAGGATTGTCCAGAGTGCCTAAAATGACACTAGACATCTCTGAGTATCCTTCGTGTACAGTGAAATTTAAGGTGGGATTGAGTTCCCGAAATACAGATGTCTAGTGTCATTTTAAGCACTGAACAGGTGCCTCAGACACCCTAGGGTGCCTCAGGTGACACCGTCCTACTGTATTTAGGAAGTAAGTCCCACTCTAACAATGCAGATCCATCTGATGAGATAATTATACGCTTATATAATAACTTTACCCATCTCTCTGGAAACATTCTAAGTAAAGTCTGTCAGTTTAGTTGCGAAGTCATACATGTCCTTGTACTAAGACTCTCTCCCAGGTCTCAACATGATGCAACATGTACTTATGGGAGAAAGAAAGACTGCAAGTGCTCGCAATGGTTAAATGCCAACGAGATCTGGTCCAACAAAGCTTCACACTGATTCAGTTATGAATTAAGCTTGTGTTAAGCACGTAGCAAGCACATTTATATTATAAGACTTGAAAGGATAATCTCTGCTCTTAAGTTGGCAAGTGACTCTGAATTAGACAAATATGATACAAGCAGATGGAAAAAAACCTAGATATTTTCCTCCACATTGTGGAATATATTGATAAACGTATGTTAGCATTTAACTATTCATTCTTTTGGAGAAAACTGGTTAACCCCTTAAGTGTTTTGCCCTGAAGGTAGACATTAAAAGTTAATTATAACCACATGGGACAAGCCTCTGGAGGACCGTGACAGCATTAAGCAGCTACCAGCCAAGCATGCAGGATGCGCAGCACTCTCAGAGAACACCATGTACAAAAATGATGCTGTCTCCTTGAATGAGTATTCAGAAGCTAAAAACATGCTACTTTTTGCATGCACAGTAAAAAGGCAGATTGCAAATGTTGTACTCAGAGTAAAAAAAGCATCCAACTGAAGAAGAATTAGAGCAAATGAAAGCACTGAGTAATGTGATTAAGCGATGTGGCACAGTGAGACCGAACTACCACAAGTACTGTTTCACTTCTACAGAACTTGAATTGCTACCTCATGATAAACCTTTCCAGGACCATATATGGCTTATGAGGCATTTTGATTTTACCGCTATAAAAGGGGAGAAGAGATGAGACTTGTCCTTGGAGAGGATCATTTAGACCATACGAAAAAAAAAAGAAAAAAGAATAAAAAAAATAAAAAGGTTAGTTCTAAGAGAGAGGCATGACTGTGTCTGTGCAAGTAAATTAAGTATGGCTGGAAGGCATTGAGGTTAAGTAAAGTAGAATGACCTACACCCACGCTATGAAGCTTCTCCTTAAATTAAAATACCTGTATCTAAGTTAACTATTGGGAATGTCCCCTGTTCTTTTTCTCAAAGTATACTGGGGACTGTGTGGAAGAAGTTCTATTGTTATGGAGTCAAAACCGTGTGCAGGGCTCTTCTAATAACATAGTGTTAGAGAATGATGAGTTCCAACAATGGGGAATATCTCTGACTGTTCCTTTTTAATACAGTAATAGTCACCATGTCCTGAAAGTAAGTTCAGGAGGCCTGGTTCTGTTTCTCTCTGGCATTGAGCAACTTGATTTTTGTTGTGAGCACCAGAATGAGCATGCCTCAGAATGGCCGTGTCCATCTTCTGCTACTATTTAAAAACAGCGTACTTTTCACCTAATTTAGACATCAAAAAGTTGAGCTGCATCTATATGCCTAATTTGAAAGTTAACTTGCTTTAAGCAGAGGGTTGAAGCAGATGACTCCCAACATTTGCTTACAACCTGAATTACTCTGCATTTCTAATTACTAGATAAAACAGGGATAGACACAACTCTATGGTCTTTAAGTCAAGAGTTATACATAGGCTATGTTCACTCTGGATTTGAATTTCTTCCTAATCTGCTGTAGTGCCCTTGTGATTGTAATACATTATGTGTATATTTAATATAAAATGTTCCTAAATTATCTGAGAATTCTGTTGCAACTCCCAAGGGGTGCATTCAGAACATGAAACCAAAGATGTGCCATTTGCTCTGCGTTTTAATATAAGTGTGTGTCAAGGTGTGTGAAACTGTAAAACCTGCTGGGATAGTGTTGGGGTGTTACATAAATTGAAAGAAAACAACCTGATCCATTTTTGTACAGACTAGAAACAGCCCACAGTGTTTGCAACTCTCCAACGGTCTGGGGAATTCCAGTGGGGACAGGCCAAAAACATAGCAGGGAACATGCTAATAACTAAGCAGTAGGTTGAATTAGGACTTGAGCTTGCTTGTTGACCCTAAGCCAAGTCCTGAAAGGTCTAGTTTAGCCTACACTAATCATCTAAACTCTAATCTAATACCTAAAGAAATCGGACAGCCCCAGAGGGTGTTTAATCCCTCTATCATAGAAAACTATGGTGAGTGGATCTCTTACTGTCTGGGAGCATCCCTCCCTGTCTTTCTCCCAGAGGAAGTACAAACAGTTACATGAAATGTCTGACTTCTAAATGGCTATATCTGGGTAAAATGGCATGCACTTTTGAGGAGCAACGTTTGGATTATTTGAGAGAGCGCATCTCTCCTATAATCCCATTAGTCCTTTCTCAGATTACAGCTCCAGGTACAACTGTACAGGTAACAACAAAAAAGCAGTGTTATAAAAATGAGGTTGTTTATTATTATTATTATTATTAATTGGGAGGAAAACCCTGCTTTCTGCTTTCCTTCACCCAAAGACTTCCACATAGGGGACAACATACCATGTAAAAGAAGGCAAGGATTCTCAAAGTGGGACAGAACAGTCTGGGGTGTCTACACTGCACTGGGCCAAGACAACAGCTTTTAGAATCTACATACTCGTCTTGGCAAACTGTGACACCTAATTAAAGGGGGTTCGGCTATTATATCCTTCCAGTTTGGTGCTAGAAGGATACCCAGGCTCCAGTAACGTAATGCAACTGTGAACAAAGAACAGATGTGATACCCAGGTACATCCAGGAGAAAAGTTTCTAGAGAGACTGAGAAATATCAGTGATTTTGTAAATGTGTGTGAGACACAATCATAAATATTTCTAAAATTTTGTTGCTCTGCTTCCAAAAAAGGTTATTTAAATGTTAATTAATCAAGGGAGGATAAATCCCGAAAACTGAAGAATAAGGAGTGTTTAACATAAAACAGATTGGAAAAGACTCGTTTACCCTCCTGGAACAAAGGGGTTGTTTCTACCAATAGTTTGGGAGACCAAGGTAAAACACTACGTAGTGGAGGGGTAAAAACATTCCAGTGTTTTCAGGGTGGACCTCAAAAAGTTCCAGAAAATTGCTGATGAAACTAAACAGCGACAACTGACTGCACTCAATGATGCAATGGAATAATGATGGGATGATACCTGGAATAAAATTGAGTGGACTCAATGACCCAGTCCTATATTCCCACATTCTTGCATGCAAAGGAGATATCCCAGAATTTCTTATATGGTTGATACTTTATTAGGTCATGTAACAAGAAGAGGAAAGCATTCAATGTGTCTTGTCACATTGTGGATAAGGTGCAAAGTGAAGGTCTGAGGATGTGTCCATCACCAGATTATACAACAGAGGACAACCCCACTCCCAGCATTCACCACTGGGTCACATGGTTCAAAGTACAGGTTCCTGTGTCCTGTCTATCATCCAGGGTATTGGGAACTGGGAATTTTAAGAAAGTGAAATAAAGTTCTGTGTCCCAGACCAAAGTTGAAGATAAATATAATGCCCTAAATGTTTTTGGTGAGACCTGGGGTAATGCCTGTATTTTATAATCACCTCAGGCAAATTGGGGCATACAGTAATTGTGTTAAATGTGCCTCCTCTGTGCCTCCTTTAGGTATGGACAGCCTCTGTCCCAGCTGCTTATTCACATGATGTGCTCTCTCCTACTGCATGACACTGAGTCAGGCATGGCTCATCACTGGACCACAGATAAGGCCACCCATCTGTGCCTCATGCACTGGCCTACAGAGCAAACAAAGATGGAAAATTTCTGAGGTAGGGAGGGGCAAGACTTGTTTAATGTAAAAGCCACTTGTGAAAATCCATGCTTGAAACCAGGCAGGTCCAAGAAGATGTCTGTAGCTTCTAATTCACTGAGAATTGAGGTTCTGAGAAAGGAAGAATTTGTTTCCAGAAAAGAGACTTTGTGGCTCCTAAGGCATGTTGTCTTTAACCACTAATGAAACCCTGGCCTCATTGGGTTTGGAGTCTGTACAAACCAGAGCACAGAGTGTGAGAACAGGCACGGTTCATACAGCAGAAGTAACCCCCTGTGAGAATGGATCAGTTTGGAGCACTGAGGAGAAAGAGCACGTAAGGAAAGTCTGCAAAGGCTTGACAATTTTTTGAACTTCTTGATGGCAGCTTTTAAATATACTTATTTAGTCTTGGTGCTCATGCTCATGGAGGGGTAAACTTTTGAAATTAATGTAGTTAACCCCTCCCTAGCCCTTCAAGGTAAAGGAAACTACTATTTCCATTTTGATGTTGTGGAAGTGAAGTAGGAAGTGGTTCCTTCTAAGATCCATGCAGGGAGCAAGTCAGGTATCCTAAAAAAAGTAAAACAGGTAAAACTGCTTCTGCACCAGTCCTGTTCAAGGGCCAGGTTGTACCAGATCAGCTCTGCTATTCGCAGACCCCGTTTTGATTCTCACCTGCTATCGATGCTGTAGTGTCAACTGAACCCAACATTAAAGACTGTGCTGTTACCCACGCTGACACACCAAGGGTCATGAGGACTTTGCTGTCACATAAACATCATCTATTATACATCTAAAAAACTGCTGAAACCCAGTGTCAGAAGTCCCAGCAACATGTGAACCTGTGAAGTGGCAAACCCATCAGCTATATGACAGATTCATGCCCAAGGCTAGCAAGAGTAGACGTGGCAGGAAGGGAAGACCCCTGCGATGCCTGGGGAATCAGCTAAATGGACCTAATAGGTCATTTCCATCACTAGTGTCTGTGGGATACATTGCGCCCTTAGGCTGAGTCCTGAGTATGGGGTGGCACATACTGACGCTTCTCTAGGAGTAGCCCAAGGAAGGAACTGTGATGGAGTAATGATCCATTCCGTGAATCCCTGTAGCTGCAGAGTGGGAGGCAGTAAGTCATAGTGACCTGGAAGCAGGAGATTTTACTGCTCTGGAAGCTCTCCCCTAGCATTACTTCATTTTTGTACTCTCTCTTTCTTCCTACCCACTTCTCTACTCTCTCTTTCTTCCTGTCACACCTTCTGAGACCCATCACACCACTGAATGGTGTTCATACTCAGCACTGGACCTAAATATCATCTGCCTAAAGTATTTGAAACCAGCTGACAAGTCCAGCACATGACATTGTGTAGTAGAGCACAGTGGTTCTTCTGCCACTTGGGAGGTGGAGAGTGCCCAGGAGAGACAGGGAAGGTGCCTTCTCCTCACAGTATGGGGGGTTATACATGAGGCTAGACATGAGGATGGAAGACTGGAACAGGTGATGGATGCCCCATCCCTGGAGACATCCCAGGCCAGGCTGGACAGGGCTCTGAGCAACCTGATCTGGGTGAAGATGTCCCTGATCATGGCAGGGAGATTGGACTAGATGACCTTTGAAGGTCCCTTCCAAACCAAACTATTCAACGATTCTATGACTGTGAAAGGGAGGTCTACCCTTACCCACAGAGGAGTGCATACAAGATTCAAAGTGATTACACTCTCAGTCTCAGAAACTAAACACATCTGCCAACTTATGGTCTTCATACATCCAGCAGTCACTTGGAAAAGCCTTTATTTCCTGTTAAAAAGGGAATCACAACCTCGTGCCGTGATTCGGGGGCCAATTCCATCCTCCCCCCACAAACAGTCATACCTTTCAAGAGGTAAAGTGTCATCTGGGGTGGCGTGGCTGAATTCAGCCTGCATGAGTAGTGAAGCACATGCAGTCCATAGAGACACATCACTGGAATAAAATCAATTGTATAGGGTCAGTGATTTTAAGAGCTGGAGGAAATAAGCAATAATACTACTGAATCACAGCCTATTGCCTCTTTCTATCCATCACTGTTTATCATTCCTTGAGACAAAAGAGATTAAGAAAGTTACTATCCATTTATATTTTCTCTTAGGAACTAAGTTACCTAGAGACTCTGGGACCTGTGCCCCAGGTTGGACAGGGCATTGAGCAATCTAGTCTAGTGGCCGGTGACCCTGCCCATGTCAGGGGAGGTTGGAACTAGATGATTCTTAAGGTTTCTTCCAACACAAACTGTTCTATAATTCCATTATTCTACCCATGTATATTTAATACATGTATGTGTTTTAAAGTCATAATATTGTCTATTTGAGCAGAATATTTAAAACAGTTATCACCAAGCATTTTACAAATGCACAGAAGTAGCTGAAGCACAAGAGATGCAAGTTGGTATTGTTCAAGCAGACTGACAAAATTGATAAAAAGAAGGAAGGTAGACATATGTACAGGTAAATATAAAAAAGAATTAAAACTCACGTAAATACTTTTGGCCTAATGGGATTGATTGACTTGGGAAAGTACATCAGGTGATGCTTCTTGGGGCTTAGATTTCCATTCAGTGGTGATTCTTTCCCTCCCCTGTCTTTGCTGCCAAAGGCAGCCTGAGGTAGTGAACAAGTTGTTAAGACAGTACAAAGTGTTTCAAAATCAAACACTCCTTCCAACAACTCCCTTCCATGACAATAATAATTGGTGGTTTTACAAGTGGAGACACTAAAGCAAAATGTGCTAACAAGTTATTGGAAAAATCACCCAGAAGGTAGAATTCTGGAAATATTCTAACATGCTGTTTAGAAAACACATGTTCTTAACCCAACTGATTAAAATTTGCAGCGTCTTATAGTGTGACGCAGAGAGCTGATAGGTGCTCTTGTTCTTTTTGGAAATGGCAAAGTGTGCGCTCTATGAAACTGCAGTACATAGTTGCAGAAGAGGCACAAGTTCATCTTGATGTTAATGCCTAATCTTTGGCCTTTATTTCCAAAAAAGGAGAAAAATTCCCCCACCAGTGTGCTGGGGTGGAGAATTTCTTACCCTGAGTTTAAGTCTGGCAATGTAAGTCAAAATTACCACAATTAAATGTTTAATCTTGCTAGTGCCATCTTACATGCAGGCTTTATGCATTTTAGCCCTGCATAGATTAAAAAAGTATAGCAACCAATCATTTTTCATTCTGCCTTGAATAGAACTTCTCTATTATACTAATATTGTATTTTCACTCTTTCTTGCTATTTAAAAACTTTAAAATGAACCTATAATAGAAATCAATTGCCTAATTAATATCTATTATTCAATTTGTATCAGTGCACCACATAAAAACATTAGGGTGGAATGAGGAAAAAGAAGTAAAAGACAGAAGAAAACATACCAAATTACCTGATGAATGAGAGTTTGTTAGAAAAAATAATCCAGACAAAGTATTATTGTAAGACAGCTTTTTTTTTTTTTTCTATATATATGCGCCATGCTAAAAGTGAGATTCATATTACTTCAACTGAACTGCCTAAATTAAGTTAGCTGTGATCATTCTCCTTCGTATTACTGGAAACAAAGAGACATGTCCAGGAGGTTTCTTTGTCTCACAGACCTACCTTAGGAAGGAATAAATCATTTCAGAACCTTCCTTTTTTTTTCAGTAAGCATAGAGGGATCTTTGACAATCGATTTACATCACGTATCTGAAGTCCACATCTGAGCAGTGCTATGGATGTGGTCAGATTGTCCTTTGCTAATGAAGTTCACCCTTAAATTATAACCTTAGGATCGCAGAGGATGACTCAAATGTAAAAGGTGATGTTAAAATACTAACCAGGTAGATGTTATTAGTGTCACGGCGCCTTTCATTGTGGTCTTGACATTTTTAGATGTGGGTAAAATCACAGAATCACAGAATTGACTGGGTTGGAAAAGACCTCAGAGATCATCAAGCCCAACCCTTGGTCCAACTCCAGTCCATTGACCAGATCATGGCACTAAGTGCCATGTTTAATCTCAGTTTAAAAACCTCCATGGCTGGTGAGTCCAGCACCTCCCTGGGCAGCCATTCCAAAGCCTGACCCCTCTCTCTGTAAATAATTTCTTTCTAATATCCAGCCTAAATTTCCCCTGGCAGAGTTTAAGCCCATCCCCCCTTGTCCTATTGCTAACTACCTGGGAGAAGAGACCAGTGAGCTTCTTCACAATAATATTTTACTTAGTGAAAAATACATCTTTGCAGCCTCAATCTGTATTTCAGCTTAGACTGAATTTAATGTATGTTGTCAATGTGTGAAAGATATTTCAGAAAGTCAAAATATATTTTAAAATACATTTAAAAAGCTAAATACTGAGTTATTTTCTCATTTAAAGATAATTTATTACAGCATAACACAGAAAGGTTATATACAGTTGAAAATTCTGTCAGAAAACCTGAAATTTTGACTACTGAGGTTTTTCCTGTAGCAATCTTTTTATTTGTTCTTTTAATATGAACACTAAACTCAGAAATCAATTATTCATGAAGTTTATTTATTGTTTTTCTGCATCATAAATCAACTTTTCTCAAGAATGAAACTTTTCTTGAAAAACTGGCAGCGTTAAAAACATTTTCTGTAATCCAGTGAAACCTTTTCAAATTCTTCAATATTATTTTTCATGGATTGTGTTTACACTAAACTACAGTACTGGCAGTAGGATTTTATAAGGTGTTGGTTTGGGGTTTTTTTTGTTTTGTTTTTGGGATTTTGTTTAATGATACAAAATAGGAAACATGACAGAAATTTTCAAGTAAATCAGAACATAAATCTATTTGCTCTTACAAACAATAAAAACCCTCAGCACTTCTAAAATGATATATGGAGTAAATTCATGGATTTCTAATGTGTCTGAGTCCTTAGACAGATTATTTATTTTTTATATTAAGTTTTTCTTTATTTTTTTTCTCAAATTCTAGTTAGCACAAGGAGGTCATTTTGCTCAATGCTGCATATCTAGAAGTTAATCTGTACAAGCCCTCTAAGCAACCTCCATAGTCAGTGAAGAGAGACAAATATTTCCAGAGAGTAAATCATCCCACCACTCATGAACATATAATTTACAATGGAAGAAATCACCATTTCCATGAGGCAACCTTCTGGTGTATAGAGTAGACAGTTTAGTGTTTAATCAAACTTTTAGCTTTTATGGGCTTAATGGAGGTGAAATGGATACCACCTCAGCTAAGAAATAGCATTGTTAGTGCCCATAAATCAGGTGTGAGACGCAGCACTTGGCTCATCTATTGTAGTCTGGAAGAGTTGAGTCTTGCTACAGTTTGGTCTAATCCTAGAGGTAAAAGGAATTGCTACCATAATAACACTAAACAATTAATCAAAAGAAATCCATGGGCTAATACAGAGCTTTTTGACCTATTTTTGCCTTTTATTTCTTCCCATATCCTGAAACTCAGAATGGCCAACAACATTCTGGCTTGTATCAGGAATAGTGTGGCCAGCAGGACTAGAGAAGTGATTATGCCACTGTACTCAGCAATGGTGAGGCTGCACCTTGAATCCTGTGTTCAGTTTTGGGCCCCTCATCATAAGAAGGATATTGAAATACTAGAGAGAGTGCAGAGGAGGTAATGAAGCCGGTGAGGGGTCTGGAGCACAGGTGTGATGGGGATCGTCTGAGAGAACTGCGGGGTTCAGCCTGGAGAACAGGAGGCTGAGGGGAGACCCTCTCGTTGTCTACAACTACCTGAAAGGAGGTTGTAGCATGGAGGGTGTTGGTCTCTTCTCCCAGGTAGCAAGTGATAAGACAAGAGGAAACGGCCTCAAGTTGTGCCAGGGGAGGTTTAGATTGGATATTAAGAAAGAATTCTTTGTGGAAAGGGTTGTCAGGTGTTGGAACAAGCTGCCCAGGGCAGTGGTGGAATCACCATCCATGGAGGGGTTTAAAAGGCATTTAGATGAGGTTCTTAGGAACACGGTTTAGTGCTAGAGTTAGGTTATGGTTGGACTCGATGATCCTGAGGGTTTCTTCCATTTGAAATGATTCTGTGACTCTATGATAAGTAAGTCTAGCCATAACCTGGCTTAGCTGGGGTTTGTAACATGAAATCACTGGATTCACTGGATTTCAGATATCCATCTTTTTTTTTTTTATTTATTTTCTTTTTTATTTCCCTTCATTTGTCCTTAGGACAGGCAGTGAAAATATGTTAAACTTTGAGATAATCAAAACAGTAAGTAAGTAAGTAAGTCTTCTCTGGAAGCACTTATTCCTCTTTCTTTCATGTAAACCATATGCTGGGATTCATTCAGCAGCCTCTATTATTAGCTCATCTAAATCAGCATACTACCAATATTAACTTATTGCGGCTGAATCCAGGACTTCTGTCATTTTCTGATGGCTGCTTTTAAAACCTGCTGAATTGCAGCTCCAAGACTTACATTCATTTGTCAAGATTGTGAATGAGTATATTCAACAAAAATTATGGCTTGGTTCATGGAGATAAAATCAGGTTTTCAAAACCAGCTTCACTTGTGTATGTATTTTTGGAAAAGAACACACACATGGATAAATAAAGAACCCCAGCAGCCCCCCAAATTGAGATAAATGCTAAATATCAGAAAAACCTTCACTGGAATTTTTAATGTGTGATTCATTTTGGAAAAACAGAATGATGTTTTATCATTTTCAAGTAGAATTGAGGCAATAATTAATTGAAAACATCTACCTACAAAAGAAAACTAAGTCTTTAAAATAAAATAAAGTAAAAGGATAAAACCAAAACCAGATAACCAAAACAGACTTAGTTAAATCTTCATTTTAAATCCAAAAAGAAATCTCTTTTTCAGTTCAGCACAGCCTAATACTTTTCCTCAGGCTTGTTATTTCAGCAGCAAACTGAAAAACATTGCTTTATCCAGCTCTTGTTGCTACTAGAAAGATTGAGTTATGGCCAAAGAAGCATCAAAAGGGAATGTTTTCAGTGCTGAGCATTGGAGCTGGAGCTTGGCAGAGACAACAGACAACTCTTGCTGTTTTAATCGGTAAGAAATGTGCTCCAACCATGTGCCAAGAATACACAAGCAGCTGAATATTCCATTGTTTTTTTGTTTTCTTATTTTCCAGGTAGTTCAGGTATCTCTAACTAACCTTAAAAATGAGGAGGAAAAAGACATCACATTATTTGTATTGCCACTAGCTAGAAAATGATGGATTCCCACAGCATGGCTGGAGGGGTTTTATGGGATTTGCTTTTATTTTTTTAATCTTTCTCTCCTTCATTAATATTTAAGTCTAAACTTAGGGAAGTAAAAATGAGTACATAAAAAACAACAACCCAAGTTACTCTCTTCAGGTCTAGTTTGAAATTCAAAGCACTAGTAGCTTGTGAAAACATCAAATAGTAAATATCTATTCTGTGGGACATGTTTTCACTGCACCTTACCAGGAGCCATGTAACATTTCTCAATGCAATGCCGCTCTGTCTCATTCACTAATTACTACAAATTGGCACAGCTTCATACTGCTAATAGAATACTGCCAAATTATGCAAATAGATAACCTGGATCACTGTTCAGTAATCTATTTTGCAGAACCTCAGCACTAAACACTGTTTCCCTCTTGGAGAGAAAAACAGGTCTCTGTTGATGTAAACTGAGGTTGGCTTTACTTGCTTTGTGCCTGATTTCTGGAGAGTTTGCTGTAAAATTATTCTACCAGCTTGATGTATACTACCATCAGGAAAGATAAAAAAAAAAAAAGAAAAAAGGGGAAAAAAAAAAAAAGAGAAAAACTTTTTCATGTAATTAAAAAACCACCCAAAACCTCCAACCCTGAAATGTTTAATTAAACAGTTCTAGAGAGAAGTGACTAGAGGCTGAATTTGGCATAGAAAATACTTCGGAAAAAACCTTTCTAAAGGACGAAATGAAAATGTGTTTTGATTTGATTAAGTTATAAGTTTTCTGGGGAAAAAGTAAATACAGCCTTCAAAGCAGTCAACTTGCTAAGTTCCTGCAAGACTATTAAGACCAGGGGAAAAAAAACCAAAACCAAAACCAAAACCAAAATCAAAACAAACAAAAACAAATACCCACAAAAACCTAAAAGGAACATAATTTGACCTAAAAAATAGAAGGGATAGTTTTGAATTTTACAAGCACCAGTTTCCTGGGAAAGAGTCTTCTCACTGTTCTTCTTCTTTGTCCTAATCAACTTATCTTCTCAGTGCTTAGATTTTCTTCAGTTTATAGGGCTACTGCAAGGGTCAGGTGTTGTTCCAAAAGTGTGAAAAATAAGTGGAGTCTTCAATCTATATTTTTCTCTATTCCCCTGTCTTTAGCTTTTGACTTGGATTGGCATTTGGAGCCAATGCAATCAATTTTTAGAGTACCATCATTAATTTATAATGCTAATATCTTGCTTCAAGACTCAGCTCTTGAAATCAAATGATTGTTTAAGAATCGTGGTGTCCTACAGACAAATAAACAAACAAAAATTGGTTCTTCCAAGAAACAAAGAATTAGAAACTGCCATTTTAAAATAATCTGTATTTAAGGCAATAAATGCAATGGGGACTGATTCAACTTGCTAATGATTTGGAGTTGGAAGAACTGAATAACCAAAAAAAAAAGCAGGATGAAGCAAGTGGGACTTTTTATGCAAATAACTAGAGGAAAACAAGCAAGTTCACAGTCTCACCCTCTCTGCTTATTTTAAAACTGATAACTTGATCAAATCTAAAACCAGATTTCATTCTAACACCAAAGGTCTTTACCATTTCAGCCCCCAGAAACCTCCACTGCGGAGCTGTTCAATTAAACATTGTAACTTTGACTGTTAATACTGAGCTAAGAATTTATTTTTTTCACAGTCCCTTGGTTTAAAACTGTATGAAATGCTTTGGAACAAACTTTCACAGCTTTAGTAATTAACGAAGTAATTTAAGGTAGAAATTTCTGATCCTTGTCAATAGGAAAGCTTTATGAGTAAAAATATCTTTCTTTCTAGAAGAAAGCCCTGTATAATATAAACAAATATTAGTCAAATGTCTATAAAGCCACTATGCTGATAAACCAAACCAGGGTATTTCGCTTGTACCTATTTCACAGTATAGAAAAAGCACCTTCTGCATCCCTGCATGCAAATATGGACCTACAACTTCTGCAGTGTCCTGATGGGTTTTCCTGTGTGTTCCAGCACTGATCTAAAAGCCATGAATGTCTGCAGCAGATTTGTTGTCTTCACTGGGCTCTGCAGTAGGTCTTTTAACACACTGAAGGTGAGACAGGGGAACAGAGTCAAGCAAAGGGGGTAGTTCTGGTCCATGCTCAGGCTTCGTGGAGGATATAGAGACAAAGATTTTTTCCAAATTTAAAGTGTTTTTTCTAAAGCTAGCTTCCAAATGAAAATACTCATAATAGCAGATCTGAGAGAAGTTGCCCACAATTTGGTCCAGCTTTGAAAAATATCAGATTGATCCACTGTATAAGCAGTGCATGCAGAGCTTCTAGTTTTGAAAGCAGATATGGCTCGAGGAGCAGGTGCCATTTGTGCCATCAGCATTTTGGGATTCCATTTCTGTTCCAGGCATTTGTCAAGAAAAACTGCAGAGAAATCAAGCCACAACCTCATACTAGGGTTGATTCTCTCTCCTAGTGTATTCAGCCATCTCCATCATCTCCAGCTGCTCTTCCTGCCATGACAGGTGATGAGAAAAAGCCTTGGAATAGCAGAGAGCCGTGGAGAGCAGACAATGTAGGATGCCAAAGAAGAGACAAGGCTAATTTCTCATCTGCCCTGAGGGTCCAGTGTCCCAGAGGAGTTATCTGTGTTAGCTTTGCTCTTTTTTTGTGTGTGTGTGATGCCACTTGAAGAATTAATACAGCAGCCTGGTAGAGACTATTATTATTATGCCAGTGATACCCAGATCTGTATCATCATCTCTCACAGTGGGAAATCAACCCCAAGCAATGACACTGTCTGGCTGGATCAGCAAACTGGGACTTGGCTCATCACAGGCAACTGCAAACACAGGAAGGACCTGCAGATTGCTTGTGCCATTGCACCACCCTGGAAACCTTTCAGAAGCTGAAGTGGTTTGAACTATCTCTTTCCAGGCTTAGAATGCAGTAGCAGCAATCTTCTCCTGCCCTTTTTTGGTGCTAAAAATCTGAAGAAAGTGTGAAATCTAAACCTGATCATAGTCTGCAAAATTGATACTCAGCCTGAATATTATACTCACTGAAATCAAAGAGGGAGGAAACAGAAGAACACTCCTAGGATCAGCCCACGTGAGGCAACTTCCTCCAGAACAAGGACAAACCCAGGAATGGGGCCCTGATTGTTAAAGGCTGAGCTCATGTGATTCAGTAGTACAAGCAGAAGGGCATCAAAACTTTTAGGTAATACCAAGTAGACCCCTCTTATTTGCTTGGTATCTAGGCCTTAAAAGCGGGACCTCTCGGTCACACAAGAAATCTGTGGCAAAACGAAGTCTTGGACATACTATGTCTTCTAGCTACTTGAGATAACTTTGTTTCCTCTCCTGAAAAAAAATGTTAGAACACAGTAACAATGTATTTCAAGAGTTACCCTTCTGTAACTGCTCTTAATTCTGCTTTAGCGGAAGTATAAAAATATGTTTTCTGGGTTTTATTAAAACATAGAAATAAAATGGTCCTTTGTGCAGAAGTTACTCATGATCCAGAACTGAACCCAGTGCAGATTTATGTGACGGGAAGGAAAGCTGCTTTGATTGTACAAGTATGAATTTTTAACCCACTGCATCACAATTACCTTTAAATTAAAGCCAATTGGGCAGCTGAAGTAGAACGGACAACTGGAAAGTGGCCAAGTCTCCATCTCCGGAGGTGTTTAAAAGACATGTAGATGTGGCACTGAGAGACACGGTTCAGCGGTGGACTTGGCAGTGTTAGGCTGATAGTTGGACTAGGTGATCTGAAAGGTCTTTTCCAACCTAAATGATTCTATGACATCGCACAGTCTATGTTGTGTTGCCCACCTTCACCCTCCAGAGCTCAGTGCAGCCCTGGCTGCTGATCCAGCCCTGGTCATTCCCTGGTGCAGCTCCCAGTTTGAACAGAAATGACATCATGTTTTGTTGACAAATGTTAATGCCCATTGTTTGAAAGTTTCTCAAGAGTTTGTCCACCTTCTAAAGTCTTATAGTAGGCTGTTTGTGAGGTGATAGCATTATATATGAATAATTAGGTGAGTGCTTCTGAGGCTTTAGTTCTCTTTTTCTCTCCTCTTTTCGTTCTATATCACTCCCTGGAGTTGCACCAGTAAAACTGGTGGCAAATCAGTCTTTCAGAGCATGTCTGGCACACAGACAATGAAGTTCTCATTGATTTCAGATGGAGCAAGCCATAGAACAAGGTACGTATGCCCTGGGACACAGGGAGAATGTGTGAGAAAAGGAGACCGAGCTGTCAGAAAACTGAGCGCGGGACTCACAGGATGAGAAACGTGTTGTCAGGACTCTGCAGTGTGCAAGAGCACTGAAACCCTGGGTACCCTCGTGGTTATGAACAGAGATGCTTTTCTCCCAAAACGTGCTCTACTTTGTTCTGCCTGGTTACCAGACAGCTGGTTGAGCTGTCTTAAAACTTGAGAGCTTTGCAATTTCTCTCCGTTCCTTTTCCCCTTCCCCCAGTCCCACCCTTCCTGCTCTTGCTCCCTTTATCTCTCTACCCTGAAAATGTTAGCAGTGATAACTAAACTTTTTAATTTTTTTTTTTGCTATACCTGAATAACCTCTTGTGTGCAGGATATTTTCTGCTTTAGGGCACAATCTGTTGCAGCACAGTTATAACTGTTGCTAAGGCACCTATTGTCATTATATATGCCTCGGCAACAAGGCATTCTGTCGTGTTTCTCATCTGTGAACCCAGTGATTTATTGATAATGCTAATCTTGTTTGAAAGTTATAGAGCTTGTAAGTCAAATATGTTTAAAGGGAGAGATGGAGATTCCTACTCCCCAACTTTTTATTGTTTGTATGTCAGAATAATCAAGTTTTTCAGTCACCGTTAGAGGAGCTCAAGGTGTTTCGCAAGCATGAATGAAGCCTCACAATTGTACTAGAAGGAGGCTTTTTACATACTCACTAAATGCAACAGAGAAACTGAGTAGCAGAAATGACAATACATAACTTAACCTATCTCACGTCAGGTAACTGTAGAACTGAGCCTCCAGGAGCTATTGGGCAAGTTTTACATTATTTTTTCTACAATATGTAGTAATTGATTTGTATGCCCATGTCCTCTGTTGAAAACACAGTTTTCTATTAAAACCAATTTGGATGGATATTTTTTTATTACCTTTCCTATATGATACTCTTCTATGGTAAAAGATGGTCCCTGCCCTGAAGTGCTTTCCATCCGATCAGCTCAGCCACACAAAATAAGTTTTACAATCTCTGTTTTACAAATGGGGAAATGAGATACAGAAACATTAAGGAAACAACTTATGCAAGATCCCAGCAGACAGGGGCTTTCCAGATATCATAAAGGAAACTGCAAATTATGACCACTTATGGAAATACAGCTACTAGACAGATAAATAGACATAAAAGTTTCCTATTTCTTCCTCTCCCACTCCTTATTACAGAAGGATCTGGATTTTACTACCATTGTGGTATTCAGCTCTCCTTCAACACGGCAAGACACTGTTTAGGTCATTTTTCAGATGGTGAACTCTGACACAGAAAGTCTAAAGTTTCTACCCAAAAAATGATTTGAACACCCAAATGCCTCTGTAATCTCTTGAACTATGGATTGGAGCATCTCCCTTATGAGGAAAGGCTGAGGGAGCTGGGTCTCTTTAATTCGGAGAAGAGGAGACTGAGGGGTGACCTCATTAATGTTTATAAATATATTAGAGGATGAGTGTCACGAGGATGGAGCCATGCTCTTCTCAGTGACAACCAATGATAGAACAAGGGGTAATGAGCTCAAATTGGAACACAAGAGGATGCACTTAAATATGAGAAGAAGCTTCTTCACAGTGAGGGTAACAGAACACTGGACCAGGCTGCCCAGGAAGGTTGTGAAGTCTCCTTCTTTGGAGACATTCAAAGCCCATCTGGATGCCTTCCTGTGTAACCTCATCTGGGAGTTCCTGCTCCAGTGTGGGGACTGGACTGGATGATCTTTCGAGGTCCCTTCTAATCCCTGACGTTCTGTGATTCTGTGAATTCAATATTCTGATGTTATTGTCATTTTCATAAGCCCTGTTCAATTTTGTCCTTGCTCTAGAGATGCCTGAAGTCCCTTAGATACGTGTGTTAGCACAACATTCCCTAGGGTCTGATGCCACCAAGCGATTAGAAACCCTAATTATATCTAAACCCAGTGCCTTCCCAGTGTGTTCCCTTGCCGAGCTTACCTGAAAGGCTCCTTAGAGGCAATTAAGCTTTTATTTTTTTTTTCCTCCCAAAAGATGAATTGGAATTTTCATTTTATCAGCAGTTTAGTGTATAATCACTTAGGATACAGATACAAGTCTCACTCCAAAAATAGATTTTACTGTCTACATTAGGAAACTTTTTTCACAAAAAATCCTGAAGGAAGACAATAAAGCCTTTTTCTTAGTAGCTTCCACTCCTTGTGACTTCATGATGGTTGCAAGGGTCCAGATCACACCTAACTTCAGACTTCCAGCTGAACTGCCCAGTTTAGGATTAACCATCTTTGTTAAACATATCGGTTACCTTGGTGTCAGTGAGGAAAAGAAGATCTTGCCCATCTGAGATCCAAATCACCTCTTCTGAAGGTGCTGGTGTCTCAGCACAAAAGCTAAGGGAATTTTGCTGGCTAAGCTCCTGAATCAGGTAATTCTGAGATTTCTTGTTGTAGGTGAGTTAGTTATATCAACAGCGCAAATCACACTTTCTACTTGCTTTATCTCTTGCCTCTGGCTATAAACTTCCCTTGCATTGTGCGCACTACTCTCCTGATGCCCTCCTTTCCCTCCAGGAATCACCTCTAGAAGCTAAAGCTTAAAAAATTAAGCCTAACAAAAATAAAAGAACCCATCGCAAAACTCCAAAACGTATTCACACTCAATGAGGGCTCAGATAAATGCCAGAAATGACACAAAGGAATGGCACAACTAAGTGCCTGGTAGCAATGGGGGGTGGGGGTGGGGTCAGGATGAGGACAGATCTCCTTTAGCAGGGTTCGTCATTAGATAGGTTCAGGTATAACATGAAATTCTTTGGTTAGTTGAGTGCATAGACACAGTGAGGATCTGAGATACAGATACAAACATGTAGACCAAAGCATGTCTGGTCATAAGTGAAATTAGTCACCAGAAAACACACTAAAACCCAGATGCAGTTGGCTGTGATGTCCCTACCCCAAAAAACTCTGACAGTGTATGTACTTCTGTGTTGTCTCTCCTATGAGGACATGATCACAGAATCACAGAATAACAGAATGTTAGGGATTGGAGGGGACCTCGAAAGATCATCCAGTCCAATCCCCCTGATGAGGTTACACAGGAAGGCGGTGATGAGTTTGGTTTGTTCAGCCTGGAGAAGAGAGGGCTCCAGGGACACCTATTGCAGCCTTTCCATACTTAAAAGGCCTCCAAAAAAGATGGGGACAGGCTTTTTAGAAGGACCTGTTAGAACAAGGGGTGATGATTTTAAACTAAAAGAGAAGGGATCCAGAATAGGCATGAGGAAGAAATTTTTTACAGTGAAGGTGATGAGGCTCTGGCCCAAGTTGCCCAGAGAGGTGGTGGATGCCCCATCCCAGGAGACATCCCAGGCCAGGCTGGATGGGGCTCTGAGCAACCTGATCTGGGTGAAGATGTCCCTGCTCATGGCAGGGGTTGAACTGGATGAGCTTTGAAGGTCCCTTCCAACCTGAACTATTCTATGATTCTATGATTATTCATGGGCCGTTCTCTTTGCATTTCTAGACCTTTAAAATGGCAGGTACTAAGAAAAATATCCAAAAAGAGATAAGAAGTCACTGACATATCAAGGAACAAATGACATTTTATCTTAAACAGTTGACTCCAAGAACAATATTCCTGCTTATTTCACTTACTGTACATCTATGTAGGTCTGTAAAACACTGTGAGGCTTCACTAATGCTACCTCATATAAAAAAGAAAAGCAGACAAAGCACTGTATTGAATGATTATTTTATTCTTCAAAACTATTGGTATGTATATCTGTCAAAACAACTCCAACAGTCTAAAAAACACTGAAACTCCTCTCCAGCCTTCTAGCTTTTGTCTTCATCAAGTGATGGGAGGCAGCTGGCCAGCATGAATCAAACATTCACAACTACAAAATTCTCTCCCATCTGTTGTAAACCAGTGCAAGCATGAACAACTGAGAGGTGAAACGATTTCTCAACCTCCTCAGCAATCTCATAAATTATCTGTAGCTAAATAACCTAGAAAGCAGAGCAGAATCTCCCAGCCTTAGGTAACAATTACACTATGTGAACTTTGAGAAACCTCTTGCTAGCACTCAAAATTAGGATCTTAATACACAAATGAATAGTGAAGGCACAGTGACAGCAGTGTTTAGAAAAGGCTTTTGCAACCCACCCAGGTGTTGTGCTGATTTGTTTCTGAATAAGGAAGTGTTGTAATTGGTTTCATTGTAGAAAAAGAAGTGTAGACTGGTATTGCCTGTCTGCAATACTGAGCAGCGTGCATCAGTTTGCTTGTCCATGAAAGGAAAGGGAATATTCAAGTCACCTGCTTAGTGTCAGGTGCTTCATTTAGACTCCAGTGAGAGAGTACAGCTGTCTGACTTCCCAGCTCTTCTTGAAGTTAGAGTGAGAGTTTTAGTTCTTGGTGCCACTGAAAATATAGAGCGTCCCTGACAGTATGCTTTCAAAAAGCTTTTTCCCCTAATTCAAAATTTATCATTTTTTTATTAGGCCAAATTCTTTTCATCAAATGTTTGATCTATGTTTTTTAAGTTGTCTGGCTTTTATCTCTCTCCTAAATATTGTTTCTTCTGATGGCCCTCAAATATTATATATAGCTATTTTATTCATATTTCCGCCTAACTTAACCATTCATCAGTATTTTGTGCTTATGAGACTTCCACTAACACTTTAGCACAGATAAGAGACAGAAAATCTCTATAAAATGGGAAGAGAGAGCTTACAAGCGGGAGGTGATGATGATTTCTCAAGAATCCCATAGTTCCATTACAGAATGAGGCTGTGCTGAGCATCCTGTGATCCAACAAGACTGTGTTTTCAATAGTCTTTGTGGGATTAATTTTTTCGATGGGAGAGGAACATATGATTTGGTGACCTTTGTGTCAGTATGAGCCCAGGAAAGATCAGGTGCCAAAGGTGCAGTCAAATCATACCTGAGCAGGCTGGCATCCACTGATGCAGCTCACAGATCCAGTTGATATATTTAGCTCATGGCTCCCATGATACAGTAGAAAGACAACTATGACTCTGTTCATCCTATGTAGGGAAAAAGATACAACAGAGAGAAGCTCAGGAAGTCATCAATAAGATTTTGAAATAGAACCACAGCCTTTTGCATAGACATGGTGAGTTGCTGCTATTTCTTTTCCTCTTCTCTAAGGGCTCATCTTCCTGTGGAGGCAGCTGAGACAATGTGCAGCCCATGTGTACACAATTGCAGACTGATAAATTCAGGAGGCTATGACTCCCCAGAACCATAAGCACATTCACTAAGAAATAGTTTTATTCAAGAAAACACAACCTCCTCTTTAAAAAATGTCCCTGTCTCCTGAACTATTCTATAATTACATGATCTCCAAATAACTGTTTTTCCTCCAGTGCCTAATAATCCCTTCTACTCTAATTTTTCTTGGCATTTCTACTTTTTTTCCAAGGAGTGCAGGCCTCAAGCAGGTATCTCAGGTGTGTTCTCCTGAGTACTTAATAGCAGCATGTTAATTTCCTCTGGTTCTTTGATTTAATGACTCCGAAAATCACATTGGTTTATGTTATTTATTTATTTTCTGCTACAGCACATGGCAAGCATGTAACAACTTTGCTGCCTACTTTAATCCCAAATTTCCTTCAGCAGTCACTTTTTTTTTTCCCCAAGTCTCTACCTCTGCCTGCCAGCAAATAGTGCTATTTCTGGCTATTATACCCAGGTGAAGCAAAGGGTAATTTGGCCCCTGTTTCTTAAAGACACATCTCTTCTGGTAACCATACTAAATTGTTTTGGATTTTTCTCCATGAATTATTCATGAGATTCAATTTAGCATGATTATTAATTCTAACCTCTGTAGTGTATGCATAAGTAATCTCATTGCTTAGCATTAGTGCCTGACCATTCTTCTCTACAAGTAATGACCTGTCATAGATATCTGGGTCTAACAGTCATCAGGAAGCTGGAAAGTATTTAATTACTATTAATTTAATAAAACGACGACTGAACTAGTAGTGAAAAGCTGTCAGCGCTTTGCCCCCAATTAATAGGAAAAGAAATTAGTAACACATCTGGAGTCAATCAAAATACTTTTTGATACAGAGGCAATTTTGAGTCTCCATTTCCCTGTGTCTAAGTCTTGCACTGTCACATGTTATCTTGGGAAAAAGCACAACTCTGCCATCCCCACTTTTGCACAGTTTGCTGGGAGAACTGTGTCATGCATTTCTTATTACTTTCAAATTTTCTGTGTGGAATGTCTGATAGAAAGATAGTTTGTCCTATTGCCCAAATCTGTCTGAAGGACACAGATATATTGAGAAACATTATTTTGGCCTTTCAATACTCAAGAGTTTTTAAAACCGTGTCCAGCAATTAATTACTTCATCTGCCCTAACCTTTAAATTAGTTCAAGCTGATATCTCAGTTTTATCAGATGGATATCACTCATCTTATTGAGCAGTCTCACAAGCATCTGGGTAAGAACAACTGAATGAATGATTACTGTATGATGCAGGTGTGCATTGGGAGAACAGGAGATCTACCATCTGGCTTTGCTGCAGAAGCCAACATATTATCCAACTGCTGCTTTTGGGATCATTGTAACCTGCAAATCTTCCCACTAATTCAAGGCTTGGCACCCAGGAATGGAAGAAGTTGCAGGAAATGGCACAATTCAGAAATGAGACAATGCTGGTAATCAGGGAACACTATTAATCACAGTGACTTTAACTGCTTTTCAGGTTTTGGAAGTTTTCCTTTTATTGTCATAAATTCACATAATACCCATAAATGTTCACAGTCTTTCACAGTTATGACAAAAAAATTCATGCATTATCTGAGGGAATTCTTTTGATAGCAGTAATATTAATGCTGGATGAAGCCACCAGCAACATCAGTCTTTATGGCTGTAGATAAATAGCTCTGATGAAGTGATGCCCTTATCTGGAAGAACTGGCACACTGAGAAATTTTATCCTTTTGGTCACAGAGAAGGGGAAACTGGTAACCAGCTGCTAAAGATCCCAGAACTCTTGGTTTCTCAGCTCAGCACCAATCTCAAATGCCTTGCCAATGTTTGAGTGCAATCCAGAGTGAACTTCCAGGGCCTTCAGCAGCAAGGCTAGGAATCAATTCATCACTATAAAGGTGTGGAAGAGTAGGACAAATCGCAAGTGAAGAAGATGAATTTTCAACAACACACTGATATTATAGACCTAAATATCTATGCATATATATATATATATGTTTATATATATATATGCACACATATCTTTCGTGTAGCGTAAATACTGACTGTAAGTTAGTGTTCGTTGTCTGATATATTTTTCTGATTTTTAACCACATAGACATAAATTATACACTTTTGTGCGTTATGTAAATATATATGTGTATATGATATAAATTGCATAAATACAGATGAACTACTGCAGTTGTCATATCATCGTTAGACAGTTTAGACTTTGAAGTCATTCTTTATTACTTGGCTACTGTGATTTTCTGACTTTGATTGCTATAATAACATCAAAACACAGTGCAGCTTTTAAATATATTCACTTCAGCCTTTGTTCTTAAAAGAGACCAGTTATTTATTCCTGTCTTCTGAAGAATCTCATAATCCAAGGAAGGAGTTAAGTGTCAGGAATGCTATGAAATGACTAAGGATTCATGTCTGTGCAGGTTTCTACATAATAAACATGTGTGCGGTTTTTTAAAATGTATATAGCATTTTTATACATGTTTGTATCTGTGTCGGAAAAAAACCAAACATTAATAAAGTCTATGTTTCCATATGTGTAATAATAAGTATATACAAAAACATGGTTGCTGAGTGAACACTTAAAAATCTGGAAGTCTTGCCAATGTTAAAAAAAGACATGAAAATACCGACTGTTACATTCCTTTTGGATTTTAAGGTAAATCTAGACATTTTTACTCATGTAAATGTTTGCATTGTGTTAAACTTGCCCATTCAGTCATGAAAGCTCTATTAATGGGGGAACTTAAGACATTAATTTTTATCTAAATGGGCTGTGTATGGTTGAAACGTCCAAATACTTTTTCTCTGTATTACCGTAAAGTGGTATTGTTGCATCCCAGCTTTCCAATTTTTTTCTTAATGTAATGATACACATATCTCGGGGTTTTATGTGTTTTGCAAAGAGGTGAGTTTTGTAGGATCACACTGTCCATTCACCCACTTGTCCAAAAGTCCCCCCCACTTGCACCCCCTCTTTCTGCCCAACTGTTTGTGAATTCACCAGACAATTTTGACTAAAATGGCAGAAACATATGCCTCATGAAGATGTAAGGTCACTACAAATGCCATGGAAACTTGCAACTGGCTGAAGTAGAGACACCCAAATTAATGTCCTAATTACAGACAATATTTCAATGTGAGTTCAACATCTTTCTGTTGTTCTTAGCCTCTTAGCTGCCCAACTAACATACTTTTAGCTGAAAAAGGGAAATATCACTGCATGTACTGCCTTTTACCTCGTCAAGTAATTGCCAACCAGGGGGGAGTGGTGAAGGTTTTGGGGCTGGGGAGCCAAAGAAGAACAACGGTCAGACTGAAGAAATGGTGGGGAACAGGAGTTCTCTTTAACAGAATTTTTTACAGTGTGTACATTTTTACAGTGTACAGTGTGCTGGGATATAGATTAAAAATATGTACCAATATAGCTTTTCTTGTTCCTATGTTAATGCGGCAATTTGTTAGAGCCGTTTGCTGGAAGCATGCTATTTTCTTGAAAGCTTTTTCATTGAAAAAACTTTTTGCTTACATTGATAGGGACATAACCTGATAACATCTAAAGACTCCAAACCTCTTCTCCAAAAGATACAAAGCACCAAGAATATTTCTCTTTATATGAGTTGAGGAGACACTAGAAATGTTTCTCCAGTGGTCCTGGCTCACAATTCTGCACATACTTAGGAGACACACAAAACCAATATCTTTTCTGTTTGATGGCTGAGGTCCTGTCCTTTTCTGAATTTCCTTAGTTAATGACTGCTCTCTTCCCAATTACAAAGTCACAAAGTTCATTTCAAGCCCTGTAGATTGATAATGATGTAACTGAGATTGGAATAGAGATGAGGACAATGCTACAAGGAATGGGAAAAGCTCCCAGGAGAAAGCATTTCAAATAGTATCTTTGGGCTAGTGAAAGA
Source organism: Patagioenas fasciata (assembly GCF_037038585.1). Lineage (NCBI taxonomy): Eukaryota > Metazoa > Chordata > Aves > Columbiformes > Columbidae > Patagioenas > Patagioenas fasciata. The sequence continues at coordinate 120,810,049 of NC_092522.1, read as the reverse complement.
TCCCTTGTTCTCACAAACTTATTTACAAAATGACTCAAGAAAAATGATGACAAATATAGAATAAATTTTGAAATCTTCCATTATTTAACTTGCAATTGAAAATGAATTAAAATGTCATGTTTAAAATTACCACAATCTGTCAATATCAGTGTCTCGGAGTGTAGTTTTGTACACAGCTCAACAGAAGGCGTAGTTTTTTCCTCAAAGCTCATAGGCAATTAACCTTTTTTTTCTTTGGAGTTGGCATAGCAGTCACGTAATATAGGCTAACCATATCTTACAACATCCAGAGAAAAATGTTTGTGTGGCTAAAACACTTGCTTTTTATTGAGAATATCAAAATGCTAGTATGGCTTTAAACTTCTATAATAATCGGGGAAAAAAAAAAAAAAAAGGAAGAAGTTCTGATTCTCTTGAAATAAATAGTGAAACTTATTGATTTTAACAGTAGGATTCCGTGTCTATATAATCCATATTTCTGTTTTCCCCATTTAAAAAAAAAGAAGATAATACTACTTCTTTATCCTATAGCATTTTTCAGGGGAGAAAATAGAAAATACGCAGGAGATGCTAATTTGACATGGTCATCAAGATATAGAAATACAGGCAATTATTATTCCACATCTAAGCTACTTCCTTTTGTTGTTCCAGAGGCCTCAATGATTGTGTCAAACAGTGATTTAATCTCAGAATCCCAAATTTGTGAGAGGCAGATTTTAAATACAAAACCAGCTTAACAGATGTCACGATAATGTGACACGGATATAATGTACAATCATTTTAAGGGACTTAATTTTGACATTTGTGTTTTGTTGTGGTAGTGGTTTTTTTTTTTTCCTTCCTGGGAATATGGATGTTTTTTCATTATTATGCAAACATTAGAAATAGTTTTACTAATTATTTGACTAAGCATCCCAAGAAAATATAAGGATGGAACTCATATTCCCAGTGATGATAATTGTGCTCATTTTGGGATCCAAGATGAAGACTAATTTGACAACTTTTTCTAAATTCCATCCTTGTCTATAATAACCACCGCAGCTTAGGTCAGTGGTCTTGAAGCAATATGCAGAAGTCCTAACCGATTTCAACATTTTTTATCTTCTTGGAATTATGCATAAAATCTGTATCTCTCCTGTGAGACCATCTCGAATAAATTGCATTAATTCTTGTATTTGCTGAAACTGTCTTTCTCTTGCTAAACCACGTGCATCCAATTATGTGAAATGGGAAATGTTTTAAAATATCACATTCTGGCACGAAGTGTTTGAAAATCTTTTGGGGATGTTAGTTTGTCTTTAATAACAAGTCCCAAATTGTGCCTAGTGGGCCTCTTCTCTGAAAACAAAGATTCCAAACTGCTATTAAAAAAAACAAAACAAAACAAAACAAACCCCCAAATTATCTCATGTCTACTATCTGTCAAGTGAAGAATACTTCTGTAACTGGGAAGAAAGGATGAAGTCTAAGAAAGCAAATTAATTCAAAAGGAAAAGCTATTTTTATTTGTTTCAAGAAATACAAGGGAAAAAGCTATTTTATTTTCAACCCCTCCTTTCCCAACCTTTACATTTAATGATTTGTCAGTATTTGAATTGGCTGGGTTTTTTTTAAAAATAAAACAGAACTATGATAATTTCTCAGGAAAAAAAAAAAAAAAGAAAGAAAAAAGAATAGAAATAAAAGACTTTTAAGATTTTCTGCTAGGCATATAAAATCCTCTTTGTTCTGTATTGTGCTACATTTTGCCTCTGTCAGACACACCACGGAGAATGTCAGTGGGCATTGGTGGATTGTGTTGTGAGTACATTTTATTTTCAAAAATCATTTTCTTCCTAAAGAACCAAACAGCACTTGAAGCATCTTGTTTTATTATGTGTCAGACAGGCATTTGCTTCTGGGTGTATGAAAAGTGCAAATTAGCAACCAAACATCAGAAGAGAGAAGGAGGGAGGTCCCCATTGGGTAGAGACGTTTTTTTTTCTTGGGATCTGAAAATGCAGACATGTCCATGGGGGAAACAGGAGAGGAAAAAAAAATATTGCAAATAACACCAATAAAATTCGTCCAATCCTGCTCCTAAAAGAACATGTCTCCCTTGGAAACCACAGAAGTGTTACCTTTCTCTCCAAAGACAGGTATGAACCTAAGAATATTGGACTAGAAGACATATCTTGGATTTCCAGATTTCTTTCCAGTTCCTTGCAGAAGCATGTTATGACACCTATAATAAATGTACCAAGCTCCATATGAAAAATAATTAGGCTTTAGGGGTGTTTTTCTGCTCCTGGTACTCGTATTGTGAGGTTGTTGCAAAACCTTCTTCCTCTGATGTTTTATTAGCCTACTTCAAATTTCCATGATATACTCATGGGCACATTACATCTGATTGTTCTTGGCCTAAAATTGCTTGTTGATGTGAATAATCATTCTCTTTCTCTGGTGTACACAGAATCATAGAATCACAGAAGGGTTACGGTTGGAAGGGACCTCTGGAAATCATCTTGTCCAACCCACCTGCTAAAGCAGGTTCACCAGAGCAGATCACATGGGGTTGTGTCCAGGCGGGTTTGAATGTCTTCAGAGAATGGGACTCCACAACCTCTCTGGGCAGCTCGTTCCTGGACTCTGGCACTCTCAAGGTAAGAAGTTTTTCCTCATATTCAGATGGACTCTCCTGTGCCTGTTTCCCCTCATCCTATCACTGGGCACCACTGAAAGGAGTCTGATCCCATCTTCTTGACATCCACCTCTGAAATTTTTATAAACTTTGATAAGATCCTCTCTCAGTTTCTCTTCTCTAGGCTGAACAGACCCAGCACTCTCAGTCTCTCCTCATAAAAAAGGTGTTCTAGGCCCCTAGTCGTCTTCACACTCCACCACTGGACTCCCTCCAGTAATTCCTTGTCCTTCTTTAGCTGGAGAGCCCAGAACTGGACAGAAAACTCCAGATACAGCCTCATCAGGGCAGAGTAGAGGGGGAAGCCTGGACTTTCTGGTCACACTTTTCTTAATACATCCCAGGATACCATTGGCCTTCTTGGCCACAAGGGCACATTGTTGACTCATGGTCAACCTGTTCTCCAACAGAACTCCGAAGTCCTTCTCTGCAGAGCTTCTTTCCAGCAGGTCAACCTCTAACTTGTACTGGCACCTAGGGTTATTCTTCCCCAGGCGTAGGACCCTACGCTTGCCCTTATCGAACTTCATCAGGTTTTCCTCTGCCCAGTCCTCCAGCCTGTCTGGTGTGTCAGGCCTTCCTCCCAGTTTGGTATCAGCAAACTTGCTGAAGGTGCACTCAGTCTCTTCATCCATGTCATTGATGAACAGGTTGAACAGGACTGGACCTAATATTGATTGCTGGGGAACTCCACTAACTACAGGCCTCCAACCACATCCTGCTGTATGTATACACAAGTGGGAAAAGCACACAGAGTAGCTCATGTAGGGAACAGTGGGACCTTAAATGTGTTCTCTAGCTGCCCCTTCTGCTTTATCCAAAAGCCAAAGACAAACCTATTAGGATTCTTAATTCCAGTGCAATTTTTTGAGCCCATTGACCGCTGGAGCCTCTTGACTTCATACACTGCACCTCTAGAGAAAAATGAGAAGGCAAACCTAATCAGGTCAGAACAAATATGATGGTGTTACCTGTGAAATCCTTGCAATTTTGCCTATGTTTTGAACATTTCAAAACCTTAAGATAAAAAATACAAGTAGATAAATAAAAATATGAGTATATCCACGTTCTAACCAGGCATCTGCAGTGTGACTGTCCTCCTTTGGGCTAACTCAAAATGACTTTACAGCCATTGGAAAAGGACATGGTATCCTACACCTGTGTAAGATCTCAAGCATGAAATGAATCACAACCAAGGAGCCTTTTTTTGTCCTCTTTTACTTTTGTTTGTTTTGTCCTTCCCCAATCTTTTCCTGCTCTTTCAGTTTCCATATCCCATCCTTATGCTGTCATCATCCTTTCCATATCTTTTCATTCCCTCCTTTTTCATTCCTGTCCTTCCATGCTCCACCCGTACTGTCTTTTCATTTTCTAGGTATCCATCAAGTCATTATCTCTCTATTCCCACAATCCACAAAAAAACCAGAGAGTTACCACTGTTTACTCCCAACCTGGTCACCTTCATTGTTGCATGCTCACCTATATTTGTTTACTTTTGTTTTACAGGTTTTGATTTGAAACTCTTCAGTGTCATTAGAGTGTTATCTTCAACTGGCTTCAGGTCAAACCAGCAGCAAGGCCAGTACTAAAACCTCTATGTGAAGGAAGCTCTTCAGCTTGCTTACCTGACTAACATTCTTTGGGAAAGTGTGAAAGATGTAAACTGTGAAAGATACAGAATCATGGAATCATAGAATCATTTTGGTTGGAAGAGACCCTTAAGATCATTGAGTCCAACCATAACTTAACTCTAGCACCAAACCATGTCCCTAAGAACCTCATCCCTGCATCTTTTAAACACCAGGGAAAGTGACTCCACATGTTCCCTGGGCAGATGGTTCCACTGCTTCACAAACCTGTATTCCTCACAAAACAGTGGCATAGCTTGCATAACCATGTTGTTTGTTTTGAGCAGATAGTCCGCACGTGTCTTTCAGTTCCTCAATTCAAACTGGGAATTAACAATATTTAAAGAGTATCTAAAGCACCTTACCTTAGATACATATTTTGAGGAAAACTACAAAATGTTTTGAGGCGTCTGTTGGGTATGATGGCAGGTAGTGAAGGCAGAAATAGGAACAGAAACCTCATCAAATCTCAATTGCTGTAAATTAATTCTAGCTTGTCATGCAAAGTCACTGAACTTCATCTTATAATCCATTTAGTATTACACCTGCTCCTTTCCTCCACTACTTCTAGAAAATTATAGTTTGTGTTCTATTGGGGGCCTCATACCTCATTATCATACCTTATTACTCATGAAAAGGTAAAGCCACAAAATTCATTCTAAGTCTTTCTGTTTTCCAGGGATGAATATACAGAGCTAGGGTACTGAAGTAAATAATGTTTCTGTGCTAAAGTTGATGAGTAAGAAAGGGCTGTGATTCTTGGTTTAAGAAAGGTTTTAAGTGATTCCTGACAAGAATTATTGGCATGCTGGAAGAATTTTCACAGCAAGAAATACTGGATGTATAAGACATTGGATTTTTAAGAATACAAAGTTAAGAAATTTTCCAACATAAAAATGATGACTCTGTTAAAGGGAAAAATACATTGTCTCTGGAACTTGGGATCAGAGAATATTTTTAATATATTTTAATATATTAAAATATATATTAATAGATTGAATGCTTACATAAATAAATATGCCATGACATAAATAAAGAACACATAACAGTAAAAATTTTACTTAGAAATGAAAGCCTGGGAAGGACATAAAGCAAAAGACATACAATGGGGCATAAGACCACCACAGTTAATGAGATTAAGAGCAAATTATTTGGGGGAACACTGTACTGATCTTCTTGTAACAGCCACCTTTGTAGCATAGAAGTCATATAGCTTCATTTGGCTGTGCTCAGACAGGCAGATGAAAATTTGGGCTCATTGGTGGCACTATTAAGGAAAATCCTGATGGAAGAAATTGTGCATTGTGTTGGTCAAAACTGAAATATAAGATGCACACTGGTGATGCTACTATCATCAAACAGCTTCTCGTAAATGTCAAAGAGATCAGAAACAAATAAGGCATTTATGTGGTTTCCAAACCTAATTCTCTTGAGGATGGAGAAGGAGTAGCTGTTAGTCCTTCCCCTACCTCCACACACACTTCAGAGAAAAAAGTGTGATCTAATATGAAGCAGAACAGTTTCATCCTCTCCATCTGGAAAATAGACATGAATGAACTTTTCCCCCTGTTAAATAGCATCAAAGACATTGACTACGAGGAGAAGGTAGGGCTTTGAGGTACTGCCCTTCCACAGAGCGACAGGAACTGCTGACCTCATTAAGCTTTGCCCTCATAAGCAAGGAGCTTCCGAGAGGTTAAGTAGACAGAGCAGCAAGCACAGGTCAGTGTAACAGGAGGGGAAAAAAAGGCAACTGTGTATTAGGCAGCAAAATCTTTTATAATGAGAGCATAGCTACAGCTTAACATCTGAAGGGAATATATCTCCATGGAGAACTTCTATTCTCTGCATTCCCTTTTTCATTATCATTTTATCCATTAGTGTAATTTCTCTGTTATAGAAAATGAATGTCAGAAACCAGAATGCTTTGCTTTATTTGTACCCAAGCCAATGCCAATCAACACCAGAAGTATTCCCAGTGCCCTGTCAATGCACTTCAACCTACCTTGTTGAGAGTCCTTCTTAATTGACTCCAGTGAAGCAAATCCAATTTCCACATTCTCAGTCCTTGTACACATATGCTAAGACAGCTAAATTTAAACTATTCTGCTCAGTTTTGTGGTGTCTACTCTGACACACACGACAGAATGAGATCACCTGAATTTGTTTTATATCTTATTTTTAAGACCGTTTAATTGGAATTATTTTCTGCCATTGTTTCTGGGTGATATTAAAGTGATATCCTAGAGGAAAAAAACAAACACATTATTCTACCCCATCATCAACTCTCTCTGAAACCACCTTCTTTACTTTTACTGCCGGATCTGATTTATATCTGAGACATAAGTGTCAATAACTTGTTTTTGATGGGCGAAATACTGCCAGAAAAAATGGATATAGTTGAGCATTAGGCTATAAAGTGGGGTATGAAGTATAATTCAGATGGGCTTCATGACACTTGTCCCTCATATGACACACATTCTTTTCATTTCCAATTTCATTGCAACAAGGCAAAAAAACTGTTTCCAATCTGTCCCAGCTCATAAAAATAGACCTGTGTTTAATTCTTCAGGACCTAAAATTATCCTTTAGATATTGTCAACCAATCATCCAAGGAAAACGTTCATGGACAAAGTAATAGAGAAATCTTCTAGGTACAGAGATGGCTAAAATATTGCTGCAGCTTCGGTTTTAATGACAGCACTCAAAGTATTAGTGAAAAGCTAAATGTGCTAATAACAGTTGGATCTTCTGGCCTATACTTTTTTTTTTTTTAGTAAATGGTGTAGTTTCATCCATGTATTGCTGCAATTTATACATATAAATGATTTCACAGAAAAGAAATAGCTTCTTTATATCCAGTGGAGGAACTGCATGCTTTGAAAGAAAACATCCAAGTACTACTTGACTATACATGTTTATAAAATTAAAAGATTAACCTTTGCTATTCATGGATGTATTGGTTTCTGTGCTTATCTGGTGAGCAGCAGCAGCAGTGCCTTGATGTACCCTCGCTTGGCTTTAATTGTTATTTCCACACTAGGAACAGAAAATCAGAACAAAGACAACAGCAGTCCAAGGGCCAGCTGTGGTTCAGATAATCTTCTAGGCAAGTTCTGGACATTTTCCTAGGCAGGCTGCTAGTTATACCAAAGTAGAGTTTCTGACCTGAAGAAACAAAGTATTTTGTGGCCAAAGCTGGCAGTTGCCATCATGCTGGGGAGCACTTGAGACAGAATCTCCAGTGTTTCTGCCAGGTTTGCTTTCTGAATGTCAGGGCCATATCATGGTGATCAAGCAGGTATAGAAACCATAGAACCAGACAAAGGATCTTCTGCATAGATGCTCAGCTACTGACAAAAATATTTGCATTAATTTCAAAGAAAACTACTTAGCACGTAAACATTCAAAAGTGAGATAAAAAAACCCAAGTCAGGTAGAAGGTTTTTCTCCATGCAGATAAAGGTGAGGAAAGGAATTATTTGACTCAGGCATACATCACTAACTCTTTCTCAGAATTAAAATCCGTTAATGGTCTTTATGGTTATAATTTTGGCATTGCAATCCTCTCAGATGCTTTATTCTAGTCCCAGTGCAGCTACTGATGGTAGCTGGTAGCAGGAACCAAGCTAGATCACCTTGGAGCATTTCTGAAAAGTCTCACAATTGTATTTAGTGTAACACAGGGTACATCTATACTCAGCAGTACCTATTTTCAATGTTTACATCTGATGTTACAGAAGGACAGTTGTCATTCATTTTGATAATGCATACATACTGCATTAGCTCTTTCAGGAAATCAATTCACTATCAATTAGCAAACCAATTCAAATCAGATTATAAAGCCAGACGACAGAACTGCAGATGAAGAAATCTGTTTTTTCTGCAATTTCTTTTCAGTACTTAAAATTTCAAACCCTACTATGCCAATTTCAACTTGAGTAACATGTGGATTCTCAGTTCATTCTGTAATAGACTGTATAATTCTTTCCCTATCTCATCTGTTATGATGCTGAATTTGGCACTGGTCCTTATTCTAGCCATGAAGTAGATGTTTAGTAGGGGTAGAAACACCTAGCTGCAGTAGACTGACTTCTGTTATTCACTTAAACTATTCTGGAAACAGTCAGCAGCTCTACTGTGGCTAGAAGAAGTTGTGCAAAGCTGTGTAGATCCTCTAAAGACAGAGAAGTCATTCCATAGAAGCTGAGACTACAGTCCCTTGAGCCAGTTGTAGGCCTGATGTAGCTCCGCAGGAATGAATGGAGACACACCAGAGACTAATTTAAACACATTTCCACAGCTAAATGGAAAAAAAAAAGTCTGTATTGCCTGCTATAGCAGAGCTGAAAGACACTATTCTTTTGAGTATCATCTTGCAGAGTAAAGAAAAGGCTGGTGATTTGACCCAGAAAGATTTAGACGCAAGATTTTTTCTGATTTTCAAACCCTCAACATCACAGGATGCAAACCAGCACAAGAAACTCGTCTTTTATCTTCTCAATTTTCAGAACCAAATTAAAAGCATAGGACAAAATGTAAAGAAGTCTAGGTATTTTGAAAGATAAATCATTCTATGATTCTATGATCAAGCAAGATTATTGGTCCCCTAAAATTTCTTTTCCACGCCACCTTATTGAATGTACAGGTAGTTCAGAAAATTGTCTGTCTATAACTTCAATGAAATAAAGACTTCATGCCTTTATCATTAGGAGATAAGAAAGTTCCACTGCTCTTGGTCTGCTGAAGACAGTGGTGTCATGGAATCACAGGATAGTTTGGGTTGGAACGGACCTTTCAAGGCTCAGACAGTCCAACCCCTGCCATAAGCAGGGACATCTTCACCCAGCTCAGGTTGCTCAGAGCCCCGTCCAGCCTGACCTGGGATGTCTCCAGGAATGGGGGCATCCACCCTCCCTCTGGGCAACTTGGGCCAGTGTTTCACCATCCTCATTATAAAAAATTTCTTCCTTACATCTACTGTGAACCTAACCTCTTCCAGTTTAAAACTGTTACCCCTTGTCCTGTCGCAACAGACCGTGCTAAAAATTCTGTCCCTATTTTTCTTATAGGCCCCTTTCCATATGTAAGGCCACAATAAGGTCTCTGCAGAGCCTTATCCAGGCTGAACAACCCCAACTCTCTCAGCCTCTCCTCACAGGAGAGGTGTTCCAGCCCTCTGACCATACTTGTGGTCCTCCTTTGGGCTCAGTCCGACAGGTCTATGTGTTTTCTGTGCTGAGGGCTCCACAGCTGGACACAGAACTGCAGGTGGGACCTCACCAGAGCAGAGTAAAAGGGCAAATCACCTCCGCCGATCTGGTGACCAAGCCTTTTGATGCAGTCCAGGGTATGATTTGCCTTCTGGGCTAACAGCGCACATTGTCAGCTCATGTCCAATCTTTTGTCTATTGGCACACCTAAGTCCTTCTCCGCAGGGCTGCTCTCAATCTCTTAATCCCCAGCCTGTATTGATACCGGGGGTTGCGCCAACCCAGGTACTTTGCCTTTTTGCTCCTCAAGCTCGTCCATGCTTTATTGCTAGTTTGAAAGTTCTTGATTTCAAACTCCAGACATTGTTTCATGCTATACCTTCTTTTGCCAGACAAAATAATCCTTTATCATCTGATGATTTCTGTTCCTGTAATCGTGCTGTTCTTTCTGATAAGTGATGCAAACAATTAACAAAGACTACGTAAAATTTTATTGGTTCTTAACTATATTCTCTTCAATTGTTAACCTTTTTTTCAAATCTGAACACCACAACTGGTAATGATATTCCTCTGTGGATGACAACAACATGGTGCGGGGGCGTGTACAAATTTCTTCTTTGTTCACAACTGATCTGTTTCTCCTTCTAAAGACTCCATTCATCTGTTTAGTCCCAACACTGTAATATGTTTTTTTCCTCCGTTATGGCACTTTTCAGGAAGTCTGATTTGCAGGACATGTTCTGTTACCTTTAGACATCATCTATATTTTCACCACTAGATATATAGCTTTGCTGCAGCAGAAATAGTGTTTTATTTAACTATTTTAGCAACAATTTTAGATCATTCTATATTACATGCTCCCTGTTATTTGGGTCATTTTCAGGTAAATAGTAAAATCTATAGAGTGATCTTTTATTTCCTTCACAAACATAACTCCATTATATAAGTTGAGGATGGTGTCATTCAGAACACAGCTTACCACATTATCAGCCAAAGATAATAATTTCAACTTTAATCAACATTATTGTGGTTTAGCTAGTAGAGTTGTAATTTATATGATATGAGGATTCAAACTTTCACTCCTATTCGTATTTAACTAAGCCTTTTGATGACTATCTGAGATTTTTAAATATCTGAAATGTTTATCTTCTTTCGTAATAAAAGAAACATATAAATAATAAAGTTCTGTAGGACTTTACACTTGTTCCTTATGTTGTCTCAAAACCAGGGTTCTGTCACTCGGTGTGCAAAAAAAGCCAATTTGTAGCACACAGAGACAAGATATTGTTTATTATAGAGTTGTGCAAGTCTGGATGCTGGAATAAAACCAATAGGTCAGCAAGAAAGGTAACAGCCATTATATACATCCCATCACTACATTCACACCCTAAAGAGGCATATGATTATACATTTGCTTATTGGTTATTTCTTCATTTTAGTGTATAATGAGCAACATTCAGCTGAAGAACACTTTATCTAACAGTCTTGAGATCTGTGTTAAAGCTCACTAATTGTGAGGTGGAGAAAAGCATGCACTGCAAGAATTGTATTCTTTGTAGTTCATGGTTAGGTGTTTTGCAAATCACTCTTATCTTTTTCAGACTGACCCAAAACTGAAAGGATTTACATACCTTTAGGTTCACAATTACAGCCAGGATTCGTTATTTTAAGTGGTAATGACAACACTTACATTGTGAACTTTCTTGGGCTTTAACAGGATCCTGCCTCTGTAAGACTCCCATACACACAGTGACTTTAGGCACTTAATTTAGAAAAGTATACACTTTATGACACTGTTGTCATTGGCCAGTGAGAAAAGGCAGGATCCTTCAGAGCACAGTTAAAGCATCTAGTTTATATTTACTGGAATAATGTTTCAGCAAAGTCAGATATTTTTTTCCATTGATCGTGTTAGCTAAATCTATAGTGGTAAATCAGTTCTCAGTGGATTGTTCTAAACCCTATACTGTTCATCATGTGAGTTGACCAAAAGCAAAATTGTGTCATGGATGAGGTTAACAATCACTTCTTGGTCATCCCCTGGTCCTCTTTGCTAGTGTGGATATAGCTATAGAGACTGCAAAGGGACAACTTGCAGACTTAGTAACTTATATTATACGGTTAATATTAGGTATGGGGAATAGTTCCCCAGAAAACTTGTCTTGTTTGCAATGAAGATAACACAGTGATGACCTCTGTCTGCAAATATGTTGGTGAGAAAAAAACTAGCTAAGCTAATGGACATGGCTTATTGTGATGACTATAAACTAAAGTACTATCTGGGACATTAAAGAAAATGTCTGAGGACCAGAGCAGCAAGAATTAGTAGAAGAGAATTCTCTTGTACCCTAAATTTCAGTCATTGACTTTTATCTTTTTATGTAGTTTTCTTCAAGTGTTTCAGGTTGTAACAGTACTTTCTTCCTCCAATTCATCTCCAGGGCATCACATCTCAATTTTCATTCAAGCTGTCCCTCCAGCAGGCTCGTTACCTAGTGGTTTTACTCCTTTGGAGAAATTGAAACAAATTGCTCCTTGGACATATTTAAGCACACCAAAACCAAGAAAGTTTTTTTTCTTTTTTCTCCCAGGCTAAAATGTGCTTCTTGACTGCAGGTGCTTCTGGATTGAGCTTTCTCCCTGTTCTCTGGAAGCTCTGAGCATAGTCTCCTGAAAAACACCTCTCATCAGTTATCCCAGGTGATATTGTAATAGGTCTTGTGTCTCTTCCTTACAAAGTAAAATATCACAAACATTTCAGACATCATATCTTCTTTCTATCGCCAAGCTCCTATAGCTCAGAGTACTGATTAGATCTTTTATAACCCTTCTAGCATATGTTCTTCAAAACCATTGACCTACAGATATCCCTTCCTGTCCTAACTTTCAACAGGCTATATAGACTACTTTTGAAAAATTGCCCATTTGATTCCTGTTCAGAATAGTCTACACTGCAACCTTTTAATCAATCTTCCTTAGGACAGGGCTGAGAAGATTGTTTTAGCTGAATCTGGCTTCTTATTTCAGATGACTTTTTATTCCTTTATTTGGAAATTGTATTTTATTTTGTGGGTTCTTCTGGAAAATGTTCTTCAGGAGTTTTGTTTGTTTGGTTGGTTGGTTGGTTGGTTGGTTGGTTTTTTAAGTATTTCTGTCTAAACAGGAAATAATTATATTGTTTGAGTGGTTCAGATGTTTCTGCAATAAGTATGACCCAAAATGTTACAGTTGATAAAATAACTCCGGAATTTTCTCTGTTCTTTGTAAATGCTAGAAGGAAAGAGATGGCTGGTATGTGTGCTTTTAGGATGGCTGTATTGATTGTTTTTTTATGTGTTAATGTGGAAGCATACATGAATGAATAATTCCTTTAAGCACACTTCTTAGGAGAGCGTGTACAGAATAGTTCCGAAACTACAGGACTCATTTCAGATTACATAATATGAATTTTGTAAGCTGAAAGAAATAGAAGTGTAACAAAATGTATGTGTCATATTAGTAATGATATATATATGTATATACATGAAAATGTTTTTGTGGTTCAAAATCTATAGGGCATCTTGCCTGAGATGATCACTAAGTAAAAAGATAATTGATCTTACTGTTTTTAGTAATTGAATGAAAAACATAAATTGTTATTCTGAAGGTGATATTATCCATATTTATGCAAGTCAGATGTTATACTAAATAGCTTTAATCATGCATATGTCAGGCTGAAATTTTTAATTGAATTTTTAAGCAATCTTTCACAGTGACTTGGGGAAAATAATAATGATTAGTCATTACATTGATTACTACAAAAATTCTATCTCCCGTCATTTCTGTCAGAGTCTTAAAAATATCAGAGGTAACTGGTGTCTACCTGCCCCCTGTGAGCGGCATATAGAAAATTTATAATTACATACAGAACAGTAACAGTTCTATGAGAGACATATGGCTCTGGTATCTTTTTCTGTTTGCTGGGAGCAGCAGCACTTTATGGTTCAGTGATCTGTTAGATAATCACAAAATAAAACAAAAGATATCATTTGTTACAGAGAACAAGCCTCAATAATGCCGTTGAACTACAAAATTACTCCTCTGTAATCACTGGTTGTAACAAGATGTGAATGATCCCCATGTCATACACTGACACTGACATCATGCTGTCATTTACACTACTAAATGAATAATCATTTGCTTTCATATGAAGACACATTACTGGTGTCTCAGAAACAGCACTGTCATAAATTTCACTTGTATTTTATTCATATTTTTATTTCTTGCCTTAGGAAAAGAAGTTATCCAGCAAAAAGCCCCAAGATTCCAGCAAAAAAAAAAAACGAGCATTGCCAGAGTCTCACTGTGATCCTCACTGGTGTGCAGGGCAATAAAAACCAGCACTGGTCAGAGTTTAGCCTGTCAAGAAACTTAAGCTAAGAGGTTCCAGTGGCATCACTGTAACTGAGAATGGATGTGGTCCTAAACATCTCCCTAAATGTGTTAAACTGCATTTGCTTTCACTAAAATCAGGTATTTCTTTGAATATAAAGTGTGGACATTATCCTTCATCTTAGAAATCTACAATTTGGTCTGCCTCTTCTTGTCTGAATTTGGCCATTGTAAAAATATATCCTATTCACGTGTAAAACAACTTTTCTGCTTTAAAGCAATATTCAGGTAGATTATTGCAGTGGTAAACTTGCCATCGAGATAATTGAAGCATTGCCTGCCATTTTTCCATATCATTAACAAAGGAATTTAAAGTGCTTTGCATTCATTCAAGATGAAATTCCGAATGTGAAGACAGTCTAAGACTCTGGCTAAAGAGCGTGAGTCTGTTCTCTGACCCTGAGATGAGCAGTGATCATCTATCCGTATTCAAACTCTGAATTAATTTTACATCCCAAAGGAAGGTCACGACATCCAAGATGGGACTAATCCCTGGATTGTATTATTTCCTAAACCATTTCAGGAAACAAGACAGTGCTTGCCAAGTGTGTCATGGACCATGCTGGCAGCTGAACACTGGTTTCCAGTGTCTCTGCCAACGGCCCTGGGATTATTTAATGTACTAGGATAGATGTAGCATATGTGTCCTGATTACGCTTCTGAAGACGTGTAGATTTAAGATACACACTGATTTGCTGTCTTATGCCTATGAGTGAATTTCGCTCTTATTAATTAAAAACACTGAACAGGATTGTCAAACACAGTTGCCCAAACGTTGGTTTCATTTCATGCATTGAAAAAGTCACTCTTATTTTTCAAATGTAGAGTTTTCTTAAGGATCAAGAGTATATTTGCTCAGATATCACAGATCTTGAGTTTGGAATCTATGACTCTGAAGATAAAAAATCTAACAGCTGTGTGCAGTAAAGGTGAGAGGTTTCTTTAAGATGAAATGGTATTAAACACTTCAAGAAGTTTATCTAGACCATTTCTGCTGAAAATTTACAATGTTTGCATAACTGAGCTTTTGTTCTGGAAGGTTAATTTACACATTTATCACAAGTTACATCAACTACATTCATTTTTCTTTGGGATTTGAGGTTTTTTTAACTGTCTTTTCAAAGTATTGCACCAGAAACTGCTGAATTTTTAATCAAGAACCCTCCAGATTTTTAGGTAGACTTTTGTCTATCTTAATAATATACTTACATAGTAAGTAGTAAGTATATTATTTTTCATATAATGCTTGAGACTGTGAAAACTACAGAAAATATAACGAAGGATTTTGTTTGCTTTTAATTTGTAGCTACTTACTTCAATGCAATAACATATTTGATTTAACAGCAATATTTCAAAATAATATTGTTAATTACATAAAATTTTGTTGAAATTGCAGATCTGTTGATATTTGTGAATGTGAAGTGTTCATTGCCATCGTTATTCTTTTCTAAGGTTACCTTCTTCAAATGTCTTCATCTGAATATTTCTGAAATATTGTTTAATATATTTTGGTTTGTTAAGCATACACACACACTCATGAGAATATTCCTAGCTTATTGTGTATGTATGACTAGGTGTTCAGTGAACTGCGACAACACCTCTGATTGCTGGAAAAAACAACTCTTCCACTTCTGTGCCAGAGCAGCTGGAATACTGAACCAAAAGAATAGGAAGATATGTCAAAGAGTTTAAAATGTTGTAAGGACATAAGAATATAAAACTAACAGAGAATTTGCTGGTAAGTTGGGAAAACTATTGCACATTGACTTCACAACTATTACACATTGACTTCAAAACTGTTCCATGCAATACATTTTCCATCCAAATCAAGTTACCAGTTACTACCCAGAAGATTCATAGTTATTTCATTTTCTATATTTCTTAGTTTCTTTATTAAGCAAGATTTTTTTTTTGTTTTGTTTTGTTTTTACATTCTTGACTAGTCCTTCACATTGTTTCTTATCTTTTCTATAACCTTCTATAGGGCAAATCCAGACAAGAAACAGCAGACTTTGCCTTCAGTGTGGTGTTTGTTTGGATCTCATGTGATTACCTGCAACCCACCTTGTCTTCCCTCTATAACAAATTTAATTACACTCATTACCTATATAATCAAGGTTACCTATACCTATATAACCAGGTTACATTATAAGACCCTTAGCAGACATTTCAACAAAGCTGTAGTGACATTTTAATATCTGGGTTGCCCCAACCTCAGCACCAAGTTCTCTAAATTCCTTCATGTTTATCCACCTTTATCAGCTCTTCAGTGGCAAAAATAATGGATTTTCTAGATCCCTCTGTTACTGTTGGATACAATGGGAAAAACCCCTTACAAGCACCTATTATAATACAGACTAAATATTGAGAAATTTCATGTATATCTCTGTATTCATATATATGTATATAATTTTTTCACACATACGTATTGAAATAGAAGTTATGAGTAGTTGAGTACAAACATTTGGACATAGAATCATAAAACAGTTTGGATTGGAAGAGACATCTTTTAGTGTAATCCCCCTGCGATGAGCAGGGACATCTTCAACCAGACCAGGTTGCTCAGAACTTTGTCCAGTCTGACCTTAAATGTCTCTAGGGATGGGACATCTACTACCTCTCTGGGCAACTCAGGCCAGTGTTTCACTGCCCTCATTATAAAGAATTTCTTCCTTATGTCTAGTCTGAATCTAACCTCTTTTTATTGAAAACCATCACCCCTTGTCCTATCACAACAGGCCCTACTAAGAAGTCTGTCCTCATCTTTCTTATAAACCACCTTTCAGTATTGAAAGGCCACAATAAGGTCTCCCTGGAGCCTTCTCTTCTCCAGCTGAACAGTCCAACTCTCTCAGCAGAGCTGTTCCAGCCTCGGATCATTTTTGTGGCTCCTCTTGGCCCCTCTCCAACAGGTCCATGTCTGTCCTGTGCTGAGGACCCAGAGCTGGACCAGCACTGCAGGGGGGTCTCACCAGAGCAGAGCAGAGGGGCAGAATCACCTCCCTCCACCTGCTGGCCATGCTCCTTGTGATGCAGCCCAGGATACAATTGGCCTCTGGGCTGCCGGCTCACATTGCCGGCTCATGTCCAATCTTTCATCCCCCTGTATCCCCAAGTCCTTCTCAGGAGGGCTGCTCTACATCCCTTCATCCCCCAGCCTGTATTGATACCAGGGGTCGTCCAGGTCCCTCTGGGTAATATTCCATCCCGCAGGCATGTCAACCATGCCACTCATCTTGGTGTTGTCTGCGAACTTGCTGAAGGTGCACTGAATTCCACCATCTATGTCACTCATGAAGAGATTAAACAATATGGATCCAAGGGACACCAACATAAACAAGTGTATCTCCACATAATCTAAAATGACAACTAGGTTTGTCATTTCAGCACTCCAAAGTTTTCATAAAATGGATCCTAAGCCTACAGAAGCACTGAAATTTCTTAAGTTGTTTAGAATTTCTTTCTTGCTTCTAAATTTAAAACTAGGCTTTTGGGGCACAGGCTGTACTTTCTCTGGGGGTGTAATTGTCATGTACATATTAATATATGCAAATAAAATTGGAGTTTCAACAGCCACTATTCCTCCAAAGGTTACATTCTCTAATTAGAGTCAAGCAATTAGTTCTAAAAAGTTTCTTTTTTTTCCTTTCTTTTTCTTTTTTTTTTCCTATAAACCTTGCATTTCCTTAACAGTAAAGTTGAATCTTGGCCTTTGTTTTTGTTTCAAGATATGAAATAATTACAACTATACTTTCATTTCATCTTGCCCACTAATTGCCCTCTTTTAACACACATTGTTTCAAATAGTGCCTCTTTGAGATTTTATAGCTGTCTAATATGTACATGAGTATAGGTGCAATGTTAAAACAAATTGAACTGTTCTTTGTCATTCTGACACCTTAAATCCCATGTTGCTGACTGATGTGACTGGGGAACCAGCAATAACTAAGTCTCCAGGCTTGATCTTTTTTTTTCTTAACAAAAAAATAATCTCAGTTTGATGTAGGAATAGTGTGACCCACTGAGTGCTCTCAAAGATGGATGAATAGTTGAACATTTTTCTTTCTCTAGTATGGGATCTTAAATTTTAAAATAAACTGTATTTGACCTTAGCATGACTTTCTGATCCCTTCTTGTAAATGGACGAATCAACAATGATCAAATGCAAAAGGTCAGACAGTGAGAACAGCAAAGCGATCCATGTAACTTTGAATGATTCATGGTATATGATCATTTTTATAATAAAAAAGAGTAAACAAATCATTGTAACATGCCTGTCAGTTTGTCATCTGAAATGAGTACCCATATCCACAACATGTAACTGGAGCCTAAAAGAGTCTGTTCTCCCAGCATCTCCCTACAGGGAGATACAGGCAACTCCAGAGGGTAAGTCATCACCCCCAAGATGCACATTTCCGTCCAGTGTGCTCGTCTCTCTTTCTCCACTGACTATTTGTAGAGCTGAGAGTCAGCAGGCTTGTGTAGATCCCTCAGTTAAGTGCCTAAAAATGCCAATTCCCAGCAAGGAATGAAAGTGTCTTCCCTGTGTGGCACTTCGGCAGTCAAAAGTAATAGTAAGTTCTTCGTTTGCGGGAACCAGTGGGCAATAGATGGAGGCTTTAATCTACAGGATGTGCATGGATGTCCCATGCATGAACAGGGTGAACTGAGCCAGTAGAGTTCGCCCTTCAACCTGTCCCACACTTCCGGGTAGTATAAAGAGAGGTAAAAATACCCACCCAAACAATGCAAGGCAAAAAAAGAAGCCCCAAAGAGAGTTGCAACAGGGTTGAGGAAATGAAGATGTGACATATGTAGGCAAATATGCCAAGGACTTGTCAGGATGCACTTCCCAGAAAGAGAACTCAGATGTCTACAGCAATCTGAAGCAGCAGCAGCAGAAGAAAGTGACCTAGGGGAGCCAGACAGAGCTGAGGAGGTTGGGAGCCCTTGAGGACTAGCCAGGATGAGTGCCTAGGGAGAAAGAGAGTCCAGTGTTGCCAAAATGTCTCATTACTTCTGTTCAGAGATACCACGACACTCGGAAAGGGCTGGAGGACAATTTTGCAATCAGCCTTTTTTTTCTTTTTTTTTTTCCTTCTGTTTTTTTCTTCTGGGGAGGAGGAGAAGAAGAGTAGATGAAGGGAAGGAAAGGAAATCCAACCTTTTTTTTTTAGTTTACACACCAGTCTTTGCTTAGGGCTGTGCCTTAAGGCACAATATAGCCCATACTGATTATTATAACAATTTTAGGCTTATCCCCACTTCCAGTAAATTGGTACACTCATACATGTACAGACATATCAGACGTGATAGTGACTGCATATTTTTAAAGAAACTGATACTGCAAGCACCAGCAGGCATTCATCACCCCGTAAGATGACAAAAATGGCAGTATCAACCTCAGCCAGAACCATGGATCCACTTATCTTCCCACCTGAACAGGAACATCGTAGGCTCTGCATTAGATGGTGGTTGATGTTCACAATCTAAATCCTCACATCCTTGAAACCTAAGTCAATCATTCAGTAGGTAGGCAGAGAAAATAAAAAGATAAAGGCATCTTTGGAGGATCCTTTAATGCTGCATACACATTTTTTTTTGTTGTTTGTTTTTTTGTTTTTAACTAAGAGAAAATACTTAACAGATTTATTGTGACAATTGCATTTTTTGTGGATTATCTTTTTTTAAATATATCTTCTCATGCGTAGTAGTATTCATTTATTCAGTGCTGTAGTGAAAGCATCAAGAAAACAGTCCTTCAACATATTTTTTCCTGGTAATTGCAGATGCAGTATGAGAGGAAAATACTTTGTTCTTAAGCACTGCATCAATGTTTACCAACAATTCGGGCATTCAGTAGTAAAAGAAGGATCTACTTGCAGAGGACAGATTTAATCATAACTTTGCACTGTCAGCTGTTGATATAAACAAAGCTCCAGGGTACAAAAAAGATGATAAATCTCTCTCTCTCAAAACATGCCTCTTCAGCAAGGCTTTACATTCTTTCTCCCAGGCAGGTGACTTCATGAGAGCGGCTACTACTGGAGTCTTTGCTCTCTAGAAGACATTCATGTAATTGGATGACTGTCAGTAGCCAAAAAGCATGGAGAAGCAGCCTTAGCTGCAGCTACAGTATTGTTTTGGGGGCTGCAGTTTATTTGGCACTTCCCTATTCTGTGAGAATAAATGCTTTTCTGCACACCAAAGAGTAAGTATTGACTATCTGAAAGTTATGCATCCAGACGCACTTCTAAGATGTAAGTGCTGAAGTAGCTTCATGAGGCAATGGTACCGCTTCTCAACTACTTGGCAATTTCTTGCCTTTTGTAAGAGACAGCAGCTCCCAAACTCTGATATTGTCTACCAGAATGCTTAGTATCTAATTTGGGAAAGAAAACTGTAAACATCCCACCTTTTTTATAAAGATTCTCGATCCTTAATCCCCAGCTCACTGCACATGAAACCACACTCAGGTGACATAGCCCTCAAAACTACGTTGCGTCAACCATGAACCTGCTGATGTCGGCTGGGGGCAGGGAATGGATTACATGGCCTCTTGAGATCTTTCCCAGTCTTGTTTTCCATACCTTTGTGAAAGGAGCAGCAGGAGATGGGTTCATTCAGTTCAACCACATGGGATCTTCCCTCATCAGGTTTCTGTGGAGTCAAGGTGCAGCGTAAAGCTGTCATCCCTTTGGGTAATACACGGGGGGCTGGGACAAGGCAAACACCATCTGCTCTTTCTCCTTGGCACCGCGTCTTCACAGGCTCTGGGAGGTGTATTCGTACCTCCATGTGGAGTTAAATCAAGATCTCACTCATCAAAGATACTGTAATAGTCGGCCAGAAATCTAATATAAATGTCAAGCAGTTGTTCTCTGAAATATCATAGGCGTTGTTTGCCATATTGCTGCCTTTACCTTTCTCATGCGAATTTAGTTAAAACTGGTAAAAAAGTCTTCCAAAAGAATACAGGAGAATGCTGACTGGGCAAAATGAAACTTTCTTCAATAACATGACAATTTTGTCAAAATTTTCAAGGTAAAGTATTCAAATGTTTGGTTTCATGAGGAAAAACAAAAAAAAAGTAGGGTCCTTCACTTCCACTTTGTCATGTATTATAGATTATATCATGCAAACATATGTAGAAAAAATGCAATATAAATGCCACAACAACATTGCCCACATGAAAAGCTCAGAAGTTCTCTAAACAAAATATTTTAAAATGGATTTCATTTTAAATCTCAACAGATTTCAGAATCTCGAAATTTCTCACACACATCAAAAAAAAAAAAAAATCCAGAAATTGATGAAACTTTATGTATCCAACTGAAATTCTGCAGAGGCAAAGTGCAGCCCTGAAGGTCATCTGCATTTTTGTCAGTGTTAAGCCAGAGAAATCCTTCTTATAACTTGCTAAATTTCTTCACATCTAGATTCTGGATGCATAAAACATGGTTTAAGACCAAACCCATATATTTGTCTATTCAGGTGAATAGCTGCTAAGTCTTGGAAGAGGCTACACTATTATAGTATTTCTCATCTTATTTAAATATTTCTGAATCTCCTGGAGTTCCACTTTTGTGCATGCTCAGAATTGTTCCTGTGTGATTGCTTTGATACCACCCTCACAGCAATATACTCTGAGGTGGTTGAACTGGCAGATGTTTTCAGATTACCAGTTTACCAGTTCAGACGCACACTTCATTAAGTGGAGATACAGACACTTTCTATTGAGAAGAGTGACAATGTCCATCTTTCATATTATAATCCAATGGTTAGAGCACAAACATGTGGGAAAGAGGGCCATCTTCCTTCTCAAGGACTCAAATTCATTTGCTCTTCATTCAGAAGAGAAGCCATAGCATCTGGTGGGTTCAAGCTGCTGCTGCCTGAGCTAATTTTTATTTCACACGGTGACTTTTGAAATGATGTTTAGTGTCAAGACAAAAACACCAAGACCATTTACTAAGCTCTCATTGTAAACTAGTAATCTGCACGACTGACCTCAAGCCAAGAAGGGAAGAAAATCCAAGTTTTCTAGTTTGGAGGGAAGACTACATCCAGCAGGTTACAATATAAAAGATGGGTGGAAGGATCTCTACATATGTTGAAAGCAAAAAGACTGTCTCCCCAAAAACTAAAAAAAAAATAAATAAACTCTCTGGAGAAGACTGTGGACTGTAAAAGAACATGCTTGACCCCAGTTCTGTCCAGTTACCAAGCTCTGGAGACCAGGAGGATCTCAGAATCCCCCTGCAAAGCCAACCACCTCCTCAGAAAGACACATTCCTTATGTTTTGTCTTTCATACCTGAGGTGCACAATTTTCCCTAATCAGTATATAGGGAACTTCAGCATATAGGACACAGTTATGGTGTGTGTTACACACTTAATACCAACAAGGGAGTTGTCCATGATATATTGACCTAACCATTCTCCAGGTGTCTTCAGCTGCTGACTCCTCTGCTCATACTATCTGTAATGATACAGGAAATCCATTGAATTGGTTGCATGACGCAAATGAAATTGAACCTTGATGCTAGTTCAGAGTACTATGCTTTTCATGGGGGGTATCTATAGAGCAGTAGAGTTATTTCTTCAGCCATGTTGCTCATATTCTACGTTACTGGAAACTTCAGTAGAGTTTTTCTCCTAATTTACATTGTATTATAAGAGTTTAAAGCCCCTTTGAAGAAGTGAGGCTAGAGAAAGGTTTTGGAAGATGAGAGAATGGACAAGACGTTATATCATCCCTTTCATTCTTTAGATTTGAAGGACATGTGAGATTCAGTAGAGCCAAACGACAGTCACAGTGTTTGGATGCATTCACTTACGAATTACGAATCATATGGAGAATTTTTCCCCTCCAGTGATTAAGGGACAGACTTCAGGCGTCTAATATTAAACTGAGGTAAATTATCTTAGTTTAGTTTCTCTAACACCGCTGAAGCTTTGACAGTTTACACAAGCTGCTCACAGATGTCAGCCGCTTGCAAACACTGCCATTGTAAGCCAAATTTTAACGGGTGACCTATTGATTAAAGGCTTATGTGTTTCTACTGTCCTGTTCCTAATCCCTCTATCAAAACTGTTTTGAAGAGAGTACTTTTTGAAGCATGCAGTGTTAGTTCCCAGTAAAAAGAAGGGCAGTCTTTAAAAAGGAGGTTTTAGTGATCTGGTAAAGATTTCCATTTCATCAATTTTGCTTGATTAAACTTCTTTGGGTCTTACCAAAACATAAGTTACAGTAGATCATGACAGCAACGTTGAGGACTAGCTTGGAAATTGTGTCAGATCTTTGACCAGAAAGCTCCTGAATTGGTTTCACTCCTATTAAACTAACGGATACAGCTTTGTGTCTGCAAGAGATGTTTTGTTCCTCTTGACGTTGCATGTTGCAGGACCCCTGCTGAGGCATTCTGTCCAGTTTTATTGTTTACAGTTTATGTGTTGCTACTGGGCTGTCAGTTGGAAGCATGGGGTTGGTTAGATTGCATTGTCATGCAAATGACACCCAGATTTACATATTACCCCAGACTAATATTCATTGTGATGTCTCAATAAGGTTGTCTTTGATGGATAATAATTTTTCCAGGACTACAGTCTTCTTTGAAAGTGCAAATTAAACAGAAGCCCCGTTAATAGGATTTCAATAGTCTTTAAATGCTGTCAACTGTTCAACTGCATTGTGGTGTTTTAGGGTCGAATTCTGCCATCCAGACTTAAGTTGGTGATTAGTGACTGCTCTGCAAATAACCTACTTATAGATAAAAAAAGTCTCAGAGCAAGCCCAAGTGCTAGAACCTGATCTTGCTACAAAAAAACACTGGAGAAGTACAGACAATTTTGATGAACTTTTCACTTAGTATAGATATGTAATTCAAGAAAACACAACGAAGACCTCACAAAAGTTCCATCAATACAATATCTTCAGTGCGATATACTGCAAAGAATGGAATATTTCAACTTTGCGAAGGAAGACTACTAAAGAGATTATATTCAATGGTCTATACACCAATGAAATGACAGTATCCATCCTTTTAGTGAGCTTTGGAGATGTAGATGTACCCTACCTTAACTATCACTGTATGACTATAAGATGGTCTCTTCAATATCAGCCCTTTTCAGTAACTTCTCTTAGTAGCAGGAAGCACAAGGAAGGTGTTAGGAGAAATGTAATCTCTGTTTAACATCTCCTGTTTCACCAGGGACTCTGCCCTTCATCCACACTCCATACCTGGGGGATGTTCTCACTTTTATATCGTTCTTTCATCCTGAGTTTCTGTATTCGCTATTCAGTTCCTGACAACTGGGGTTCCACACCTATGTAAGAGGATTAGCTAGTCTTCCATGCAGGAAATTATTTAAATTTTGTTTGTGCTGCTGGGAAAAGTATGTTCCTGACCACTGTATCTGAAATGAGACTGGCATACTTTTCTTTGGGATTTCCAGAAAAATAACTGCTTTTACTGTATTATACTGAGTCAGTACAGTGCAAGGAAAAGGAAAGAAAATGTCTTGACCATGTATTGATTTCCATGTAGTGTATGCACACGAAATCCACCGCATCATTAAAGCAAGAGACCCATTCCACCTTACCTCAATGCAAGAGAGAGGGACAGAAACTTCTAATAAATGTTCTCAGTTCTGAAATTCCAACAAAGAAAATTATCATGTATGAAGAGAGGATATCTCTAAGGGCGGACACTTACAGGGTACAGGGTAACATTTGTCTGACCCAATTAAATGTCTACAACTTATAAATTTATCTATGATCTAATGACTCTAAATTCGGATTTTAAACAGAAGAGAAAAAAAAAATTCAGAACAAACAATCCCTAAAAGATTTCTGTTACTTTATCCTGCTTGTTTACTTTCTGTTTGTCTATCTGTCTATTAAGAGATCCTAAGGTGATGTGCTCAGATGTAGTTGTCTACATTCTATTTTTATTTAAGAGAGGTGGATCTATCTTATGATACCTTTGTAGACCTTCAGCCTGGCAATGTTCTTGCTACATGTAATAGCAAATTCTAAATTTCTTCCTTGGAGCCAGAACCTTCATAGAACTGTTCTGCAAATGCGGATCTTTCCCAGATAATCATGTAAGAGTTTGCAGGTTTTGTTTCAAAGTCATCCAGAATCTCTCTCCAATAGCTGAATCCTTAAAGAGCCCTGTGTTGAAACAACATTGTCCAGCTGAGTTATTAGCCATTTATCAAGATCCAATGACTATTAACTTTCTAATACCTAACTCCTAATTTGTATGGATATGGTATAGTATGTGGGATACGATATGTATATGATACAGTATGTGACATAGTGTAGATTCTTTCCCATTTAGAAGTTAAACGTAACCTAGCACCTAACCCAAACATCTATTATGATGTCACTCCTAGGCCAGTCAAAGGAGTGAGATAATTCATCTTACCTTCATCAAGCTGAAACAAATTCTTTACTGGTAGTGCTCATCCCTCTTCTCTGACAAGAAACTTAACTTTTAGATAGCAAATGTCTGTGGCTAACTAACTCTTATCAATATATGTTATAATATCAATATGTAGAGTTATCATCCTACTTAAATGCTTATCCTCAGCAAGAGGTAATCCCTATTTCTTTGCCCTTTCCACCCAAGAAACCTTAGAAATTAGCTGTTATCTGTGAGATTCGTATTATCATTCCTGAGAGCTAAATGGGAGGTATCACATGCCTCTAGCCCAACAGAGAAATACAGATTTCTCGAAGAGGATTAAGGATGTGCTATAAGCTCTTTCTCCCCATGCAGCAGCAATGACTCCCTGCCGGATGAAAACCTGCCCTTATGGAAGAGAGAGGTGAAATTGTTCTGGATTTGAAGAGCATTAGAATTTCAACTAGTAATTGTTCTGTGGTGAACTGAGAAAGCAGGAGCAGAGAATTATGGGTATTGATAACTGGTGCAAAAAAACAAGCAAAACATACAGTCTTTGATATAGCTTTATCAATTACAATGCTAACTTATTATTTTCCTCGGCTTCATTAATCTGAACTAATTTGAGTGGGTTCCAAGCTTGCTCTCTCTCATTCCCAATTAACCCAGTGGCAATTATCACTGGCTTTAGTCTTTAATATCTAAAAACTCTCTTTTACCTCTTGAAAGAAGCTTTTGAAATCTGAAAATGCCAAACCAGCTAATGTTTTATTTAAGCATAGAAAATGAACTTTGGGTTATTCCCCTTGCCATAGGTTAACTAATTATTTATGAAAAAGGGAACGAGAGAAAGGAGAGAAAAAAAGAAGAAAAGGAAGATTAATATCAAAACCCAGTTGAGCTGCATACCTTAATTCATATGTTAAAAAGTTTGTTTCCTTTGTCTGGGCATTCAGTGTATTCTCAATAATTGTCCCTGCTAATTTTGGTTAATATAGCTACATTTATATTAATAAATTTGCATCTATTCTAATAAAAGTAACATTCTCTGGCCCTAAGAGTGGCCGATACAGTCTGGCCATGTCCCTGAAATAAATTGGCTGGCTGTAAAGTGCTTACTGGAAACAATTATTCATCCATTACAATCCCTAGCACTCTTGGGAATTTTCCAGGTCAGTGTTACCTGGTCCAGGCCAAAAGTGTCTCAGGGTCTGAGATAACAGATCATGTACCAACAACCAAGTTTCAGTGCTTGTTCTTAAATGCTAACAGCACTTTGTTATTTACAAAGTCATAATTGATGTATCTGATGCTGACATAGCAGTAAATCTAGAATTTAGCTTGATTTCTCTTAGGACACCAGTGAAATTTCTACTGACTTGATAAGTTGGAGTCAACCCTTACATTTCTTGCATTACAAAATAAACAATTTCATTACAACATAAACAATTTGACTGAAACAAATAGTATGTATGTGGTCTAAGCCTGGACCTAAACAGGCCCAGGATGTCCAGGTAGGAGTGGTAAGGTGTGGGAGGTGGAAGGTCAGTGTTTTACATGTATTACAGCAAAAATGTCACTTTACATGTTAAGTGCATGGACAGATGGAATTTCTTGAAGTTCCTGCAGGGGAACACATGCTTATTTGGGCTTGAATATAAATTAAAAAAAAAAAAAAAAAAAAATTCATATATTTAGATCTAACTTGACTCAAACAGGTAACCTACCTCTCTTTCCCTCTTTCGATTTGTTGACCCTTTTCATGCCAGTGCAATGGTGTAAAGGCAATTGGACTGTTGATTATTGTTTTGGAGATAGCCTGGACATGAAAAAAAGGTAAAACAAAGGAAAGAATGTCGTTATGACAAGGGAGAGAGAAAGCATCACAGACCAGCAGTAGCCAGAAACCAATTTAGTTTACATTCTTCCATGACAAGGGAAATTAAAAGTAGTCAATTTGATATAATGATATTGTAATTATAAGCAAAAAATATATATTAAAAAAAAAAGTCGAAAAATTAAGAAAGAGGTACCTTTGAGGAATCCCCTTTGTCTTCTGGGTCACACCTTGATCAGAAAAATTGTGAGCCAAAAGCTATTAATCTCATTGAAACTCAACATCATTTTTGCCATTCTATTTTGTTTAATAAAGCAATAAAATTGTGCAGTCTGGATGACTGGAATGATCTCTCACCACCTTTTACCACTAACTCAACAACTCTACTTGCTGGGATAGCAATCTCACCTATACCTGTCAAAGACATTGGTGTCTTCAGTTGTTTATAGCCATCAGCTGGAGATTAATACTCCCACAGCCCTGCTACTAGCAGGCAGTAAGTCAATATATCCTAATCTGTGTCACAGCAAAGTCAGTCAAATGAGCTAAAAAGCTTTATTGTCATGATTTATACAGAGAACAACTTAAATTGCACTGAAGCAGGTGAGGAGTATTCACACAGTCCTTTCTACTGTCTGCAAGTAACAGAATTAATCTCCTACTTGGATGATCGACAGAGCAGCCTGTAGGTAACAAGGTTTAAAACTGCATTTATTATGCACAAAGTGAACACAAGTCAGAGGACTGGGACACCTCTCCTATGAGGACAGGCTGAGAGAGTTGTGGTCGTTCAACCTGGAGAAGGCTCCAGGGAGAACTGATTGCGGCCTTTCCAGACTTAAAAAGGGCCTACAAGAAAGAAGGGGACAGACTTTTAGTAGGGCCTATTACAACAGGACAAGGTGCAATAGTTTTAAAGTAAAAGAGAAGAGGTTCAGGTTAGACCAGAGGAAAAAATTTTTTAAAATGACAGTGGTGAAACACTGGCCTAGGTTGCCCAGAGAGGTGGTGGATGCCCAACCCCTGGAGACATCCCAGGCTGGGATGGCCAGGGTGGATGGGGCTCCGAGCTATCTGGTTTGGGTGAAGATGTCCCTGCTCATTGCAGGGGGGTTGGGCTAGATGACTTTTGAAAGTCCCTTCCGATCGAAACTATTCTATCCTTCTGTGCTAAGTCCAGAGTCTGAATGTGAGAGCCTATGGGGTTTATGAGGGTTTAGTTTTCCTCCTCTAGGATCGCAACCATTTCCATAGATAAGTAAGAAGAGAGATTTGAAAATGTGAATAACTTAGTGCCAGAAAAAAATCAATTAAAAATATGGAAGTGTATCACAGGAGTGTATCAATATTTAATCACCAGTTTAAAGGAAAAAACTAAGTACACATCTTTCTGACTTAAGCTTTTCAACATTTCGACTACAGTGAATGATACACAAAGTGTTACAGAGATCAGCAGAACACAATTTAGAAAACCAGAAGTGTTTCAATTGTATCAGGTGTTGCAATAGAAAGGAAGATCCATTGAAACCACCTGTTTTACTCAAGTCACGCAGTGGGAATGCATTTAGATTATAACAAATGATTAAAATTTCTTTCAGTAACAAGCTGCCATTCATCTCTGCTGAAGGAAATGTGTATCTAACTGTCATGGACTAGTTTCTTCCTATAAGAAAAACAGAGAACCCAGGAAAGAGATCCATGGTCTGTTTTGGGAGGCATAGGAACAGTACATTATCCTTTGTACTGTTTTCCTAACAGAGGTAGTTGCAAGACCTCGAGGAATTGTTTCAACGAGCTGAATTCTAGTAATTTCTATCAATTGCAGTGATGCCTGGCTATGGGACATTAGCAGATCCTTAAATACTAGGGAGTAGTAAACATGCAAGGTAAAACAGATTTTAAGCTCCATATAAGCATAATCTGTGTTTTTTCATTTTCATCATCCTCTAGGTGGGCTTAGGTAGAAATATCTTGTGCACCAACATATACTAGGCTGAGAGCATCCCCTTTGAAATTTAACTATATGTGGACTCTTAAAAGGAACAGCAATCCATAGCCGTTGGGAAAAAGCCAATACACTGTTTTTTGGAATAAGTTTAGATAGCAATTTCAAAACTTACAGAATCACAGAATGTTTGGCATTGGAAGGGACCTCTGGAGATCATGCAGTCCAACCCACCTGCTAAAGCAGGGTCACCAGGGCAGATCATACAGGATCACATCCAGGCAGGTTTCAAATGGCTCCAGAGAAGGAGACTCCACAACCTCTCTGGGCAGCCTGTTCCAGGGCTCTGGCACCTCAAAGGAAAGAAGATCCTCCTCATATTCAGATGGAACCTCCTATGTTTCCAACTGTTCCCATTGCATCTCATTGAATTTTTGCTTAAGAAAAAAGTTCTTTCTTAGAAAAGAATAACTTTCTCGGGGAAAGTTGTTCACAACAATTTTTCAAAACAAAAGACTTTTTCTTCCTTTTTCTTTTTTTTTTTTTAAGTATGAAATGTATCTTGGGAAACAACTCTGTTAACTGTCAATATCATGAGGACAGAGGAACAAGCAGGAAGCCAAGCAAAGCCTCTTCAGAGACACTTTCAAAATGATGTGCTCCCTCCCTAGAGCAGCAATCTGAATCAGAGTCCCCCTCTTGTGCTGCTCCCACTAACTAGGTCTAAACTGTATTTCAAGCTCAGAGAGCTAGCAGAACCATGTGGACACCTGTAGACAGGCTACAGGCATCCTGCAGGCAGCAATCCACAACATTAGAGCTGGGTCAGGCAGCATGCTCTGTCTGACGTGGCTTCCTGCCTTCCACCCTCAGGCAAACCTCTGAAATGACTTTTCTCTCTGGGTTTGAGGCACCTGAACCAGGTAAAGTGCAGGGAGAGGAAAGCAGGAGATCATCTGGCTGGGGAGAAGGCACAGAGCAAAGTTGCAAATAGGGAGGTGTGCTTTAAAGGAGATACCTGGAGGACAAGGTCCCACCAGGTTGCACCTCCTCTCAGCTCGCAACACGTGGTGGTGGCCTCTGTCTTTGATCCCTGACCCTCTATGCCAGAAGCTGCTTCTCAGATAACCGATCAATCTGACTAGCTGCCATCTACCACACCAGACATGGAGCAGAAGAGACACATTAGTGTTGTGATGCAAATAAGGAGTAGAGAAAACATTCATCAGGAAAATGTGTGAGATGCTGGAAGTTTAAGTAAGACAAGAACACATACAAATATCAAAAGAATAACAACATTTTCAGCTGAATCACTTTTCCTTCCATAAAAAATGATCCTGACAAATGGAAACACAGTATGAGACAATATTACATTCTTTTTTCCAACATTTTTCAGTAGAACACAGTCTTTCGGAAAAATTCTTTCTCATTTTGATTATTTGGAAATTATGCATTAAAATTACCTCTCCAATTAAATTAATTCTGAGCATATACACATAAATATATATACTTTCCAATGTTGCCTCCCTTTGCATTCCAAAAGATAAATAGATACATTTTGATGTCTACATTTTAGCATTGCATATACATACATACATGTATACATTTTGTTTTAATATTGATACTATCAAATGGAAAATTCCAATTACTGAGAAAATCTTCTCCTGTATAATTCATATTTCATGCACTATTTTTTTGTGATTTTTATTTCAGAATGTCTTAGTAACATAATCCTAGCTGTTGAGTGGCATGAGTGAAGAGAGAATTAATGCACATATTTCTCATTTTTGAATGTTTTTTTTTTTTATTTTCCCACTATGGGGGAAATAGTCACTGTTATCTACAACCATCTATATCCATGTTATAGTGTAGCTTTGTGATAAAAAAACACTGGCAGCCATGAAGCTGTAGTGAATTCCCTTTTCCCCCTCCCAAAGACCACTGATTTTCACCTATCTACTACCTTCTCTTCAGACACTAATGTTTGTGGTATCACACTTCAAAGAGCAAGAGCTATCCCTGCTTTTTCTTGGGACATATTTTTTTTCTGGCTCAAGATTTAAATCATTTTGGTGAGTATTAAGACCTGTGGAAGGAAGAGGGCATGCTGGACCATGAAGTGAGAAGAGGAGAGGAGAGGAGAGGAGAGGAGAGGAGAGGAGAGGAGAGGAGAGGAGAGGAGAGGAGAGGAGAGGAGAGGAGAGGAGAGGAGAGGAGAGGAGAGGAGAGGAGAGGAGAGGAGAGGAGAGGAGAGGAGAGGAGAGGAGAGGAGAGGAGGGGAGGGGAGGGGAGGGGAGGGGAGGGGAGGGGAGGGGAGGGGAGGGGAGGGGAGAATGTATGGATCAGGACCATCCCTCCCAGGAAGCAGCAAGTTACAATATCCTAATCTTTGATTTTTCATCTAAATGTTTGCATGAAAATGCAGCAGGTGGAGGATGGGGACAACTCCCTGGCTTGGTGGGTGTTGAGGAGAGAGATTTTCTAAGAATCATAAAATCTAAGCCTCGTACTGAACTTTATCTTCAAAATGGTGCCTTGGTTTTAATAGGGCTATGTTAGTCCTGAGAATGAAGCAGTGTCAGAACCAATCTGTCCCTGAAGTCAAATGTCTTAATCTGGTAGTATTTCAGTAGCGTATTTTTGTTTGTTTGTTTGTTTTTGTCTAAATTCTCCCACACTTACTCCATTTTTACTTGCTGTTTGTGATTTTTTTTTCCAGCATGATTATTAAGTGTTAGTAGAATTATGTTGATGAATAATTTTCAGACATTTGGTTGCTCATGAGCTGTTTGCTGCTCCTATTTGATGTTTGTTATTCAAGTTGTATGATTAGCTCTGCAAGTCATGCATAATTCTTTCTGATTCTTCCTTCGAAGATTTTTTTTTAAGTAGATGATGAATAATGATGTCTCTAACAAATGTTTGGAAGCATGTTCTGTTGTACTAACATTTGTGAGAACATGTGAGGATTCACGAAATATTACATAAATGATCACTCTACGTCCATCTGAGCACTCACAAACTATGACTTTTTGTTCGGTGTTTCTGCAGCTTCTAGTACATTCAGGGTTCTTTGCTCGATACCCCATGATGATATATTCCAGCCTCTGCCATGGCCAAAATGTTAAAAAAGAATAAGAAAAATGTACAACGACCAACATTTTAAATTAATTATAAAACTTTTCCTTTTCCACAAACTGGAATTTTTAATATTTCTACCACTATATTGTGGTAAGTTTGCTTGCTCAGTTTTATGAACAGTTTCTTCTCTTAATTGGAACAGCTGGATGCTGGACCAGTCACAAAGCTTTCCTAATTAACTGTATTTTTCTGCACTATTTACTATCCTTTGATTTTTCTCCCACTAAGACTTCTTTAAAGGGAAAAAAGAAAATATTAGAAATATGTTTCAACCAAGTTTCTTTTTATTCTTTATGTTGTGTTTTTTATCCTTTGTTTCATGCTCTCATTACTTTCAAGGGAAAAAAACTTTTGATACTACAAAAATTAACCCCTGAAATAAGAAATAATTTACAAATATGGTAATAGCTTCATATTTAACTTAGGGGCCTTTGAATTCTCCCACCAGATATATCAATGTTATTTCAGTGGCATATCCAGTGGAGGGTTGCAAGGACTTTGCCACAGTTGAATGTGCAATCCCCAGGAAACAAGGATGTGTGCCTTTATTACTACTTCATGAAAGGGAAAAAGGAAGGTAAAAGGAGATCTTGTCAGTCAGTGAGGTGAGTGATTCCTACCTTAAAACATGCCTTTTCTGGGAACATTGCATGATCATCACACTATAAGGTATGAGGGTGCAAGATATATGAAAGCTCCAGGAGGATAGTCAGAAGATGCTGGAGCAATAAAAATTTCCACATCCAAATTTAAGGCTCAATTTAACAATCCCTGTCAGATCTAGCAAGACCTAAACTGAAACCGAAGGACTTTTAAACTAATATTCCAGGAACATATACCTTTCCGCTTCCTCTGGTAAAAGAACAGCAAGCTGCAGCCCATGACTATGGCTGACAGCTAAGGTGGCAAATTCATCAGTCACAGCAACTCAATTTGACAGGGATCATCAGCCCGAGTCCACTTTTCCACTTCTCCAGAGAGGAGCTCTAGCCATCCTGTACTGGCTGCAGTTTGAACCTCTATCACATCACCTTCACCACCTGAACTCCTGGAGACTTCTCGGCAATTTCTTTCTTTCCCTTGCTTCCCACTTCTGCCAAACCACCATTTTTTCTATTTTACATTTGCAAGGACTTAAAAAAGTAGATTTTCCTACAGGAAAGCAAGAAAAGTTGTTTGTTTGTTGTTTTGTTTTGTTTTGTTTTGTTTTGTTTTGTTTTGTTTTGTTTTATTTCCTCTTGATGGAAACATTGTCACAAAGATTAGCAGAGGCTAAGAGATTTAAAAAAAAACAAAGGTTAAAGTTTCCAGCTGCTGGTTTAATTTTGAAGTGATAAACTCCCCTGTCTCTCACTAATTTGATCCTGTTGCTTTGCACAGCATAGTAAATAAAACCCATCTAAAGCTGTACTCCCACCTTGGTTTGTGACAGAATAAACTTGTGGATCTCCCGTAAATTTATATGTTTTGTAAAAGTAGCTCCAAAAGTACAGGAATTTAAGTCAAATGTATTATTGTCATATTCTGGTTGTTAACGTCTGCAGAGATGAGAAAGCGTGTTTGCTCCGCCATGATGCCCTGTTACACTTCAAGCTTTAAGAAGACCTTTCTTTGGTTTGAATTGTTCGAATTCAGTATAATACTAGGATGTCTCCCTTAAAATGGAAATTATTAAAAATCAAGGCCTGCTGTTGCTTGAGTTTAAGGTATTTTTTGTTTATTTGTTTCATTTGGGGACCAGGAACATCACACTGTTAATTTCAATGACCTCCCAAACACAAACTGGTTTGTTTTCTGAGTTCCCAACAAAACTGCAAATAAAAAGAATAATTTATCTCTAGGATTAACTCCGTCTTCATTCCCAATGTTTTACATTACCATTTCTAGTACATATTCTGGTCCTACTTAAAGAATGGCTTTGTTGCTATCACTTGTAGACGCCAAAACTATGAGCCACCAAAGGAACACCACCATCGAAAATCCCTGTCCAAACAGCAGTTTAACTCGGGGGACATTAGGGAGATCTCCTTACTAAACTTTGAATCAAGACCATAAACACTAGTTGCAATGCTCTAATAAAGTGCATTTTCATTGCTCTCTGCAGCTTCTTCCACACCTACTTTTAATGATCTGGTTTTACATACTTTATGTTCTGCAATGTTCATCCCAGACGGCCAGCACTGATTTTTGCTGGACGCCCACACTCAACATATAAAAGTCTGTTGCATGTATGACAGGAAAGTTACCTTCCTAGTGGAACATGAACTGGAAGTGTCATGTTCTCTTCTTCAGTTAGAGTAAGGATAATATGTTAAATGATGACAAGTTGCACACGCAGTACATCTCAATGTACTTTTTGCATCGCACAGAGGCTAAGGTGAACACTTTGACACATAACACACACAAACGTCAAACAGCCTTAAAAGTCTAGAGCAAAGGCAGTGCTGGAGAGGGAAAAGAAAACTCTCTGAAAATCAAGATCTGACTGGGAATGAAACTTAAAACAGATGAAGAACACTTAGAGTGAAGTGTGGCTTTGACAGCAAGTCTGCTGTGCAGGGAAGGAAAACAGAAAACTGTTTTCTCTGTGTTGAGCAGGGCAGGAGTTAAAATGATGAATAATCCTAATGAATAACCCCTGGAGGGGGGCTGTATGGTAGTAAACCAGATTTGTGTAATCTGTTC
Source organism: Patagioenas fasciata (assembly GCF_037038585.1). Taxonomy (NCBI): domain Eukaryota; kingdom Metazoa; phylum Chordata; class Aves; order Columbiformes; family Columbidae; genus Patagioenas; species Patagioenas fasciata. The sequence continues at coordinate 120,775,076 of NC_092522.1, read as the reverse complement.
TCATTTAAGTTCTGCTGCTGGTTTAAAGAAGTTGAATGAATTACTGAGATTCCTAATGAGACAAGCCTGTTTTTTCTCGAGATAATGGATATAGTAGCTCACAGTAAATAATAGTGACTTTAAATATTGCCAGTGTTAAATGCTATAAAGCTTAAAGTGTTTTCATCGGTTGGGAAAGAAAGGAGGTGGATAGGGCAGACCTCTTCTTCAGTGCATAAACAAACATAATAATTGACTGAATTCGGAACATTCTTTTTTTTTTTTAATGAAGAAAAAAAAGAGTACTAGCTAAAAATATTCTCCCCTGAAAGTTCTGTAGATCCTACAGAATAAATGTTGTAAACAAACTTTGTTCCGTGACTTTGAAGTCTTCCTAACCAGTTTCCCCCAACTTATAAAAATTAGACTATTTATAAAAGTGCATAAATTGTAATTTAAGTAAAAAGCCTTGAAATTTTTATCAAAAGCATTCAAATTAGTCTCTCCCCAGGTCAGCTAATGAGTTGTCATGAGCTGGCCTCTTACTGTAGTGCACCTCCTGCAGACTAAGACAGTGAACCATGTTTTCATCAAAGGAAATGCTCATTAGTAGAGCTTTCAGAAACTGATTTGATTATAGTTTCACTTGTTAAAGTGAAATATTTTCAGCTCATTAGGATGATTACGATTCAAGGTCATCTTTTGAAGCTAGTCCTGTCAATATAAGATAAATGGGCCCTCATCTTTTTCCCTTCTTTACGTCTGTGCTTTTTAAACTCTTCTGTGCAAAAGTTCCATAGCCATAATTAATTTTTAGTTCTTCTTTTACAAAGCTGCTTAAAAAAAAAAAATAAAAAAAGAGAACAAAGATTTTGGCTACCAAAAAGGCATTGAAGAACTATTAAGAGGAGGAGGAGGCTATCTTGTTTTAGAGAAATCAGAGAAAATCCTTGAAAAGTTCAGCTTTTGAAATCCAGATATTTTCTCCTTGACCTCTTCTAAAGTTTCTAAAAGGTACTTTGTACATATTTTTGCATGTATCTTTTAATCTCAAAAGTGTAAAACGAAACTGAAAAACCACCCAAGAAGTACTGGTGGCTTATTAGATATCTTTTCTTTTATGGCACATGATAAATTTAACACCTTTTAAAGTTGTTTTTTTTTTTTTTTTTTGGTCTCTCCCTTTATATTCACCACTTAATCTCTAAGTGGTTAAAGAGATATTTAAACATAAAGGGAAATACTATGAACTTCCATTCACATACTGAGAAATACTACATTTACACAGGGCTTGCAACTTAAACCTAATTGGTCAGATATTACTTCATATATCAACTTGAAAGACAAGGTCAGGAGGCCAGTTTTTGTGCTGAATATATCAGACTTGAAAGCTGCATATTAAAATGGAAAATCAGGCCAAAAAAAAAGCTAGATTTGGTCTCTCCAGTACTAGGCAAGTGAGTTTAAAAGTGACATAGATTTCAGTTCCCCATGGTGACTCTGAAAGCAGCTCACCAGTCTGGATTACCGGGACAGAGTGGGCTATGTATATGCAAGTGCTGGGGATAGAGGCTGGGGAGGAGAAAGAAGTGAATTAATAGACTTCCAGATTAACTGTCAAATGATAAATGATTAATCATTTTGTCAACAAATTATCCACAATGAAGCCTTGCCTTTACACCAAAGCAGGACCAATTATACCAGTGTAATTGCATCAGGGCAACCTCCCTAGCCAGAGCACAGTAATAGAACTATTTATCCAATATGGTTTACTCCCCAAAGGGGAATACTCTTATACAGCATCTTTAGACTGGTATGTAGCTGCATTCATTCAGAGACTTAAACTGTTATCTTCCTGATTAAAGAAATAAACTCCCCTGTAAATGAATTATGTGTGTGAATACAGGTTATTCTTGCTACTCACACTCTTAGATATCTTTTAGTAAGGATAAATATAAAAGCTAACAGGTCTAGTTGGATACACACCTTTCTCACTGCGAGTCCAACTCCAAGGAGCTGCTTCTACATTGTGGTGTAATAACAAGTATTTACACAATTAGTGAAATAACAAAGCTTAGCATCCTAAAGATTTGTGTCTTCAGGTTGAGTTCTCAAGTTGAGTCTCTTTTTATATCACAGACCTACCTAATCTAAGAGATCAATAGATCTTTTTTGTTTATTTGTTTGCTTCTTTGTGGTTTTTAGGGGTTTGTGTATTTTTTTTTTCTTTTTTATTCTTCTTTTTTTTTAATAAATGGGGACATCGACATGCAAATAGAGCTACAATGTACTACCAACTCCCTAGTAATATGGTTCATTCTACCTGGAGGCTTATCTGCACTGTAGCTCTAGCTATTTTCAAAATGGGTTAAGTTGATCTGGGTTCTATTGTTGCCATTTGCTTGTACTGTGACTTCTGATAAATCACTTCATGCTTCTGTGTTTTAGGTTTTTTTAATCATTGCTATTATTTAAAGCAAAATAAAACAGAAAAAAAAAATCAGCACTTGGAGTGCATTTTGCTTTCATATTGTCCATGTAAGCCGATGTATCCAAGCAAGTCTACTTTTCTGGGTTACATTTATAGTCAGTGGGGAAAGGTAACCGCTTTCAAAAATAATTATCAGTTCTTGAAGAGTTATAGTATGTGTCTGCCTGGGACTTTCTAATTCAGAAACTTACTTAGCAATTTTGATCTTAAATTAGCTAGCTTGTGTGCAATCAAAGGACTTTTTTATGAAAAGCTGATGGTTTAACCTGAGTTCTCTACGAAAGTGAAGAATTTATCATTTCCTTTGGTAATTTGTTCCAGTGTTGAAAAAGTGACTTCATTTCAGATCTATGCCTATATTTGCTTGACAAAATTCCAGATGCTGCTCTATGTTTTGTTTTTCTCTTTTGAGTTAAATTAACCTGAAATTATTGACAACACAGGACCTGAGGATACTTCTTTTCCAGAATTTTTCTACCCAGATAGTCATTTAAGACATTAAACTGCTTTCAGAGATTTTAAATGGTTTAGCTTGTTTATGCACTTCGCTGAAGCTTATTCCAAGATTAAGACACCAGAGAAGAAGCATCAAACTCTACCAATTGCTCTTGCCTCCTCCCTGTGTTCCTAAAGAGAAGGGAGGAACCTGGACTGTCTTGAGGGAAATGGGATCAAACTCTTCTTTGCAACATTTGAACTCTACCTTAGTAGCAGCAGCAGACAGCATAACAAAGGACAACGGCTTGGCAGATTCAGATTGGACATTATCTTTATCAGGACAATGTGACACCAAAATAGGTATTCAGCAAGCTGTGAAATCTTGCTTCTTGGAACTTTTCAAGGTTTAACTAGAGAAAACCATAGTTGACCTAGTCAAGTGTTGGTAACAGTTCCATTTCAGGCGGGAGGTTGGTCTAGATGATCTCCACAGATAACCCTTTCAATCAGCATTTCTGTACCTGCCAATGTCCCCACTGCAGATGAGAGGATGTTATTGGAGAAGTCTGCATGGAAACAGAAATAAACTAGTTTCAAGCTGATTATCTGAGTGTCAAAGTGAACATGGCAGCAGCTGCATGGATTCTGTTATGGTTTAGCTGCCCATAGAAGAACTGAGAAATCTGGACAAGCATAGCTATTTTACATTAAAGGCCATTAAGCCGCAATTCCTTTGCTATTGAACTATCAATTTTCAAGGTGTCAACAGAAGCAGCTCCAGCTAAGATAGACGTCCTCTCCAGGAGTAACAAATAGTAACACAAAGGTAACAGATATACTCTTACCTGTTGTTATTTTCCTCATCCTCAGTACAAGGGTCTGTCTGTAGGTATTAGTTAACTTGGAAAACAGTCATTATGTCCTGCTGGGCAGATTCATTTTTCCTTCCAAATAAAAAAAAATTAAAATTGGATTGGGAAGAGGACAGAGATTCAAGACAGAAAAACATACTGCCAAATTCTTTCATAGAGGGAAGAAGGTATGCGCAGAAAGTTGAATAAAATTAAGACACTGCAGTGTGAAAGGATTTTGTCCAAAGTTTTCACAATATTTCAAAACAATGAAGGAATGCAGACTTTCAGAAGACAGACGAATGTCTTAATGAAGTGGTAAAATTAAGTGTATAGAGACAAATGATGCATTTACAGTTATTCGACAGGAGTGTGTCAGAGCCATGAACAGAATCCAGTATCATCTGGTTTGCCTAATTGCCACACAACTGGCTTTAATTTTTAATCAAAGGGGCAATAGAGAAGAATTTCTCATTTTTATTATGACAACAAAAATCTGTCATGTGGAATTAGAAAACCATCAGGAAGGAAGTTGTTCTGATTTCTTTAACCAGACAGGTCGAAAGTTGCCAGCCTCCACAAAGTTGTTCCCCTATTTTAGGAGTCTGTGTGAAACTCTGTTTGTGTGGAACCCTGCAGGCTAACTCCAGGGGAATTTGGTTCAGACCTGTCAAAGACCAAACAATGAGGATGCTGAGGTGTATTTTTATTTTTTCCTGAGCTAATATGGTGACGTTGTTTTCCAAACAGAGCATTCAGAGGAAACCAGAGCTGGAATAAGTATTATTATACTGTTCCAAGCATTATTTATGTCATCTCAGCAGTCTAATAAGAAATACTTTTACTTACAGTAAAATTAGGAAAACTATAGTTGTAAATATAGACAGAATTAATGGATCGCTTAGTTTCATCGTCAGCAGAAATCTGAAAAAAATAAAGGAGAGACAACAAACTGTAGCACTGCAGATACAAAGTAGTGATTAAAAGTCAGGATCTAATGCAAAATAAAACAAACAAAAACAAAAACAAAGTAAAAAACCAACAAAACAACAAAACAAAAAAAACCCCAAACAAATAAACAAACAAAACCCCCACAACAGGCAAACAACAAAACTAAACACTTCATCAGTGGCCACTAGAGCTTATTATTCTTATAGTCTTACTACTGGCTGAATTGTATAGCCTTACTTTCATTTATTTACTGCCTAAAAGGTTCCTTAAAAAAGATTGGTAGGCAAGCCATTTAAAATGCAATTCATATCACAGGATATGTCTAAATGTGTTAACTTTCTCCAAGGGGGTACCTGAGTTTTTATGTATATGCAGAAGGAAACCATGCTGTAAAGAGAGGTTCTGGAAATTGTTCCCTTTGTCCCTTTTTCTAATTCTTTTAGACATATTGGAGAGAAAGACTGCCTTAAAAGATATTTGTAAAATACCTAAACACTGTATTTAAATTATCAGATACCAACAGGTCACATTTGTGTGGGGGTCTTCATGACCATCCAGAATAGGCCCTTCCTTATTTATCCAGAAGTGCTGTGGAGTTCACCCTACCTAACTGTAACCATCTAAGAGTTCACCTCTGATCTAAAACTGCCATCAAGTCTTGACCTCCTTGGAGGGATCATTCGTTTGGATTAAAGGCAGAGCATTTTCCTATCTTTGCAGTCACAAGTTTGAATCCAGAACCTCCTGGGCTCACCAAAATTTGCCTGGAAACAGTTTTAACCATGAGAAATTTGGCATACATTGCATAATCCTTTGGGAAATGGGCACCCATCCTAACTTGAGAGAATGCTTCAAATACCATGAACAGCTTTGACAATTCTAAGAGTTTTCCCAGAATACTGTATTTTCCTCAGACTAGTGTTTCAGCCTAGGCATCATCAGTGGAGGGATCTGAACTTCGGAGTTTACTTCCCCCACTTGGCCCAAAGTACCTTTTAAGTTGACAACTTGCAGGGTACCACATGAAGCTCATTTATGTTCTCAGGTTTTTGCCTGAGGGGTTGGTGATAGGGAACATGTCTAGCTTATCCTAAGAGAGTTTATTTAAGGCAGACATTAGTCAGCATGTTTGCATTTTGTATTTAAATTATGTAAATGTGTTCAGAGACTGATGGGGACCTATCTGACAAACCAAAAAATGAGTAAATAAAAATAAGCGAAGCATGGTGCCGTGAAAATGAAAAACCCAAGTGAAAATTACTTTTTTTTTTTGAGGGGCTTCAGACACACACAAAAAGAAAAAAACTACAAACTCAACAAGTTGGAGCAGGACAAGGGTCACAAATGGATCCTGGGCAGGATGAAGAGAGAGGTTTCTCATCTGTTTCCTGGTTTACTCATCCTGGAGCCTAAGGCACCCAGGAGTACAACAACCACAGGGAACATCCTCCCTCAAGGAAGCAGCAAAAGGAGTAAATGCTTTAACTGGTACCAAGGGCTTTTATATGCATTAATTCATAGTAGAGATTTCTAGGCATTGTTTTTTCTCCAGATCAGGAAACCACAGGGACATGTGTCATGGACCACAATGTGGGAAATGCAATGACAACAAGGCAGTGTGGCTGAGTTCAGCTTTCGGGAAATTTTGGGATGCCTCTCCCAGTGTTGGCTTGTGGTCTTATTTCATGTTTAATGTGTAAATCCTGATAGACATGAAGGAAAACATGACGGTTGAAATGACCTCGGTTTCCAAGAGGAGTCATTTGCCTCAAGCCCCTAACATCAGATAATACATCTTCAATTTGAGATGATCCAAGAATACTTGAAAGTGATATTGGGGCTAAAATGAAGGGGTTTGATTATTTCCTCCTCTCTCAAGTGTTGAACAACTTTTTGACAGAACTAAAGCTTTATCTGAAGATTCTAATTTGATCAAAATTCTAAACCAGAAAATAATTGGGTTTTGGTAACTAAAATTTTTAGATTTTTTAAGACCAGAAATTCAAATCAAAATCCACTGTAGAGGGTTTTTTAAAGACACTTCTCGTGTAACGGAAGAATCATACACAGTTACTATCTAAAAAACTGACAGCTGAGGTTTTAAAGTTGCATTTGTTGCCAGCAGCCAGGACTCTAGAAGAAGTCTTACCGATGTGTGAGTTTGATCCTTTGAAAAGGGGAGCTTTGCTTCTGAAAACTATCTAAAAGTGAAGATAAGTATTAGAAATTGTCCAGAGTGCAAGCAAACTATATTTACTTAATATTTGATAACTACTGTGTAACCAACTCTAAAACATTTTTTTCCCAGGTTTCAGCAATTTGTCTGGAAACATTTCACCTTAATTTGGCAAAATTAATCTTAATTAAATTAAAATCATGCTTTGGGGTGGGTGGGACAGAGAAGTCAACAGAAGTTCTTGGAACATGAATTCTTGAATATCAAAAACTAGGTTAGATATATCGTAATTATCTTGAGTCTGATTAAATTTATGACATTTTTTTCTCTTGATAGAATCTCAAATATCACAATGCTTACTTTCCGTATTCTCAACATAGCTTTTTCAACATCTTTGCCTTGAATCCCAGCCAATTAAAAAAGTGAAAGAGTAGAAAATAAAGAAGGAAAAAAAACCAACTTAACAAATATTTATTTCAAATCTAACGCCTTTTCAGAGGGAGAAACATGAAAAAATGCTCCATTTCTTATGTAGCCATCATTCTGTTTTAATACCTTCTAGTCTGAAAATGTTCAGACTTTTTTATTGCATCAGAATAATTGTATTGACTCTTTTTTTTGTTATGCTGTTTTTCTGTTTTACCACGTGTAAACCATTTGCTGCTGCTGTCTTTCCGGGAGAAGCCAAGAGCAGGAAGAATGTGTGGGAACAGGAATGTCAGACTATTATATAGACAAGGATCTTTGCCTGTGGGGAGAAAAAAAAAGGCAGAAAACACTTGAAGAAAAATATGACATTTCTAAAAATCTTGAGTGGCAAGGAGAAAAAGAAAAAATGGTTGTTCCCTGTCTCTCCAAACACAAGGGGGCATCAAATGTAATTGTCTGGTAGCATGATCAAAACAAAGAAGAAAGATATTTATTGATATTTACACAATGCATAGGCTGCGCAGCTCTTTGCCACAGGATATCACAGATGGTAAAAGTGTATATGAGTTCCAAACCAACTACGTAGGTTGAATTTGGAAAAGAAAATAGAAAAAAACCTTCAAGGACAAGAATACAAAGGCCCCAGCAGTTTGTTGCAACTGATTCAGAGCAGGGAGTTGAACTTTGATTGTTTGTGGATGGTTATCATTTTTCCCTGATATTAAAGGGAAAAAAGGGAATGAACCTTTTCTACCCATGATTTTAGAAAACTAACAGTGGCTCTTGAATTTCTTTTTGCTTTTATCTTTGATCTTCAGCAAGAGCTTTGATCTACAATTTTTACCTTTTGATGTCACTGGTGTAAGGAGAAAAAAAAAATAAGTCAAGATATTCAATATGTACAAATGGGTGTATCTCCTAAAAGAAGATACAGATTGGTTTGTACAACTAAGAATCTAGGTCAACACACAGAAATTTAGTTGAAAAGGGTGGAATTCAACTCCCTTAATTTTATCTCTTTATGAGAAATTAGATGTCTGCAACAAGCCTTTTTAGTTGAACTAGTTACTGATTCATATTAGATGTCTACTTTAGAAGAAGATGAATCACAGTCTGGTTCTAAAGAGAAGTTCAGGATGTATATTTGAGAGAACTAATTATCTTTAAGAGGACACAAAGCAGGATTTGTAACCTTGAACTTTAAAATACATACTTAATAGTTGCTCAGTCTTCGTGTTTCCCCTTTTTCTCTAAGTGTTCATTCCTCTTCAATAAAGACTGCAAAGAATATCCTTTGTCTATTAAAATGAGTAGAGATAATTTGTTATCACAATGCTAACAGCATTCATTATTTAAAAAAAAAAAAAAAAAATCCACCCATAACGACAACAGAAAATAGTGAAAAATAAGTGTTCTATAGAACAACGTGAAATTTCAATTCCGAGACTGAGAAGGAAAAAAAACAAACTGGACTGCAAATTTTGTTTCAGACCTGTAACTCAGCAGAGTTGAGTCAACAGGCTGGATCTGTTTATTGCCTCTTGCAGTAAACTGAAGCTGCAGAGGAGCCTTTTGTGACATGTTTTCATCGTAGCCATGTGGAATGTAGTTTTCACTGAAAGCTGTCACAACCTGAGACTAAGTAACAGGAAGAACACAGATTTTTTTTTTCCCCCAAAACTTCTCTTAAAAATAAAACCTATATTAAAGAAAATTCTATCCCATATACTTAGTTGGCAACAATCCAACCTGTGTTCTTAGATACCACATAGACCTCCAAGAATCCTCATATCATTGTGAAAAGTAACTAGAAGAAATGGGACTTTTGTCAACAGGAAGCACCTCACTCTTCAAAACCTCATATTCCAACATGAAAAATGGAGGTGTCTTCAAACAGAAAGATAGATCATCGTACCTACAGTATCATTACAATATTAAGTCCTGCCTCTGAGTTTTGGCTAAATCCTCTGCTAGGCTTTGGAGGAAGTCAGATGTCACACATGGTGACATGTTTTGATTGTACCGTCCATTTCTGTTGAGTTGGTAAACAGAGACTAATTTAATGCTGGGTGGCTTCACTACTGTAATAAAAACTACAAAGTGTTTGGGACTGCACTGGATGTCATGTAGGACAAGCAGGCCGTGTTTATACCAGCAGACTGAGTGGTCATGTGGCTTCTTCCTGAAGCCAATTGAAACACTCCGTCTACATCCAAACTACTCAACTCTAACTCTCCAAAACATGCAGAAACATCCTAAATGATTGTTGGAAATGTTCATTCTCCAAACTAATTCCTGAACAGTGCCTACAAATTGGTTGGGAAAGAGGCAATTAGACTGAGCCGAAAATATGCCAGAGATTTTCTAGTAATGTAAAATTACAGACAATGAAATTTTGGTGTTGATGCTATCTAGCACAACTTAATTTACACAACCACAAGGATGTTTAAATGCTGAAGTTGGTCAACGATTTTGCTGCAAATTTGACTACATTGAGCCTTCAAGGGGACACAGCATATGGGAGTGTGTGGTGACACAAAGTATCACTAAATTATAATGCACTGGACTTGAAAAATTCTGTATTGAAGTATCAGGGGTCTTCCTGTATAATTTATATGCAGCTGATAGAAACACCTGCATTAAATTTTCTACCAAACTTGACAGGAAAAAAAAAAAAATAAAGCCAGCAAGAAAGAAACCACGTCTACCAAAAACCTAACACTGTTAGGGTTTTTGTAAAATAGTCCTGAGTGAAAAAAAGGTTCTTTGCTCTATGGGGCAACTGTTTACAATGCCAACTTGGAGACATATTACAAATTCAGACATTCAGGGGGCTTTTCTAATCCTCAGTTGCAGTTTGTCAGTGCTTCAGGAATATTCCCTTGCTCCAATTGTTCATCCTCAGCAGGAGCTGGATTAGTAACATCAGAGTCTGCAGATGCATATTGTTTCCCATTAGTCTCAGCTTGAGCTTGGTGTTATGTCCTTTTCATCAGGAACCTCCAACTCTAAGTCAGTGAACCAGGACTAATGATCCCAGCCTTCCTGGGAGACATCAGAGTCTGCGTACGTATGTCCAGAGCTTTCACTTCTGCTGCTGTTAGGCATTTAATGTGCTGCTTAAGCCCCAGAACACTTACTCCCTTGCATAAGCTACAGACTCTTCACAATGTTTCCAAGAAAATACGCACTTGAATATCATTTTCACTCCATCCCTTTGAATTTCTTTTATAGTTGCATCTGGCAGCCAACAAGGAGTGCAGGGGAAAAAAAAAAAAAAAAAAGAAAGAAAAAAAGAATCAGTTTGCAAATGCTTAAATGTTGGTAGCCAAGCTTTGCAATATTATTGGCAGACTACCTGCAAATAAGATTTATTTACAAATCGTTACCTAGCAGAAACGGGAGAAAAAATGCCAACATTCACATAGATGAATACTATCTGAGGAGGATTATTCAGCCAAGTGTACTCAACAGTATCAGATGGAGAAGTGCTTTATAAAGGTTACTTCTGTCCTTTTCCTCTCTCTGTTTTCTTGCTAACCCTTCTGGCCTTTCATAGATATCAAATTCGTGTTTCCATCTCAACACAACGAATAAAGAGCTCCCTTTAGAAACAGGCTTTTTTGATAGAGCCGGGGATATTTCTGTAATGGACCCAGCAACCTGAACCTTCTGCTCTGGACTTTAATATGAACATAGAAGACTTACCCTGACTGCCCTCCTTTCATGACCAGCTGCCTAAAAAGTATTTTTCATGTTTTGTGATACTAGGTGTATTTTTTAATGAAGGTTTAAAGAAATTCCTCCAAAGTTTATCTGAAACCTGCACACCATGATATTTCAGTGAAGTTTCTTTCTTGATTTGCCAGCCTGTTTACAAGGCTTGTAATACAGTGTTAGATCAGGAGAATTTCATTTTAATTGGCATTGCTTTTATCTATTTAAGCAATGTGCTGGACTGTCTATCATCAAACCTGGGCAGCCAGGACCTTTTCTTCCCACCAACTTGATATTATCTAGAGTTAAATACTCTACTTACAGCCTAGATAGTGATTATTGTGCTATGTCAGGGGCTTTAGAAATCATTGTCTGTAAGTGCCCCGGGTACGCTTCTTATTCTAAGTGTTCTGGCTCAATACAGACCATCAATACGACAAAAAATTCCTTTGGATAGTTAAGATCATGACTTCTGGCATTTATTGCTATTGTTATCTGCATTGTGATAAGGCCCAGAGGTCTAAATTAGGTTTTCTTTTGAATTGAGTGTTATGAAATTCCTCAAAAAGGAGACAGAATTCCTGCTCTGGAAAGACTGAGATGAAAGAGGAGTTAAATATGGACAGCTGGATGGGGAAAAAAGTTGCTTGGATGGCAGACTCAGAGACTTGTGGTTCAGAGATCATACTAAACCTGGAGGTCAGTGAGATGTGGGTAACTCAGGATGTCTCCTGGGACTTTTCCTGTTTAATCTCTTTATTGATGACCTAAAGGAGGACAGAGAGTGCAGTTTCAGCAAGTTGTCAGATGACACCAAACTGATGGGACCGGTTGATAAAGTCCAAGGCTGAGTTACCACCAAAGGTTTTCAGATACGGTGGAGGAACAAGCTGACAGGAAACCCATGAAATTCAACAATGACAAATGTCTTGCACATAGGAAGGAAGAACCATTTGCAGTGATACAGGCTGGGGACTGACAGCCTAGGGAGCAGCTCTGTGGTCAGTGTCCTTTGTCACCAGCCAGCAGTGAGCTCCTGCAGCAACAATTGCCAAGAGTTTCCTGGGCTGTATGAATAGGAGCAGAGTCAGCAGACCAAGGGAAGGGATCATCCCCTTTTACACAGCACTTAACTTACATCTAGACTACTAGATCCAGTTTTGGGTTCTAATATATAAAAGACTGATCAACTAAACTAAGCCTAGTGGAGGGTCATCAAGGTGCTCAGGAGCTGGAATACTTGCTTGGTGCAGGAAGGTGGTGGGATTTTTCAACCCACAGAAGTGATTGATTGAGGAGACCCAAAATCAACCTCTAGCACCTAGAAGAGGGTTATGAAGAAGATGTAGCCAGGCCCTTCACATTGGTACATGGTGAGAGGATGAAAGACAATGGGTGTAACCTGAAACAGGAGCGATTCCAACCAGAAAAATTAAAGACAATTTCCCCATGATAGTCAGGTATTGGAGCAACTCACCCTCAGAAATTCTGCAGTCTCCTTACTTGGAGGTTTTTCAAAACACAGCTGCACACAGTAACCTGGTCTGGCCCCCAGGCTGACCCCGTTTTGAGCAGCTGGTTGGACTAGAAACTTCCCGATATTCCTTCCAAGTCAAATTATCCTATGATGTGATCTTGTGATTCTAGCCTAGAAGGAAGAAGAGAGCTTGACTTGGGATTTGTAGGCCATTGTTCTGATCTAAAAATCAAGGAGCTCACTAGAAAAGAAAATTTTAGTATGTTTTGGATTAAACTCTATGTTAGAATGTGTAGATTCTGTTTTGATCTGGTATCTCAAGGTGATGGCTCTTCAGATGAAAGGACTCTGTGTTTGTTGCAAGGATGCAAAGCCATGGAGATGATAGGATGAAAAGGTGTTGCCTGTAAAGGGAATATATTGCTGTATTGGTAGGTATCCTAAGAGGTTACATTAAAAATTAATTCTCCCTCTGTTTCTGAAAGTTATTTAACAGCAAATACATATTCAAATAAATTCCCCTCCCCAAAAGAAAAAAGTCAGATTTAAATAACTTTTAATTTTCTTTCTAATTACATGGATAGAGATATACTTTCTATTTTGTGCACAGTCTGCTAAGCTTTGACACTCGTACTTTCATCCAGTATTTCACAAGATACCATATTCACCAAGCTGTCAGGCAACTGAGGGTCAGGTCTGTTCTTTGCTGAAATCTTGCTAGAAAAATATAGAATTTAAGGAAGGAATTGAAATAAAGTGTATTTCTCCTGAACAATTTTTTGAATTTTTTATCATCATCTATATACTTCCATTAGATTATCCTTCATTCCCTAGAAGCTCTGTATCAAACAGCGTAGTTGTTTGTATTAGAAAAATTATTTTCTGGAACAAAAAAAGCTCATTTCTCATAACTGCATGTACCGTTTTAGCCTGCTATTCATAGACATATTCATTACTGAGTTATCACACATACAACCAGACTAAGCTACACTTTGTACAAAAGTGTAATAATTTGGCATCTGAATATAATTCTCAGCAAAGAACTATCATTAGCTTTTTAAATTATTATTATTTTTTTTTCTGCTTCTTAATCATGTAATTTCTTCCAATTTTAAAGTTGATTACTTGGGTCAAACTTTTCTTATTTCTTCATCTCTGAGAGCTTCCCCAAGCCTAAACACAACATCATAGTCTTCCTGAATCTGTCCTTTATGGCATGGTTCTTGGACAGGATCCCAACAGCAAGCCTGAGAAAGTTTTGCTACTGGGACACATCTCTGCTGATAAACAGGTGTGTAGATGAGGTTCTTAGGGACATGGTCTAGTGCTAGAATTAGGTTATGGTTGGACTCGATGATCTTAAGGGTCTTTTCCAACAAAAATGATCCTGTGATTCTAAAAATATACCAGGGATTATTCTCTCTGATAAGTTAACCAGTGTGTTCTGGTCTTGTCATGTGAACAAACATCCTTACTCTCAGATACACTTCCCTGCTACTTCAATGCTGACATCTGTGCCTAAGCTAATTTTGGGAATGTAATGTCTTCTGCAGGGCCTGGGAATAGCTTCAGGGTATGGTATGTATCCATGCTGACCAAACAACAGGATGGATGGTCAAGCTTCAGTTTGTGCATACAGACACAGCTCTTGTCCTCAGTCCTTACAGGTCTTCATTGAAGCTTTGGTTGCTGGCTATGGGAATTCATTCCTTTCAAGGTTTAAGGACCTGTGCTTTCAATTCTGGATGACTGAATCCACTATTGATAGTTCAGTTTGGCAAAGTCTGGCGTATATAAAAATTCTGGGGATGACAGTGTGGTTTTATACCAGGACATTTTAGACCACAACACATGGTGATTCTCCAGTACTTCCTGTTAAATTGCATAGTTTTTCTCTCAAGAAAAACAGCTTGAAATGCTGATGTTGCCAGAATCCAGTTATCAAAGTCTCAAAAACATTTCTGTCAAGTAGGCCATGGCTTTTTTGCTGAGTTTTTCCTACAGTGGCAGGACTGTAAAGTTCAATGCCTCTGCATGCAATCTGTGAGTTCCTCCCCACTGCCTCCATTCACCTCGTGTGTGCATAGTCCTTTTCCTCTTTAGGAAGCACTTTCAATGCAGATGCTACAGGCTTTTCTGGGCTATTTGGCATTATGCGAGTAATCACCACTCTTGACCTCATACATTGAAGCATCAGTAGTTTAACAGATTGGCAGGATGGGACAAAGTGCACTAAAACCCTGGAGTGTATAAGTGTCTGTTTAGCCAACTTGAAAGCATCTTGACATTCTTTCGACCAATGCCACTATTTATTTTTCTGTAATAGCTCTGTCACAGGACTAACTACAGTAGACAGATTTTGCTATGAATTTCCCTTGGTAGTTTATCATAGCCAGAGAGAAAGTTAATTTCCATACCTTTTTCTTTGTACATAACTTGTGTAATATACAGTATCCAGCTGCTTTTCTGAAAGAAGAGTAAAATACCTCTGCAATCTGAAATTTGACTGCATCTTTAGATTTTCCTAACCTCAGCCCTTGTTTTGCTAGAGCCTCAATGACACCTGCAACAACTTAAAACCTTTCTGATCTCTCCCTTCAGGAGATAAATGACTTGCAACCCCCACCTTACAAAACTCGAGCATTGATGAAAGGAGTGGATAATGGGAACACAGTGGGGAGTTATTTGTTATAGCAATTATTCCCAATAGTTAAAGAGCACTTAGAGTTTCAATGAGTGAGCTTCTGTTTTCATACTTGGATGTGTTAATTCAGCATATTGCCCTACAATGTAGTGATATTTTTGTTTACTGCTGATCCTCAATAGATTGCTAAGTGTTTTAGAAAGGAGATCCATAGCATTCCGTTCATTTTATAGTGAATTAATTTGGTCTTTGCCATCTGGCCAGGCCAGGAAGAGAATCCAGAAATCATAGTTCTTCATTCATTTCTTTTTCCTCTCCTACAAAATCACTTAAATGTTTGTAATAATGCTCAGAGGTCCCAAAATAGGGACAAATACAGTCACTGCTTAATTACAACAACCCTAGCCCAAGCATATTACTCTGGTTCTATGCTTCAAATCAAATTCTTCCATGTGATCTAAGCGTAGATTTTCTATTATGAGCATAGAAATAATTATTTTTGCCAAAGGATAATATATCACACGAAAACTGTAAGAGTGATAGATGTAGCACATGAAGAAGTAACACAGGTGTCCACCAGCCTTCAATCTTATTTTCAGTGATCATTTTTTTGGTTATAATTGGCAGAGAGATTTAAAGCACAAATAACAACTAGATTTCCATATCCCACTAAAGCTATGAAAGTGAGCAAACTAAGTCTCTCTTGGGCTTTCAAAATCTACCCATTACTTTTAGAATTTTTATTGATCCCTTCTGATCTTCTGATCTCTGTCACAACATTCTGAAGTCTTTCATTTTGAAAATACAAACCATAAAGACCCCAAGTTCAATGGTTACTTGCTCTCACATAAGACAAAAAAAAATAAAAAATCAGCCTCTCACAATGAAAATAAAAGGATTAAAAATATCTCATTCTTCCTAAGAACATTTACTCCAGTTTTACTTGTAGCTAATTACTGACAAATGAGTAGCTCAGAACTAGATCCTTCGAGGTCACTTCAGCTGTTTGCCTCTCCAAAGGACTGGGATAGCTCTGGTATTTCCCAAGTACTCTCAATGAAATTATCAAAACATTCATGAGCCTTGGTTTCCAAAGAAAGACAAACAACTTAGTCTCTCCTGTAATGTGTTTTTTCTTTTTTCTTTTTTTTTCTTTTTTTCCAAAGGAGTTGCACAGTCTGTCTGACATCTCCTGGAGAATCACCATGTCTTCCCTCTCAAGTACTCCTAAAATGCATTAGCGTTCTCTTCCTTTTCAACCTTTTTTAACTAACACTTTTAGTATGTATGGCCCCAAAAACTGCTGCAGTGTTCAGCATCTCCAAGGTGCTGCAATCTTATCCCTGACTTTCCTTCTTTAATTATCCCCTCCAGCAGGCTCTATTTTGGTCCAGCTTGTGAAGTAATCCTCTGAAAAAGGACTGTGGGTACCTTAGAAATGGCCATCCACCTGTGTATAGCATGATGCAGTCTCATGGATAAAACTTGTGGCACCATGGAGCAAGTATTTGATGTTAGTATACTTATAAAGGTACCATAGTGGAGAAGAAAAAGTCAGGATTTAATGCATAAATCAGTTTGTCAGCACATGCTGCTTCATAGATCTACCTGTGGGAATTTGTTTCTCACCAAATATGAGGCAGTTAGGCACAGTATCTATATCTATAGCTATACAATACCTTGCATCTCTCATATGGCATAAAAGTAAGTATGAACTTCTCCCAAGTGCCTAAATATTTTGACAGATAGTGACTAGATTCAGTGTAACCTCAGGGAGTTTTGTCACCTATCTTGTCTATGGCGGGATTTCAATATGCTTACTAAAAAACATGTTTTCCTGGGAAAGAAAAAACGATTATATGTTGAAACTTTAGGGAGGCTGAAATGTCCATCTTAGTAAAACCCTTATGAGCATCTCCTGCAACCTGTCTCAGCTGGCTTATAACCTAGAGGTTCTGCTAGCAAAAGCCTTCTACTCTCATGAACCCAAAACCTTGTGGTCTGGGTCTTTTTGTTTCCCATCCACCATAATGAAGAGGAGACATACCTATAAAGTTGACAACTACAGGATGTGCATATTTGGTCTGTTCTAGGGGCACAGAACAAAGAAACATTTTAGCTCCCCAGTAGGAGACAGAGAATAAAAGAGGGTCTTTCTTGAATTCTTTCATCAATGTTTATAATGTCACACCAACATACCGTTGTTCAGATATATATATCTATACCTATGACATCTCTCTCTGCCTTTCTGAGACTGATAGACTCCACACCTGGACTTTTATTCACAGTGTATTTAGACTTTGTCTGCATGTCTCCATTCTTCTCTCAAATGCAGTGTGTATTTGAGATGAAAGAAAACACAAACCCACCCAGTTTTACTTCCTATTTTAGATTTTCTTTGGATTTTTTTAATGTCAGAAAACTGCAGTGTAACTTGACACTCCCCCCACTCAAAAATAAAAAAAAGGAAGATATTTCATTTAGACATGGAATGGCACAATCCCAGAGGAAGGTTGAGAATAACAGACTTACCTGTATACTGATTCTGCTGTGAAGTTCAACCATTCCCCAGGATTTGCAGTTCAAAACAGTGTGAGGTATTTTTAAATGTTTGATCTTTTCAATCAAATGAGTTGGAGAAGTCTTTTTTGTTCTGATTATATGTATGTTCTGTGTAGTTTGTACACAAACATTATCTGATTACAAAAACTTGGGATGCTACAGTCAACTTCTTGGGACAGGATAGACTTTCTGAGCAACATTCATTTCACCCAATATTAGGTATCTAAAAAGTAAAGCCTTGTATTTGAGTAGAGGTGATTCACTCATCAGTTAAAAAACAAAAAAAAGAGGAGATATTTCTAGAGGATAGCTCATCAAACATGTCTCAAATATCTTCTGCAGTATGATAAACATGCCCTAGGAGTGTCTCTTTCTCACTGCTAATTGTAGAAATCTTAGACATCGTTGGGTGGATGTCTCCTTATCACAATTTCTGCTTCTGTGTCTGTAGAAGTCCTGGTTCATGACTGAACAGTCTGGGCTTTTTAGCAATGACATTATAGCGGCTCTTAACAGGTGGGATCCACCTTCCTAACTTTAGTTATTTGCAAATAGATCACTTAGGATCCTCCTCTTTAATAATAAGAAAGAAAGAAACTTTCACAATATAACTCAATCCATATAACCACATAACCCAACCTTTTTGTCTTAAGATTGACTCAGTCAAGCTTGGGAGATTTTCCCCCTGTTTTTCTCCACTGATTATAGAGGGAAAACAAATGTCTGTACTAGACACAAAGCCTAGCAATAAGCTACTGACAGATGGGAATCAGGATATTTTGCCTCAGAGAATCTCATCCTAAAAACCCAATCTAAAAACAAGAGACATGAACCCCACATTGGAGATGTCTGTTCTCCTCCTTCACCGTGGAGACAATCTTCAGTAGACTTTCAGGCTGTGATTTAATATATAAGCAAGACAAGGGCGCAGGCTTCATATCTGATCATCGGCACGGTGAGGTTATCAGCACAGACAGGGCACAGGTCAGGATTAGAACAGAGATGGGACCATTCCCAAAAGGCAGGATGGAGGCAGCTGACCTCTTTCAGAGGCTGAAAGTTTGGATGTGAACCGAACCTTCCCAGAAAGACCTAAGAGAAGAGTCTCTAGCCCACTTCATTTGCTAGTATAACCATAACCTTAAAGACCACGAAGTCAGAGGAAAACCACCCAAAGACACCCACTATATTATTCATTGTGCAAACCTAAAGGAAGAGCTGGCCCTAGCATGAAGAAACAAACATCACAAGCCTGAATCGCAGTCAAGGCATAAATGTACTGCCCCTAAATTTATTGTGGTTCCTCAGTGCTTTAGTGAGCAGGAGAAGAGAGGGAGGCAGATGGGGGGCCAGTTTGGTATCAGAGCACTGCTGGGTGTCCCCTTTGTCACTGCCCACCCTTGAGCACAGTAGCATTGATAGAAGGACCACTTTCCCACGAGGCACATCCATTCATGTCCCTGGATGGGAGTCTATACTCAGACACTAAACACACTCAATAAAGGTACTGGCTTTTGAGAAATTACACTACCGGGAAGTTTAAAGAAGCTAAGTTAGGGTTTGAAGAAGAAGGGAAGTTATGTTCAGTGTATAAATGTTATGTTTTGAAAGCATTTGGCTGGCAAATTTTTAACTTTCATTTTCTCTCTTTTCCTTTCTTGCCCTTTTTCCTTTTTTGCAACTCAAAAAGGAAGCCTGAGGAAGGGAAAATAAAGGGGTCTGGGATATGAAACCTAAAAGAGCAACTTAAAATAAAAAAAACATGCTTGCTTTTCTGAGAAGAGCAACATAAATGTTTCCTAGGAGCAGGGAATTGGCTTATGAAATCGTGGTGTTACAAAAAAAAAAGTAAATAAAAAAGGTTTGGCTTTGTTTTTGCCAGCCTCATTATTCACTTGTTAAACATAAGCAGCCTGACTGGTGAGATGTAAGGCAGAGATCAGAGATGGAGACAAAATTTGCACCCTAAGGTTTATAATCAGAGTAAAAATAGTTTTCAGCATGATCCGTAAATACTGACTGGTTATTATAATAACAGCCGAGGAAAATGAAGAAGTGTAGATCAGAGACATATTTATTTAGAGGCATGGAGTGAGCCAGTGTCAGACCCCATTTCTGCAAAGAGCTCAGGCACATACTTAAATTCCTGTGATCCACTGAGAGATAAATATATTTTCATTATTCATACATGCATTTACTCTTCTTGTCTGGGCCAGCTCTTGAACTCAAACCCAACCAGGTCCCAGGTTTATGCCCTAAATGTGCTTATATATTCCTGCCTTTTCTCTATTGTTTTTCCAGCTTTTGTCTTAACAAAGGCAAAAGAAAAGGAAAAGCAGGAGGGGATAGTGGTGTTTAGTGTGAGCACAGATCTTGACACCTGGACTTCATAAAGTTCCATTAGCATCCTTCGAGTCTCTTTCTGGAAAAAGTTTGAGTGTGTTTTTCACAGCAAAGATTGTTTATTAATATTTGGATAGTGTTTAGAAGAGTCTATCCCAATCACTATTCCCCAGCCCCAACATGGAAACAAGTAACTTAAAAAAACCCCCATATATTCCTTTCTAACTTAACGCTAGAAAGAAAAGAAGACATAACCAGTGAAGAAGCAACCTTAAGGTTTCCTAGAGAAAAAATTCTAAATGTTGGTCCACATACAGCCATTGTATAATCACTCCTGACTGATCGAATACTGCAACAATATATAGGTTTTTTAAAATTGCTTGCAGCTCCGTACCTGGCAATTGTAGGTCAATTAGTCTATTCCTTTTTGAATGCAAGTTAAATTTATTAGAATTGTTCTTGATAATAATTCCTACACTTTTAAGGTAGATGAAATATAAACTCAGAACAGCTCCCATCACATTCTTACAATCATTTTTGATGTTTATTTTGCAACCTTAGTTAAAAGTCCACAAAGGGGTCTTTTCTTCATGATATGAGAACTCATCTCATTACCATCGTTCCTTTCTTCTCATGACACTAAATACTCAGTTGTGCTTTGCCATATTTTAGGGTGATCCCCCTTCTCTTAAAACCCCAAACCAAGACCCTCTCCTTCTGAAATACCCACCCCAACCCAAATAATAATAATCATATAATATCATCCTCCTCATCATCATCATCTAGTTCCAAGCTAACAACCAACAGACAAAACCTCTCCTTGTATGGTTAGCTCGGCCAACATATGCAACTAATTCTCAGGGAGGTTTTATGGAAAACCAGTGACAAGATAGGTACTGTGGGCTAGCCCCAGGCAGTCAGCAGTGGCAGAACGCTTCACACAGCCTCATGTGTAAAGTTTCTGAACTGACACAAAGCTTAATGGAAGTGAACCCTGACGACTGTGGCCAATCGACTGTAAGTGACATCCTGGGTGCCTTGCCACTGTTCATCCATCCTCCTTCCCTTGCTCTCCCCCTTCCCCTCCTGCCTCTCTCCCTTGAAGGTATAATGTCTCCTGTGGGAAGCCTTGATGCTAAAACGCCATCATACTCTTTGTCAGGTGATTTGACTACTACCAACTCCTGTGTAATCAGTGCAGTGTTCTCAAGATGGGAAAGCGCTGTGGACTCACTTTTGGAAGGAAGCAAACAAGCAGAGGGATGTTCTGGCAAAGTGCAGGCTAAGACTGCCTGAAAGCACTGTCTTCTTACTCTGAAATTACTAAAGCCACAGAAGGCTGTTTGGAGGAGAAAATGCTTATCTCAAGTCCTGAGTGTCTAATAAGTCTCCACAAAACAAGTGGTTTTTCATTTTATGCTTAAATCTAGATTTTCAAATTTGGGAACTAACTTGAGCACTGCATCAATAGACGGCTTTGTGCTTAATATTTTTGATCATGCTTATGACTACATTTTAAGGCAGAGAAATCAGCCTATTAAAGTATGGAACTCTGTACAGTGCTAATGCCCTATATACGTCATATAGAATCATAAAATCATTTTGGTTGGAAGACACCCTCAAAATCACTGAGTCCAACCATAACCTAAATCTAGCACTAAACCATGTCCCTAAGAACTTCATCTACGTGTCTTTTAAACCCTTCCAGGGATGGTGACGACCAGTTCCAATGCTTTACAACCCTTTGGGTGAAGAAATTTTTCCTGACAGCCAATCTGAACCATCCCTGGTGCAACTTGAGGCCATTTCCTCTCATCCTAATCACTTCTCTCCTCAGAGAGTTTTTAACCACTTCGCAAACACTGGGAATAGCAGTGTGTATGCAATAGAAATATCATTTTGTTACATCCTACACAAATACAGCGTGAAAACAAAGCCCTGTCCTAAAAATGCACCATCTACTTGGATAGGACAGGCAAAATTGACAAGAAAAAGAAATACAGAAGAGCTAACAAAAGCTGTTATCATGTAGGTAGTGAAATTATGAACAAGAAGAAGTCAGTTTATGAGTCATGAATGAAGTCCAGAATCCTTGCTGTTAAACTAAGGTTTGCCCTCATCTCAATATTCTGACACAAAAGACTGCTATTATTTCTTTTTCACAGTCAGGAAAAGTGAGGTCAAACAGGTAAAATTACTGTTTTCTCAGAGGGAAGAAAACAAAAACTGGATTCCAAGTCCTGTCCTCTAATTAGTATCATCTATCTCCTCCAGATTCAGGTTCACACCACGATTTTATGAAATATTCCAGTATTTCACAGCAATGTCCTGACTTTACAATACCTGGGAGTGCTTTCATAGGACTAATTGTTCATAGAGATGTACATTTGGTATGAAGAACCTTTTTTTTGGTTGTTGTTTTAATTCAAGGAATGAACATTCACTAGGCTAGGCAAAGGAAACATGACAAACTGGATCCAAAGGACTCTAAAATTTTGAGGCAAATATATTAAATGCTATGATTTCTAGTAATTTTTAAATCCTGAGGTTTAACATGAAAGTAACCAAGTGAGCTACTTTAAGCCACAACTGTGGAACCTGCCACTATAAATGTAAACCATGGTCACTTAAGGAATGAGCAGCAGAGATTGAAATTCAGCTTGAGTCTGCTGGACCACATTGAACTGCCCAAAAAACAAGACCACCTTTTCTAACTGATGTTTAGTCTGTCATCTGAGACTTCAAATGTTTTGAGGTGACAACAACTGACCCCAACAAAACAAGTTTTATATGAAAATATTTTCTATCTTAAACAGTTATGTTAAATGAACCATTAAAAATTAAGCATTGAAATGAACTGACCTGAACACCAAACTAAAACATGCCTGAGGCATCAAACAGGTTTCTTTTTTTTCCCTTTTATTTATGATGGGTGATGTGACAAAAGAATTCACTAAATTCTGAATACTAAATAAATTAGTCATAGCTCAAATGTCACTTCAATAATTTTTCCAAAGAACAACCACCACAGTAGCTTTTCCTTATTTTTCCCCTTTTGGCTCACCTGGTCTGTAAGATGTCTCAAAAATGGAGAAAATTGGAAGACAATGAAACATAAAATGTCCGAACGCCAAATCCACCAGACTACTTAGCCATCTAAGATACAACTGAGTTAAAAGCTGGAATGTTAATGTCTGGAATTATACCCTTATACCTCCATGTAAATCATTCTGAATCTTAGATGTAGCTCACTTCAGGAGCTGCCCCTGTGTTCTTCTGGCCACTCTCTTTTCAAGGGTGAGAGAGCTGAATAATGTGTTAACATTCAGATTGTGACAGTTGGATTTAGGACCAGATAAGCATGCAGATGTTATTATTTACTGCTAGAGATATAGTCTTATTTTATTAGCTGTTGAGAAATTGTCTGAATTGCAAGATACATTGTCTTCAAGTAGTAGGGTATATACCATAGTATGGTATGCAGGTCCGTGCCTTTTTGCTTGATTTTTTTCTATGATAAAAATATTAGCAGCTATAAGTTACTTTCTTTTGTGCCAGATTTTCCATTTTTTTTCATTTTGATATCAAACAAAAACAAAATAAAAATATATTTGGAAGAATTGTTCAGGTTTCTATATATACTCTAAATCTCTGCTGATGTTCAATTCAGTAGAGAGACCAGGGTGAGTCTATGAGTTAGGAGTTGCTGTGGAGAGAGAAACACAGGATAAAGACTAGAGAAATCATGAACAGAAAAGAGGAAAATTACAGGAGAAAGAAGGCCCTCAAATCCTGGCTAAACAGGGATGCTAACTTCCAAGTCTGAAGCTTTTACTAAACGAAGCCCTTTCCGATATTCTTCTTGTGTATTTTAGAAAATTATGCATTTTCCTTGGCTATCATCTCCCTGTTTCATTGCTTTCTTTCCCAGCATATATACTAAAAAAAAAAAAAAAAAAAAAGACAATTTTCTCACACAGCTTTAAAACAAAATGCAAGGTGAGTTACAGAGGAAAAATAAGTGGGCAGTTTTATGCATAAATGAGTAATTCTGGATTATTTTGGCATCCCTCTTTGTCAGGTTTTATCCCTTCGTAACACCGGAGCTGTGTCTAGCCTTATCAACCCTTTATTCTGGTGCTGAGGAGCTGGAGCGGAGTCTGCATCTCATTCCATTTGTAGCTATTTGATGTGGAGCATTGACCACATCAGCATACACAGAGACTTCTGGAGCAACATACCTGGATGTTTCATCTCCAGCAGGTACTGATATAAAGGTGAAAAACTTCTATCATGGCAAGACACAATGCTATACCTCCAGTTGTACACACTGAGGCTTCAAAATTAAAGCTAATGTTGCTTTTGTCTAACTACTGCAGTGGAGGGAACTTTAAAATGCTGTATCCTCACATTTTGTTTAATTACTTTTAAACTTGCATCAAAAGAAAGTGAGTCATCACAAGGACTCATCTGCGTTAGACAGATGAGTCACTCACAGCCCTGGGATGGGCTTCTTTCTGCTTTGCTCATCAGTTGGGAATTGTTTGAAGGGTTTATAATATAAAAGAGTCATGGTCCTGTTTGCTCTCTATGTGCACAGTGGGAAGAGGATGAAAGAAGAGAGTTGTTCCATAAGGATCGCTTTGGTGGGGAAAAAAGTGTAGCGGAGAGGAGAATTCTATCTATCTTTTAAAAAGTTTATGAGAATTTTCAGGTTTTGATAAAATATTGCAGTGCACTTAGTACTTTTGTTTCTTCTCCTTGCAGGTTATGCCTGCTCTTCACCATTTTTCCTCCACAATTTAGGCAGAACAGAACTATTTTTCAGTACCTTCCTTAATTATAAGATCCATTTTTATAATTCAATACTATGGAGTCTCCAACCTTGGAGACTCTTCAAAAGCCAACTGGACATGGTTTCATGCAACCAGCTCTAGGTGTTCCTGCTTGAGCAGGAGGATTGGATGAGTTGATCTCCAGAGGTTCCTGCCAACCTCAACCATTCTCTGATTCTGGGACTCTGTGATTTCCAGCTTCAGATTGAAGTATTCATGCAAAATCTTCCTTTTTCTACCTGTCTCTTGTGCTGTGTTGCAGAAGGAGCTTTCTGAAGAAGGAAAGGTATGCCCTGGCATATGCCAGGTTAGAAAGGATCCCACTTTGCTAGGAGTTACACTGTTATGAGCTGAATATATCTTGCTTAGGGAACTTTGCTACAAGCTCCTTGCCCATGTTGTGTGAAGGCAAAGGCAAAAGCAACCTTGGTGAGGGATGTTTGGTGGGCTACAATTTGTGACAGCTGCCCCTGCTCCAGGGAGATAAAATGGTCTCAAAGAGAACA
This sequence comes from Patagioenas fasciata, assembly GCF_037038585.1. Classification (NCBI taxonomy): domain Eukaryota; kingdom Metazoa; phylum Chordata; class Aves; order Columbiformes; family Columbidae; genus Patagioenas; species Patagioenas fasciata. Next base: position 120,749,677 of record NC_092522.1, on the reverse strand, counting down.
AGCAATGTTTGCGGTCTCCTTCCCAAAGCTGTAAATGTTCATGCTCACTCCAACCACCTCCCACCAAACAAGCCGAGTATTATGACAGAGAAAGATCAAATCTTGGCAACTTTCCGTGGAGGAAAATAATCTTTAAGGAGCCTCAAAACTGCCCTTGGGCAAATCCTCTTTTCATAGTCAAAATAATAATAATTAATGAAATTCCACAGTATTCAGAAGAAAGCCAAAGCTTTTAGAAAATCTCCAGGCTGCCATTTCCAATTATAAATTGCCACATCCAGTAACATCACAACATAAAGTGGAATACTGATCTGTTCAGGCAAGTAAGGATGCATCTAAAGTTGAGATAATATCAGCCCCTCTCCCTTAAGATACAAAATTAATTACATCATTTTATTGGATTAGCATATTAAAATAGAACTTAAAGTCCCTGCCACTTCTTCCAAACTAATGACAGGGAGCTCAATATTTGATTATTGGATACATCTTGCTGTTTGGGGGTGAAATATTAACTCTTTCCAGGAAGAAAGCACCTGATTTCTTAATCTAACTGTCTGACAAATGCTCGCTAAAAGAAATATTTTACTGAAAACCAAAGTGAAAGAAAATACAAAAAGTAAACAGGTAAAACATTGAAATGCAAAGTGTGAAGTGAGATTCCTATTCTAACAATGTGCTCTTTAGAGGTCTTAGAAGCAAACTCCTCCACTCTCTAATTGCTAATCTACAACAATATCACTTCATGGGGTCAGATTGTGCCATCATTAAGGCTTGCTATTACAAAAACTTATTTTTTTTCAGTAGGATGAAGGTCAATGAGCACAGGCTGAAACACAAGAGGTTCCATCTGAATATGAGGAGAAACTTCTTTCCTTTGAGGTGCCAGAGCCCTGGATCAGGCTGCCCAGAGAGGCTGTGGAGTCTCCTTCTCTGGAGACATTCAAACCTGCCTGGACACATTCCTGTGTGATCTGCTTTGGTGAACCTGCTTTAGCAAGTGGGTTGGACTGGATGATCTCCAGAGGTCCCTTCCAACCCCAACCATTCTGTGATTCTGTCAGTTTTATTAACGTGGATCTGTGGAGCCCAGCATATATTAGAGTTTTGCAGCACTGTGAATTTGATCTATGTAACGTTTCTGGAGAATTGCATGAGCTGTCCTGATCGGTTCTTCTGATTTGACAAATTAAAAATAAAAAAAAAAGTTAATGACTATATTCAGTGAGGTAAAAAGTGTATACGAATGAAGACATAAAGTGTATATGAATTATCATAAGACAATTTTCTATTGCGAGCAAAATGGAAGTGTGTCTAAGGAGACAGAAGATTCAGCCTGTAGAACAGAACCTTCACTCCTCTGTCCTTCTTTTGTTGTAATCTCAAAATTATACCTGGTACCTGTAAAATGCCTTATTGTTAGTCTTTTATTCTTTTGCCATAATGCTTACACCACAACATTTTGTCCAGGGAATGTGTCCACACTGACTAAGTTAGGAATCAGTGCTTGAATTTTAATACTGAAATTTAGAAATCAAAGGGATTGGTTTTTACAGCTGAAGGTAATGGGGGGGAGGAAGTAATACTGATCCTTTCTGGATTTTCAATGACAGTTATAGTAGAGTTCAGCCTGCTAATAATTTCATCAACAGATCCTAAACATTTTTCTGTACTTCTTAAATTGTGTGTGTGGGGGGGAAACAAACAAACAAACAAACAAACAAAAAACCCAAAACACATTAAGATTATTCTTCTTTTTTTTTTTTTTTTTTTTATTTTATTTAGGAGCAAGTTTTTCTTCAAAACTTTTTGTGGACATGAACGCCTGCTATACTTTAATTCTGTCTTTGCAGCACTTTGTTTGGACCAGTTGCTGTGTAATTCAGATCAGTTTTATTTTTGCTGTGCCCTCAGTCCAAGACCACGTCCACAGCTTCTAGAACTGATGAAGTGCTAGACTTGGCAGCACTCCCTGGTGTCACCACCATTTTGGTGTATCCCTTTTTTCTGTCCTCTGCATCAGGCTTGCAACTTAAAAGGTAAGCATTTCTCATTGGGGTGGCAAAATCCATCCCATATACAACTGATGGAGTTTTGGTTTTCTACTTAAATGAATTGTCCCAGAAAGACCACTGTTTATAGTCATCTGGGGTTTGTCTTTAATCAATGTAGAAAGAGAAGTATTTCTTGAGGGTAAATACTCTTGCCAGTGTCAGGCTGGACTAATTTGCCCCCTGCAAGATAGGCAGTCTTTTAGGATCAAGTCCAAAGGGAATCTACTCAAAAGTAACAGAGAAGAAACATGTTGCTTTTAGATGCTTAAACTGTGTCAAGACATATCCTACCACACGAACATGAAAAGATCCTTACTAATAAACCTCTTTGTATGAACAAATACAGGTTGTGAACGTGTTTTTTTCTCCAAAAATCAAAACTGGGTGGGTTTTTTTTTCATTCTTTTACAAAGGAACTGAATCATGTGCAGTTGAAAATCAAGGAGAGTAAAATGTTTGTTAGCAAATCTGCCCTTTTTTCTCCTTTCTACTCAGTGGAAAAACAAAGAAGCAACTCTCCATCTTACTCTTCTACTCCAGATACTGTTTTTGTCTCATACATAGGAAACCAGGCATAATCCATTTCACAAATACTTTTAAAAACAATGAAGGGTCTCCATCAATTGCAAAATGGAATTTAAACATGTCCTTGTGTCCCGAAGTTGAAATACATCAGCCTCAACCTCATAGAAATTTGCCTGTAGAGGGATGACTTATAAATCATTCAGTAACAGATGATGTTACAACTAAAGCAGTGGGAGTTTTGAAATACCTACATCAGATTAGGCTTGTGTTTATTTCAAAAAAAGCTCTGATCTACTTCGAATTTTTGGCAGGCACAACATGAGCCCAACGTGAACTGCTGTAAATCAAAGCCTTTTTTGAAAGGCAAACTTGGAATGCTTCCAATCTCAATTAAAAACATTTGATGCTTTTTGGACTTCTGTTTTTAATATATTTTTTTTCTTCTTACTTACAGTGTCCAGACCTGTCCATAACAAAGATCCCACCAGGAACTGATGAAAATGCAATGGTTTTCATGTTTCTTTTTTTCACAGCTCTTTCTGAGTATGTTTTTTCTCTGTGATATATTTTTTTAATACACAAATTAGGAGAAAAAGTAATCCACAGCCAACCACTTAAATTAGTCAAAATTAACATTTCATATGCGTTGAATAGTTTATCTCAGATATAAATAGCAACAGAAAAGACAGAAATCAGGCAGCATTTGCAATCATGAAAGTTATTCAACGCAAGTTTCGTGCTTTTCCTCTCTCATCCCTCCAAGATGATAATAAGCAAATTACTTAAGACTAACTCTGCTGCATTCATGTAGTCTAATACAAATTCTGTAGTAAAACAGTTGCTATTTAAAGTTAAATAAATCCTGGTACCCACATATTTTTTTGTTCCATAATAAATATGAATGTCAGTGGAAGATGCATAGTTGTTGTCAATTTTGCATACAACCTCATTCACAAAGAATAGTAGAAGTTTCCTACTGTCATTAGTCAAATTTACTATAGAACCAACATTTTGTTTCTACAAATCTCAGAGGGCAATCTCTATTAATACAATCTGCCAATGGGTTTATAACATTTTACACCAGGACAGGACTTCATGCCAGATGTCTCTCCCCATCAGTCTGTCAATGGTCAAAGAATAGGCCCTATAGATAAAAAAAGAAGCAAATGGGGATACTGCAAATATGAAATCTCACAGTGTTCATCACCTTGGCGTAAATAACTTCATGAAGACACACCTGTGAGATCTCCTGCAAGCGAAAAATTCAGCCACAGTCTGCAGGACAGGATTGTGCCAAGACTGGTATTAAACCTTCCTGTATAATCATTCCTAATAATGCTTGTTCATACAACAGAGAAGGTCTCAACCCTCATTTACATGGACTGAGTGTTCCAGCATTTCTCAAAGTCCACAGAAACCTTGGGAGTTAGGACTATGGGAAGCTACTCTGATCCTGTGAAAAGAGAAATTGACTGCGGAGATCATGCTTGTTTGTGCAGGAAAAAGTATTGGACAGAGACCACTAACCTGTTACTTCAATCAGAGGTATGCATGCATCTTCCTCCAAGTGCTTCTGTGTTAACACAGTGCAGTGACTACTTCAGACATACCAAACCTATCCACATAAATGACCCCACAGAGTGGTTGATTCCTCCCCTTTTAAATAAATTACTTAAAGAGAGAAGTTTACAGAACATACTATGTCCCTTTGTGAGCAAGAACAAAAGTACTCAGATGTTACCATAGTGAAAACACAAGTAAAAAAGAACTCACAGGCAGAAAAACTCATTTTAATTTTGTGATTCATGTCCCTCAGAAGAAAGTACATCACGCTTTACCATACCAGTATTTCATTTACTGAGTGCTTTCAATGCCCAGGTTATGACGATATATCTGGCTTGGGTCATAGTGTCTTACTGGGGAAAGTGCAACCTATGAAAAGAAGAAGTATCTTTGTGAGCTTCGAGGGAATAATCTCTGCGGTCTTTGCAAGTTACTGACCTGCACAGCACTCTGTGAGTATGTCTGCAGAGGAGCTGCATGTCTCTGTATGAGGATCATCTTTATTAATATGTTTTTTTCTCTGTGTTTATTTTCTAAATGTGACATATTACTTTACAGGAATCATGTTGTGAAATGCAATGAGCTTGTACTCAGAAGGCTCCAGTCCCACTGCACATGGTGTTAAGGTACATACCAAGGGCCAGTATCTTGGTCTCCAGACTACACGAAGTCACGTAGACAGTTGACAGTGTCAGAATAAGAAGAGGATGCTTGCATCAGTGTTGAAAAGTTTAGTTTGAAAAAAGTTCCTCAGTTGCCCTTTAATGCTCAGAAAATAAAGAACGAGAAAATAATCTGTATCACTGAACCAATAGATTCATTGTTAGAATAGGTGTAATGGAAATACTTTTACCATATATCACCAAACTATTCTGATGAGTTTTCCTCCTATATATCATTTAATTAGACCATGTACATATATTAGTTCTGAATTTATATTATGAAGTTGATCAATTTGCTATGAATAATAGTAGTTTTGTGCATGGGGAAGAAAGATGTTCCTCAACATTCCCATACTGTTAGTAGGAATCCTGCTTCATCTACTTTACTCTCATTAGACTAAAGGCTTAAATAATGAATATAAGAGGAGGATAGAGGAACGTGGACAATAGGGGACATGCCATTTCAGAAACATTGATGAAGCATCTGAAAACCAAGGTGTCTGCAGTGTTTCTCTAAGACACTGCTATGATTCCTCAGCTGCTCATTCTTGGCAGAACCTCAGAGGTTGTGATGATGACCTTATATATATATATATATATATACAAATATAAAAAAAAAATAAAATCTAAAATAAGACTTTTTGTAAGTAGGTTATTGAAGCATTAGTTGTTTCCAAACTTACTTATGACAAGTACGTTAGCAATAAATTTAACATGGGTAATATGGGAGAGATGGTCCTTAATTATTAGAGGTCTTCAGTACCCTGCACATGATGCATCTTCTTTGTAATGCAATGGAAAAGGAACTTTTAGGCTATGATTCTTTGTGGTCCATGTGTTGTTTTAGAGAGCAATAAATCACAGTCAAGAAACGAAAGTTTCTCTAAGTTAATTCTGAGACTCACTGAGTAGCTCAGGAAGATGCACTGGTATTGCAGACATACATGCTTAATAAAATGAATCTTGTATTGAGAGACATCTGTGAAGCCACATCATACAGTAACCTTTTACTGGAGAATTATATGTGAAGGTTGTATAGCTAGACGTGCCACAGCTGTTAATTAACTCTATTATGTGTCTAGATAGGGTCCACATGGGATTTTCATATATCTCAGACAGCACTGAAAATGTATGAGTCCTAAACTGAGGAATGCCAGCATTATTTCTAGGGTTGATCCCGTCCTGTTCCCACATTTACCAGGATACAGATGATTGCAAACTAGTTAGAGTGATCACTGAGCTAATGGGTAAAGTGTGTTTCTCTGACCAGAAAGTCAATGGTGGTCTCATTTCTGTAACACAGAACCTGATCCATGCTGGTCTCCTGTCCCTGATCTAACCACATTGCCTACATACTAACTCTGACACATGGGAGATGACCTAGGCATAGGCGTCTTGTAGCCAGAATTTTACATATTCTTTTTAGCTTCATCTGCTTTTGGATGGGTTGTCTACCCATGGCCAGCTACAGAATGTCCATGCTTAAGCATGTTTTCTTGGTGCAACACAAGACAGACAAAAACTTCACAATGACCACTGAGAAAGCATTCTCCAGACTAAAAACTAGCTGCAACTATGGACTCAGGCTCTCAAAGTGCTATGATTCATACAAGTTGCTGCAATGAACATCAGTATTTCCGTAATTGTTATTTCATGGGTGCAAAGCCTCAGCCCATCTTCACTTAAATTGTGTGAACACAGTGTTGCAGTGAACTAGGAAAGCACATATACAGGGCACAAACAGGCATGTCTTGAAGTGTTAACAGGTAAAGAGGTTAGACTTCATAATTATCTCACACTTTTTCAACAACACTCGGAAAAATGAATTTTAGTTCCCTAGAAAAGCAAGCATAATAATTTATCTGGAACAAAGCCCCAAGGCTTTGGTTTCTTTAGCGCAATGGAAGTGAGGGCCACAACAGTGACTGCTGGATGGAATTGCATGCACTGGTCTGCAGAAATAGCCATTTTGCAGATCTTTACCCTGCACTGCGTGCCCCAGCAGCATCAGCAGCACCAACAGCCAGGTGGCTGCTTTTGCTGTGCTGGCAGCAGGCAGGCACCAGTTGCTGAGGCAGAATGTTCTAGTCAGTGAGACATTAGTAAGGAAAAAGTAAAAGGTACTCCAAGTTTTCTTCTGTCATCAGTGCCAGTTACTATTTTTGGGTAACTGACTGGAAAGACGTGGACCTGTTGGGTCCAGAGGAGGACCACCAAGATGAATAGAGGGCTGGAACGCCTCTCCTATGAGGACAGGCTGAGAGAGTTGGGATGTTCAGCTTGGAGAAGAGAAGGCTCCAGAGAGACCTCATTGCAGTCTTTCTATACTTAGAAAGGGCGTGTAAGAAAGATGGAGACAGACGTTTTAGAAGGGCACGTTACAACAGGACAAGGGGTGGTGGTTTTAAATTCAAAGAGGGGATATTCAAGCTAGACATGAGGAAGAAATTTTTCACAATGACAGTGGTGAAACACTGTCCCAGGTTGCCCAGAGAGGTGGTGGATGTCCCATCCCTGGAGACATCCCAGGACAGGCTGGACGGGGCTCTGAGTAACCTGAGCTGGTGAAGATGTCCCTGCTCATGGCAGGGGTTGGACTGGGTGAGCTTTGAAGGTCCCTTCCAACCCAAAGTATTCTATGATTCTATGATTCTAAGAATCCTTTGACTTACCTAGACCTGGCCTTGGTCACTTTTATAATATTTACTTTCTTATGTATATATTTGACATGTTTATTCCAGCTTACTTGATTAGTTTTCCTTATGACTAAAGTTTTTTCTGGTTTTCTGCTTTCTTTTTACTCAGAGGTGAGATATGGAATGAAATGTTTACCACCATTCAACCCAACTAAATTATATTTATGTATTTGATACATATCTACCTCAACATTTTGTTACTTTACTTGCCACATTCTGTAACATTCAGTAGATATCTCAGTGAACTGAATGTCACATAATTTCAGAATATGTTCTTGGCTCTGAGAGACCCAGAATACCTAAGCCTTGTCATATCTGTGTCAAACTTCAGAGCATGATACATTTCTGATAGGCCTTGCACAAAAGCCTGCAGTGGAAGAAACTCACTGAAACTTTTCCACTATTCCTTTCTGATTATTTTTTGAGTTGGTGGAGAAAAAAAAGAGATGTTTTCAAAATGCAGAGGGGAAGTGAGACCTTCCTAGGAATACGGAGTTTCATGACAAACTATTTTAGATGGTTTTGCAAGCCTCCAAACTAAATGTACCTGTGTTGGATGTGTTTGCAACTTGTTGCCTAAGACACTACGTATTTTAAATCTCAGTGTTTGATCTGTTACAAGAGAGGTGAGCAGATCTGTAGCAGTGTCATGAGAGTGGTTATCAGTTCAGTTCCTGACTCAGTTCTTAGTTGTGTGATTCTAGACATGATCTGTGCCATGTGCCTCTTTTATCCACAGTTTACCAAATAAGATTTAATTGCTTACCCTGATAAAGTGGGATTACGATTCATATTAAGGCAGCTAAATTTTAATTTCTACAGCATCACAAGGTGGGTATCTGTATTTGAATGAGGTGTCTTAGCTCTCTTTATAGCCAATAGAGACCTGAACAATATAGTCAATAAGGAGGATTCACTTGCCTTAGTAGCATGTTAATGTGTCTTGCCTGACCTTTGGCTACATCTCCAGAAGGATTTGGGTCTTACTTAAATCCTTGTATTTTTTTTTCTATTAGCTGTGTGGAGGTGTTTTATGTGTCTTAGTGCGTTACATGACCATTATTAGGAAAATGCATTGTCTTCCTACAATTATTCAAGATTTTTATGAGTATTAACCACTTTGTGTCTCATTTTTTCATCTGTCAACGATTTCCACAAAAAAGATCTGAATTTAAACCTTACGTGCTGATTGACAGAAGACAAGAGACAGCATCTCCAACTCAGCAAATCCTTAGCTACTTACTCATGTGGAAGAGCTCCTGGGGACAAACTAGAGGAAGACAGTCATTCTAGAATCATGACTGATACAATGGATGAAGTCCTGTGGTAATACATTAGGGTTAAATGATAACCCAACCTTGAGATTGTCATTTACAGCTATGTCCTGTATTTTTTCTCGTCCTGTATTTTTTATCATCCTGTTTCCCTGGTATCTTCTCAGTCCCATCTCTGATCTACCACCCATCTTGGTGCAATGTCACCAAGTACGGAAACATCCATGTCGTTGTTCAAAGGAATCCAATCTGAAGATTGAACAAATGGGGGGTTATGGTCACACTCCTTGTTTTCTCTTCTCTTGGAGCCTACACATTACGAAAATAAAAGTTTTTTATGGTAGTCATTATGAGATCAGTAGGGCTCACTAGGAAGTCAGCTACTTTTATAGTCTTTATTTCTGAATTTGTTGCAATCTTTATTGCATTAATCTCTGCTGTTCTACTAATGTAGACAGGGAGATAGTGACAGATTTTTGTGAAGACAGGGTGTGAAGGATCAGTCTGTATTATCCATAGCCTAGAGTAAAAGATGACCCAGTTGACTACTCCACCTTTTCTTTACATTTGAGTTAAATGTTACCTGAAGCACTGGTCTTATGTTGCTGCACATTGTCTTTTTTTTTATTATCACCTAGTGTGTTCTTCTGAGTCTCTTTGTGTTGTGCTTTCTCCCAGCATTCCTTTCAATATCTCTTTCACTATTCCAGTTGCATGTTTGAATATTGCAAAAGCTGTGAGCAAAACATTAGAACAAGAGAACACCAGATAAAAATTCCCATTTGTGGATACAAACATTCTTAAATTGCCATTATATATTTTGATGATTTTTTAGCCTGTGGGTACAATCACTATAATTTGCAGCATATAAGTTTTAATAAGTCAATTATAAATGTAATGTATGCTGCAAATATCACCACAGTAACAGCTTAATAAACAGGGCCTTTTTTAATCTTATCCTCAAAACAGAGTTAATGTACCATTCTTCTAATTTATAATCAAAATGCAAAACAAAATTCAGCTTTACAGTTATAATGTAACTGAAGTGCTTTATATCATTAACTTGAAACACCTGAAGGCAAACCTGTTCTTTTCTAACTGTAAAAGATACAAGACATTTGTATATGTGGATAATATACATATTTGTGTGTCTGTATATGCATGTATATGCATTTACTTCTGTCTATATTTTTAGACAGAGAAGAGACATATGTAAACAATTTCCTCTGGAGTATATAATGTCTCAATATAGCAAAAACTTTATAGCAGAATGACTTTGTGATGTCCACATTGCTCTAGTACAGAAAAGGCATTTTGCACAATGTATGTTGCGATCTTGTTCTTACTAAGGCACAAGAAACCTCCAAGAAAACTCATTCAGAGTCAAACCTATGTTCTTTATGTGGATGTTACAGTCATAACCTACCTTCCTAAAGTGTCCAAATTCTCTACACAGTCAACAAGGTGAGGTGGGTACCTCTGAAGGACTGCAACGGGAAAACAGAGACGTCATGGCTGTTATGTCTTGGGTTTCATAGTGCTGTCCTGAATGTGTAGGTCACTCCATCAGCGGTGCGTTGCACTTCTGCTTTGGAAAGGTCAAGTGTACACCTGACAGATAAATGGAATTACATCCTAATGGCAAACCTGAATTGTCACTGATATATTTTCTTTTGGAAAGTTAGTCATCGAAACATTAAACCTCTAGTCTGTGTTACTCATCTAAGCTACATCTCACTGATGCAAAAAGATTAATATTTCCAAAAGAGAACTCATCTCTTCTGAGAAACCTAAAAGATGAAGCTTCCTGGAAGTTTCCTGGAGAGCCTATCTCTCTCCATTAATTACATAAGAGACTTTGGTGATTAATGTAAACTACATGCTTATATTTGAGGTTGCTGAACTAAGAAGAAATAACTTTTTCATTCCTGCATCCAGTCCACAATGTTACCAGACTGATCTGCTGCTTTGCAAGTTTGGGAAATTGCATGAGTAACGCTTTGTATTAGATATATGTAAGCTTCTGTTAAATTAGCTTTCTTTCTTTTTATTTCAACTCTCAATATATTTGATAAAAGTATGTTTTCAATGATGTCTTCTGAAAAGAAAATGAGAAAAAATTGCTAGCATACATTCTTCACATTGGGTTACTCAACCAGCTCCAGTGACATCTTAATTGTTCTTTATAACACAGGCACATGCATATACACAGTATTTACTGGGAGGCAACAGAATGAAGTTGTGGCAGAAGATAAAACCAAAAGACACGTCATGCATTCTCCACAGAATATTTTTTTTCTTTGCTTTGGGCTCTGATCCTATTTCCATCACTGTTATTAGACAGTGTCCACTTTGAGTCCAATCATATCAGATTCTGTTTAAAGTAGATGACAGTTAAAGGATTGTGTGGGAAAAATTCGAATTTGAGTGCATGTAAGAAGCAAACATCCTCCATTCTGCACCCTGATTGTCTGTGTATTATGAGATGGAGACAAGCAAAAGCAATGACACTAATTCAAGTGTTCACATGGATAAGCATTCCAAAGATATTGGGAAAATCTTGGTTGCTTTCAGTTTTGACTTACAACCAATGAAAAATGGGGTTGGGTTTTCAGCTAAAGTAAAGTACCATCATTCTGTTCCTGATTCCTGATAGCAATTCAGAACATGTCAAATACTGTCATCAGTTCAGCCTTCTGTGAAGGTTCCTTCAGTGCTTTCTGTTGAGCTGTTTACTCACACATTGAAGAAATTCCTGCGATAGTCTAGGAAATTCATCATGACAATTTACTAATGTTGCCAAAACCAAAGGGAAAAAGTGGGACTCACTTGTGAAATAGTTAACCATAGGATTCTCTTGAGGGTTTCTGTGTCTTGCCACTTTGCTTTTGCACTTGAAAGTCAAAAAGTTGTAACTGCCCAGTCTTTTCCTCTCACCCCTGCCCTTAGCAGAGACAGCAAGCCCAGCTCGTCAGTCCTCAGTCTAGATGAGTGATTTTGATTTTTCTGTTTTCCTTTTGCAGCTGAGATAACTTTATCCCATTCTAGTGCTGATTTCAGCCTACTTCAACAACAACAACAACAAAAAATAAAGCAACCTAAGAAGAGATAAGTGAGCACAAGTGCACTGAGACTCACCCATCATTACTTTTTTGTCCATTCCTCCCCTTCTCTCGGCTCACCTTAAGCTTACACGGAAACCTCAAAAACTCAATAAGAAATATCAGAGATAATATTTTCCGACACTTGCAAAGCGTGCCTTGCCTTCCAGACAGGATTTCCTCAGTCTGTTCTGTTCTGGATATGAAACCATCCTTCGGTCTGCCACTACCACTCATGCACAACAAGGGAGAAAGAGGCATTACACAGTACATTTTCCACTGCTGTGCCGCATCTCATTTGCTCTTGCTACTGAAATACACAACCTCTAATTAGCTCGTCCAGCTCCGCTCCTCTTTTTATTTTTCCTCTGAGATGGGGAAAAAAAAAAAAAAAGTCATTTATTACTGGCTAACATTCATTAAAACTTGTAAGTATGTTTATTGAAACCATACAGCATTTTTTCCCCTTTCCAACCTGTCACTGTGTGGTATATTCACATATAAGGCATCAATAATTATACAATGCATTACAAATGAGCTTTTAAAGCCAGGATGCAAATTAGAAATGTAAATGTGGCTTCTAAATTGGCTATGTTAATATGAAATATGATTCTTTCTAATAGAGTGGGAGTAAGCCCCAGCGGTATTGATCTTTTCCCTTTTCTGGTTGAAACCCTCCCATTTAAGCAGCAGTGTCTTTTCACCTCCCCTTGCTGAGACTCATCTGGTCAAGTCCAACTCTTTCCTCTTATTTGCCTGTGCTGAGCCATGAGCACTAAATGAAGCGAGTAATTTGGTGCATTGTTGGGGGGGACGAGAGGAGGGGGACGGGGGAAGGGGGGCAGCTGACAGTGAATGGTGTCAGCTGCAGAGGCAGCAGAAAAAGCCGACATCTTAATAAAACAGCCTCGGGCAAAATCCCATTAAAGCCTTCAGAAGCTTGTTTCCCTGCAGTTGAGCAGGTAGGCGTCGTGCACTGCGTGGCAGCCCTGAGTGCTCTCTGGGAGCCCAGTTCAAAAAAAAAAAAAAAGAAAAAGAAAAAAAATTGAGTGCTTTTTTTTCCCCCCCGCTTTTTCTTCCCCCCCTGATCTAAATCATCCACCAGCCTCTGCTCCTCAGAGTCATTTGCAAGGCAGAGAGAGAGGGAGGGAGGGCGAGGGAGCAGGGAGAGCGTGTGTGTGCCTTGATGTGCGGGGAATAAGTGCCTGTGCAGTGGCAGGAATTGCTGGTGAGAGCTGCTCACCCATTGATGCTCCGGTGCAGACCTCGGACTGACCTTTGGAGAGGAGAGAGAACGGGGGGACAGGGACAGAATGACAATGAGAAGATCGGGGCACCGGTGTTCCTCCCTGTTTGGCCACCTCCACACTCTGAGGCCACTGACTTGGTGCTGAGAACATTGGCACCTTTTGCCTGATGGTGACAAACGAGGAGGGGATAGTGGGAACACGGGGCAGGACAGCAGAGATCAATGGCTGGGTGTTGGGCTGTGCTTTGAGAACAAGGGAAGGTGATGAAATTCTTCCCCAAATCTCTGATGCTCTGAAATTAATTCTTGCTAGATGGTTGCAAGGAAAAATCACCCCACGCATGTTTTGTTTGAATGAGCAGTGGCTGGACTTAATTCTGTTCTGATGGAGGTCCTATGTGCTGTGGCATTGAGGGCCAAGACATCACAGTGTCAGACTTGCACATGGAGCCAGGGAGATGGTCCACATCCCTCAACAATTGTGGATTCAACAGACAAAAAGACCAAGATGTAATTAAAACTACTTTAGCCCCTCAGTCCCACACACATCCCTCTCTTGATGACGCTGCTTCTGTGCACATGAGTTCTGGGTGTAAGGGCTTTTTCTGGCTGTCTTTATACAAAGATCTAGTGGATGCTGACAGTTCAGTGCACAGGGGGAAAAAATTCTGCCTGTTTCACACCATCAAGTAGCTGATCTGACTCTTATAAAGCACAGCAGCCTCCTAAACAGAGAGATGATGCACTTTGTACATTTGAAAGACCGGTTGAGTCTCTTAAGAGAATAAAAACTGCTTTGGCTCAAGATTGCTGTACCTCTGCATTGTATATTTAATGTTTGATGGGTGTCCAAGTAGAAAAAAATATGGCTTTCTTATGTTAAATCAATTTTACCCATTCTTTCAAATCCATTTGGGCTTATGAATGACCCTGTGATGAAAGAACATCCTCGATGCATCTGGAACTTGGTGCAGTAGCTTTTTTCAGCTATCAATCATTTCTGTTGAGGACAAGGAAATAGGAAGTGTGCTTGGCTCTTAGTTCACCCAAAAACTACAGTTAACTCTGTGCACGTTATGCCTTCATTTCACCACCTGTAAAGCAGTAATAGCCAAGTTTTTGCTTCACCCAGGGACTGCTGTCTCTGCCATAGACTGTAATATTAAGGCAAGTACCAAAAGGAATAATCACATTTCTGACAATGAGAAGGCTCTTTCCATTATGGTTAAATTACTCTGTTTATGTCAACATCATGAGACCAAGTCTAAGCCACCAGTAACAGGGTGCAACTTCATGGACTACAGTAGAAGCTTCTCTACATTTGAGCTTTGCCCTGGAGCTCAGCTAGAAAAATCTCAAATAATTCCTGTACTCTGAATTCCTACTTCTTCTTTTCCTCTGTTATTTTCTGTCTCTATTCAGTCTTCATTAATTCCTCATTTTCTTTATTTCCTTGCCTTTCTCTTTTTTTTTTTTAATTTTATTTTAAACTCTGCTTTCTACTCTGGAAAGTCCCAAAACATTTCCGAGCTTGCATTTCTAAAGATTGATTCCCCCATGAATGAGCATCTAATGGCAGAAGCTGAACAAATGGGATCATTCCCTCACCTCTGAAATGCAGCCACTTCTGAGGTAGAGCACTGCAGTCACTGTCTTCAGCACGTGCCATGAGTCTCCGGAGAGGGAATGAAGGATAACCTTTTCACCCGAAAATATCTTTTTAGGTAAGCTGAATAGAACTTGGAACTAAGCCAGAATACCACAGTTAAGGCTTCTTGACGAGCATAGCTTGGGATTGTGACCAGAAATGTCGGAACATTCCTTTGGTGTCTGTCTATTGGACCTGTAAATGGAAAGTGCAAAAGTTTCATCTTTCTCTTATGTGTGTATATTGCAACTATATGTATGCATGTGTCTATGCATGTACTCCAAGGCTTTGCAAGCAGAAACTCCTGGAAAGACAAACAGAAGTAACCAACCAGTGGAGAACATTTTCATAATGACAATTATTTTCAAACATTGATGTTCCAGTGGATCTTATAGTATTTGCAAAGCTTTTTAATACCTCTGAGTAAAATAAAATAAAACTGTATGGTAAAATGTTACAGAAGGAATTCTTAAAATCCTACCTTTTCACAGTATTCTGCAGTGGGATGTTATTATTTTGGTGACGTTTGTGTCTAGTTTACACATGGTATGTCCATCTGCTCTTTTATGCTGTTTTGCTGGTCATGGATTGTGCATACAATTCCGTCAGGTCAAAACTCACTTAAATCTCAATAAATATATGTGTTCTCCATAGCTGTTGATCCCTTGGTTTATATGCATCCAATTGCCTTTCCCTTAAGCTCTTTGGGTCAGTAACTTTAGCTACCTCCATGTGTTCAGAAGTTCACGTTCAGAGAGAAGTTTTCTGCCTCCCACCTGAGGTTTCACCCTAGTTCAGAAAAACAGCTGAATTCCTTCAGGTTCACAGAGGAACCCATGGAAGGGTCAGGAATGCAGCCAACCCAGGGAAGATGCCATCTTGGGGCTCAAGATTAGATTGCTTACTTGGAGTAAGAGCTGCCGTTTCTGTGCCTTATTTTATCTGGCTGAATCACATAAGAGTGATCAAGTAACCAGTTTATGCATTATCTTGAGTGACAATGAGGAATAAAAGGCAATTTTTGAGGTTCTATAAATTTCTCTGCAATTTTATGGCTAAGAGTTTTTACTCAACCAAAGCAGAACATCTCCTGACCTGGATCTCTCAAATGCACATTGGATAGAGAACAAAATATTTTTTTTTTGGGGGGGGGATCAACATCTAATTTTAAATGGGAAAACATCATTACCAAGATTGTAACAATCAAAGTGGAAATTCTGCCTGTCAGTTGGAACACTCAGGATTCTGGATTTACATCTCAGCTGCAAGAATTGGAAAAGATCCCCGCATTGTTCTCCAAGCTTTTTTTCCAATATTGCATAAAAAGTGGACAATTTAATGCATCTTGCATATGCCCATTGGATGACCTTCAAATTAAATTCAACCTTATTTAGTTCATCTGATCTCCCAAGAGTGCAGGTACATACAATTAATTGCTTTATAACTCTTCTAAATAAGGTATGCTAACAGAGGATGTGGTATAAAGAAGACGAGCAAAATTTGTTGCTTTTCCATTTTTATCAGTGTAGTAGTGTGTTTACTACGGCGAAAAGACCAGAAACAGCAAAAGTAAATCTGTCATCATCAGAGACAGCAATACTGGATGAGTCAATGATCCAAAGCATTATTTTTCCTTAGATCTGTCAAACATGTACTTGTGTGTCTGGGTGCACATGCATAAATACATATATATGCAAAAATATGTAATGGTCTGTCTGTTATGTGTTTGTACACATTTGAATCAGGTGTAAACACCAAAGCAAACAAGGGTGCATCTGCATATTCAGGTACACCCATTTCTTTAAAAACAACTGAAAAAACCTCGTCTATGTTCATACTTTCACATTGACGTGCGTACAAACACATATGTCTCCAGTTTTTCCTTGTCAGAACACTTTAAAGGAAAACATGGGTTTTGGTACTCCATTCTAGGAGAGAACTTAAATGTCTAGAAATATTTTTTTTCTTTTTTAGAAGAATAATCAATGAAGAGAAACTTTTCCAATTTTCTTCAGCTCCTTGCATTAATTTCGGTGAAGAATTATTGGAAGTGTACATTGCTAAATGCCTCTCAAGCGTGTACTCTAGCACAGGGCTTCCACCTGGGCTCCATACATGATGGAGATGTGAGAGGGAAACAGTCCAGCTCTGTACTGATACATTAGAGACATGAGAAAGAGCAGAACTTACTTATGAAATTTGTTTATAAATTAAACTTGACATCTTGCCATAAACTGCGCTTCACACAATGAGATCCCTTCATGTTGGTGATACATGTTATGATCAAACTCCACACATAAAGTCCAACACATCAACGGCTTTAAAGGGACAACCAGGAACATACTCTCTCTTTTCCAAATCACATGAGGAACAAACAAGAGGAATCTCTTCTAAACTTCAACAGATCAGTGAAAATCTCTCACTGTGCTACAGATACAAAAAATGCAAATAAAATGACAGGTTGCATAAACAATGAGGTATCAAATAAAACTTTCCTACATCATAAATACTAACTATTTAACTTACTGCATGAATTTTAAATACATTTTGTCATGGCCTATTTCCATTGAAGTCAAGAGTAAAACTTTCACACTATTCTGTATCTCCCATCATATGAAAAATCACATGGAATTCACAGGGTATATATGAGCAAATATTTCAGTTTGTACACACACTTATTTTCAGGATCAAAGCCTAAGGTCAGATCTCATTTCCAAAAAGCTTCCTGCCTTGAAAATCAAAGTTGATTTAGTGCAAAACAAATTCTCATTATTGCCTTCTCTTTCCATTCAACCATCAAATAACCCGTACCTCTTGGAAAAAAATCGTTATTAGGTAGAGAAACCTTCCAGGAGGAAGGAGATGAGGAACACAGGCCTATATGAAATCCAGTTTATCTCAAGAGAAAACAATGAATCTGTGATTTCTCACTAGTAATTTAAGAGTACATTTTAGACACATACACCTTCAACTCCTTATTAAAACATTTTTCTACTGTGCAGCCTCATCTGTTTTTCTGTCTTTAAAATGTCTCTCTAACTTGGTGTTCTAACCCAAGTGGCTCTGTTCTAGAAAATATTCAGTATTTTAGCCAATTTTATCTTGGTGTCATCTTCAGCTCCAGCTTTCCATATATTTTAAGAGGAGATTTTAACAAAAATGAGGCCTGTGAAAATCCCTTCCCATACTGAATTTCCTGGTGCAATGTGTGTTCTGGGTAGCATAGTAAGGGAGAGTTCACATCGTATCCTCACCACATTGTACCAGCCTTGGGGCTCATACCTACAGGTTGCTCCTTTGCTAGTAAATTGAACAGTGCCAAGGAAATGAACTCAGTTGCCAAAATTAACTGCTTACAGGAACAAATAATTAGAGTAATTCCTGACATCTTTTGGCATGGATCAGCAAGCACTCACCCTCTCCAAATTCTGAGTTTAGTGGCTGGTCTCAGGACTATTCCCAAGGGGCAGAAGGTTGAGACCACTCTTTTGAAAGATCAAAGATGTTAATAAACAAGGCCAGAGAGCAGGCTCTGGTAGCTTCAGTTTACTAGACTCTGCCTTAAATTTTAGGTGCTTTGAACTATCCTCAGACTGTCTGCCAGAAGGGCCTTTTCTTCAACCCCCCCAACTGCTGTTGAAACCCCCACATGCAAATCACATCCCAGCTACCACTTTCCTGAGTAATCTCTGGGGTGGTGTTTGAATACATACACACATGCATGAATCTGTTTAGCCACATGGATAGTGGATAGTGGTTTACATAAATAATGTCCCTATGCAGAATGGGAACTTAGAGTGCAACAGTGATGCAAACAAACAGGAGAAAAAGAAAAACTTCATGGCATTCACATTGGTTTGAGGTACAGGGGAACACTATAATGGGAAAAACTGTAATTGCAATCATAAATCCAAACAGTGTTCTTTTGGAATCTTTTCCTGGTTATAGGTAACCTAAGTGCAATAATTCATATCCTCCACTGAGCAATCTCTATATAGTTGCTGTATAGCAATTTTGTCTTCAGATTAGTTAGGGGTAATTCTATTTTGGTTTATAAAGTCGATGGAGCAGAACATTGTCACAGGATAGTGGTCTCCCACTGCTACCTCGTTTAAGCAATCAAGCAAAAATAAAGCATATGTTACACCTTGTAATGTATTTCTCATTCTTGTATTCTTACACTATTTTCATTGTCATAATGATCCAGTATATCTTTATCTGCTTGGACTTTTTATATAAGTTAGCTTCTCTCTAAGGTTTACAAGTTAATAATTTAGCCAACAGCCATGTACTATATATTATTTTTTCACCCAGAAGCACAGTCTTCCTGAGTTACAGTCTGCAGAAGATAGTTCAACTACAAGAGAAATGGCCTACATATGACAGCAAATTTTGACTATTATTCCATGGTGCATGCCTAATCTGTGCTGTGTTAGGTGAGCCTTAGTCTCTGGGCTCTTCTCAAACAAGCGGCTTCCGCAGACTGTTTCTGACATACACGAGAGCATTAAAACACCTGAGGCTTATGTTCATCCAGATTCTGGGAAGTAGCTTGTGACCCTCTTGTAGGAAATAAGAAATAATATGAACTCCTCTCACCATTGACTGAAAAACGTGAGGACAGGTTTATGGTTAAAATATCTGATGCATGTCAAAATAACTGTTCTAAATTCTTGGTTTAGCCATGTTGTCCCTGTAAGACTTCAGGTTAGTGATTTTGCTTCAAAAGAATTTAGGATGATGCTAAGTCATGTCAAAATCAAAAGATATTAGGTGTCAAAGAACCATCAAAGCTATGGTCCTTATTAGTTCTCTTTTAGCAAAAGAACTCTATTACAATTAAGAAACAACTGTTAGGAAAATACAAAGTCATTTTCCTCTGCCTACTTTTTCTATTTAGGTGGGAAACATTGCAGTTAAGACACTTAATCCTACTACAAATTTACACTAATCTCTCTCATAAGCAGCTCAGAAGGGTGCTGCAGTGCCAATATAACCAAGATAACAGGAATCTAAGTTCACAGTTTCAAAGCAAGATCAAATATGTAGGATCTCAGTTAAGATCCTTATACATCAACAACTCTAACAACATGTTAGATACTCTAAGGTACCCTACCCCTCCTTCAGCCTCCAGTGCAAAAGAGTGCAAAACTCATCTACATCTTGCATCATAGTTGAAACTCCATGTTGGTGTCTCAACTATCCTTGAGGTTCATAAATGGCATTAAATATGGTGCAGAGTCAGTTCTGTCAAGCCCTTGGTGCAGTCTTACTATGTTTGTTAGTAAAGCCAGTTAGACTGGACATTTTCCTGAACTTTTGATATAATTTACCTTTCTACGAAAGAGAGTTTCTGTCTGCTGCTGGTGTATTATTATTTCATAGATCACTTTTAAAGCTGTTCAGTACTATGTCTCCTGACTTTGTCCTTTAAGTCTTAAGGAGAATAAAATTACAAAACCCGTTAAAAGAGTTTTTTAGGTAAAGATCAAGAGACATATCTATTCCAGACCCCAAGGTCTGTTTGACTGGAATTTTCTCCCAAGAGAAGAAGTGGAAGCCTCGATACCTGAATTATTTAAAACTTGAATAGGTGAAGAGTTGGAGAATCTTGTAAGGATCAATTCTATATTGACAAGGGAAAGGACTAGTTGAACTGGTAAGGCTTTTTCATCTCTAAATTGGGTGATTCTAAAACATGAAACTATGGCTTTAATGAGTATTTGCCCTACTCCATGGGTGTAGAGGCAACAGCCGTAGATATGAAGTAGATATGAACTAATTATTTTAACTTGGGTGGGAATGGTGAACCTGGGCAGTCTGAAATGTCATTTGAAGTTCTGTGCTGTAAACAGAGTGGACTTTTTGTTTTGCTTCTTATTCAGTACATTGTACATCAGGATCTTGACCTGTGACCAGTACTCTTGAGGAGGGAAGGGAGAAGGTTAATTGAAAAAAACCAAATAATGACTTATTGTAAATTATATTTTATTTCAGGATTTTAGGGGTAAAGGAGGAGGAAAATTCCAGTTCCCCAAGTCCAATCTGCAAAGCTCATGCTGATATTACTCCTTTCATTTGCATGTGAGATGTGAGACATGGTCCTTAACAATCTAATACAACTTCAAAATTATTCCATCTCTGAAGAAGGGTTTGATCCAGATGATCTCCTGAGATGCCTTGCAACCTAAATGATTCTATGACTGAATTATTTGGCTTGGTCCACATGGAAGCCCCAGAGAGGATGAGTTTACGTGTGGTATTGATGATCTAGAGTCTGAGTCTAGAAGCAAAACAAAGAGTGAGACAAATTAACTCCAGCACTCGGATAAAAAGAAAAATCCTTTGTCAAGTTCACTGTTTTCTTTGTACATCTACAACAGAGATGTCATAATTTGATCCTTTTTTCAGCTCAGGGCTCAGCAGAGGTCAGTGTAATGCAGAGCTATATTACAAAGGTCTTAACTATGTTTCCAAGGCTAACTATATATGCAAGTCACAGACCCCTGAATTTTACTAAGAAAGCCAAGTTGTTTCTTCCTTTTTTGTATTTAATCTGTCAGAAACCAGGACACTAATCCTGCAAACACTAAGTGATTGTAACTAATGACTCAGCCACACTGTACCAGACAGAGATTTTATCTTCATTTCTCTTTAAAAAGCTTTTATCTTCAGTGAGGCAGAGAACCTGAATGAGCCATTACCGTTCTATTATGGTAAAAATGACAATGAAATAAGAAAAATATTATTCAAATACATCAAAATTCAGGTCTTTCATTACAAGTGAGGATAGAAGGATCAGCTTTTGTAGCTCTAGATTAGATAGTTAAAGTTTATTAGGTGACCACATCAGGTAACCCCAAATTACCTTCCTGGGCACGCATGTTTTTGTTTAATATTCAAGTGTTGATTCTGCAGCTTCTGTTGTATTTAAGTGAAATGGTCTCTACATTGCCAATGATTGAGATTTTTAGTAGAACGATATTTTGGTACTTATTGTAACTCAGTCTTTGTATTAGTCAAAGCCACAGGTTTTGACATAATGGAATTAAATCAAGTTCCTAAAGGTATCCGCATAGCATAAGGATTCAAAACTGGAAAAGGGAAGAAAAAGTGTTGATCCCTTACCTATTAATTTAGGTGGGTTTGAACTCAAGCTGCTTTTGAGGATGCTGCAATGAATAGGAATCACAATCCAGATTACTCTAGTCCTTTTGACTGATGCCCTTTTCCATAAGAACCGTGAAAGGAACAAAAATATTTTCATTGTGGTTATTCTTTCTTATTTATATACACACTCTGGGGCAAATGACTTTCCTGTCACTGGAGGGACATCAAAAGGAAAGCAGTTGCAAATTTGTTACAGAGCTGAACTTCCTGGAATACTTTGTCTTGCAGAAAATATTATTTTTCAAAATTTTTTTTTTTACTTTCACTATCTCCTTGAGGCAGGTGGAACTGAGCAATAGCTAACAGGTGGTTCCATAAATAAGGAATTATCTAGAGTATTTTATCTTGATTTTTTTAAAGTATTTAGATCTGACTTTCCAAACTAGATTACTATTAGCTGGATTTCCTGCTGACATTATGTATACATATACGTATACACATATATATATATATTCCCTACCTGAAAAAAAAAAAAAAAAAAACAACAGAAATGAGACTGATTTTCAAAAAGGTTTTAAACCCTCAAACTTTTTGTGTTGGACATTTTGAGACCAAAATTTTGAGTGGCCAGGAAGGTCAATGGCATCCTGGGGTGGATTAGAAGCGGGGTGGTTAGTAGGTCAGAGAGGTTCTCCTTCCCTGTGCTCTGCCCTGGTGAGACCACATCTGGAATATTGTGTCCAGTTGTGGGCCCCTCAGTTCAAGAAAGAGAGGGAATTGCTGGAGAGAGTCCAGCGTAGGGCAACCAAGATGATTAAGGGAGTGGAGCATCTCCCTTATGAGCAAAGGCTGAGGGAGCTGGGTCTCTCTAGTATGGAGAAGAGAAGACTGAAGACTGAGGGGTGACCATATTAATGTTTACAAATATATAAAGGGCGAGTGTCACAAGGATGGAGCCAGGCTCTTCTCGGTGACAACCAATGGTAGGACAAGGGGTAATGGGTTCAAACTGGAACACAAGAGGTTCCACTTAAATATGAGAAGAAACTTGTTCTCAGTGAGGATGACAGACACTGGAACAGGCTGCCCAGGGAGGTTGTGGAGTCTCCTTCTCTGGAGACATTCAAAACCCGCCTGGACACCTTCCTGTGTAGCCTCATCTAGATGTTCCTTCTCCAGCAGGGGGATTGGACTGGATGATCTTTTGAGGTCCCTTCCAGTCCCTAACATTCTGTGATTCTGTGAGATAATGAGTAATTTTGGAAAAACTTCTGTTCTGAAGAGGTTCAAGGAATTTAGAGGTCAGTGTTGGGCTTACTGCTCTTTTCTGCTTATAATCATATTAGACCTGATTCTGCATCCATTGTATGGCAATGTAAGTGGTGAAAATCAACTCAGTGATGATTTGAGCTTTCTATTATATCACAAGTAAATCGGGTAAGAATTTTTTTCCTAAATGTGTTATAAAGTTGATACTAAAAATAAAATGGCAGTATTAAATACTTCCAGCGAAAAGTTACTACAGCAGTCATAAACATTTAAACTCTCAGATATACACATTATTTCAGGCAAAACCATCTCCTCATTTACTAAGCTTTACTGTTTGAAAAAAAAAAAAATAGTTCTGATTAAAGATAGTCACTAATGCTCTCCAATTCTGTCTAAAGATTTGAAGAGTTCATCAGAAAATTATTATACAGGATCCTTGTAAAATTTTACCCAGAAGTATATTTCTTTCTGTTCTGGAGAATTATTGCATTGCCTTATGTGAGCTACAGGGTGGGCACTTTAGGAGTCCCATTAATACTTACTGGTAAGTGGTGGTGGGATTTCTGTATCCTCCCAGAACATGAAGTCCAACTCTTATGCCATATGACTGAATAGGACAGCACAACCCAACAAAAACTTGCCAGTAAGACAGGACTTTTTAAATTTCAACTATTGATCATATAAGAGGGAGTCTGTAGAGCCCCCTACGAAGTCTGGGGTTCTCTATTCTTTCATTTCACAGATTCACAGAATGGTTTGGGTTGGAAGGGACCTCTGGAGATCATCCAGTCCAACCCACCTGCTAAAGCAGGTTCACCAGAGCAGATCACACAGGAATGTGTCCAGGTGGGTTTGAATGTCTCCGGAGGAGGAGACTCCACAGCCTCTCTGGGCAGCCTGTTTCAGGGTCCTGGCACCTCAAAGGAAAGAAGTTTCTCCTCATATTCAGATGGAACCTCCTGTGCTTCAGTCTGTGCCCATTGCCCCTCATCCTGTCATTGAGCATCACTGAAAAAAGTCTGGTCCACCCTCTGACACCCATCGTGGAGACATTTACAAACATTGATGATATCCCCTCCCAGCTTCTCTTCTCCAAAAAGCCTTATCCACTTCAATAGTGTTTGAATATACTACCTTACCTTGGTTTATTCCAGAAATAATTTCAACCTTGCCTTAAACTGGTAGAACTACTTCCATAGAATCATAGAATGATTTTGGCTGGAAAAGATCTTTAGGATCATCAAGTCTATAAAGTGTCCAAGTGAGGGAGAAAAAGGAGCTCTTTTCTCCAGGTTATATTACTAGTCTTCTAGAGTACTAACTTCATGTAATTAAGGTAAGTCTTTTATCAGCTATTAACATCGAGTTTTCCTGCCCGACAAACAGTAGTCTTACCAAAGGCATTCGTGTTGCTGGGAAGTTCATCTCTATTTGGAGATGATCTGTTTCTGAGTGACAAACAATATTTTCTCCAACAGATCCTAAATGCATTGTGAATGATCAAAGTGTTAAATAAAATTTATTACATTAATCCAGGATGTTACGTCTTCCTTAGTCAAAGTGCATCCCAGAAGCTTTTAAAAGCATCTGTTCAGAAGAATAAAGTCAAAGTTAACACAGGGATTTCAGAATTAAAGCACAGTGATTTTAACAGCAATTATTCTTGGTCATGTTGTTGTGCTTTTGGGTATGGGAGTTTGTTACATCAAGTGTTGTCACATTGTTCCTAGTTAGTAAAAAACCCAAAATGTTTGAATACACCTTGATTGCTCTAACACTAACTGTTACCATGGCACTAACTGTATACACAAAAAAATACACTATTTTAGTACATGTATATATGAGTTCAGGACAAACTAATATTAATTATAACCTATTAAATCCATTCATTTGTAGATGTCACAGATCTCTGGTTTGGCAATATTGTGCCGTTGGCGTCACCTTTTGCAAAGGAAGCCTCTAATTTGATCAAAATAACCGTTTATTTTAGGTTCTCTCACATACTTTACTGTTGCTAAGGGGGAAGAGGAGGGGTTCTCTCCAAGGGTGATAAGATGGTAAAAACGGACAGTTGGGCACTGAGAACTTGTCGTATTTACTACTTTATCCTCCACCAGTCTGCAGGGAGAAAATAAGTTGCTATGAAAAGGGAATAGAGGGAGCAGGAAAGTGTCTGACTTTCGAAGGGAACATTTAGTACAGACACTTTTTTACTTCATAAAATTTCAGTTACAACTCTCTTCTCATCCCCATACACAGACAAAATCCAGCCAGTTTCTCAACCAACCTTTCAAAACCTTTTTCTGGCTTGAGGCTAATTGCAGCTTTGCATTCTGGGAAATACGGAAGGTGTCCAAGTCATTGAAACCAAGTCTTAATTTGGACCCGCGTTTCCTCCTTATTAAACTGTTGGTAATTTGGTACATGAGAGGACTGCTCCTGCAAACAAGAGACACGACCCCCCTCTCCATCCTCTTATACTACAAAGCCTGCATTTTTCACAGTGGATTAGCAAGTCTAGACATCCTATAAAATGTCAATGAACGTATGGATCTTCAGTGCATATTTCTCAGGAGAGCTGTGCCTGTTTGCAATGCTGCTCTCTCAGTCCGATCAATACAGCCACAACAGCCTTTTGCATTTTCTGAGAGAAAACAGAACCCCACTCATTGAATTCTTTTTTTCTTTCTTTCCAAAGCAGTTAATCAAATAGTGGAGGTAGAGGAAAGTGGGGGTGGATGGGGAGTGGGGAGTTATATCATATGCCGAGTACCCAGGGAAGTTGTGAATAAAGTATTTTATTTTAATTATTATTACTAACCATGAAGGCATGATAAGAATTATCATGAGAAAAATCATACCTCAGGGGCAAGACAAGGACTGGGGAAGAGAAGGGAAAAAAGGCGCAGCTGAGTGCGAGAACCCCCACGGGATGTGATTATCTCCTGATAACAACATCCCCAGACTTATTGCTATTATGAAATTTCATTTTTTCCATTTTTTTATATACACAGATACATATATAAATTATTTAGGTGAAGCATTTCAATTCCCTGCAAACTGCGGGTTTGCATTAAAATGCCTCAACTGTGAGATTCCCAGGTATATTAATATCCATCCTTTTAGGATGTTGAGCAGTCCATCAGAATAAACTCTTCATCCTCGGCTGTTTTATGATATTATTACAACATATTTTAGTTGGGGAATGGTGGGTAGAACAAGTTTTCAGAGAAATAGACTTGTTTGGGTTCCATTTGGTTGCTGGAGGGGAAAACTCCACATAAAACAACTCTGACTGTTCAGTAAGGTATCCTGATTTCTCATTATTATTTTCTTTTCCCCAGCACAACTCTATTTCTTCTCTCTTTGTTAGAAGTCCCAAGTCCCCTTCCCATCAACTTTAGTAACAGAGAGAGGGGATTGCAGCCACAAGACATAGGGATGTTGAGGACTGCATTCAGATGTGTATTTTGTATGTTGAATTTCCTGACAATTTTATATAAAAATGGGGATGCATTAGTGATGTTATTAAAAACAATTTCATCAATTTACCCTCATGGTTTAACATTTTTTAGGGCTGAAAGATACTTAAAAAAATCCACCTCAGCTTTTGTTAAGCTCACCCAGCTAATGTTTACATCTTTTTAATTTCCTTTTCACACTCTTAATTTTTCCAGAAAAATTGATTTCAACATAGAGCCCTGATGGCCCTAAACATGGTCCATGTTTAGAAGATTTCAAATCCTGCTAAATCACATGTGAAGAGGCAGAATCTACTAAAGTGCATATATACTTTTTCCACAGCAAAGATGCACATGGATTTTGGTTTATTTATTCAATTACTCTTTCCCATACATTAAGTTCACAAATTCCTTTATTAAAATACTCTCTTTTGTTTTTTTTTTTAACCCCCAACAATTTGCTATCAGGGCAAATACTGTAGAGTTTAATGTAGCTGAAACCCCTGGTTCATAGAATGCACATGATGAGGCACAAGGATCTCTTGAAACTTAAAGGCTCAGATGAGCTAAATCCTTTTCCATGAAGTTTGGTGTTCTTTTTTCCCTTTTCCATGTGTTCTTTAAGTTATTCCTTTTTCTACCCTATTCCTTATGGAACTATCTGGGAGCCTCACAGAATGATTTTGGGAAAGATGTTACACCAAACCAACAGAGAGGTTAGGATAATTTTAAGCCAGGATAGAAGTATATTTAATACTTTTGTATCTATGTTTGTGTTTTTGATATACATCTCCTTCCTGCTTCATATTGGAATAAGTGAGAGCCTGGCAGTTCTATATTTTCTTTCAGTTTGTTGCCAGTATAAACATATCCCTGATGAGGCTCCAACAATTATGTTTCACTATCAAATTATTAGTAATGGTAAAATTCAAGCTGGGAAAGAGAGGTTTTACACACTAGTGAAGTAAATGTCGATTCTCATTTCCATTCCTGCATTTACAGTAGTTTCATTGCTTGATTTGCATGTTGTTTTTATTCATTTTTATCTCTATCAACATCACTGGAGTAATTCCTGACACATATTTGTTCAGACAACATCACAATCAGCCTTTCAGAATTTTGTTCTCCTTCACTGTTATGTTTGTCATGTTATAACAAACAGGTATAAAAAAAAAGAAACTGAACGGAAGACAATGTTTCCTGGCCTTTTCTTATCTACTTGAAGCATTTTGTGAGAGAAGAATCCGACCCTACTCTACCAGTTAGGTGAATACTTGCTGTCAGCTGTAAAGATAACAATGCAATTGCAACCTATGGACTCACTGTTCTCAGTTATCCTGACATGAGTAAGGAAATCTGTGGTTTTATACTACTAAAAAGAAAATTTAAAAAAACTATAGATCCTCATCTTATGCAACCTTCTTTAGCTCAGTTGAAATCAATAGAATCATATTTATTTAGTCCCGGATGATGGTCTAGCTCAGGATCAGTATCACAAGCCTGAAGGTTCATACACAAAAAAAAAAAAAAAAGCTAAAACCCCACCAGAGATATATATATATATATACATATATACACATACACAGAGGAATAAAGTTGCAGAAGATTAAAGATCCCAGCAAACTCCACCATTTTGCATACTAAGAGAGATGTCAGGCTTCTGAAACCCAGGAGCTCTGACTGTCCGGGTGGACACTTGCTGAGTGGTCACCCCTTTGTCCTTGGGTCGAGGAGAATTTTGCACCAGAAGGGTGATACAGTGGATTTTCTGTAGTTTCCAGATCATCAGCTGTGATTTGTCCTGCCTACTGCTGAGTCACTGGGGGTCAATAAGGTTTAGAAACCAAAGCTGAAAACCTTATGACTTCTACACAAATGCGATCATACCTTGCTTAGGCATATGATGTTGTTTTGACATTTTAAACAAATGAGGGTTGTAACAGCTCTTACGTGTATGTCTAAGAAACCAGCTTCAGTGGGTAGTAAAGTCAATAAATCATTTTTTCTGGGCTGCAATTGTAAGGTATCGTCATCCTGTAGGAGCAAGGGCATCAGAAAGTAAGGATTTCTATTGCACATCCCGCATATTTTGCAGAATGGCATCCAGCGATGTTGCTGGCACTCCAGATGATTTATTTCCTACTAAGAAAAATCCACCAGACAAAGATTTGCTGTCCTGAGAGGTTGTTGTCCTTTAAATAGAAGTTACAAGCCCTAGCAGAGACACTAAATAGGTACATAGTCATATATGTAATGGACACGCAACTATTTTGCATTCATATACAAAATAAACAGTACAAACAGCAAAGAGACAGCTAATATAATTTTGCATCTATAAAAGGATACAATCAATTGGAAACTGGACAGTGGGACATTGTGGCCATAAACTGTATTTCTTCAAAGGGCACAGCTGTTTTTCAGTAGGATGTGGATACATTATGGAGAGCTCAAAAGAGTGCCACAAAACTGATCCATGGGTTGGAAAACAAGCTCTGCAATGTCAGGCTTAAGGAGCTCAACTTAGATTATCAAAGGAAAAGTGGGGAGGTTGATCACTGCGTAAGGTACTTAGAAATGTTTGATAGTAGGGAACTTGTCATTCCTACTAACAAGGGCATAGCAAGATCCGATGGCTGGAAGCTGAAGTTTACCTAAATACAACTTTAAAATAAGGTGGAATTTCCTAGCATTGAGAGGACACAGCTTAGTGGCACCTAACCAGTGCAGATGTACTTGGCTTTAGGATTTTTTAAAGTGTAATTGCACGTCTCTTTATGTGCATGTTTTGACTCAGCTGTTGGAATAATTATTTGTTCTGCATCTGCAGCAGTGGGAGAAGGAATCAAAATGCTTCAATTCAAGTTCCTGGAAGGAATTGACAGTGGTAAGTCCTTAGCATGCTCAGGAAGCACACTGTCTTACATCTAGGCAATGTTTACAATTACATTTCATGTTTCTGAACTTTGGCCTGATATTTGTTGTGAGACAATTTTCTTTGAGGGCATAACTTGGCTGTTGGTGGTGTGCCTTCTGAAATGTAAAAGGTTGTTCACAACTGGAAATGGGATATAAAAGAAAGATTTATTTTGATCCTTATTCTCTACTTATTTGCCACCTACACTGAGCTAGATATTTTGACTTGGAGGATAAAATTCGGTGAGCTCCTATCAGCTCTTAGGGATCTGAGTGTCCTGAAGTCTGTGGTGTTTTTAACACTTAAACTCTTCTCCCAAAACATTTTATCTTCCACTTGTCTGTGTTGAATTTCGTCTGCCATTGTGTTGCCCAATTATCTACACTAGTTTAGTTAGATCCATCTGGAATTCCTACCAATCTTCTTGGGCCTGGAGTAACCTAAATAATTTTGTGTCTGGGTCATAATAACCATAAAATAATTCTGTGTCAAGACAATTTTGTAAATTGTTATTTCAACATTTGTCCTGAGTGCAGCTGAACAAAACCCTTTGTCTATAGCTCCAGCCTTTGTGCTTCAAGGACTCCCCTGTTATACACCTGTTCTTGACAGATTGAGGCCTAAAACAGGATAGCTTAGTCACATATTAACCAGCAGGAAGAAAGTCTCTCTTTTTTATTAATGCCTGCCTACTAGTTCAGTGTTTGGAATTCAGTCCTACCTATAAATCAACATCAGAGACTACAACCCAGTGTGTTCAAGAGCTTTGTTTAAACATCAAAAGAAGAACACAGACAAGCACTATGATAAAAATATAACTAATCACTTGCAAATACATCTTTCCTGTCAGTAGGAGCTTAACCTTTTTGTTTAATGTTACTGGAGGAAAATGCACTTATTTCCATTCTATTTTCTTTAAAGCAGTAAGAAAGATCACTATGAAAAATGATCATATTTATTCCTAACATAACACAAACCCAACAAAATGAATTTTAGAAGTATTCAGTTGAAGGAAGATCTATGGAATCTTGTGAATTTCAAGGCTACACAATGATTAATAAGAACAGGAACTACTGAGATTGCTAACATATTTGGCTAACTCATCACTTAATAAAACAACAATCTACTAAGGAGAAGAAATACATCTAGGGTTTTAGTTTGTTTGTTGACTAGCAATGAACACAACATGATTGCATGTGGCACATTGATTG
This sequence comes from Patagioenas fasciata, assembly GCF_037038585.1. Taxonomy (NCBI): domain Eukaryota; kingdom Metazoa; phylum Chordata; class Aves; order Columbiformes; family Columbidae; genus Patagioenas; species Patagioenas fasciata. The sequence continues at coordinate 120,718,943 of NC_092522.1, read as the reverse complement.
GATCAATTTAACTTCACACTCTTCTCCTGGCTTTCTTAGCTCATAAGGGACTCCGTTAGGATTTAGCCGTAGTGTACAGAAAATCCTAGAATCTATAGACCATTCCCTTTAATTTGAATGCTGCAGATTATGGATGAAAGATTGGTCACCTATAGGATTTAAGACTTCAAAGGAAAGGAAAATAAAGAGAGACACAGAGGGAAAAATACAAACAAAGAGCCCCTATGAGAAAGAAGTGGAAATGAAGCCTCCTACAAGATGTGGGGTTGGATTCGATAGAGGTCCTGAATCTGATTTTCCACTTACTCACACAAACTCCACTGAACTCAGTGGCATTAGTCCTCTTTTACACATCGGGAAGGGAAAGCAGAATCAAGCCCATTTTCTTCTACTGTAGCATAGTTCATTGCCAGCAAGCACAGAAAGGATTACTACATTCCTGGTTCGCTTTCATCTTTTATGCTTGATGGTGTTTCAGTCAATATAAGTTTGTCACTATTCAGCAGCATGTGTTTTGTCAACAGGATCAGGATCTCTGTGTTCCTTGTAGTCTGTTTTGCAGATAATAAAAGGTACTGCTCCTAAAAATGTGGTTTGTAATGCAAAAACAAACAAACAAAAACAAAACAAAACAAAACAAAAAAAAAACAACAAACAAACAAACAACAAAAAAGGAGGAAAAAAGGTAGTACATTTGATTTAGGATCCTCCTTGAGATGATTCCATTTGTCTTAGCTCTGTGCAGATGCAAATCCTCATGTGGACTTGTCCAGCTCTAGAGTTTTCAGCACTAGTTGAAAATCTGTGGTTGAACTGCATGTGTCCAGCACTGCCCAACTGGGTGACTCAAGGTCTTATCATCTGTCATGATTCAATAGGAAGCTCAATCACACGCAGCCACTCACTCACTCCCTCTTAGTGGTATGAAGGAGAGAATCAGAAATGAGAAAACTCATGAGCTGAAATAAAGACAGTTTGATAAGTAAAGCAAAAGCTGCATGGAAAACATAGCAAACCAAGAAATTCATTCACTACTTCTCATCAGCAGGCAGGTGTTCAGCCATCTCCAAGAAAGTAGGTGTTCATCAGGTGTGATGTCTACTTGAGAAGACAAACACTATACCTCTGAATGTCCCTCATCCTTCCTTCTTCCTCCCTACAGCTTTGATTACTGAACACAATGCCATATGCAATATGCCATATGCAATATGCAATATGCAATATTCCAGGTAACTCTTTGCTCAGTTGTTCCAACTGTGTCTCCTCCCAGTTTCTTGCACACCCCCAGTCTACTTACTGGTTGGTCAATCTGAGAAGCAGAAAAGGCCTTGACTCTGTGTAAGCACTACTCAGCAATAACTGAAACATCTCTGCATTATCAATACTGGTTTGGTTACAAATCCAAAACATAACACCATACCAGCTGCTACGAAGAAAATTACTCTGCACCAGCTAAAACCAGTACACTGCATCCCTTATGCTCAGGTGCAGATATACAGTAAAGAGCCTTGTGATTATGTACCACGGGTGTCACAGTACATGATGGAGATGCCTCCATCCTCCTTCTGGCACATGCATTTATCATTTGTTCCTTTCTGTAGCGGCCTTGGTAAATGTTTTCTCCTGTCTCTCAGGGCCCTTGTATTATTCAGCTTTGTCTTCCCACTTGAACTCCACTACAACTCAAGAGTACTGGCTCATTTTTAGAGGTTTTTATACCACCTGGAGAGAAAATGTAGCGCGATTGCTTACAGCAGTAACCCCAGCCTCTGCTTGAACTCAGGAGAATGATTAGGTGATTTTAGACACTGATACACAAGTTAAGCAACAGTCACATTCCTAAGTTGGGTGTTATGAATTAGAATCATAGAATCATAGAATGGTAGAGATTGGAAGGGACCTTGAAAGCTCATCCAGTCCAATCCCCCCGCCGGAGCAGGAACACCCAGATGAGGTTACACAGGAAGGCGTCCAGGCAGGTTTGAATGTCTGCAGAGAAGGAGACTCCACAATCCCCCTGCGTAGCCTGTTCCAGTGCTCTGTTACTCTTACTGAGAAGAAGTTTCTTCTCAAGTTTAAGTGGAACCTCTTATGGTCCAGTTTGAACCCATTACCCCTTGTCCTATCATTGTTTGCCACTGAGAAGAGCCTGACTCCATCCTCATGGCACTCACCCTTTATATATTTATAAACATTAATAAGGTCACCCCTCAGTCTCTCTTCTCCAAACTAAAGAGACCCAACTCCCTCAGTCTTTATTCATAACGGAGATGCTCCACTCCCTTAATCATCTTGGTTGCCCTGCGCTGGACTCTCTCCAGCAGTTCCCTGTACTTCTTGAACTGAAGACCCCACAACTGGACACAATATTCCAGGTGTGGTCTCACCAGGGCAGAGTAGAGAGGAAGGAGAACCTCTCTCGACCTACTAACCACCCCCCTTCTAATACACCCCAGGATGTCATTGGCCTTCCTGGCCACAGGCGTCCAGTGCTGGCTCATGGTCATCCTGCTGTCCACCAGGATCCCCAGGTCCCTTTCCCCTACACCGCTTTCTAATGGATCAATCCCCAACTTAAACTGGAACCTGCAGTTGTTCCTGTCCAGATGCAATATTCTACATTTGCCCTTGTTACATTTCATTAAATTTTTCCCCGCCCAACTCTCCAGGCTGTCCAGATCTCTGGATGGCAGCACAGCCTTCTGGTGTGTCAGCCACTCCTCCTAGCTTGGTGTCATCAGCAAACTTGCTGATAGTACACTCTAGTCCCTCATCCAAGTCATTGATGAATATATTGAACAGTACTGGCCCCAGCATCGACCCTTGAGGCACTCCATTAGATACAGGCCTCCAACTGCACTCTGCCCCATTGACCATGACTAGTTCATGTTGCCCACCCTTCAAGCCTTTCTTTTACAATTTTTGTTCTTTCGATTCTTTCCTGTATTTTTCTCTCTCTTCTTAATATCACTGGGTAGCAGAGATGTCTCTTCTATTTTTTCTGTCACTAGTCACTGCCTCTTCATATCATTCCATCTCCACTCTACTCTGCCTCTCAAAATTGAACTGAAAAAATGATGTCTTTTTCTGGGTCTATGTTTCCTAATTTGATTTTTCTAGTATTTTGTTCTAGTGACTGTTTACTCAGTCTAATCCTGTAGACTGACCACTTTAGACTCCAATTTAAATGAAAGCTGTCCTGCCAAAGACGACTGTCTTGAATTGCCGCTGTCATAATGTAAGCTATAGTTCTTTCATTTCCTGGAGTGCTAATGGTAAAAGTACAGCACTGGTGAGCATCACAGACTGTACAATACATTATAAATAAAGGTATGTGAATCACAGTATTCTAGATAAAAGGTATTAAGGTTACTGTAGGGGTACTGTAAAATTTAGTGCTCTGTAGAATATGCTAGTAGTTTCTAAAAGAGCAGTCAGATACTCACTAGGCACAAAACCAAAGCAAATTCAGGAAAGAAACTGTCAATAGCACAAGCCCTAGAAACCTTCAAAGGGTTCAGGTCTGATCTATTTGCCCTTAGTCAGTAATGCTCTTTTTTCATGAGCTGTTCCATTGAAATCACAATGCGGAAAAAAGTATTGTGCAATGCGGAACAAGTCAGTACCTGCAAGCTCTTTGAAATGAGCTCTTGACAAAACCACGCAGCTTGACACCCAGCCAGGTTAAATAATGCTGACATAAACATGTTCTTCTTGGACTGTAAACTTGCTTCCATTTTTGGTTCTGGGTAGGTACGGTGCCTGACACTCCAGGATCCTGTGGTGTACGGATTTTTAAGCCACTACAGAAAACTAGTGTTGAGATAGGGAAATATCATTGATATGAGCAACAATACAGCCTAGATTATGATATCTCTGTTCTTTACGTAGCCTCATGCCACCCTGTTAAATCTCAGCACCTTCATGTGTGTGTAAAGCAGCCAAAATACAATCTCTCAGATAGTATTTACATTGCCTAGCCTTAAAATGCAGAGTTGTTGGCTCCACATAGACATTTACCTATATTGCTTTTACGTACCAAAGCTAACATGAGATGTTCAAACTTATTCTGGATCTACCTGCCATGTAGGTGTTTCAGTGCAAGCTCAGGACTAAAGTTAATGAAAGGATAGGATTTCAGCTGTGGCTAAAGCCCCACTGGCCCTGACTGTGGGTCGAAAAGACTGGCAACCAGGTTGTCTGTGTATTTAAATGTCTCAGCAGCATTGTTTGAGCTTCACTTCCATCCCAGCTACTACTAAATGCCTTTTCACAGTAGCAGCATTTTAGCTCTGCTGGGATCTCCCGAGAATGCTTATTCAAGAAGCAGACATGTATATGGAAAGGGAGTAGATGCCAAATGATGCCAAATGATATCATATAGTTTAATTGATAGGCTCATCCTAATTCTCCTGCCTACCCAAACTGTAAATCTTCACATTCATCCCTTTTTTGAAACCTGCACTTGCATGGTATCTTTGTTGTACCCGTTGTGATTGTTTCTCTGAAATAATATTGCTCAGGAAAATTTCTGATTATTTGATTTATTTTTAATCTTCTACTGAGACTCAATGCAAGTGTTGGTTCTACAATCACAAAGCAAATAGGCATTTTAATGTTTTTTTTTTACATATTAAATGGACTGTATTGAAAAGTCAGAAGTTTGGCAGCAGGGCTTCGTATGAAGATTTGTGATTGTGCAAGATACCTTTATGTATGTCACACTTTCACATGTGAAACTGAAGTCTCAGTATTTTCTTCCAGTAATGTTTATTTGGAGTTTGGTGTATGCTATCACTACACTTTTAACAAATCACCTCTTTTTGGAAAACCAAGGAAAAACTAAGGTTATGGTTGCATTGTGAAGTTAAGTCCAGGCTCAGCTAAGATCTAAGCATAGTAATATCTGCACTGCTAGAGATAGTTAAGTAGTAACCTGTGTTGAGAGGGCAAACTTGTCTTATAAAATGAAGAATTTCCATCTAAGATGGTGACTCAAGATTTTCAGTCAATACAGAGAAGTGACCATTCTCAGAGAGCAAGACATCCTCCTGGATGTGCCCAAGGTAGTCAGACAAATCATACACTGAAAAACCCCATTTCTCTCTGCTAATTTCTAAAGAAATCTTCATGTGGAACCAGAAAAGCAGGTGAAATGACCCCATTCAAAGCTTATACTAGTAAATTACTGCAAGTGAAAGATACAGGTCACTGTTAAATTTAGAAGGGAGGACAAAGTGTTCCCATTGTGCTTAAGAAGATATAACCCAGGAAAACCTGAAAGAACAGGGTAAGTTGCTTTGTCTTGGTCACACCTCGTCAGTACAAATGTTACAGTCCGTTTTATCATATGTTTTATGTCCAGGATCTTCCTCTTCAAAAACGACGGTCATCTGGGCTCAGCCATCACAGAGCTTGTTAAAGAGTGGCTATGTCTGCACAGATAACCTTAAATGACCTCTAAATGTCCCTTCCAACCCAAACAATTATATGATTCTATGACTTCAATCTCCAAGAATCCCCTCATTTACTCACTGGAGTCTAAACCCATGGTAGTTAATTTTCCATAGCCAGAACTTTTGAATATGATTTCTGCAAAAGTGTTGCAGACTTTCAGCTTTTCATAAGGCCTTTATGTTTTAAAATGCTCTGGATATATTTGATCTTGTCTATTTTTTTTAAAGACTTGTCAACAGTTTCTTATAGAGATAGAAAGGGGCTGAGGGGAAACAGATTTTTAATGTTAGAATACCACCTGTCTTCTCTGTTGGGTTAAGGTACAATAAGACATAAAAATGTGGAAGCTTGTTATTATGTCAAGATAGATCTTGAGCTTATTTTCTTTAAGGCCTTTGTGCATCTAAACAGCCATTGTGGATGATAGCAAATCTTGACTTAACCTGCAAAGTAGATATACATGTTTGATAGAGACAGTTTATCTGTAGAGGTCTAAGAAAATAATTTAATCTATGCTGGCTCCTAATGTCCACTGTTGTCATGATAAACCCTGCATGAATGCTATTTTTTTTTTTTTTTTAATGAATTCTGATTGAAAAAAGACTGAGAGGATTTTTGGAACAAGGCTTTAACAGGCATGGATACTACTCTCAGCTTTTAATGTTTTCTGTGAAAATAAGAGTTGTCGGAGCACTCCCTGTGCAAAGGAGCCCATCCAGCTCCATCTCTTCCTGGACGTGCTCCTGAGTACTGGGGATTGCAAACACCATGATGGCAGTGAGAGGGTCGCACTGAAGGGCAAAATCTCCTGCACCATGCAGAAAAACAAAATCACCTCCCACCATCGCATTCATTCCCAATTACAATTACACTTCCATGAGTGCTGCTGAAACTTATTAAAAGCAATAAAAGTTGTTTTAGACCAGATTTCAGTGTCTAGGAGGAAAGTGGAAACCCCTCTTTAGTGCTCTGAGGCCAAAATAACAGTGCAGAGTGCCGCGGGGAAAATATCAAAATAGAAAACCTCATTATGTGTGCAACTTTTTACAACAGACAACCAAATCCAGTTTTGGAGGGCTTTCCTTCCAACCAGCTTTGTTATTGGTCCCTGACGCTGAAGTCCACAGTACTAGTTGCATGAATAAAGTCTTAGTTTTTTGAATTTTCATTGATGTGGCTTCACAGAACTTGATTCTGCTTAAATAGTAAGAATCACTGAACATTATTTAGACCCTCATGTCTCATTTTTTAACTCTACATTTCCTCTAAGTTACTGGAAATTTGCTGTTTGCTCTGCACTACCCTGCATTCAACCCGTCATGTTTCAAACATGCCATTAAATCTTCAGGCCTACAGATGTATTATTCATACAGTCATTGCTTCAAAATACATAAAATCAGATATTGCTCAGCTGGGTCCCAATCCTGCAAAAATATGTGCATGCGTTATTCTCAGCACCTGAGCAATGTGCGAAAGGTGAAGAGAGACCTTAGTCTTAAATTGTGCATACCTGCTTCTACGATCATGGCTGCTGTCAGTAAGAGCTGAAATAGCAAAGTATCTTGGGCTAATTTATTGCTTCTTTATTATTCCCTTTAAAAATGTAAGTTGATTTTAAAATAAAACATTCCTCTGAAATGGAAAGTTCAAACATTTAACTTGAAAAAGATAAGTCTACGCCAAGTCATTTAATGTTTCCTCTTTTCTAATGCTTTATTTCAATGACACTATTAAAAAACGTGGTCGAATTTGCATGTAGTTTTGTTCATTCCAGGAATACTGAGAGTTGATCAGTTCCTGCCTCTAAACTACTCATCTACAATCTTGCATGAAGCCCAGAGGTTTATAATACCAATATAAGGACAAGACAAGGGTTCGAATAGATTAAGTAGGCAAACCCCAATACAGTGGGGCCCAGTGTTATAGGAGAACCTGCAAGGTATCCAGGTCATTTAGAAGGATAACCAGGTATGACAAAGAGTTCTAGGTGACCCGTTCACTTCTGGAGCAGCAGATCAAACATTTCAAGTGGCATTGAACACCCATGAATTATGTGCAACATATCTACATGACCATATTTGTATTAGGTAACTAACTCACAATCCTCAGCTTGCAGAGCAAAATCTGGTCTTGAGATCATAGAATCATAGAATGAAATAATTTGGGTTGGAAAAGACCTTTAAAATCATCAAGTTCCTGTAGTTGAGACATTAGGTCACCTTCTGGGAAGAGGTCATGGTATGTAATTTAGTAAAGGTGAAGTTTTCCATTAAGTTGGACCCTCTGGATGCTTGACACCGTTGTTTCTCTCCACCCTCTACACCAGTTTCTACTGGTTCTTGGCTAAAAAACAAGGCTACTGCCTGTAACAAGCAAGGGATGTCACAGAATGGAAGAATTAAGCAGCTAAAATTAATATGAGCCTGTGTAAATAATGCAAACTGAGATGTAATGATATAAGACTGAATAAATACAGAATATTCCTAAAGGATGGGACTTGATTTGTCTGAGCATGTGATGGCACTCAAAGATGGAGAGAAACATTGACACTCTAGATCACAGAATCACAGAATGTTAGCGATTGGAAGGGACCTCAAAAGATCATCTAGTTCAATCACCCTCCCAGAGCAGGAACACCCAGATGAGGTTACACAGGAAAGTGTCCAGGCGGGTTCTGAATGTCTCCAGAGAAAGAGACTCCACAACCTCCCTGGGCAGCCTGGGCCAGTGTCTGTCACCCTCACTGAGAAGAAGTTTCTTCTCATATTTAAGTGGAACCTTTTGTGTTCCAGTTTGCACTCATTACCCCTTGTCTTACCATTGGTTGTCACCGAGAAGAGCCTGGCTCCATCATCCTGACACTCACCCTTTACATATTTATAAACATTAATGAGGTATCCACTCAGTCTCCTCTTTTCCAGGCTAAAGAGACCCAGCTCCCTCAGCCTTTCCTCATAAGGGAAATGTTCCATGCAATCATCTTTGTTGTTCTGTGCTGGACTCTCTCCAGCAGTTCCCTCTGAAACTGAGGGGCCCAGAACTGGACACAATATTCCAGATGTGGTCTCACCAGGGCAAAGCAGAGACACAGGAGAACCTCTCTTGATCGACTAACCACACCCTTTCTAATCCACCCCAGGATGCCATTGGCCTTCTTGGCCACAAAGGCACAGTGTTGACTCCTGGTCATCCTGTTGTCCACCAGGACCCCCAGGTCCCTTTCCCCTACGTTGCTCTGTAATAGGTCATTCCTCACTTTATGCTGGAACCTGGGGTTGTTCCTATCCAGATGTAAAACTCTACACTTTCCCTTGTTACATTTCATTAGATTTTTCCCCGCCCAACTCTCCAGGCTGTCCAGGTCTCTGGATGGCAGCACAGCCCTCTGGTGTGTCAGCCACTCCTCCCAGCTTGGTGTCATCTGCAAACTTGCTGATAGTACACTCTAGTCCCTCATCCAAGTCATTGATGAATATATTGAACAGTGCTGGCCCCAGCACCGACCCTTGAGGCACTCCACTAGATCCAGGCCTCCAACTAGACTGCCCCATTGACCACGACTCTCTGACTTCTTTCCTTCAGCCAGTTACCAGTCCACCTCACTATCTGACCATCCAGACCACACTCCCTCATTTTAGCTCCAAGAATGCTGTGGGAGACTGTGTCAAATGCTTTACTGAAGTCAAAGTAGATCACATCCACTGCTCTGCCATCATCTCTCCACCTCGTTATGTCCTCATAAAAGGCTATGAGGTTAGTCAAGTACTACTTCCCCTTGGTGAAGCCATGTTGACTGCCCCTAATGACCCTCTTATACTTGATATGCCCTGAGATCTCTGAAAATTGTCAACACTAGTAAAGCAATAAAGCAATATCCATGTATGCAGATACTGTGCTTCAATTTTAAGAATGATAATAAGAGAAAATTCTACCCTTTTATCTATGTCCTTGGAGTTTTTCAATAAACAGTTCACAAGCTCTTAGTTAAATGTGCCTTCAAATGACCTACAGTAAGGAAAGCTCCAACTGAAAACCCTGCACTGAGACACTGATCAGATTAATAACCTGCAACACACAAGCTGGAGCCCTTCGAGCACAGTCAGTATGTCTAGAGGCATGTACCACTTGAACAATATGTGGCAATGCATAAATACACAGGCCACTTCTGTCTCGCCATGGGGCAATTGCCTGTCCATTGTGTACAGGACAGTCTTCGCCACTCCAATTCCCTCTTTCACTTGTGGTCGCTATAGCTGTGATAGGTGCTTGAACTAAGGCAATGTTTTTATATGAATCTGAGCTGCTGATACAGAGGCCTTTGGAAAATAATCAATTACTATATTGGAATAGTGTGTGGCACTGATGGAGACCTTTGCTGTTAAAGGTCTTGCAAGGTGCTCAGCACCAGTCCCTAACTTTGCTTTTCACATCTTTCAGGACAGGGCATCTTCATGCAAATAGACTGAGCAGGGTCTTCAGCTGATCTGACCTTCAGTGCAAATACCTTAATTTACAGCAGCGATAGCAGGATTTGGCATCAGGACCTTAACGGAGTTATTTCAGAAATGAACTAAGCCCAATATGCTTTGATAGGCTTTATTGTAAGAAAGACTATGTAATTGCTTATAAGAGATTTGCTAAGTATCTTTTTACACAGATGTGGCCATTATTATTGTTTCGGTTTAATTGCCAATGATTCTCTTATTTGTGTTTCTTTTCTAAAGTCACTGATTGGAATATAAGGGCACTCTTGTGAGGCTTTTGAAACGAAATCCACAGTGGAGCAACAACAGTTCAGCCCTAAGCCTTTTCCCATTAGTGATAATAAACAGTAGCTAATCCTTAGCAACACTAAAGGATGCTTTAGTTTGCAGACTGTCATATCCTTTAAACATGTTTTCCAAGAAAAAGAGAGGAAGATATTAATACTGGGCATCTCCTCCTAGTGGCAACACAAGGGAAATCACAAATTCACTGAATTGTACCACTGTGACAGAATGTCATTTCAATTGCCTTATTAACCATATGAAAAAATGTATCACAACAGTGAGAAAACTTCTCAGTTATCTATATCTTACCCCTAAGGCTATTGTCATGAGCCAGTGGCACACTAAGGAAAGAGTACTAATTCAGTTGTCAGCTGCCTTGCCTATTAAACAGGAAGAAAAGTACCAGCAACAAAAATTGAAACAAGTAATAAGGGTAAGAGAGAGGTCTGGATACCCTTGTCCACTTGATTACTTAAATTAAACAAATGCAATTACTTTTCCGGTTTTCCTGTCACATAACATTGTACTGGGAGTCTTCTAATTGAGTATTTACTCTGCTTAAAATGCTACATGAGTTGCACTTTAAAAACGTAAGTGCTGGAATATTACACTCCAAGTTCATGACCTGCATTGTAAACCATAAGAGGATGAGCAATGATCTGCTAAACCAGAACATGTTCAGGGGCTGGAAAGAGCAGACTCACTGCTAAGGAATAAGGAAACCTGTTGGTTTCTGTACAGATAGTCTGGGTGGTTTGATTAGTCACAGACAAACTTTTCTCAACAGGAGGTGAACTGTCTCCAGGTGTTTGTTCCACAGAGATCAGACAGCTTTATAAGACAAATGCATTGACAAGATTTTCCATGTCCCTGCTCTTTGCATAGCCATTCAAAGAAGTGGGCACTAAAGAGACCATTCAGTTTCCTTAATTCAGTGGCATTTGGGAGGATGATTCTGCTTGATAAATAAGTGTATCTCTCGTAAGCCCTAGGTCAGGCCAGCCCACCCTGTGCATATATCTCAGGGTATCTCAAATAGTGCAGCATGCCTATAGTTAGCCACCTGAAACCTACCATAAGAACCAAATACATAATCAAATTTGTTAACATTTGTGACTGGTAGTGTTTTACTCTGACTTTGGAGCACCATGCTGCTGTCTGGGGTGATGTTGAATCATATAAATCTCAATAGCATTCTTTTCAGAAGATATAATGTTGTTGTATGTTTGTTTGTTTGTTCGTTTTTCCCGCACAATTTTGGTGACAGATATTGATTGCTGAGACTTTTGGATTCAGTTTAAGATTGAGACAGTGTGCAATGCAACTGCCCAGCCAAGAGCAACTACAGCTATCAAAAATGCCTTAGAATATCCTTCTTTGCCATGAGTCACATCTTTAGAAGGGTTTAGGTGTACTCTTTGTCTTATGGTTCATACACATAGATAGCTGAATCACATACTGTTTCCCCTGTCTTCTCTGAGTCCACTTTACCATCACTTTTGCTGTATTTTGTCCTTTGTACTTATGAAAATATATGTGCAATTCTACACCTTTGTTTTGTTGGCATCTTACAAGGGTGACTACACAAGTTAAAGTGAAACAGACCTTATAGAAAAAACAAAATTGTCATCTCATGCCTACAGGAAAAAGGTAGAAGGATTTCTAGTGATGTGCACAGGATTCATATTTTTACTCCAGTATCAGTTGGTTACAGAAGGCGCACTATAAGTAACAGAGGATGGGGGTGGAATATGTTCCAGTGCAGGTTGATGATTCTGTGACTTCCAGACTACTGGTTAAATTTCAGTTCTGATATGGAAAGAAGCTACTATTGAAGAAATATTATTTTCAGGTAAAAGCAAGGGATGGAATTGCATTCTTGATCATCTCCACATTAGCATAGCCTCAATTTGAAGTCATCTACACTGCCCTTCAGTAGCACTCATCACCTTCAGTCCCTCTGGTACATCTGCATTGCTTCCAGCCCCATAGCTGGTGACAAGGGAGATGGATTCTTAGTAACAACCAGTGACAGGACAAGAGGCAACAGTCACAAATTAAAACACACTTTTTCTTGCATGAGGGCATTCAAACACTGGCACAGGTTGTCCAGAGAGGTTGCAGAACATTCACCCTTGGAGATATTCAAAACCCAACTGGACATGATCCTCAATGACCTGCTCTATGCGGCTCTGCTTGAGCATGGGGGGTGAACAAAACAACTTCCAGAGGTCCCTTCTAACCTCAGCCGTTTCATGATTCTGTGATGGAGTGACAGCTGGCTTGGAGGCATCTGATAGGAGCTCAGTTTTAGGACTGTTGTACCTTCTTCAGTACCTGAGCCCTTAAGGGTGTCATTCTTGCTGAACACGCTCTGCAGTTGAGTTTTCCCTCAATAAGATCAGGAGTTAGGCCCATGTAGTCTCATTGTTTTTGTCATTCTTCCTGTTATTCTTGTGAGAATTACTTGTATTTGAGGCTAAGGATTGGGTTCTTGTCTCTTAAATTTAAATGCCTAGAAGTAAGTTTTCCAAAGGAAAATAATTACTCTTTTGTGTCTTTATATTCAATTCAGTAAAATAGGTACCATATGACGGCATAAGACCCATAGACACTATAAGGGACCTCCACCCCAGAGGTCTGGCAACTGAGACTTTGGGTCAGGCTGGAAATGGCACAGGTGAGGGCTGTTCACTTCCCCGTGTGGCTGTAGGCAGGGGTCCAAGTTTCCTTTAAATGTAGGACAGTCCTATACAGTTCTAAAATTACATTTGGCCCTTTGAAGGCAACTGCCAGGCTGCTGTGGTCCCTGTTGCAAATGGGTTTGACACCACTCCTCTATGGGGTCAGCCAGGGCTGATCATTCTGCCAGGGGCAGTTGCTTTGGGCTGGGGCTGTTGTGATGGGACCCCACATGAGCTATAGCCCCATCATGGCACAGTCTTGCATTCACCTGGCCATGGGCACTATTGATCTGGACCTCAATCCTGACCCATGAGCTGACATCGCAGTCTTGCCTCAATCAGTTTGCGTCCAAACAGAGGTGTCTGCTGTCCAGGTCTCAGATGATTGGAAGTGCTACAGGAACAGGTCAAGCTGATTATTTTTCCGGGAAAGCACGTTGCAACTGCCACTGATTGTAGTAACCAGAGTGCTTGGGGTACAGTGAAGGCAGACTTCATCATGGCAATGAGCTGGGGGTCAGGCAGCGCTGGCTCCATTCCTGGCTCTGCCTAAAGCTTTCATACCTTGGACACATTGCTGAGGCTTAGATCCAGAAAATTACTTTCCTGAAGATAAAATGTGGAGGGGCCTAGGGGACTAGGACTTCAAATCCCAAATTGGTCTCCTTCAACCCCATACTATGCACATCAACGTCATCAAATAAAAGCAGTTCCCCCACTTCCAGTAGTTCCTCTGTTTGTGAGATGTTTTGGTCCATCAAGCATCACAAAGCAGAGACTCCTGTTTCATGACCCAACTGGCTTTATCTGGACACACAGCAACAGGGGCTCCAAAGAGAAATCAGAAATAGCCCCTGATGCAGCTGGACTCAGGAGCAGGGAAAAGGTCCTCACAGTGTTGGGCCTACCAGTATGAATGTAGCCTTTAGCCTTTGCTGTGTTGTCATCCTTAATATAATCATAACAAATAAAAACATGGCACGCATCCCGTTCACTAAATTGAAGCTATTGGGAGGTAAGGTAATTAGTATTTCCAGAGAGCAGAAAGCCAGGCTGGTTGCTTCTGTTAACATTACACCATCATTCATAATACTGATACCCAGTAATATCAGCCTGAATGAACTCACAAACTCACGGCTGTGAAAATAAGTTTAAAAACTCTCAATGGAGATATTTTACTGAATAGTTGTGCTCAGTATATATCAGAAGAAATATTTAGTCGGGTGAAAATACAAATCCAATTCCTTTCACTAAATTAGTATCAGAAAATGCAGAGTCAAAAGGGTACCTTTTTTTTACTTTTTTTTTAAATTTTTTTTTTTATTTGTAGCAAGCCTTCAGCAATTTGTAATTAGATCTTTCATGCTGGGAGGAAATAAAGCAGAAGAGAGGAAGAGACCCATATTTCTGCAAAATCATTAGTACTTTTGGCAGCAGAAGGCTGAATCCTCAGCTGGTGTAAATTGGAGGTAGCCGTACTGAAGGCAATAGGGCAATGCTGATTGACACCATGGATATCATTCCCACTGCCTGCAGGAGCCAAGTCTGAAGCAGCATCAAAGTGTGATGAGCCTATATTAGATCAGACGTTAGCACGCTTGAGGAGGAGATGTGAATGAGAGACGTAAAAGAGAGAGTAAAGCAGGGTGCAAACATGTGGAGTCCTTGAGGATCCAGGCCCATAGAAAAGGCAGAGGATACGGAGTGGAAGACTGAGAAGTCTGATGGTCACAAAAGGCTGGCACAGATCTATAATAAATAAAGGGGCAGGAGAGCCAACAGGGTATTGGAAGGGGAAATCTCATTTACTGAACTGCTCAGAACTTAATAACAGGGGTTTGATAGAGTATTTGAGAGAGAGAAAGAATTTTAAGCCTTTCAATATTTACAGGTAATAATCTATTACTTAATAGATTAGTCTTGCCTAAATGACCCCTCTTCTATATCTTGCACTGATACAGTCTCTTCTGGCAATTCTCATTTCTACTCATAAAACTGATTAAGAGAAAAAGATCTGACAGTTTCCACAAGTCTCCTAAGTATGACAGGGAAGGAATACAACTCTTCAGATGTTGAAATCTTCAGCGAAAGCATAGTCTTTGTTGTGCCTGGAGAATTTCTAGTGTTTATATATCTACATAACAGTATATGAAACAGAGATGCTGGACTGGCCTGTGCACTGGAACTTGATGAAGAAGAATGAATCATTTCCTGGGCCTGTTTAAGTTCTCTGCGAATTTATCAATGACAAAGACTCATCCACAGCCAGGTGTTGATAAAATGCTCTAGTTTCTGTACAACAGAATCACGCCTTTTTACTTTTGTTTCTTGAGGCCAGATGACCCACCTGGTACCATTTCCAGCAGAGTTAGTCTAATTTAAATTTGTCTCACAGCTCTGACCCTGTGATTTCCTCCACACAGCCATGACACTTCAGTAGCACAAGTGCTTTTCCTTCAAGGCTATCCTCTATCCCCTGCAGTGAATTGTAGGATGCCAAGAATGCCAAAAATGTCCTTCAACAGTTGTTTTGGCTGTGTTTTACCTGGGTCTTATAAAGCATAATCCTTCATATCAGTCACCTGGCTTTTCTTCCTTGGTCTGTGGAGGCAGATACATCCAGAGGGTGCTTCATCCTCCTAGTGATGTTCCTGTTTAGTGTGTCTCAGTCTCATCTATATCTACCTTCTAGTTAAAATCCTTACTTTTCAGGGGAAAAGAGAAATTTCTGAAGAAAAAAAAACAACAAACCTTTAAGTGTCACACATACGTTTGTTTTCCAGCCTACACAAGCCTTTCTTGGAATACCAAGTTCCCACTTTGAACTCTTCCCATTTGTAAACTATAACCTGTGTTCTGAATATCCCCCTGAATTCACCCCAAGGAAGCTCATTCTGCATATCAAACTATCAGTCCATCTGTCCATCTGGCTCACTAATCTTCTTCCCAGCTTATTTTTTTTGGTTTCCTTTCATTGTTGTATCTGTGTGTCTTTCTCAGTGAAAAATTTCTGCCTGCGAGTTAAATTGGCTGGAATATTTGGGTTAACAAAAACAGGTCTGAGGACAAATAGAAGAGGGTTTGCTTAAAAATATCAAGTGAGTATCTGTGGGAAAATGCTGCTGTTGGAACCATCTGTGTATTGACATATGTTTGCTACAGAGGGCTGAATCTGACATTCAGTGCTTCCATGGAAATCTTGAGTGCCCGAAGAATGAAGGGCTTAGCCATCTATGCCTTGGTCAGGTCTGGGTAAGCCTTGTTACTGAATTATACATGATGACCCAAACTGTTGTACAGGTGGGCCAGAAACTCCAAAGGATGTCAAGTGAATTCTACTTACTGCAATCCATGATTTCCTTAAAAAAATTAAGAGGAAAAAACCTAATCAGACCAATCAATGAGCCAAATAAAAGACTGCTTATCCCATAATATCAGTAATAATAAACTTGACAATTGAAATTGGAAGAGCGAAAACTCTCATTTTGTCCATAAAAGCATATTGTATCTTGCTTCAGAACATTACAAAAGCACTGAAATTTGGAGCCAACTCTTTATTTTGACTGAGCAACCACTTTAAATCAACTTGGCTTGTAATCCTAGTAGAATTTATGGTTTTGAAAGGAACAGGAAGGCTAAGGTTTTTGCCTGAATGAGTCTGGGGTAAGACATGGACTGTGTATCTGCCTCTTTGAAAGGCTACACAACACCATTTACACAAAAAGAGTTAGTTATTTTTTCTTCATCTAATTACTGTCTTATGTTACACTATGACATTAAACTTCCCAACCTATTCTGCCAGAATTAACAGCTTTCTTGCAGACAATTTTTGCCTTAACAGTTATAACATAGGGATGCTGGCTTCATGGAGCCTAAGGCCAGCCTGAAAAGACTGTCTTGGATGCAAGCAGCAGTAAGAATGGTTTCTTTCATGTGCCTCTACCCTGAGAATGGAATTACAAAACTAGTCAGTAAAATCTATTAAGTAACTTCATCTGCTTGTTTGAAAGATGTTTGCACTGGATGCCAGGGCCCTGACAACTCCTTTGCCCCACATTTGTTATACAGCTTGTGTAGAGGTGTGAAACACTTCCGATCTGGGAGGGGTATTTACACTCAACTAGCACTAACTTAATTGGCTACTTCAGATACAAGATAATGCTGAAAAACCTTTCAGAGCAGACATGTGAGAAAAAAATACTCATGGGAGGAAGTCATGAAAGCACCTGTCTTCATTACCCCACTTCAGTTGAAGATGTCTAAGGACACCTCAACAACTTTCAGCATGTAATTTGCATGGGATAATTGGAAGCACCATAATCCACATTGCTAGTTTTGCTCTTCTTCATTTCATTTCCTGCTTGTGTGATTGTGAGGGCTGTGGGTTGGGTTATTTTTCATTGCACTCTTCATTTTCCACTTCCTACACACATTTAATTTAGGCACCATATTACATAGCAGACCACCAAACTTTATTTTCCTCTGTGTTCTTCCTACCAGACAGTTCTGGATACAGCCTAAAGGTCCCTGTGTCATCATTCCAGTTCAGACACAACTGAGTTTAAAAGCATTCATGATCTGGTATTTCAACAAAACAGAACAAACCAAAACAATAAACAAACAAAAGAGTATGTATTTTCAAACATCTGTCTTGAAATGGTGATAGAAATATTCCTAATGGGAGTTTTTAGTTTAAATAAATGGAAAAAAATAAATTTGGTCGTGTATTTTAGTAAACACCACTGTCTATCAAAGCATTTCATTAAACATTTTGGAGACAAAATTATTAATGGGAAGGAGGTGCAAAAGCAGGGAGTAGGGGAAAGTCATTTTTTAAAATGTCATGTGCTTATTTTCAACCTTAAATTTTTCCACCAGGATCCTTCCTAAGAGATTCAGTTAAGAATATAGGAGATAATTCACAACGGAATTATAAATGGGTTATGTAACGGAAGGTCTGTGAGTTTTAAAATGCCTCTCTTGAGCTATAGTGTCTTCCACAAGTAAGGAGAGAGGGCATTGCCTTTCCCCACTTTTTTCATCTAGGAGTTACAAAGCCACACATTTTAGAAACAATAAGGAAGGTTTGGAGGTTGCTGGGATATTTTTCTGTCTGTCACTTCACTGTGATCATTGGGACCAGATCAGAGACATTTTGGTACCTGGAAGTGTAGGGAGGTTTCAAAAAGACTTGAATTTTCAACCACATGTTTCAGTATTCAACAGCCTTTGGAAATTCACAGTAGGGCATGTTCCGAGAAAAAGGGATCATCCAAACTGCACTGATTTCAGCACATGTTGAATGAATTCCATTGTAGACTCTCTCACATCTTCATCCTGGCTGGTGGACTTCTTAATTTCTAATTTATTAAGTATGAAAACCTGGAGAATCTAATGGCAAGAATATGCTTTTAAAAACTGGTCAATAAGTTGTATTAAAGGGAATTATGAGAACATAAACATGTTTGGAAAGGGAGATGGTGGACACATACTCTGAATTGTCCTATCTGATGCTTCTGAAAATGCTAAGTCCGGTTTGTTCTTTGGGTACCACTTTTTTCACTGACATTACATTTTTTTTTTTTTCCCAAAATTTGCATTAAAAGAGAGAAAGAACAACTGATTTTGCTGGTCTTGGCAATTTACTGTGCCAGAAGCTAATGAAACATGAATAAGGCCAGAAATGCACATCTTTTCACTTCTTTAAAATTCCCGTCTTTTAGCTGCTTCTGATTTTTCCTGAGATATCAGCAAAACTTCACTGTGTTGTCAAAGCTCATGTATGATCACATGGCTAAAAAACAGGAAAAGAATCCCTCATTTCACCCTTCTCATTTGATTCCAATCTAAATGGATGGCTTTGGGTGAGAAAAAGGATCTGCTGTTTCCATGGTATTAATAAAACCTTTTATTTGTTCTCTTCTTACTCTGGAATGGTACATTAAGGGAAGACAAAACAAAACAAAACAAACAACAACAAAAAAACACAAACTAACACAAAACCAAAACCAAAACAACCCACAAACCAAACCAAAATATGAAATCCATACCCATAAAACTGCTCAAGGCTGGTAACTATCCTTTAGCAGTTTTTCCTCTTTTTTCTCTTTGATAAGAGGCATTGAAAAATGAAGAATTAGATCCATCAAAGAGAATTTTCCAGAATGAGGAAAGCTGTTTTGCTGCCTGCTCAAGCCAATTTAATGCAGTCTGCTCAGCTCCACTCACCTCTAGTCACACTGTCTTTCCTGGTCACCAGATCATGGATTTATCCCAACAAACAAGAAAACTGCATTCAGACAGGTAATGTCCCTGCTCTGACTCACTGCAGAAGACTGCAAGCATTAGGAAGGGGAAGTTAAAGTGGTCAGAAAAGACAGGGGAAAAGCGGGAAAAACCTTTTGAGGCAGCTCACATCTTGACAAGTTTATGCAATTTGTAAAATCAAGACCTATGAGCTGTTTCAAAAAGAAAACCAATTCTACCCAAAGTAGCTAAATTTCCATCTTTTTGGAAAAATTATAGTAGCATTTTTTGTTAAAAAATATCTGTAAAAATGAGAGTTATCTAAAGAAAAATATACTTAGATTTTGGAACAGCAGACTTACTAATTTTTTTTCCCACTGAAAAACTTCAAGAAAACCTGCATTTAACATTTCAAGTATAAGGACATGGAACAAGCTCACACATTTGAGTACACATACTGATGTGAAACCCTAATTTGACTTATGTGCAAACTACATAAGACTTCAAAGACATTTTAGGACCAAAATAATGAAGATTAATCTCTTCATCACCTCCCCAAACAAATCCTGAGAGTAATTCTAATGTCTCCTTAGTACACACTGTGAATAATACCTGTAATTTTCTCCTGTTCTTCCAGTCAGATAAAATTGTATTTCACTACTTTGCAATATTGCTGTGGCTTTGCAGTATAATTAATACTCTGAGGAAACGCACACTGTGAGAATCTCTTCTAGAACCTGACCTGGCAGATGACCTCCGTGTAAGATATGGAGTAAAACAACTTAGCTGATAACAAAAGCTGATAGAATAAGTAACTCTGACATAACATTGGTCACAATCAGAAGCAAAAGCACCATACAGGGCAAATATGTAGGCAGATTGTTTAGACCCTTGGTGGTACCATTGATGCACCTTGGGATCCTCCCAAGCACTGTGGCAGACCATCACTGTGCATCATTGAGAAGACTATCATGGAGGCACTCCAAAAGTCAATTTAGGTAGGCAGCAAGCTCCAAACAGACTTTGTTTTAGCCAGAACTGGTTAGCAAAGAAACAAACAGGGTTTATGCAAAATTATTCCTCACTCTGGCAACATCATAAAACTTGGGTGTGGATACCAGTTGAGGATATTATTACTGTACAACCAAATATGAATAATGAGAATCCACAACCCACAAGCATTCACTCACAAAAACAAGAGACACCTTTCCCTCAAGGGCACCCAGAAGAACTAATTGCTTGCCCAGAGTGGGCAAGGGCTCACTCAAGGATATATCCAGAAGGAAATGACTCAGCGAGGAGAAGGTGAGGGCAACCAGTCCCAGGAAGTCTCCTTAGATGAGGTCCCAATATAAGGAGAGGGCTTTGTTCACAGACCTTCTGCTCCGAGAAGATCATTCGAAGGGGGGGTTTCGGTGAGGTCCTCGTTTTATATCCTGGTCAGGTTTGGTTGTGGTCATTACCAGCATGGTTCAGAATCTTCTCTGGGCCTGGGCACCTCCTTGTCTGAGGACCCTGTCTATTGGATTGAATTGCCATCCCTCCTGATCCCCCAGATGGGGGGAGCTGAACGTGGAGTCACAGTGCCCCGGTGTGCACCCTGAGGACAGGAACAGTAGGACACAAAAGGTGCTGAAGACCCATTAACTGCTTCATTGAAAGCTCCGGATCTCACTGGGGGATGTGCAACTGCCACAAAGAGGCAAAAGGGACTACACTGTGTAACTCTGGTACAGTCCAAGATTTTCAGACTGTGGCTTAGCTCAATACCCATGGTGGGAACCAACTGTTGATAGATTAATAGAAATGCAGGGCTGGCAGGAGCCCTGAGAGATCATGCAGCTCACTCCCCTTCCCTGGGAAGTGAGGAGGGTTTTTCTGTAGTGTGGACATTTTTGCTTTTGGTCACAACTGCTGTCATCAGGACGCAGCATTTTCTTCAGAAAGGAATTAAAACCTGAGTCTTCATTATGGTCCTTGTAGTGATGGAGTAAGCTCAGACCAGAACTGTTTCTTATCCTATTGGTACCCATAGATGCAACTCACACTGTTTATGATAATATGTATTAAAGTGGATTATAGTAAATACTTATGCAGAGAACCCTCAGAATCATGACCTGATAATACTGATTAATTGTCTTGCGTTTTAACTACTAGTTGTAGCACACTTACATTGGCTATTTTATCTTTAAAAGCACTTATCTTGAAAAAAGCTGCCCACATCCTGGATTTTAGATCCAGGAATTTTGTTTTTGATTTCACTGGAAGTAGTACCTAAAGAAAAGGGAAGTTACAAGCAAAGCCTTTTGATTATCCCACCCGTATTATTAGAGTCAGGTTTGAATTCTTACCTCCCCATGTGAAATGATTGAACCCAATCCTAGTAGGACAGCCAACTCTTTCTTTTATGTCCTACTCAGTATTCCCCAAACCCACTGGAAATTTTGTGGGGAAGACCCAATTTGGGCTAAATGTCAGATCTTCATCTCTGTTTGCTTTTTAATGAAAATGGAAACAAACCAACAACTTTTCACTTGGAGCAAACCTGGGCAACAAAATTGATGTCATGCAATCGCCAAATAAGCGGTGGCAGGTCTCAAAACCGCTGCATTGCCTGCGAAGCATCGCTGGGATCTCTGGTGGCACAAAGCAGCTGTGGTTTATGGAACTGGCAGGAGTTTTCGTTGTAACAACATTGCCACCTAGTGCTCCAGTGGTACAGTTCAGATAGACCTGGGAAACCGCGTTTTAGCAGCCGAAATAAGTACAAAACAAGTTTGTTTGGCAGGTTTTTAATATTTTAGAGGAGTGGATGAGCTGCAAGAAATGTGGTGGTTGTTTTGAGTGATCAACCTCCATCAAAGTATGTGTGAAGTGCTGCTAAGAGGTGAGGCATTGACATTCTAGTCACTGCACACATTTAAAAAGAAAAGTGGGATTCATCACACTGAAAGTTGTCCACTCTGAAGTTAGAAACAGAGCCTAAATTGGTCGTCTGGACTCCTTCTGTTGTAACTAGAGATAGGCAGTACCCCCAGGTCATAATACATCCCACCTACAAAGCATTCGTTAATAAGAATTATTTATTAATAAAAATATATTTAATCAATAAGCATGTGCTTATTAATATGCATAACAATAAAAATAGTAATAAACATTCACTCTGTGGTTTTATTCTCTCTGTTCATCGTCTAGGAAGCCACAAGGACTCAGATAAGTTGTGTAACTGTGGGTAATTTGGGGTGAGTTAAGCCTGGGTATAATTCCATGCCAAAACTAGGAAACCTGTATTTAGAACCCTGTATTTTAGCCACACTATCACTTCTGCTGTATAACTAACTTTTAGTGAGAGTGAAGGAACATGTCGCTTATGAAATAATTCAAAGTTTGCTTGCTTGCTTTTGCAATGACATGTGAGGTGTAGTTTCACATTACCTTTTGAGGAATTTGGGGTTTTGAACATTTTAAATTTGATCCCAGTGACTATGCTACTACAAAGAGAGAAAGGATACCTGCAGGGTACAGGTAGGATTTTATTCCCAAAAGAAAATTGTATAAGAACATCTATTCTAGACAGTCTTGGGGAGAAGGGTTGAAGTTTTGCTCACTGTAACTGTATTGATTTGAGTTTTTGCCAAGTGAAATAGTTGGCTTTTCTGCATATTTCCAAGTACACTGCAGGAGGCACATTTCTGGCAGGAAAGATGTAGAGATGGGATTGAAATGATCTGACTGCAGACTATGTTCTTACGTTGTTCCTAGCAAGCATGATTTTGGAAGTCAGTTAGGTTACCCCTACATCTCCATATGAGATCTGATTTCAGGCATCCCCATGGTGGTTTTCATCTACCTGTATAGACTTAAACTAAAAACATGGTGCTTCTGGCTTTAGCATGAGTCATATGAGTCTAAGAAAGGCTCTGAGAGTACATAGGTATCTGATACTAAAGTCTTTGCCACTACATCTTCTTTACTGCCTCATTAGTACTAAGTTGGGGAGTATGTTTTGAGTACCACCTCTACTATGGAATTTAAGCAAAAGATAATCGCCTTCCCCTTGAGTACACAGTCTCACTGAATAGTTATATTAATTCTAACACCAGCATGGATATCTCTCTAGACTGGCTATCTTTACTGCTACCATTTACCCTAATAAAAAATACAGACAAAACTACATGTTACTTGCTTCTCTGAGGTAAGATATATCAGTACACTCATAGCAAATGTAAGTGGTTAGCGGGTAGTACCCTGTAAAAGATGTTCCACTAAAAGCTCAAGGCAACTTGCATTTGGATTAATCCAAATACAGCTCCATCTGTCAGCTCAAGATTTCAGGATTGCTCTATTGGCAGTGTCCAAGTTACAGGAGAACTCTTCAGATATGAACTGTCTGACTTAATAACCCATAGAGGCAAAAGTCCTGATATTTGTGATAGTTTACAGTAAAATGCTCAGTATCCTACAGCTGTATCTGGAGATGTAAAGGGTTTAACAAATCAGCAAATTTTCCATGTGGGTCTTCTTGTTCTTGAACTGGAGAAGTATTCCTCTGTGTCCCAGCTGTCATTACCTGCTTGACAGATTTTGGAATGGGATGTAACAAGGTGTCCAAAACCGTTGGAGACAGATTTTTTTCCCATATTAAAATATACAGTGGAAACTTCATTTCTTTAGCAGGCGTCATGTGCCTTGTAAAACTGGTAAGTGGGTGGCTGGGAGCTCCTGGCTCTATGCATGACTTCCTAGATACCTGCAGAAGGAGAAATAGCAGTCTCTGCCCTTTTTAATTGTTTTATGAACTGTTTTTTCCTTCTTTTAAAAGTCAGAGATATAATTTTATAGAGACTTAATCCCCCAGCAAAAGTGACTCATTTGGAAACACACCTGGTATTCTAAAATTCGTTGTTACAGAATCGTAGAATCATTTTGGTTGGAAGAGAGCCTCAAAATCAACAACTCCAACAGTTAACCCAACACTGGCATTAAACCACGTCCCTAAGAACCTCATCTACACACCTTTTAAACACCCCCAGGGATGATGACTCCACCACTTCCCTGGGCGGCCTGTTCCAATGTCTGACAACCCTTTCCAGGAAGAATTTTTTCCTAATATCCAATCTAAACCTCTCTGTGGTGCAACTTGAGAGCATGTCCTCTCATCCTATCACTTGTTACTTGGAAGAAGAGACCAACACCCTCCATTTTACAACCTCCTTTCAGGCAGTTGTAGAGAGCAAGACAGTCTCCCCTCCTGTTCTCCAGGTTAGATTGCCCCAGTAATAGGTATGTATATATATATATGTCTATATAGACACATACATAGTTAGAGGTATGATACTCATTAGATATTGGTTATCTCTGTCATATGGAGGTTATCGTTGTCACTATATTGTAATCTCCGTATGTGTAAATAAGAGATGAACAAAGCTTGAAAATCTGTGTTTAAAGAGAAGCTGGAGTGGAGAGAGTAGTCTCCGATCACAACCAATCTTCGACTTTTAGATCTGAGTATTAAGTAAATGTAGAAAACTGGTGAAGATATTCAGGGTGAAATTCACCACTTTTAACTGAAGGAGACTTTTTCTGAGACAGTCACATCCTCTTTAAATGGGGATAAATATGCTCTTACAAAGCACATGTCTTCTTGCCTCCTTTAGAAAATACTATTTGCCTTGGCTGTGGTGATCTTTCTGGGATAGATTTGGATAGAATTGAAAAGGTCTGACAATGCATAAGTGATGGCAATGTAGCCAGAGAAATCCCACTCAGTGTAGGTACTGTTGTAAATGTCTTCCTGGGATGTAAGGTAGGGATATGCTCATTCAACTACTTTTTCAGTGTCATCCTGTGACTCAAAAGTATTTTTTTTTTCCAGTCTTGGTGTTGTGACTGGAAAAGTCCTGCTGGTGTGAAGTTGTTCAGAAAGAAGATGTCAGGCACAATGACATTGACCATTGACAACTGAGTCCTATTTCATAGAATCACAGAATCATAAAATGATTTGGGTTGGAAGGGACCTTCAAAGCTCATCCAGTCCAATCTCCCTGTCATGAGCAGGGACATTTCCACCCAGATCAGGTTTCTTGGAGCCTCGTCCAGCCTGGTCTGGGATGTCTCCAGGGATGGGGCATCCCTCACATGTCTGGGCAACCTGGGCCAGTATTTTACTACCCTCATTGTAAAAAAATTCTCCCTCATGTCTATCCTGAATCTCTTTTCCTTCAGTTTAAAACCATTAACACTTTTCTTATTCTATGCTTATTTGCACAGAAGTACTCAAGTAGAGGTGACAGACAAGGATGCTACACCTCTCAGCTAGTGGATTAATTAGAGCAAGATTAGTTTTGGTTTTGTTTGTTTGTTTGTTTTTTAAGCATCTAAATGATAAATCCCAGGGATTTTTGTGAGTTTGGACATCTTGAAACTTCTGTAAATCTCATCAGGTGCATGTGTACACCTGTAGCCTCTCAAGTACATGTGGAAATCTGTTTGGCCATCCTGAAGGTTCCCTGTGGAGAGACATCACACCTGAATTAAATTACTACAGTTAGAGCCAAAAGTGGAAGGGCTGGAATGCCTTGTATATGGTACGTCTTGCCAAAAGAATTTATGAAAATGTAATCATTGCAATTAAGTGCCTTATTGTTAATGGTTGAACTTCAAAATGTTATACTTTTTGAAGATTAACAGAGAATGTTTTCATGTAGATATTAATACAAGCTTTGCAGAAATGCCCTGACTATTAGAAAGTTTAGCTTATATCACACCAAGGGCAGTCGCAAATTCCAAGCTGTCAAAGCCTTCACTTAAAATAATTCCTCTGTTACTGTCCCGAAACAAACACATCTCAGGACTGTCAGCTGTGACATCTCCTGTGAAGAGGTAGGGTCTCTGGGGTACAAGATATCTTGAACCAGAGATGATTTAGCTTTGAGAACATTTAACCAAGGTTAAATTCTCTCCGGTCTCTGAAGTCAAACAGGAAAATCTGCTTTTTACCTGAAAATCAGTGTCCCTGCTACATCTATGAAAACTAATCTCAGCTGTTATTTCTCAGTTAGGGTGGCCCGTGTAACCAGTGTACCACATAATATGAGGTGTACCTGTCCACAGGGAAGAGAAGAAACAGAACTCATTGAAATGAATTTAAAATTGATTTTTTTTGCTGAAGTTGGTAAACAGCAGGGTTCCTCCAAGCTCCCTAATTCCCAAATTAAGAAGCACAACAGACTGTCATTATGCAAACCTGCTTAAATTCAAGTCCAAATGTTTTACCGACTGATGTAAGTAAAGGAAATCTTAGATTTGACTGCAAATAACAGATTTTTCAATTCAATGTTGAAAAAGAATATCCAAAGAAAAGTCAGTTTGAATCAACCAGAAAGAAAGAAGTTCTATATTTTTTTTTCGTTCCTGTTTTTAAATTTTATCTAAAGATAAATCTTATTTGGGAGATTAGGACAGGGAAAACAAAATGTTGCTCATTGCCATGCCAAGTGAAACATTTTGATATTTAAGAAAAGAAAAGCATAGTATTGGATCAGACCATTATCCTGTCTCCAGTAGAAGCCAAAATTTAATGCCTATGGGAAAACATAAACCAGTATTTCTTCAGAATTCTCCTCCTGCCTGCAATACCTTACAGCTCAGGAATTTCAGGAGCCTGAAATCATGATTTGTATATAACTTAATGAACTTCTCTGTAAAGTTGTATAGACAACACTTGAACTAATCTAAAGTTTTACTGCCTGCAATATCTGATATCAGTGTCTGGAAACAGGGAATTCCATGGGTTAATCGCATGTCGTATGATGAGAGATATGCTCTTTTTTGTTTTAAATCTCTGACCTGTTGTTTTATTTGATCCACCTCACTATTGCACCAAGACAGTGAACAATCATTTTCCAATGTGTCCATTTTCACTTAATTAAAAAAAAAATCCCAAACTTTTATAGTTTGCTGAATGAATGTGACTCCTCTTGGAGAAAATGTGTTTGCCAATGCCACTATTCCCTCCAGCTGCTGTCTAAAGCAAAACACTGAGCAAGGCTTTGAAAATGCCTCTAAGAGCTGCATAGAAGATGGCTAAATCTGAGCACCACCTATGATCCCCACTTCTTTTTGTGCATATGGTGGAAGTTTTTTGGACAGAAAGCCCTGCTGTGAGGTGGAAACTAGTTTGGCATCACAGCAGACTGAGACTAGAATTCTGGCCATGGTTGCTGTTGTTGGATGGGCAAAAGAAGCAATGTTTTACAAAAAAAGGCTCTCTCTGACTTTGTCTTATGGGTAAGAATGCCAAAATTCAGAAATACTGCTTCTAAGACTATAGTCGTCCTCTAAATTTCCTGTGGCTTTACCTGATATCTGTGATTTGCTTTCAAATGTCTCACTGCTTTTATTTTGGCTACAATTTGTGTCATTTTTCCTATCTGAACTTAACTAGGAACAGTGACCTTATCTCCATAACAAGATGTGAAGCATCTTTGCAACTCAGATTTGGTAGATCATGACATGCAAAAGTGAGGGAAATTACTTAATAATAATGTTTTATCTCCCAACCATTAAAAAGACTGCGTGTCAAGCCACAAACATGCATACACCCACTGCGAATGTCTTAAACAAGATAACTAAATCAACAGTAAACAGTGAGGTTTTTCCTTCTTAGTTTCTGAACCATGAGAATGCTTGTGGTATTTCCAAGTTTTTCTCTGATATCACAAAATCTAAAATTGTCACTGTTGTTATTAAACAGATTTTCTGCAAGCATAAAATCTAGTAGTACAGGCGTAAATGAGTTTGGATAACTTAGGCACTAAAATTCAAATAATTGAGTCTTTCCCAATTTGAACATTAATGCAAAAATATCTCCAAATGCACATACTAACAAAGATGCATACTTGTATGTGTGCATTTTCCACTAAATATAAGCAGGAACATTTGTCATCTTTTCTGGAGGTTAAATTGTCTCACTGACCTGCTATACGGATCACAGTGTGTTCTCTTGTTTTCCTCCTTTATTTTTTGCACGGAGGTGAAATTACCTGAACTTGCTAGACATTGTAACAAGGCAGCCAGCTGAAATGTAGATTTCTTACCCTTTTAAAGAGACTTCTTGAGGGTGTTATAGGACTGAATAGTCTGTATTAAATGGATGAATATCATCATGTCATCAACATGTCAATGAATGGATTAAGGCAAGAAGAGAAATAAGAATTGAGCAAGTGCAGTGGAGAAGCTGCTGGGAGTGTCAGTGTTGATCCTTGTCTATGTTGAAAAGCGAGGAAGTCCTTAGAAAGAAGTGAGCTTCTTGGTTCACAGAAGAACTCTGCAAAATAGACATAAATTTCATTTAGAGGGTGCTAATTAAGGTCTATTGAACGCTCTGGACAAATTGACTAAGACACTAATTCAGGATTGCAGGTTTTAGAAACGCTGAGCAACCTCTTTTTTTGTCCTATTTCTAGCAGGTACTCCTTTCTCCTAGGACCTAGAAGGCTCTTGGCATTTCAGTGGACGCAGACTTCAGTGGTGCTACCTTACAACTAACATCATGGCAATGGAGAAGGTACAGAAGAGCAAAGTCCCACTTGGCAGCGGATAATCTCTCTGGTAAGCGTAGGCACTAAGCGGGTTTCAGAACAACCTAATGGCTACATCCCACATTGACTAAAACCATCAGCAAGAAACTGTCATGTGAACTTACACAAAGCATATTTCTTGGGTCAGGCATGAGATCAAAAT
The DNA here is from genome assembly GCF_037038585.1 of Patagioenas fasciata. Taxonomy (NCBI): domain Eukaryota; kingdom Metazoa; phylum Chordata; class Aves; order Columbiformes; family Columbidae; genus Patagioenas; species Patagioenas fasciata. Next base: position 120,690,043 of record NC_092522.1, on the reverse strand, counting down.
TCCTTTAAGGAAGATGAGACTTAAAACACTTGCTGTCGTGATTAAAAAAAACCCAAAAAGTCTCTGAAGGCCTTATCTGACGCACGATACAGTCACAAACATCTGCTTCCGTTTCAGTTTTTCCTTCTGTTAAAAACTAAAAAGAGTTTCCAGATCCCTGGAGCAGCTGTCCCTTTTAAGACAGATATATAGCAATATGACACACTGTTGGACTGTGGATGAGAAAATGCTGTATTTATCAAAACAGACAATTTTTATCTCTTATTTTTTGACAAGTGCTAGGTAAAGAAGTGGTAGTCTATTACCAGATTTTTCAGACAGTGTTTCGAATTCTGAGAAACCGGCAAGTGTATGTGGCATATTTCAGGAGAGTCTCATCAATAGCAAATATGAGATGCAAATTCAACTAAAGCCTACAGTTTAATCCTCATTAAGAGACTCATTGGTGTCTACTTTATCAGAATAACGAGATAGAAAACAAGAGTCCTAAGGGAGACCTCAATTAGGAGTTTTGAGAGGTCTGTTAAAACGAGTATATGATGACTGATTTGGGGGGTTTGCTGTCATTGCATTTTGTTGCTAATATTAATTTACAAATATATCTTGTTTTCCTAAGCTCTAAAATGCATTTTAGGGGTTTAGTTCATATAGCTCTCCTCATTCTATGATTTTTTAAATCCTTTCTACAAATTCATACAAATCTTCTGATCCTTTACACAGTCAGACATTAGGACACAGGTTTTACTCGCAGGTCTCCCTACAAATTATTATGTGTCAATGGTCAACATGTGAAGTAGTCTGAATCTTACAAATCTGATTAAGGATAATCTTAGGGCAAAAGTAGAGGTGAGAAATTCCCAGTCAATACACACACCTACTGTTCAAGCTGAGGCAAATCATTTAGTGTTTCTGTGCCTCTGATCTCAGCCTGTAAAATGAAAATTAATATTATTTGCTTACTTGTACTCTTTTTCTTATTATTACTGTTACCTATACTTAGCACTGTTAGACAAAACCTGCTTTTTATTGTGTGTACCTAGACCACACAATCTCCGATGCTCATTGTGGATATTAGCTGCTCCTCCAAGATAAACATATCCTCATAACATGACATTCCTGTTGGATTGCAGCACATCTCCCTTCTCTGCTTCCTCCGCAGCTTAAGTACTGCTTGGCTATCAAATAAAACTTGGCTGTTAACTCAGCCAATTAAATGTAATTTCATGGACAGGCAAATTTCCAGAAGCTGGATGACTCTGCAGTGCTCTGACCCGAGAAACCAGGAAGAATTTTCAATACATCAGCACAGCCAGTGGTTCAGGAATGCCCCGGGCCATCAGCTGGTGGGGTCTGGAGCATATACTGGAGAAATACCTGCCTGTACCAGTCCTGTTCTTGCTGACTTTCTCACGCCTCTTTTACTGGTCACTACCCAGAGACAGGCTTCCAAACTAAAGGGACATATCAACTGACTATAATAGCTATAAAATAAGTTTAACTTTGTATTATTATGCTAGTAACTTAATTTAATGATAATGTATTACTATACTACAATTTCATTACTATAAAACAAATCAGTAATTTTTCCGTGATCCAAGAAAAGAGAGAGCACTTCTACATAGATCAGTTTTCTCATCCTCCCCAGCCCATGTCTGCACGTGAATTTCCTTCTAGGTATGATCCTCATGTGCAAATCTCCAGAGGCTATGTGGTTGGTTTCGATTGGCCTGGGCCAAAATCAAGCTGCGAGTACTGGAGCTCTTCTAGCAACTAACTTACCGCATGACAGTGCTTGAGGTTGAGGGACCTGGGGCTGTTCAGCCTGGAGAAAAGGAGGTTGAGGGGAGACCTTCTTGCTGTCTACAACTACCTGAAAGGAGATTGTATTCGGGAGGGTGTTGGTCTCTTCTCTCAGATAGAAGGAGATAGGATGAGAGGAAATGGCCTCAAGTTGTTTCAGGGGAGGTTTGTATTGAATATTAGGAAAAATTTCTTCCTGGAAAGGCTTGTCAGGCATTGGAACAGGCTGCCCAGCCAAGTCGTGGAGTCACGATACCTGGAGGTGTTAAAAAGGCACTTAAATGAGATTCTTAGGGATATGTTTTAGTGCCAATATTGGGTTAACTGTTGAACTCGATGATCCTGAGGGTCTCTTCCAACTGAAATGATTCTATGATTCTATGTTTCTATGATTCTATGATTCTATGAACCAGGATGTGGCTGTGAGTTAGAAGCACAGCTACACTTGAAGGGACCCAAATGCAGACACTTCCTTTATGGTGGAATGTACATCTGTAATACCAACAAAAACAGATGTGCAAAACTCCAAAACATTTTGCCTGCAGAGACTTCTGCTACTGGTGTCGCATCTTTGGGTTGCTCAGGACCCTCAGGGCTGGCACATCTAGAAGGAGGGAAAGCGATCCCACAGGGGTGCCTTGATTGGCAACGTTGACTTGTCCAAGAAACCACACCTGCCCTCTTGTTTTCCATTTGAAACCAAACATAAGAGCAATGTTGGTAGAAGCTCATTTTAAAATGTCACCTAGAGGCTGGAGAGCACCTGCAGGACAGACAGAACAGGTTCTGCACTCCTTTCAACATGGACAGCAGGTTAAACCAACAGCTCCTACAGCCATAGGCTAGGATGGGACCATCTACCTCCATCTCCTGACAAGGCTAGATCTCTGTGTAAAGTTGCCACCTAATGACTCGGTTGTCCATAATGGCATTATAGAAAAAAAATACAGCAGTGAACTCCAGGTTCGCAGTGATATTTATCCCACAGCTGCAACAGAGCGATTATGTAGGACACATTGTTTTTGTTGGCTTTTTAGGTTAGTTGGCTAAAATAATTCAGCTCAAATAATCATTTTCTAAGGTATGTAACTTGTCTTGATCACTGTACAGGAGACATGTACTCTCAGTTCTGCCTGGGCAACATCTATTGCACCGCTGAGAATAACTGAATTTAGGTTTCTTTTTGGCTGTGAGATGCAGTGTCTAAGGCAGCAGTCTTAAATGTATAAATTGGATGATGATGGTGCACAAGACCTCTGGAGGAACATCTTAACTGTTTTTTCTTGAAATAGAAAAGTTTGAGATACCAAACGAAGACAACAAGGTTGTCCCACTTTTCTGGCAAGGCTCCAATTTGATAATTACTATTTCACCTATTCATATTCCCTGTGCAATTTTAATTGCAAAAGATTACATGTGCGTCCCCCTTGAATTCATGAGGTGTTGCTCAGTTGTGTTTCATATTTGCCACACTGCATCCCAAAGTAAAATGAATTTTGTCAAACTGAGCAGAGCAGGGGGACGTGTCCTGAGATTCTTTACCTCTGTACTTCCATACGCAAAAGGAATACTATGTGCCCATATGCCACCCTCAGAAAAGATCTTTGGTACAGAGATGACCTGTAATCACAGAAAAGTCTTATCTTTTCTAGACATCAGCTTAATTACATGAAGTGGAGATTTTTATAGCAATACCCTATTGTTAAGATGGCTAATGTAGGTCTTGGTAAAATTCCATAAAACGTCATTTACAATAGTACAGGTTGTTTTTCTTCTTATTCATCACCCTGATGTTAATTTGACTAACTTTTAATTCCAGGCAGTATATCATAAGTTTTTCTCCATGAGTCAGGAGAGTCTTATGATTCATTATACTCTGGGCACATGAAGTACAAACCCAGTGTTGTCGCTGCTTGGGGATACAGTAAAAAAGATGTAACTCCGTAAGTTTTGCAGCTTAAGATTTTCAGTGCTGTCAGTAACTTTCTACATGTTTTTCAGTTTTCCAACATAATTTTTTAATGTCTAGAGATCTGAACTCAATGAAGTATTGATCTCTTCAGTGATGTGCTTGGAGACAAAATCACTGCTATGTAACACGTGAAAGAACATTATTAATTCTTATCCCTTACAATTTTTTATTTATTTTTTTACTTGCAGTTGATTAACTCATTCTTCAAAATGAACCTTTACGTTTGCAAGTATGACTTTATAATTGCTCATTTTAAACATGTTGTCATTGAACAGACATGTTTGACTAAATACTCCAAGTCATTATACATCACAATGGCCAAGTGTTTTTTGCTTCTGAACAATTTAAAGTGCTCTTTACAGCATATCACTACTTGCCACCCAGGAACTTCCTGGAACAGTGGATTTTTTTCTTTGCAGAATTGAGGATTTATTGGCCTATTTGGTACTTCTAGACCTGTAGCATGTAGTTAGTCAGCTGTAACAGCTTCTGAATCCCAGCTATGCCTACTAAGCACATAGAAACGGGAGAACATTGGGTCTGCTGCAGACATTTATCCCAAAAATCCACTATTGGAAATCCTCATGCTACACCTCACCTCTGAAAATTCTGTTCATAGCAGAAGAGTTTATTCAGAACAAACTAGTTTTCCTCTGCACTGCAAGCTACCCCTTGACATAAGCAGTTTCTCTCTATCTTTAAACATCCTCATTTCAGGAACAGTATTGATAAGGTTATGAAAAATCAAGCGTGGAATCACCCAGACATTTCAGATTTCCTTGAGGGTTTTTGGCAATGCTCTGCTTGTCTCTGCCACATTTGACTCTGTGGTACCTGAACACCAAGCTGAGTCAGAGGGATTGGAGTCGCTGATGTTTTCATCGCTGAGAAAATACAGGATTGCCTCAGGGTCTTATTCTTGAGGTTTTAGTGTGCATCAGTTACATGGGGAAAACAGTATTAACTAGAAACCAAACAGAAAATAACTAAACTGGGTCATTCCACAGCCAGTTATTATAAGGGCTTTCTAACCTCTCAAAGGCTTTCATCTTTCTGTCCAGACACTGGTTTTACAAAGTGCCCCTTTGGAGAGACAACTTGCATCTTCATTTTCCAGTCCTGTCTTTCACACTTGTTAAAAAATACTTCGCAGTTATTAATCACCAGCTTGCAGCAAAATAAGCAGAACCTCTGAACCTGTCTCACACCAGAGAACCATTAAGAAAAACAATTTATCACTTAACTCAACATTGTTCACATGTGAAGTTTATCTCTCCTAATGAGATGTTGTTCTCAGTGGGTATTTTTTCCCCTATTTCATTATTACAGCTCCCTTTAGGCAGGTTTCCCTTGAGTTTTAATTATGAAAACAACACCTGTTTTCAGTGCCACTGTTGGAGTTTGCATCCGTTCCAGAGAAAGCATTTGCTTCTCTGTTATCTTGAATGTCTTCCACTCTCTGCATTGATTTCCCAGAAAATGCTGCATTGATTTTATCTTGACATTTCAGTGACTGCCTCATCTTCCTCATTCTTCTTTCTTCTCAATTTTAGAAGGCTACTCTCACCCTTGTTCTCTCCAGTCCTCTAATTAGGGAATACTTGTGATTCTCCTTTTCTGTTTTAAACCCCTGTGTAACCAGACTTTTTTGCTGCTGTGCCCTATGCTTTTTGAACCTGCTTTCTGGGCCACTGGGGAAATGCAAGGATTTCTCTTTTTTCAGTCTTTAGTCAAACCTTAAGACTTGCTACAGTATTTCTACACAAAAATTGCTCTGCTTTTAAGCTTCACTTTAACAGTTGTTTTAATCTGTCATGTTTGTGCTGGTTTGGATTGAAGAGCCTGGTGTTTTGTCATGTTCGGTACATCCATCATATCATCTAATATTAAATTATGCTGTATTGGCTTCAAGACCATAGGCAAAATGTTTCTCCTAAAGCATTCTTGTTATATTTGGAGTCGGTGTTGTTGTTCTTTTAGTGTTCCATTGCACTAGAAATAATAAATAGCGGTGAATAATTAAGTAGTTCTTATCTTCAGTATCTTCTGCCTTTATCTCATATACAATTTTTCATCACTGCTATGAGGAATTTAGGACATCAGACAAGAAGACTAGTTTTCACTATATAATAATAATGCAGCAGTTAGCATCTAGAAATTTATATTGAAGAACAAAGAAAGGTAGACACTGCCAGGCTTGTAATATTGTTCATCTTGGGAGCTGGACAGAATTGACTATTAGAACAAAAGATTTACAAGTAAATTTCTGGATTCTCCTTAAAGAAAGTGAATTATCATACAAGCCACTGTGTCAGAGCTGAGCAATATCCTGGCCTTCAGTCTTGGATAAAGCCAAAGAACTGAATAAGATTTAAATCCCAAAGCACAACCATATATAAACGGGATTCGGGATCCATTTTATCCAACACAAACCACCCAAAAAGTGACTATTTTAAACTAGACATTCAGCTTCCTCCTATAATTTATAAAGACAAATAACTGAAGTGTCAAGACACTTGGTCTTAGGCTGGATCATCCTCAGAGCAGGTCTCTCAATCTGATACCAGGAGAATCAATCTTAGACTAAATGCCTAATTTTTAGATAAGTAGAGGTAGCTTAGATGTTTTCCACCCTAATTATCCCTGAATCTTTCTAACATGAGTAGTTAAAGGTTTCATAGTCACATACCAGACCTGTTCACTACAGCCTGGCACAGTAAAATCATCACTGAAGTTTTAATGGAAAGGACTTTATCACCCCTTCTTCCATCCTCTTGTAATGATTGTATTAACAGTTAATTCCCTGTCCCTGAGTCCTCAGGAGCTCAACTGTAACAAAACAAGTTGCTCAAGCAAAAAATGTGTGCAATATTTACTTTGTTCAGTCTTTTCAAGTGTTTCCAGATGAAAAATTAAAAATATGTCATGACTGTTCATTTCTTTCTTCTGTCATAGCTGTGAGACAAGTCAATTTTCATTGTGGATTTTCTGGATCAATGTTACCTCACTCTTAGATACACTGAAATAAAATCCACAAGCATTTCTCACATTGTTTGCAAATAAATAAGTGATTGAAATGAATCCATGTTTTAGATTTTTCGTAAATAAATAAACACTGGAAGAACATTATAGTAAAAATTTACATTGATCTCCTTCCTTCCTTCTTCCCCACCTTACACTCTTCCTTCCAGACATTGTCTCTTGAAATCTGTATCATGTTCTGTGAGTACAGATCTTTAATTTTGGAGTTTATTTGCAGAGACCTTCCTTTAAATGTATGTGTGTGCATATTTCTGTATATGTTTATATATATATAGGATGATTAGTGGGACAAGTTAAAAATATATTTTAGTTAAATTAGGTCTCCATGTGATTAAAATATTCTACCCCTAAAATGATTATTTCCTTATTTTTCAATTAGTTATGAATATTTTGAAGACCTAGAGGAATAAAAGTGAGCTTAAATAACAGGAATTTTCATGGGCAAAATAACAGCTACTAGACCAATTTCACAGGTGATATTTTGAAATAAATGAATATGGGCATAAATCTAACAGGAAAAAGTGTATTCTAATGATCTGGAAGATACAGGACTAGCAGACTTTTATTTTTTTAGAAATACTTCGTCACAAGTTCTCCTCGCCATCCCCATGGCAGCTGGTAATTTCAGTTTAGAGATGGTCAGGAACAGCACCTACTTGTGAGAAACGTGACAATTCCTGTCAAATATTATGAATATAAATTTAAGCCTACATTCAGATTTTTCTCATGGACTGTTCTCCCAAGGTTTTAAGTTCAGATCAACAAAAGCAGCATGAGATTTTCCTCAGGACTTCCTGAGCAGTACATCACAATTCCCATATCAGGTTCTTTTTTCAGAATTGTACAAGTTTTCCGAGTGCCACCACAAATCAACATGTTCCCCCTCAAGGAGTTTAGTTGATGGAGTTCATTTGGTACCAGAATTTTTATTCAGTGTGTTGTATATTTGGCCTTCAGTGCTTGCCAGCAATGATACTTTTGGGTTAAATCTATGGCATACTAAGATCATCACTAATGTGGAGGTAGATGAAACACTGAGTCTAAGGGTTGTCAGGATAAAAGAAAAGTCTTAATTACAGCACAAATTTTCAGATTTGAAAGGTGGTGAAGTAGAAAGGTGATGAAGAGATTTAAGGGCCATCTCTTGCCATAGACGTAGTATCAGGTATGAGATGTGTTTGTGCAGCTGGATGATAAAATGGAGATAAAGGACCTTGTGGTAGAGACTTTTGGGAAGATCTACAGGCTGTGCTATTAGAAGTCTCATTTTTGTCTTCAGGAGGTTCACAATACATCCTGCAGCCCATGGTTCAGGTTTCTCCTTGAGTACAAAATTGTGGATGTAGTCAAAATGAAGTGAAATGGAAGTAATTCACTATAGAATAAATTCACTTATTCTATTAATATGAATAGTCTGTTTTGTTCCAGTAGAAAACGCATAGATTGCTATTAAACATGAATTAGTATAACCTGGCCTTTAATATGCTAAGAATTTACCTTCTATTTTTGAACTATTTTGTATCTGAAAAAAAAAAAAATTCTAGGTGGCTTTGAACAAGAAGATTCCAGTGGGTTTGTTTTGGTTTTGTCATATTGCAGTAGGAAAAAGAAGGGGTAGCTTTTCCAGTTATCCATGCTCCCAACAATTCATATGACTCACATCCACAAAGCCATATTCCTTGAAGCACTGATTTACAGGAAATTTTGCTAAAACAACCAACCATTCATCAAGAGATAATTGCCAGCATTGGATAAACTTGCAGAACCCAAAGAAAACTGAGGGACTTTTTATGTTGCCGAAGACTATTATTCATCGGATGGCAGCTGCAGCTTTGGAACTGCAATCGCTGCTGCGCTTTGTTAAATTTGGTATTCATAAAAAAAAAATAATCCACAAACAACACAAAAGTGAAACAAAAGCTCTGCTAATGTTTAAATTTTATAGTGAGATACAGCCACAAGGCACTAACACAGAAGAATATTTCTGATTGGCTACCAGCTGTTGGAGCTGAACAGATGAGCTGGAAAGTAGCAATTTACAAGCTATTTCATATTTAAAACTGTTAGGTCCTGTGCAAAACAATCTTTTGTCTCTGAGAAAAACAACAGGAAAAAAAAAGAAAAAGAAATAGATCCCCAGAAGAAAGAAAACATCCAGTGAGAACAGATTCCCCCAGTACAATGAGAAATTTCAGTTTTCTCTGTGTTCCTGGAATACTTTCTTTCCTTCAAACAAATATTTTATTATTTCAAATGAGTCAGTGTCATTTAATTATGTTAAAAATTAGACTTGTTCCTTAGAAGCACTAATTACTAACCGGCTTGACCTCTGTTGTGTTGTAGTGTCACAGTTTATCTCATTTTTTAATCATTGCTGCATTGAAAGAGCTATTTTCATATAAAGTCTTCCAGAATTTCTGAATGCAGCTACATGAATTGTGATTAATTAAGAAAGGTTATTTTGTTTAAACTAGAGTGGAAATAACATTTATTTCAGGAAAATGTAAAAGATTTGTGCAAAACCATTGCATTCTATATATAGTCCTTCATTTAACAGCTCTACAAACCTGCAAAAGTTGGTTCTCGTTGAAAACTGCCAGGCTACATACAATGAAATCTGGAGTAGTAATACCAGAGAGCTGTCAGTCAGCCATCCATCCATCTAATTGGCTTCTTACCATCTTTCCATCATGTTTTTTTTATAACTGGTCGCCTCTGGCTAAAATGCAAATCATGAGGAAGAGCCGTCTAGAAAAAGCTGCTGCTTTCTTAATTATCTGTCAGAGTATGGACCAGTGGACCCTGGGCCACAGAGTAGAGTTATGCTAAGCAGCAAGGCATCACGGGAATTGGAGTGACAGCTCATTTTCCTCCTGTGTTTTTTTCCGCGTTCGAATGACAATGCAGAAATACGGGTTTTTCCCACACTTTCTGTGAACACCTGGGCCAATGCTCAGGGGAACACAAAGCCAAAACTGTCACATTTCCAGACATGGTCTTATTGCTGTCACTGTGACAGGATTGTTGACAAATGCCAGCAGTCATCTCAGCATCTTGGGAAATGTCTGCCGTGGTTGTGTCAACAGCCTGACAGAAATTGTTAATGTTTAAACTTCTTCCACTGACAGAATCCTGTCTTGCTGACAGTATTTGTCATATGAAACTCAATCTTTGTCAAACTTGCTTAAAAATTAACACTTCCTCCATTTCTTTTGCAGCTAACTGCCTGTGTGCTTTTTTTTTTCTCTTCCTTAAGTAATAAGATTTCAACAAGGTAATATTCCACAGTCCACAATGAGTCCAAGAGCACAAGCACATTATGAACTTATGGCCAGCCTGTCCTTTTGACCTCTGCTGCAATGATAATTATGCTTTTATTCCTTGCCCATTTTTTTTGCCTTAGGAATCAAAGTTCTGAATTATTCAAGAGCCATAAAAATCCTATTTCTCAGTGTACAATGTGGAAAATCAATTAAACAGAGTTAGCTTTGCACTTATACAAAAATCAAGTTACTAGTTTGTAGACATACATTAACTGAGTCCTTCTCCAAGTTTGGTTTTGAAGGTCAGCCCAGCCAGATAGAGAAGCAAGGTCAGTAAGTCTTACCTGGAAACATTATTTTAGCTCTAGATCTGAAAAGTCCTAGGACGAGTATTGGTTTGTACAAAAGGCAAGCCACATAATCAATGTTGTATATCTTCCAAAAATGGCATAGGAATATGCTGGATTTAAGTGAACAGGGTTGCACCCAAGAAAACCTGAACTAAGCATCAGTATCACATCATGTGCTAACAATAAAATACTAGCATGGAAGATTTCTGCATACTTCTCTGCTTAAGTAGAAAAACTTCAAGGGCAAATGTGCACTTGGAGGTGTGGAGAGCTGCAGAATGGTGGAAGACATGGTCTTGGAGCTCCACTAAGAAGAATTTTGCTTGTGAATGCCTGTTGATACCAAACCCATATTCCCTGGTGGCATTAGGTAACCAGTAGTTAACAGGATATCTTTAAGTCAGGTAGATATTTATACCTTCTCCTATTATACTTCTTGCCTTTACAGAAAATATGTAGGGGGCACTTCTCTAACCTTTGAGAAAGTGAATGCATTCCATTGGTAATCCTTGCATAGGCCTGATGTTGTGTCCCAAATGTTTCATTTGAATCAAATATTATTTTTCATTTAACTTCCTAACCTGATTTCTGTGTATTGTTAAGTGTTTGTCATTTTCTGGGCACTGAAAAGGACAGAAGCAACCCCTAGGCAAACGAAGAGTTATTCATATGTAGCATTGATACAAAGAAGCAATATAACCCAAGTCACTGAAGGTGTGCCAGAGGGCTAAGGCTGCCTTTGTTTTCATTTCAGTACTGGCTTTGCTTTTCAATGTGATTTTTTTTTTTTTCCATAGAGCAAGCTGTTAAAACTTGGGTCCTTAAAATTAGTTATGGAATACCTTACACAAGCAATTAAGTATGTGACCTGTTTTGAGAAGAGAAGAAGGGGAAAAAAAAAGAAGACGGAGAGGAGAGGAGAGGAGAGGAGAGGAGAGGAGAGGAGAGGGGAGGGGAGGGGAGGGGAGGGGAGGGGAGGGGAGGGGAGGGGAGGGGAGGGGAGGGGAGGGGAGGGGAGGGGAGGGGAGGGGAGAAGAGAAGAGAAGAGAAGAGAAGAGAAGAGAAGAGAAGAGAAGAGAAGAGAAGAGAAGAGAAGAGAAGAGAAGAGAAGAGAAGAGAAGAGAAGAGAAGAGAAGAGAAGAGAAGAGAAGAGAAGAGAAGAGAGAGAAGAGAAGAGAAGAGAAGAGAAGAGAAGAGAAGAGAAGAGAAGAGAAGAGAAGAGAAGAGAAGAGAAGAGAAGAGAAGAGAAGAGAAGAGAAGAGAAGAGAAGAGAAGAGAAGGTCATCAGTATTTTCCATTTTAGATAATCACAGCTAAAGGTGCTCTGCATCTCTGTCAAACAGGACATTTCTTTAAGCATTAGGTTCTTAAATAACTTAAGGCATTTGGTCTATAGGATGATTTTGGACTTGGTATTGTCACATCTCACTCCTGCTGCTGGGTGGATACCCTCAGCTTGGTTTCTTAAAAATGTATGAGAATATCTACATACCTAAGGATGAGACCTGTAAAAGTCAGCAGCCTGAGCAAGGGACTGCCTGTAAGAGTAAAAATGTGAGGGAGAGGTTGAATGAATCTGTGGTCACAGCCCTTAATTATACAAACATGTATGTTTTGTGTCATCCAAACATATTTAAACATCACAGTGGATTAAGTCCAGCTGATAAGATTGGTCAAGGAATGCATTTGCTGTAAAATGCTGGGATTTGAATAGCTTATGCTCATCAACAAAACAAGAGGTGTTCCTGCAGGACAGGCAACACGCAAAGAAAGAGCAGACTTCATTTAGGAAGCAGCTGATAAAACATTCTATGGAGTCCATTTGTGGATTTAGCAATTCCTAATTAAGCTTAGAAATGTATTTAAGAACAGGGATTTATCTTTCCCATGTCTTTTCCACTTACCAAACTGAGAAAACTATATTCGGCTACTTTGAAATACCTAAGAAATTGAGAATTACAAGATAATGGAATGGCTTAGTGTTATTTCTTGTTTCAAAGTGATTTTGAAGTTTAGCACCACAGCATCATAATGATATAGGTTTGCTCTCTTTTACACTCTGGACAGTGAAATCAGTCTGAATGTCTAAGAAATTTTGCAATTTTATAAAATTTTATAAAATTTCAGAAGTTGGAGATATTGAGTACATAAGCATGACCTGCTTCCAAGAAGGAAATTTAAACACTGTTAAATTAGGACATATAAAATAGTGTCAGAGGAATCCGATCTTTCCTGTATTTTGCACAGTTTTATCTCACAAAGTATTGCTTATGCTACTGTATTTGAAGGTGATTATCAAGCAGAATCAGTCTTCTTCCAGCATGCAGGAATGACTTCAGATGAGTGTAGCAGACGGAAAAATTTGATATTGTCGATATGATCTGTAATTCTAAGAAAGTTTCAGCTGAAAGATTTGGAAATTCCTTTTAGAGCAATGTTACCTCTATTTTACAGGTAAAGAAACTCATGAGACTAGCCATACCTACAAAGGTCTTCGTGTAGACCACTTGAACCAATGCCTACACATATTTATGTGACTCGGTCAGAGCCGTAAGTTGAACTGATCGCAGACCCAGGTTCAAAATCTCATGTGTCCAGGATCTTTCCCTTTGCATAATGGAAACAATCCCATATGTGTCTGTCAAAAGCATGCTAGAGAGTTTGAAATAAATCCATCCTGCCATTCCTGAGTTAGCTCTGGGTGAGTTATGTGTATCTGTATAAAACAAAATTCTGGTCATAATTTTTTCTTTAAAGTTATCTCTGTCAAAAAGAAAAGTTTGAAGGTTTAAACTTGATTTCCAATTATTCATTTATGAAATATTAAATTTGGCTGCAATAAGAAAGGGGTTTGGCTGACAAAAAGTAGGCAGTGCTCAGCAATTCCACACCAAACATGAGTAACGAAAAAAACTCGAACTGCACAGATTGGGTCCTATCAGATGTAGGATGTAAAATTCAGCCCTGCAATGAAATCATTTGGATCCACACAGGATTTATCTGGAGGCTGCTTGGAAGCTGGTGAACTGAAAGACAGATATTGAAAACTTAAACTGGCTCTTTGTGCTCCCTGGCCAGCCTTGCAGCAGCCTATTCTTCCCGAAACCATGGCACGTCTGTGCACAGCTTCTCTGAGTGATCACCTGCATTGAGAGAAACTGAAAATCCTTCATTCTCCTTGACACAACTAAGATGATGTAAAGAAGAGAACAAGTGTCAAAAAGCCTATGAGAGCAGAGCAGAGCATAGACTATGCAGTCTGAGTCCTGGGCTAAATAATTATCTCAGGGTATTGTATTATTTGCATAATTAAAAAGTTTGGCTGAATTTCCGACACGCTGTCTCCTACATCGGGGAGGTGGTGGGGGTGAGTTAATCAGCAGGAGGAAAGTGAAGGTTAATGAATTGTTATTCAGATGGTGCAGGCCCTGTGAGATTTGTGGATAATTGATACCATTTGGGAGCTAAGGCAGAGTGGAAGACGAGAGAGGAGCTGCCGCAGCAGCTAGACTGGAAAAGAGCAACCAAATGATAACTTAGCAATTATCATTTTGATGAGTTTGTTTGTATTTTTTTTCACTTCTTTCTTTGTCTTGCTCTCTTCTTTTACTTTTTTTTCTTCTATTCCCCCATGAGATGAGTAGAATTAAGATGGATGCAAAAGAATCATTCAGAAAAATTAAATATCTGGCAAAAGCAATGGTGTTTGAAATTCCTATGGGGAAATTGTCTTAGGGAGGGTGGAAAGGATAATTTAGTGTGAGCTGGAGGTGTGATGGTAGATTTGGGTTGCAGAGGTTCCTTTGATTTCAGGTGGGGTTTTTCTTATAGATGAAATTCCTCGTTTGCAAAAGTTCAGGATAAATTTTGTACACCATTACCCTGCTATCACTTATTATGTGTGCTATGAAAGCATTCAGAGATTATGAACTCAGGCCCCACTGTATTCATCATTACCCAAAAAGCTCATATCCCAAGGACTCTGCCTTTTTAATCAATAAATCAGCATGTGAAGAAACCCATGAGGTGATATATAGTAGCTAAAGCTACAAACAAATGAGAAACAGAAGCTGCATCTCCTGAATGGGGCCATTGTAAATCACAAACTTTAAACTATCCTTCTGAACCACGTTGCAGGGTTTCACCAAGTTCCCTGCATTTGGCATCCCAAGGAAGATTTTGAAAACACCACTAAAGATTTCTGTCTAGGCACAGTTTTTGGATAACTCCAATTAAAATTGGCAAGGTGGAGGTCTTGTCCCTCTTGGATGGATGTCCTGTCCAAGAAAATCATTTACAATTTCATTCAGAGAAAAATATTTCTAATTTATTTATAGAAAAAATATTTATCATTTAATTCAGGTACTGTTCTATTACTGGAATTCTTTAGGGACCCAAAACAAAATTCAAGAAGCTCCTTGACATTGATTGCCCACCAACATCAGTTTGAGATTTCACAAGCACATTTCAGATGCTTACCTTTGGCCCACAATCAAAAACATATCAAGAAACATGTTTGATTTTTCATCAGTCTATAGACAGAACAAAAATTATTTCAGCAGCAGTACTGTTCTTGGATAAAACTGGAAATTTTTATATATGGGACATTCTGATATTTCAGAAAATCATTGCTGAGTATTCCAGGTTACCCGAATGGGAACCTCTCTATTCTCTGTTGCTCCCTCACCAAAATCAAAGGGTTTGGAGTGTAATATTTGGCTTCAATGAATGAGCATTTTATGAAGAAAACTGATGTCTGTGCTTCAGACAGAAAGTTGGAAAGGAAAAGCTGCTCAAAGCAGGGTAGGGATAAAGTGCTTTTGTTTGTTGCCTGTTGTTTAGATGGAGCCTGAAGCCTAAGGGTGAAAATTATTTGGTGAAAGTAATCTAAAACTTATTTTTCTCTACCTCTAAGACACTTAAACGGCTGCTGTGATAGAAACACGAGAGCTGTAGATACAAGCAGGGTAGTACTATGTTTGAGATGGAGTCCTGAAACTCTTAATGTGACGTCCAATGTAATAAGGAGGTTATGCAACGGTTTCAACATATGGGATTAGGTAGAAGATGTGCAAAGCACTTCAGGAAACTCTGAGATTTAGGAAAAGCTTAAGTTGATCTATATATTATGCCTAACATATTAGTAAAGCATAGTCTACAGATCACCTAAGAGGAAGAAGAGTCCAGTACAGCTACATCTTACTGGGAGAAAGTGACACTTTCATTACAGTATCAGTAATTATTGTCTTCCTGGAAAATCTGTATTTTGTTACCAGTGAAAGTTTGTTGCACCCCCTATGAATTTTGGTGCTCATTCTAGGTTCTGCAGCTAACTCACATGACTTTGGCCCAAATGCACAAGATCAACATGATATTTAGTTGGACTTCATTAATATTTCCCATCCCTTCCATTGGTGTTAGTCTACAACAATTCCATTTTCCTGTTATATCCCACCAAACTGATATTTTCCTTTCTACATTGCCTGGTTGTCTTTGAACTCTCTTTTTTTTTATTCTTTTTTCTTTTTTTCATATTACAAGTTCCTCTACCTTTGAGACCTTAGCAACTTCAGGAAAGTTTTATTTATTTATTGAATAAAAAATTCAGTGGGAAAAGAACATACACTCACACATACCTGTATGGTGGGAAAGGGGGGGATGCAGAATCTAGGGCACAGCTTGCCGTGATGAAAAAGATGACAGGTGCCCCCTACTGCAAGCGTGGGACTGAGAGACCGTGGATTGAATTTAAGGAGGATGCTAGTGACTTCAGGGAGAACTCTTCTACCTGCAATGCTTCCTTATAGTTAAAATATACAACACACTGCTGAAGCTAGTTATAGAGACAGGCAAGTGTGAAAATTAATTTAAGAGGCGGTTACACAGATTTTGGGTGAAGGTCTGAATAATGAAAATAGCACTGCTAGGGACATATTTTTGGCTGATTCCAGTGCTGAAATACACTGTAATGTTGGCTGATCTCAATTTAATACAATCCTGCAAGCAGGTGTCCTTGATGGTGCTTCAAGACTTCTTGCAAATAACTCCTTATGTTGCCACTTTTAAAATATGTGGGCAGTATTGTTGAACACAACTCACAAACACAAAATAAATGGAAAAGAAAGAAAAAGAAAGAAGACATGGTATTTTGCATTGGGGAGTGAAACATATAAAGTTACTGTATTATGCTGTAACAATAAACTTGGTGGAAAATATAGCTCTTCAAATTCATCAGGGGGACTGAAATAAAAGTTAAATTAGGACTTCCTAGGTAGATAAAAATGCTCTGAATCACACAGATGCCAGCAGTGGTCAGAGTGAAAGACTGGATGTAGAAAGAAGGAACTGATGACTCCTTGATATTTCCCCACAGTCCATCATATATAAAATACTGCTATTTTGTCTCTGCGTCTTTTGTTCCCATTGTTCTGTCAATCTTTAGGTGCTACTGCCTTTGACCCAGAGACTACCTCCATCCTGATAGCGATTTCGGTCACAGTTGGTTTAATTGAATGGACAAAGACATATCGAAGCCCTGTGCTCAGAAACTGAAACCTGAAAAACTTAAAGACAAGGAAGATTTCTGAAACCAGAGATATTTAAGAACCATTACCAAAAGACCAGAAAAATTGTTGTCACTTCAGCTCAGTAAATCCAGCCAAGCTTGAATTTTCACATCCATATTTATCCTTCTAAAATTTGTGTGCTCAGTTTAAGCTAATAATCAATGTTTCCTCATCTAAAGAAATGCTCTGCATATTCAACTTAACTTTTAGACCTCCAGTATTACGTACGTTGAATTAGGTCATACATTCCAGTGTATCTGATTTTTAGTCAATTAAAAAATGTAGATTAATCCTACTCATCTACCATCTTCAGTAACAAATCTGTAATTTCTGTTTGTTTCTTTATCACTCTCTATTATTGTTTATGAGAGCAAATGTCTACTTTTGAAAAGAAGCAGAATTTAATGTAATCCTAAGCCTTGATTTCTCCCAGAAAGAATACACTGAGTTTCGCTGCAGCAGATGCCATCACTGACCATTGAGCTAGAAACCTCCTACTTTATGGGTCTACTGCAAAATTTAATCCGATCTGTTTCATTAGCAAAGCCCAAGCAGTTGCAAAGCGTACTCATCTGTTCTTGGAGTTATTAAAATAGAAAGTATTTTAGTGTCTGGGGGAGCTGAGCTTTCTAGAAACCACCAGGGATATCTGTCCTTTTGACTACAGGAGAGTAGATAATCTTATAAAATGACAATATCTTCTCTTCCAACTGATGGAAAAGCAGGGTTGGAAGAGATGGAAGTCTTCACAGACTTTTTTTGCCTAGCCTAGTGCTTTACCCCAAAGAATATTTCTTCTGCATCGACAGCTGCACAGTAAAAGCAGCTCCGTCTGTTAAAATATGCAAATGACCAGCACACATCTTTCCTCCCTCTCCTACTGGGCAGGGAATTCTGAATCTAAATTTACAGTGGAAAAAAACAGAGAATCAGAATAAAGTGAATCACAAACCATGAGACTGCAGTGTATTTGGCTGGGTATTCATTTCAACAAAGGAAAACCAAAATAAAACAAAAAAACAAACAGAGACATGCATACTGGTCCTAATAAAGAAATGTTTCAGCTTAGATGGGCAGAATTAGTAGACAGGACAGAAGGTCACTGAATTAGAGGAAAATTAACAACTAAGTCATAACAGTGCTAGATCTTTGAAATAAAACTTAATTTACAGTTATGGGTAAAAGCACACTATTTTAC
Organism: Patagioenas fasciata; assembly: GCF_037038585.1. NCBI lineage: Eukaryota > Metazoa > Chordata > Aves > Columbiformes > Columbidae > Patagioenas > Patagioenas fasciata. The sequence goes on along the minus strand of NC_092522.1, from coordinate 120,671,852 downwards.
AAAAGTAAATCGGTGAAATGTACTGAGCTGAACAAGAAAGTTCCGTTTTCCCTAGAAGACAAACATATTTTATTTATTTATGAACTCAAAGAAGAGAGCAACCTTAACTCTACTTTGCATTTGTTGTATGTTCATTAGTTTTGCCTTTTGGTCTATTTGGTTACACTTAATGTAGACAATGATTTAGATAAGGTAAGAGTACCTGGTCATAATGATTCAAGACACCAGTGCTGGCCTGTCTTTACAGTCACTAAGGATCTTATTTGAGCTCAGCATTTATTCAAAACAAGACTCTATTCAAAGTCTTAACTACAAATGTTGACATTTTTTCTGAAAGATGTGAAGATGAAAGATCTGTCTTTGAGAAGGATCCACTACAGAAAAGAGGAGGATTTCTTTAGAAAATGTGTTGGGAAGTGTATCACGGCATGTAAGCACAAGATTATGGAGCAGTTGAACTGTGTATTTAGGTACTGGGATAGTTGAGATGCCCATTTCTTACATTTTATTTTCTATGTTGTTCCCTCTTAATTCAAGTGCCTTTTGTTTCTATATAAGACCAGTTTCACTGCTTTCTGAACTTAACAGGTGAACAAAGGAGAAAGCTAATAATCAGATTTGAGGGGTTTTTTTTAAGGTTGACATGTGTTTCTTCTTGGAAAAACTGTAAACTTACTCTTCCAGAGTGCAACTATGAGGAAGGTTGATCTTTCTCTAATTCAGATTGCTGAGTTATTTAGCATTCCAAATTCAGACCTTTATTCAAAGAATGCTAAATTAACAAGATGGAACATGTTATTAATACATCTGATCACTCAGTGTAAAGTTATATCACACTTGGTTTCATAAATACTAAAGTTCATTTTCTACTCTTCCATATTGGAGCTTTCAGAATTGTCTCCTAAACCATCCACTAAATGAATTCAACTCTTCATATTTTCCTCTTTATTTATATCTCAGAACCAGCTTCCCAGAGAACCCAGTCTCTTTCTGTAAAGTTGACCAACAAAATGCAAACCAGTTTTCTTGAAAACGTGTTACTCCCTCCGTATTTTCTGTAATTATTTTTTTTTTCCCCCCAGTTTCCTGCAATCCCTCTAAACTTTCCCTTAACATTATTTTTAGAGGACTTTTAACTTTAGATCCCAGGTCTCAGCAGATGGAGGGGGGAATATCAGTAGATTCTGTGTGTCCATGGCCATTTAGACATCTTCTCTAGTTAACAGGAGCAAGAGAGAAAGAGAATATTTCTACATAAATATTTGATGATTTCCTATAATAGTTATCTAAGGCGTATATTGCTCCCTGGATATATCACTGCCTGAGAGTGTTTTGTCTCAGCTCCTCAGGTGACTGAACACAGTCTAGCTGATTCTGTCTTTGGGACATTTTCTATCCATGTCTCAGTAGAGTTCTGGATCAGAACAAGGGTTGCTGATCCCAATAGTAATAAATAAACTAATACTAGCAGTTTGTACTTTAATGGATTTGTACATATGGAAAGGAAGGGGAATGAAGATAATCTGACAAAAATAATATTAAAGTTCTTGTTCTGAGATATGGGTCATTCCCTTCTGGCTTTTGGTGGGTTTTTTTGTTTGCTTGTTTTGGTTTGTTTGGGGTTTTGTTTGTTTGTTTGTTGTGGTGTTTAAATTTTATTTATTTTCTTCTTCCTAATGAATTCCCTTTCAGCCTCAGTCCAGGCACCAAGCATTGGATTCATGGGCCTGTTTTACAGATGGAAGAGCAATGGCCCATAATCTATACAGCTGTGCATGCAGTATCTGGCAGAGGTCTGGCTAGTTTTCCACTTGACAGTAAGCCACATTTTTGGCTGGAAGAACTAGAGTTGTTCCAGCTTCACTGGCCCTAAGCACACCAATACTTCTACAATGTAGTGACTGGTGCCAAAGTCATTCAAGTTCATTTCACTTCTTTGCAATGACTACGTGATTTGATTTAATTTCATTGTCCTTCTAAATTATGATGTACATAATGCTGATGAAAAAAACTTTGCTGACTTATCCCATTTTTCATCCAGAGATCTCTAGGATCTTTGCAAAAGAGGTCAGTATTCTTGTGTCCATTAACAAATGGGAGAACAGACATAAACAGGTGAAGTGTGTTTACTGAGGTTTTTTTTCTTTCTAAAATCCAAAAAACTGAAAAAAATAACAGAATTCAGTTTCCAAGACTACATCTATACAAACAAACAAACCAGCTCCAAGGCACAGATTTGAGCTGGGTCCCACAGTCTTTGCATCATTTGTTAGAAGGTTCCTCAACACAGCTTTGGCTGGTGCCAAACACCACTCCATAATGTCATTTCCCTCTAGTAAAAGGTAATGTGGTTAATTTTATTTGCTAGCACAGCCTCATCCCTTAATGCAAATCAATGCCTCTCCTTTTAAGGACACCTTAATTTTGTATATAATAAATGCAATCTTTTGTTTCTTGTGAAATAAATATTAGAAGTCTACCAACTCTCTAATCAATAGATATGTTTAATAAACGTGGTTGACTTTGCCAATGCTCTCACATGTTTCATTAAGTCAGATTTTAATCCAGATAATTGACTTTGAGTGTAGGAATTCTACTTTAAAAAGAAAGAAAGTAAACTATAAACCACTTTTCTTGCCCAGTGTGGAAAGCAAGAATGAAAGACTTTGGATCTATAAGGTGAGATCCCATAAGAATTCATCCCCCAGTTTTGCTGAGGAAACAAGAAATGTGTGTGAATATATCTTCCATGTGGGAGGCAGGCAGCAGGTAGTTCTAAAAATGAAGATGAAATACCTGAAAACAAAAACTAAATTAACTCCTGAAAAAGCAAATTTTCCTGTCACTGACAGTGGCAAAACCAAAACTAGGTACAATAGAATGAAAGATATCCTCTGGGATCCATACCTTTTCCCTTTACCTTTCCTAATCACTATATATTTTTAATCATACTGTACAGGAATTTAATAACTGAAGCTTTTCCTTTTTCTCTCTCATGAGAATATTGGAATATGCCAATTTTCCAGAATAAAATCTTTCAGTGTGTGAGAAAGGATTGTTTTCAAGGATTTTTCTATCTCAAGAGCATTCCAAACTGTGAGTTAATTTGCCACTTAAGAATGTGTAAAACACTGGTTCTGAAATTTTTTTTTTAAATTATGAAAGCAAACATTGTTTTGGACCTGATCAAAATAATGTCTATTTTTTTAATTTTGTGTAGGGAAAGTATTTGCTATTTCCCTCTCTCATCTCATACAAGAACTGGGAAAAAAAAAAAAAAAGTGAAAATTTAAAATTATCATGCTTTAGAGACATTTTTTTCTGCCATTTCTGATTCTGAACCATTCACCACAGTCTCACAGCCATCAGAGAGAAACCCCGGGAAGTCTTTAATATTCCATACATTTTATATGGATTTAGGATAGTGCAGAACAATTCTACCTGCTGAGGACAGTTGTTTTTGAGTTTCCATGGAGGTGTCACATAAAAGAGTGAGGGGAGAGTCTACTGCTGAAGCTCCATCCATGTCATCATCAAAATATACCCAGAATAAGGGACACAAGTAATCCTGAATTGCTTCATCAGGGTGTTGGGATATCTAAAAAGACCAGCTCACTGTTTTGAATTTTTGATTTATTTTTCTTTTTCCTACAGAATTGTGTGGGATGTAAAATTGAGTTTCCATATCTGAGGGTGCCATCCAACTTGTAATTCTTCTGTACCTTGATTTTGGATATATAAAATGGAAAGGTTGAGAGTTCCTTGGTCTCACCCAGTGTTCACCTTTTCTATTTTAAGAAAAAGTTCATAATGACAACAGCTGACTCTTTCCATGCTTCTGTTCTGATAATTCCCCAGTGTCAAGGACACCAATATAAATCAAATCGCAGGAGTGTTCAGTTATGAGGAAGTCATAATGTCAACAGTATTATATTTCACCAGCTTAACATTAGGCCAAAATTACCAAGTTTGGTTGACTAAAGACACATGTTTAAGTCTACTGAAAAATGTCTTATGAGTAGCCATATTGAAAATGTACACACCTTTAACTGTGGCAAAACATGTGTCAGTAAATGGAGGTTTTGTCAACGAAAGCTTTCAGAACATCATGCAGTTTATCAGTGCTCTTCAGGACTGCATGCAAGGCAAATGGTTTTCCTTGCAACACTTCCAATTTGGTTTACATCTTAGCTTGGTTTGAGATATGGTGGCTGTATACAGTAAACTGTAAGTACTGTAATTTTTTTGCCTGGCATATAAGCTTAAATGTTTGAGGTTAAAGACCCAAACGCTAGCAGAAATCAATTCTGACAGTATCCCAAGCTTTTAATGCAACTTCAACATTTTACCAACTTTCTTCATAATTACAGGAAGAAGTAAGAGGCAGTGTTAGAGGCTTTAAAAAACTAATCATTTCAATAATACCAGAATAATTTTCACTGTTTTCTACATTAACAAACACTGATTTGTATAAATCAGGCAGGGTTTTGTACCTTAAACCTTATAGCTGACATCTATTCCTATTCCTTACCAGAAACATCAGGAAATGTTTTTTTTTTAGATATGTGCAAAATGTGTGTTTAATGTAGAATCATATCATTTGCACTTTGAAAATTATATCAAGTTTCAAATTATTTGGAGTACAATAAACTATGAGGTTTTCTTATTATTGTTGGTTTTGGTTTAATCTCAATTCCTTTCAATCAATAGTCGTTTTGTAATTCACTTTCTAGAGCATAGGATCAAACCCTCAAGCAACAGTAGTATCTAGCGCTCTTTCTGAGGTTAAACTGAACCTTCCATTTCAAAGGCTTATTAACCACAAGAGAAATAAACAAAAATACAAGTCCATCTCACAGTTCAAAGAACTACTTAAATAGGGGTGATTTTACAGAATCTCAGTTTCAGCTAAGTTAACCATGAGATTAAAAAAGGCTTTGCCAGAGCAATTTTTTCCAGGTACTTCATCCAACTGTGACTTTGTGAACTTTGTTGTAGGTTTACACACTCCATGGCTCTAAGTATTTCTGAAGTACCGTACAGTAATAATCAGCAGCCGGAGGCAGAATAATCATTGCTAGTTTCATTTAATGTTAAAACTAAAACTTGTATATTTTCTGTTGGTTGAAATGTCAGACTTATCTGCATTATTCTAAGATCAGATGGAAAAAATGTGCTTTTAAACATGATTCTGAATAAGACTCCACCAATTGTAGACACACTAATCTGAATGTAAGGTGTGCCTTCTAGTGGATAGAGAGGTACATTTGAAATAAGCAGGGTGAGCTGATGTATCAGCGTAAGTGATCTATGAACACAAAGTTAATAAGTAAATCAAAATTCAAATTAACAAATTAAATCAATGTTGAATTAATATGGGTTAATATGAATATTTTAGCCGAAATATATTTGTGGGAATACTTTAGCAGAACGAGGTCGATAGTGTTTCCAAGCAAATTTTTAAAAGAGCAAAAACAAATCAGAGGTGTTTGCATCTGAGCCATTCAGTTTTCCAAAACTTGAGCCCTCTTTCTACATCTTGAAAAGTTGTTCTTAACTGTTTTATGAACACTCAAAATCACATACATGCACCTTAGAAAAGCTACACAGAAGTGCAAATCTTCCCTCAAGTGTTTTTCACTACGTGTGTTATTTGCTTTCCTCCCCATCGCAACATAGGAACAATTTGCAATCTTCTACTTACCAAGAAAGGTCTCATCTAAGTTATGGTAAATGGACAGTGAAGGATGTCAAACCGTGAACTTCTGCTTTGTTGGTTTTTTTTCTTTGCAGAGCTGGAACATTAGAAATGGCTGAACAGATCAGATTTTTTTTTCTACAAATTTTGAAAAAAAACAAGGTTGTTCATCTCAGACCTTGTATGCCAAGTTTCAACAAGGACTGAATTTTTATGGCCAAATTATAAACCCCTGAAAATAGGAGTTTATAATGGAAACGCTGATACAACCGTAACTATGGTATTGCAATTGCATGACTATGAGAAAATTGGTTTAGATAATATACCCTTCTGGAATGACTGCAGTTCTAAATGATCCTGCACCTCCATAAATCTAAGCTAACTCAGTAATTCAAAATTACTAAGATTTAAGTTTAGTACCAATAAGCAATAAACTTATGGCTATTGCTATAATAACCGCTGGTCTGTGCTCCTTTATTTCACAGCAGGTGGTCTTCGGGCTGGTTTGTAGCCCGAATGAAAATACTTCCAACTAATTCAAAACTAATTCCTGAAGTTAAATGGAGGCACATTTCCAAACTTTCTCAAAATTCCCTTTCCCTAACAAAGACCTTGGTTGTATGGGTTTGGTTTTTTTCCTTCCCCTTTTCTCTTTAATCAGTGCCTAAGCATATTGTCCCTTTTTACACTGTTTTATACTAATATATTATATGATGACAGCTAACTCACTGTATTTCTGCAAACTGTCAAGGGAAATTCACTGAGGAACACGTAAGTTCCTCTAGTTTATTCACATCATCTTGCTTCCCACCACATCCCCCATACACCTAATATTCCAAATGCTAAAATCTCACACCTGATTCTCCTGTCAGACTTATCAACCTTATGTGGTCATGACTTTAGCAACTGACTCAGAACAGCAGCAAGTGAGAAAAAAATGAGGTTAATAAAGTCTAATCCCACAATTTGTCAGAATCCGAAATCTTTTTTTCTTTGCACTATGACAGAAACAAGACCCAACCTGCCTTTCATGTAAGATTCAGGCATGTCCCCTTCTGCCATGGGCCTGTTCCTGTTGATGAGGTGTCTGGTGGCACCTTGACTTTGTGTGAGGCAGGGGGTCCTAAGTTCAACATGTAGTGTAAGCCATCACCTAGAGATATTTTGTCTCCCACAGGTGACTATTAAAATGCCATGATCCACCACCCAGCCTGGAACTGAAATGTTATGAGCCATCCATATTCTGCCTACACACATCTTTGGCACTTCTGCTCTAGATCGCTCGTCTTGGCCATACTATATATATCTGACTTATAGCATTTATTCTCCTGTCCTTGCTTCAAAGTATGGCCTTACTGCCACCAATGTCTCCATCATCTGTTTCCAGAGTTACAAAGACAAGTGTTCTTGGTGGTCTTACCCACCCCTTCTTCTCTGCACATCTGTTAGAGGCAAATGAACAGGTACTGCCTGCAGGAGGCGTTTTCCTCATCTCCTTACTCTTGCAAGGGTCCAGTAAAAAACTTTCAATAAACCAGCTCAGGTATTTAATCCTTTAAGAGGCAAAATTTAAAAGAATGGAAACAAGCTCATGGGATAAGCCAGCATCTGAATGCTGCCTCCAAGTCTGCCTCGAAAGGGGATCCTTAAGTATCTAGAAACCCAACAGGCAGATTAATATTTTGTTCAGCAGAGCCAAGGCAAGCTTACCAGTTACAAACCAAAGTACTACCATGAATACTCATTTTTAATTTTTAAATGTTCATAACTTTTTTAAAAAACTAAATGTAGACAGAAGGACAAGTAGATAGAGTTATATCAAATTTACAGAAACACATTAATCTTGATTTGCTTTTGCTGAGGTTTTGTTTTTAACAAGTAGCTGATAATTAGAACAACTTCTTAAAAATCTGCATGTTAACCCTTTCCAAGCTACTATTCACTCACCCTGGGCACTCAGTAATTTGTTTTGTGGTGACTGGAGGAGAAGAGTTGCTGCATTTTGACTTCAGTACACATTAGATGTACATATTCCCTGAGCTACAAATTGTGTAGAGACCTGGAAAGTATTTTCGACACAGTCTGTTCTGTAGTTGCATGCTCTTTTCTTCCCAAACTATGTGCTGTCAGTCACAACTGGACACGGTGTTGAAGTAGGCAGATCTTCTGTAAGACTCACCCATGCATGCAACAAATGAAATTTGGTATTTTTAGAAATCTACTATCATAGTTTTCAGCTGGATCAGATCCATGATCCAACCCCCACTGTGGCCACACAAACACCCCTGCTGGCACGAGGGAGGGTACGAGAGTAAAGAGCTGAGGGGTGGGATGTTCTGGCAAGAGTGTTGAGCTGTGTTAACTAAAGTTATCGCAGTTACTCATTTTTCTTAAGTGAGCTTACTATAAAAACCTTGTATCAGCTAGACAAGGTCTGCATCTTTGTCAAGAAATATTAGGGACCACATATCCTGGAAAGGTTGAAAAGCTGCGGGTCATCACAATTTCTCGTTTACTAACACACGATCAGATGCAGATCATTCAACATTTAATATTAATCAAATCATGAAATAATTTATGGTATTGAATTGCATTTTTTTTCAGTCTGGTGAGGTAGAAAAAGTCAAATTTTCTATTCTGTTTCATTCTTGAGTTTCTCTGAGCACTTCTGCAAATGTTTAATCTGGGAGACATTTCATTCTATCAGTTGTTCTACAGGAATTTATGCCAGTCCAATGGTGGGCTGGGAATGCTCAGATAGCTATTTTCATAAAAACAAAACAAAACAAACAAAAAAACAAAACCAAACCAAAACAAAACAAACTTTTAAAGACATAGAGTTTGCTTGTTTGTTTTTTTATGGAATAAACTGTTGGGTTAATTCAATTGTCACAAATGAAAGTATGAAGCAGTTTTTGGACATTGGTACCACTTTTCAAAGTGTCTGAAGGTTTCATTCCTGCACCTCTTGTCCAAGGCTGCATTCGAGCAGACCTTGTTAGATTCCACAGAGAGCTGAACAGATAACAGTTGGGCATCAAATGGACAACTCTACTAAAAGAGGGCTCATTCTCTGCATCTGTGCTGTATTCCCCTGTTGCTGAACTACAGTAAGATTTTATCCTTCTCTCAATGCCCTTTCTCCCTCCACTAACAGGATGAAAAATTGGGAGGGGGAGAGTTTAAACAGAGAAAACACTACATAGTTTAGATGATCCATAGAGAAACTCTAGTAGGGAATTTGTGTGGAAACACAAGTAAGAATCTACAAAACAACCAAGGTGAATGGCAGAGAAACCCTTAGGCTGGGATGTGCTCCCATGCATCATCTTCTCATTCTCAATAATTAAGACATTTACAAAGATCAACTGTCAGTGCGTAGCTTGTGAACAAGAGTCTGAATTCATCAAATGAAAAGACAAATTCTCTACCGATGGAAAACCACAACCCTCTAGACTTCAAATTGAACTGCGCCAACTTGTGAATTTATCCCAAACTGCTAGCTTGATTCTCCTTGGTAATGACCTTGAATTGGTTTAGATTCGTGTGAAATAGATGAAAAATGGTCTGTAGCCTGCTATCAGTGCATTTCCCTACTCCCAGCCTTTAATCCCATGAGAGTAGCAGAAGTGAAAAGGTTTCAAACTTCTTATGAAAATATTTTTCCACCATGCCTGTTCCCTAGCCCTGTCTGTTCTCCTTTCTCTCTGCATAAGCAGTTTTAGACTTTATTTAAGTGTCGCATTTCCAAGTGTTCACGACTCTGTACAAAGCTCGTCACACATCACTCATGCCTTATTTCACGGGTTGAGCTGGTAATTAGCATATTTCACAATTAGCCAGTGTATTTGCTTTGCTAATTTCATTCCATGATGAAGGTGCTAACTTGGCGTGAAGCTGTAATGTACTGGTTGATTTATTAAGCTTCCTCTGATGGATGAAAATCACATGCTGTGCCTTTACTGTCGGGGAAAGTTAACAACATCCATTTGTAAGAGATGGTATTTGAAAAGTGATGTTGGTGTGATTGAATGTGTGAATCTGTAATGAAGCCAAGTCAGATAGCTCCTTCCCAATAAAATAGTATTCAACTTCCTTGGTGGCTCCTTCTTGAAACTGGGCTTTTCTGCCCAGATTCCTCCCTTAAAGTATGAGAGTACCAAATACTTACGAGGTGTTTAGGACTCAGGTTTCTGCAGACGGAACCCAACAGCTGTAGAGGAGTTAAGTGCCTAAAACCTTTGAGAAACTTCGTCTTAAATTGCATGCTGACAGGACAAAGCATTTGCTGTTATTAATGAAGCCTTCCATAAAATGCCTAGTTGACCAGTCAATTTATCTGTCAGACCACCGCAATCTTTTTGCAGAACTTCCTTGTCCATGACCTCTGGTGGTGAAACCCAACAGTTATGTCCACACACTCTTCATCTTTCCAAAGAAAAATTTGGCTTTGCGGTTATAACTGTAATATTAAACTAAGCAGTGGTCAAGGCCCATTCTTTGTCCACAGAGCCCATGAGTAGTCTGCCATGTCTATACTATGACACCCTCTTATTCTTAGAAAAAAAATGAGGTTGTATGCAAGTGGCCTGTTGGAAACAGTCCCTACACATTGCTAACTCACACCTGTACAAAGAAAAGGTCCTGTTTGATTTGTTAATGTGAGTGTACTGAACAGTACAGTTAGTTAACCCAGACTGCTAAACACATGGGATATCCCTGTAGTTGTTGGAAAGACATGACATGTCTGGAGATCAAATTGACATGCCCAAGGTATTACCTAAGACAACAAAACCTAAAGGAACCTATGGTTGTGCTTTACACTTTTTATGTAAAAAGTGGCTTTATAGGTTACTCATGATCTTCACCAGAATAGACACAGCTCCAGAAAAAGTGGGAAAGGTGTAGCATATGGAAAGTTTCTGTGTATTTAATGACAAGTATGTGACTGATGTGATGTGATGTGATGTGATGTGATGTGATGTGATGTGATGTGATGTGATGTGATGTGATGTAGGAATACACGTGGTGCTGGACAGTGATGATGGGAGGAGAGGTTAAATTATCTTTTCCCTCTGTTATTATAACTGTATTTTGTGCAAAGGAACTTTTCTACTCTGTCCTACATGGTTAGGTACACTATTTGTCTGAAAACTTTTTTTTGCCTGTGGTTTAAATATTCCTGATGCTAACACATCCCAGAGAGGATCCACATACTCCTGAATAATGTTTTCTGTGGAAGGATTCCCTGCTTCCTTCATACTATTCTGTGGCCTGTGATTGGAGTATTTTAATACTGTTCGCATTTTACCTTCCAATATTTGCCTTGATTTAACTCCACTAAAGATTTTGTGTTGTCTAGAGAAATGTTTTTGAGAGACCACTTTGAAACTTCTGATGTTTGTATGCCCAGAAAGAACAGATTAAGTCAAATTTCTCTCTAAAGCCATCACATTTATCTTATATCTGCATTTTCTCTGGTGCATCAAATATGAACTATCGACAAATCAACATTAACCTGTCTTGTCAGAACAGTTTAATGTTTCAAAGGCACAAGAAATGAGATTGCTCTGTATCAGAACTTGCATGTCCTGCATTTAAAATGTGAAAGCAGAAGGCAAAAGAAAATAAAAAATTAATAAGGCAAGTATCCCAAGAATACAACAACCCCAGAATAAGTATTAATCTAATTTTATTATAGTAGATAATAAAATTGCACAGAAGTCATCAGCATGAACTGATGATCTTCATATTTTTTGTTCTGATTTTTCTGCCTCTTTTTTCTCTTTATGCTGGGTTCATCTTTGCTTTGTAAAGCTATACACATATGTGATAACAGTATTAATAAAAACTCTCGGATTCAGGAAAAAAAATACAACAAAATCTTAAATCTATGTGTGCTTCTGACCACATGTGTACCTTTCCAGTTAAACATGTGCTTAAATGCTATTAACTTCAGTAGCTTAAAGATAAACACAAATTCAAAATAGGTTGTTTTCCTGCATAAAGTGTTTGCTTCTTGTACCTGCTCTTGAATTATTGTAGCAGGTTTGGGATCAAGGACACTGTTTTCCTGCACAACTGAAAATGATTTAGCCCAGACATAACCAATATTTCCCAGGAGAAAGTCGGGAAAATGTATCAAGAACATTGCTGACCTGAATGACTTTAAACTGCCCTTCCACTCCTGTCCCCAAAATGCTTTTGTGTCCCTTCCCTTCCTCCTCTCTAAGCACCCATCCTTATGCCTTCAACCTCCTTTAATTCCCTGGCTCAAGCATATTTTGTAACTCAGCAGAAGGCAGGAGCTGCTGCTTCACACACATTTTGCCTCCGTGTGAGCCCCCAGTTCACACATCCTGCTGAGCTTTGAGACCACGATCATTAATTATTGTTACTCATGTTGTTGTTTATGCTCCAAGAGCTGCTTTTTCACCCCTGAAGAGTTACAAGAAACTCAAGAGATGCCATTTGGTCAACCTTATATCACTAAATAGTGTGTGTAACTCAGTACATTAAAGGACAACTTGACTGTTTTTTCCTGATTTTTAGATTGCTGCTTAGATTTAGCTAGCTAAAAACTGTTTTTAACTGAACAAAACCTAGCTAACAGATACAGAGCATTACAGAAGAAGAATGGAAGCCTTTTTTCTAGGTTTTGGCAAATGCAGTCTTTCAGAAATATGTGCCTAGTACTTGTTTAGCTTAATCTGTCCAACTGTCCTGTATGCACTGTTGTAATTATGTGATAGTAAATTTTTTTTTTAATATTTTTAGATTTAGGACAAGTCTCAATATTCCTTTTGTACTTAGCAGGCAAGCAAGATATCTTCCTCCTTTATTTTATATAAAAAATAAGGACTGTTTCTGTCCTTAACACATCACTTATTGCAATTGATTCCATTATCACAGTTTCAGATCTCACATCCATGAGGGCACTGACTACAGCTGAGGCAGCCAACAGGCAAGAAACAAAGTTCATGGGTTATCCAGGCCTAAGGAGGACATCACTAATCCTTGTTAATTCCTCTTAGGCCATTATTTGAACAGAGATTACAGAAAATAAACAATTTCCCCAGTAAAAGTTCTACACTGGTGAGATCGGTGATTTCCGAAGAAATCAAGCTTTTGCCATGGAACTGAGGCAGACTCCAAACTGCTCTGTGTTATTAGCTGGTGAGAAATTTCTTGAAGCCCTTATTGAGACTGATAATGACTAATGCAAAGCTGGAACCACCTCATAACCAATATCTGTGTTAGGGGATAAACTATTTTTCTACTCTCAGCATTGGACACAGAACAAAAGCTGCATCAGAGAACAGGGGTTGAAAGAGTAGTTCATGAGAACTTGCAAGTGTATTAATGATCCCCATTGCAAGTTTATTAATAATCGTCAAATTTGAAGCTGTCCCTTGGTGTTTTCAGCAGCTGCAAGTAAGGCTGGTGATAAAAGGTTATAAGGAAAATGCATAGTACGATACATAGGAAAGTGAATAAAGCAGATTGGTTATGGTTATGGGGGTCCCCGCTTAATGGGAAAGAGAAATTTTAATTTAACTTGCCTTCAAGCATGACAAAGCAGCATGTATAAATGCTGATATTTGAGCCCTGGGCTCTGGTTTCTGTCCTTCCCCTTCCTTACCTTCACTGAATGCTCACGGAGCGTTTTGTCCCTCTGTGTGTCAATATAAAAAGGTTCATTACCTGTACTAGCTCCAGTCACTGACAGCATGGTCTCTTCAGTCTTTATACATAACTGAAGAGCTATATTTGGACTTTTTCAGATTTCCTGGAATGCATCAGGTCTCTTGTGCAGACTCTTTTTTAATCCTTAGATGTTAGGTACCCAACTAATCAGTTTATTAACAAGATGTTTAGCTCCCACATGCCCCATCCATAGCTCCAGTAGTTAATCTCTCAGTGCTTTAGACCTGCATCATTTTATCATCATTATGGCTTAGACATGAGGGAAATCCTACACAGTAACACAGTGTGACTTCTTGACAGGACAGACACATATTTTGGGAAAATGAGTTTCCAGTAAAACAGGTGAACCCATAAGTCTGTTGAGGCAGAAATAAAGGAGTTTGGTTGTTTAGGTTGCCAGATGAGGGAATGACTGCTATGCCAAAAGATATCTCTTGCTACCAATGATAGCATATACTATTCTGAAGTCAAATACGAATGAATGAAGTATCACACACAGTATCACAGTATGTTTGGGATTGGAAGGGACCTCAAAAGATCATCTAGTCCAATCTCTCTGCTGGAGCAGGAACGCCTAGGTGAGGTTACACAGGAAGGTGTCCAGGCGGGCTTTGAATGTCTCCAGGGAAGGAGAATCCACAACCTCCCTGGGTAGCCTGTTCCAGTGCTCTGTTACCCTCACTGAGAAGAAGTTCTTTCTCAAATTTAAGTGGAACCTCTTGTGTTCCAGCTTGATCCCATTGCCCCTTGTCCTATCATTGTTTGCCACTGAGAAGAGCCAGACTCCATCCTCGTGGCACTCACCCTTTATATATTTATAAACATTAACAAGGTCACCCCTCAGCCTCCTCTTCTCCAAACTAAAGAGCCCCAGCTCCCTCAGCCTTTCTTCATAAGGGAGGTGCTCCACTCCCTTAATCATCTTTGTTGCCCTACGCTGGACCCTCTCCAGCAGTTCCCTGTTCTTCTTGAACTGAGGGGCCCAGAACTGGACACAATATTCCAGATGGGGTCTCACCAGGGCGGAGTAGAGGGGCAGGAGGACCTCTCTCGATCTACTCCGGGGTGAGAAATGGGATTGAGTAGAACACTTCCTTTGCCTTGAAACCTTTCCTGCTGAATTCTCTGCACTATTTAAGTCCTGTGCTGAAGAATTTGCCAGCAGTTTCTGGAAGAACAGAGTAAAATTGCCACTGTCTTGTTTGTGAGTAGACGATAGAGTGGCATGGGGGACAGTGAGATACTGAACCTGTGGTGAAGCAGAGTTTGCTCTGTGCAGCCTGCAAGCTTGTCTTTCATGCAGAAAGCATCTTTCACTAAGATGTCATGGAGAGAAACATCAAAGGAAGGCCCTGGCTCCTCTACTGTCTGTGACTCGATTTATCGACTGTACCTGAGCCGAATTTCCCTGTTCCCTGTAAACTCACCCTGACGCCACTAGATGGTGCTTTTAATCTCTGATAAAATCATCAACGCTCGCAGACACGGGTTTTTTCGTTGGACAGGAACTCTGGAGTCTGGGGGAAAAGGGATTTTTGCAAAAGAGGAAACTTATCCTGCATGAGAACTGCCAGCCAGAAACACGGATATATCAGTAAGAAATTAAATTCTGCACTGCCTTCCTTCAGCAATATTGGTACACTTGTGATCCTGAAGCAAAACGCACTCCCTAGATACCCTGACAGCTGCTGACAGTAAGGGACAATCTGGTCTGTAACAGCAGTGCCTTTGAAGGGTGTCACTGGCCAGGCTCCATCAGGGCTGCACAGGCTGGAGGACTCAGAGCTCTGGAGCATCCCTGGAAAAGCTGCACATATGCAGATTGCCCTGAAAGTGTCGGTCCCCATGGTTCCACACTCCCAGACCATCTGGCTCCTGGCTTGGACACCAGCCGGTGGGATGCAGGTGCCTGGGCAGCCTGGTGAGAGAGCTGGCCCATGTGTCAGGCAGCTCTGGGGATCCAGCACTTCACTGAAAACACCAACCCCACATATCCCGAGCAGCACAGCCATCCCTTCAGAAAAGACTTTGGTTCTGCTCTCATTTGATATAAGGCAAATAATACCTAAAAGCATCACTGATTGCTGCTCGACTCTCACCTTTTCTCTAAGGTTTTGTTCTGGTCAACTGATGCTGCTTCTCTCTGGTCACTCCGGACTGAACAGAAGATAAAAATCACAAAGTTTAAATCACATGGCTGATGTTTCCTACAGTGTGGGCCCATCATTTTTTGTTTGCATGGGCGGTATCACATTTGAAGAAAATACAGCACCTCTTTTGAAAATCATCTCTCTGCAGCCTTGGACAGAAGTCTGGTCTGTGCCACCGTTTGGGGAAGTTTGATGAACCCCATTATTTTGCTGCTGTTGGTTGTTGTCACAGAGGCACCCCAAAAGTCAATTTTAGGTGCACAACAAGTTCCAAAACAGACCTTTTTCTATCTGGAAAAGTATAGCAAATAAACCAACTAGAAACAGGGTTTGTACAATTATTTAGCACTCCGACAACATAAAATACAGATGCAGATATCAGGTGAAGAGGTCATTGGGATACGACAACATGAGAATAATGAGGATCCACAAAAAACCCCGAATCTAGAGGTCTCTTTCACTCAAGGGTACCCATAAGAAATAATCACTTGCTGATGTTAGGCAAGGACTCATTCAAGGATATATCCAGCAGAGAAAAACTACCACTCACCCAAACAAGGAGGTGAGGTGCACTCAATCCTGGGAAGTCTCCTTAGACAGCATCCCAGTCTAAGGAGAGGGCTCCAGTTCACAGATCTACTGCTTCGAGAAGACCACACTCAAAGGGGGTCTTCGGCAGGGACCCTGTTTTGTAGCTTGGTCAGATCTGGCTGTGAGCATTACAACATGGTCCAGAAGCTTCTCAGCTTCTCTGAGCACCTCCTTTGTTGAGAGCCCTGTCAGCTGACTGAGGGTCCCACCTCTCCTGCCCCCCAGCCCTGGGGAAGGTGAAGTCACCCTGCCCTGGGGTGGAGGAGACTGTGAGCACTATCTGAGGTGTGTACGTGGGGACAGGCACAGTGGGACACAAAATGTGCTAAAGAGCCATCAGCTGCCCTGTTGAAGGCTCCAGATCTCATCAGGGGATGTGCAAATGCCACTACTGTAGAACAGCTGAAGCCCATATTAAAGTCCAGATGGCTGGAAGTGTCATCTCAATTCAATTAGTGTCTCCTGGAGAGAACAAGGAGCATTTGATACAACAGTATGGAGCTGCACTGGCTATAGTGATGTAAAAGCAGCTGCTAAAGTCTTCTTCAGTCGCAGGTGACACTGTGTAGTCCCAGACAACCTCTTGTAAATCCAGGTAGCTTCCACTAAATAATACAATCAGCTTATTTTATTGTCATCTTCTGAAGATCATTATAATTTTGAGTCTAAAAAAAATTCTTGATTTTCAGAAGAGTACCTCAGTATCTGTTATATTTCATACAGGGAAACTCCTCCTTTTACTGAAGAAGATACTTTGCTCTGTATTTCACATAACCTTTCTCCTAAATCTTCTCAGACAAATTATGAAGAAAATTGTTATTTATAAAAACATAAATAGAAAATGTGTTGCTATTTTAAAGATGTCCTGAGCACAATCCCAGAAAATTAAGATGTTTGCTATTGACTTTGAAATTTCCTAGATTCATCAAGCCAACTGAGATTGTTACAACTCCTATACATCTTTTGTACAATACATCAGTCATATCCTGTGCAGACATAACTGTATTATACTCAAGTTGCGTGAGAATAGATGTTCCAGAAGGACATCGAGTCTTGATTTAAAGGCACTAAAATATTATATCCTTGGTAGTTGTTTTCGATATCTAGTCACCTCTGTTAAGTACAGGTGCCCTGCTCTGCTGTGATTTGCTTGGCTTCATCTTACAACCATTACTCATTGTTATTCCTTCCTCAGTTGAAGAGGAAGAAAATTCTCTACAGGAACACGGTACATTTATTTGCCACAACTGGGTTATAGACCTCGCAACATACTCAAGCCAGCTTGTTAGGACAGCAACAAAGGAAGCCTTAATGAGATACATCTTTTCTTATGTTAGATTTTTCCATTATAAGAAAAAACATTTACATGGTAAAGACAAAGCCACCATTGTACATTCCAAATTCAAATAACAGTAACAATATTTTCTGGCTCCAGATTAATGTTTCCATCTGGCTGAAGTGACTTGGCAACCAAAAGCATAAGCTTTGTTTCAATTCTTGGTATCAACAAGTACCCTTAAGGCATATTAGGGAGGTATGACAAAAATCTAGTGAATGCCAGGAGCAGTGAAGCAGTCTTGCCAGCATGAGAGGAATATAATCTGTATTTTATAAGTATGAATATAGAACAAGCCCTGGCATCAAAATCCGCTGTCAGTCAGGAGGAACTTCCTACTTCTTTCCAGAATATATTTCATTTTGTGCCAATTTATTTTTACAGCACAGTTTAGAGAAGGGAGGATTAAGCACAGTGGTGTAACATAAACCAATGTATGTACATATGTGTGTATGCTCTATACACATTGTCTTATTCCACACTGTTGTTCTTAGCCCAGAATTCTCTGAGAAATAAATCATTAAGAATGAATTCATCTCAGAGCTTTGTTAAACATTATTTTTAGAGTCCTAAAAGTGACTTGAAGGAGTTTAAAAACCCCGTGGGTTTTCAAGTCCTCTGTCCAGGGTGTCTCTGTGTATCAGTGGCCTTAACCTCTGCACTTTTCATGAAGACAGAAATGAGTCTTCGTTGAATACTTCGTCTGTATTTAATCAGAATTTGATTCCAAGAAGAAATTGAGACCTTTTGTATGAAACAGACAATAATGAATGGGACATTCCACAGTGGATCTTCTGCCTTTGTTTGGATTTGTTTGTTATTTAAGCTGTACGTTTCGATTCTGCTTCCAGAACTTCAGTTTTCAATGTCAGCTGAGTTCTGGTTGTCAATGGCCAAGGAACCATGGGCAGGCAAGAAGGTTGACTGAGACTTGAAGACATCAGTGGATAGAAATAGTTTTAAATGTGGGTGTTACAACAGATCTTTAGATATCTTTCTAAGGGAAACTCATCCGCTGTCTGATTTGTCATCCTGTGTCTTCTGAGCAGTTTGCGAACTGTCCCAGAGCAGCATGGAATGATGAAAACATCTCATAGCCAACCATGGATTTGTGCTGGCTGAGCAACTGCTGAGTAATCTGCCTCTTGTAAAAACAAATGAATGGGCGGGAGGTGCTGAAGCTTCCGCTAACAATTTGTCCGCGTATCTGAGTATACATCCATATCTTCACCATGATATATAGCTGGGTATGTGAATATTTGGGTATGTGATTTACTGAGGCTAGGAGATCAGCTTTCTCCATCTAAAAGAATCAGACATGAAATAGTTCCAGATATCGACTTTTTTTGTTGTATTTAACTTTGGCTGAACTACAGGAGTGACCTTCTGGCCTTACTTGTCTCCTCTTATTCCTCATTCTAAGTTTTCCTCATCTTATACTTTGAGGCACAGTGGGAAAATTCTAACACAACCATCCTTCCCCTTTGGCCACGTTTTTACCGTTGGCAAGATTCACCTCAGAGGACAATCACAGGGCTGAGCTCACCTATTTCTCAAGGTCAGACCAGGAGCCTGAACACAGCAAACCTTCATGGAGCCATTTTTTTCTTACGATGCAATTGATCAAATTCCACCATGTAACAGTCAAACTGTGGTAGATTTTAAGTTCATCGGATCCAAGCAGGTTTTCAGCTTCCTGAATTGTTTCAAGGTAGAGATTATAAAGAAAACATACAGAATTTGAACTCTGAGCCGAATGTGTCCTTCCCTTTCTGCTGCATTACAATAGAGCAAGTAACTGGAGACACATTTCTATGGCTTGTGTTTTCTCTTAACAGAATTTTTGAGCTTTCATGGCTGGCAAAGTAAGGATTTACCTTGGAAAGTGGTCTGCTGGAACAACAACATGGTTGTACCTTTTCTATAATAGGGGTTACAAGGCCTGGTTATTTGTGCAAGCTGCATCATATGTAATGACACCTTTTGTCTCCCACCTGCACAGCTTGACACAAACAGCCTGACTGTCCTTGCCACTGAGATAAATCTGTTTCTGAGTAGTGGAGAATGGTGAAGATGGGAAAAAAGTCCCTCTCAACACTGCCGTTGTCTTTCCCATTCTTTCTCCTGGGAGCCCACCATGGCAAATAGTCTTCTGGGCTGCATAACAAGAAGGGTGGTCAGCAGGCTGAGGAAGATGATGCTTCCCCTCTACTTTGCTCTGGTGAGACCCCACTGGGAGTACTGCATCCAGCTCTGGGTCCTCCAGTACAGCAAAGACATGGACCTGTTAGAGTGATTCGAGAGGTCCTATTACATGGGACCTTTTATAAGAAGTGCAGAAAGAGACTTTTTACTAGGGTCTGTAGGGACAGAACAAGGGGCAGTGGTTTTAATCTGAAAGAGGGCAGAGTTAGATTAGGTATGAAAAAGACAGCTTTTACAATGAGGGTGGTGAGACACTGAAACTGGTTGTCCAGAGAAGTT
This sequence comes from Patagioenas fasciata, assembly GCF_037038585.1. Lineage (NCBI taxonomy): Eukaryota > Metazoa > Chordata > Aves > Columbiformes > Columbidae > Patagioenas > Patagioenas fasciata. Next base: position 120,651,886 of record NC_092522.1, on the reverse strand, counting down.
GTGGATTCCTCATTGTTGGAAGTGTTCAGGGTCAGGTTGGATGGGACTTTGGCAACTTGATCTAATGGAAAGCGACCATGTCCACGGTAGGTGGATTGGAACTAGATGATCTTTTAAGGGCCCAAACCGTTCCATGATTCTACAATTCTATATAAGGAAAAGTGTGAAATAGAAGGTGTCTTTTGGGGAGAAGGAAACTGTCAGTGTAAGAGCATGCTAGAGTCCCACTCCAACCTCACAGTCTGATCAACTGTCTAGGGGAGGTTGATAAAAGGTTAAAAAGGGGGAAAGATCATTTTGTCCCAGGAATAACTTCCTGAAATCATTCACAGCTCTTCAAGTCCTCCTTGATCCTTCTTAATTTCATCCCTAAATCCCCCTTGACATTCCTGGAGCAACCTTCAAACCCACCTCTTCACCCTCCAGAACCCCATTGATCCCTCTTGTCACTCATCATCACATCTATCTCTATAAAAACCTTCACACTTCTTCTGTCACAGTCACAAAACACAGTTTTGCCTCTGATGCCTCAAATCAGCTCTACTACGAGACATAGGAAAAGATTTAAGATGTCATGACAGCCTTAGAGAAATCGCTAACATTTGCAAACTTGCTATTTCAAATGAATGCAAGTGTTTATGAACATCTGTATTTGTGTGTGTGCATGCTCAGTGGGGTGCATGATATAGCCTACATGGTAAAGATCAATAGTGCTCGAACGCTTGTCTTTCCTTTCTAATTAAGTATTGAATAGTAAGAGAATTAACTTAAAATGCCTTTTACAGCTGTTTGACATTTCTGTTTATGACAAAAAACAGATTTCTACACGTGTACTTATATGTTCAATTCAATGAAAAAGAGGTTGATCTCAGTTTGGAATTAAATGTAGATTTTCTAGGAATATGAATCTGTGAGACTTTACTCCTGCCTGATAGGGGTTCAGGAGATCTGAATTCTTCACTTTAGTTGCGGGAAAATCACACTTTTCTCAGTCCCCTTTAGTAGGAACCCTGTTTTTTTTTTTCAGTCTTCTAGAGGTATTTTCTACAAGTAGAAAGAGAAATACAGAGAAAAAAATTGAGGAAAAAAAAATTCAGGAAATATTTATTCTACTGGGATACTGCAGCCGGTCTACAGTAGCTCTTTTCTGAACACTGAACCAAAACAGAAAGTAAATTTAAATTACTGTAAGTAATAACTTCAGTCCACAATTAGTGGAATTTTATCGTCATACCTCTGTTGTATTTAGATTTTGTCTTTTTGTGAAGGGCTTCAATTAAGCATAGGCAGGGAACTTCATGTGCTTAAAAGCTAAATAAAAAAAATACCACACTTATTCGTTACCTTAGTTCTAATGTTTTTAAGTCTTCAGTGAGTATGTATTGGTCATTGTCTATTTTTGTTTCTTCTTTTCAATCCCTACACTATCTGATAATTAGACTGATTAGCAGTTGAATACTAGCTGCAAAAGTTCTCAGGTTGGCAGCAAGTTAGATTCACCATGAAAGCCATAATTTCATAGTAGGAGGAATGATCAGTGGTCTACAGAGTGTGCCATTCTAAATTCTTTGAACAAGCTAGGATTTTTACTTGCCCATTGAGATGTTAAAAATATAGGGTGAAATTACAGAGATGTGTCACCATTCTGCTGTTACCCTGTATCTTTCTTTTAGGGTCAAGCTACATGGGTGCACTTGACAGATATTTTTGAAAGTTTTGCCTTTCTTCATGAGCTGGATTTGCAGACACCACTGGTGTCGCTTAAATAGAATTCCACCAGATCTAAAAAAATAATAATGTCCTTGGACACAATTGATGTGTATGGTTTCATGTATCTGTTTATTTATTTTCTGTTTTCTTTTGTTCCTCTAATTATTCTCAGATGACAGACATTCAGAGGCCATCCTAATGCCTCCTCAAAATTGGGACCTTGGACTAAAGATGTAAATGAATAAAGGATCTTGAGACTTTGCAGAACCTAATTTTAAACTTCCTTCTCTAGAGAAGATCTCCAATTTTAGATTAGTTACCCATGCCCTAATACCATGCGGGTGTCACTTAAGGGTGAGATTCATAAAGTCAGTGGAGTCTGTGGAGAGATGCTTGAGCTAATGGTAGCCCTGCAGCCCATAGATAAATTTAGAGTGCACTTCCATATCAGCTCCTCTCTTAAAATTATATATATAAGCTTGTTAAGTGTCTTCTGGTAGTCAAATATGTAGCTACAGAGGAGAAACAGGATTTTTAGCGATACTAAAATATTTTCTATCATAAGGTATTTTATAATTGAACTATAAGTAGATAAGATAGTATATAGGTATATAGTATATTATGGCTACATGGAGTTAAAACCTAAAATGACATAAAAAAGAACACCTCTTCCAGAAAGGAGAAGATTGTTAAAGATTAACCATACTTGACAATTAAAGGGGAAGCCCTGGTTAATGATCTGTATTTCAGTTTCTTTCCTAAAATCCATCATCACTCTGTTGAGCACGTTGTTGATATTAATTTATTTTCCTCACTGCAATGTTGAATCCCATTTACTTCAGTCAGGGACTGAGCAAGTAAAATAAGAAGGGGACAGGCTTATAAAGGGATATAGAGGTGGAAATGAAATCAGAAATCAAAAGTGGAAAGTTGTTCATGTTGGAGTCTTGTCTGACAAGACCAAACATTTTAACTTCCATTTAGGAAGAAAAGAAATTCAGGGCTTTCCTTCCACAATTTGTGCACATATTTTAGCCACTGAAGTGTCATAGGGAAGAGGAACATTACCAGCAGGATCCAGGAGCTTCTGATGATGATGTTTCATTTTATTACATCAAAACAACAACCAGGCTTCGTGGTGGAGTCCAGTTTCCATGATACACATAAAACGTGTTCAAAGGATGACAATGAGGTCTCCTTCCTCAAGTGACACAGTCAAGGAATGACATCTTTGTGAGTCAAAGCTGAACCTAGGCAGGAAATGAATGTCTATGTGCTCATTTGTAAAAATTTATGGTGTACCAAGCTCTGAGGAATTTTATTGTTGCAAAAAAAGAGACAGCTACAGCTTTGAAATGACTGAACAGTTAACTGGAGGAGTTGCACAACTGAACCTTTAAAATAAAACGCCTAATTCCATACAAGTTCCAATTAATATTTGCAAAATATTTTCAAAATTAAACAAAGTGTGTGCCAATACCCATTTACTTCACTTAAAACACAGATGTCACTTTATTATCCGTGGCCCATATGGACCAATATTTTATAATGGACCCATCCATTAAAACAGCTCCTAATTCTAATCGTATAACAGTCTGAAACTGTAGGGTCTTACCCAAACACTTTTCTTAGCTGATGAAGCAAGGACTGAGGTTGTAGATACAAAGTTTGTACATAAAAATAGAAGTAAATTATGTACTCCTCTCTCAATCATCAGCTGATCAAAGCTTAAAAACACGCTCAGCACTGAGTTCAGCTAAAAACAATGACCAGAGTAAGAAGAGTTGTGCAAATTTTATTAATCGAAGGTTTGAACATTCTTATCCAGGAAGTAGAGGCCATTAGTTGTAAACAATGGTATTCTGGTTATCAAATCTTTATTTTCACTATATTTACTTGCCTACATAAAATGAAAACATTCAATATCTTCGAAGATCTTCAGATATCAAGTATGTTGATGAGATTTTTGTATATATAGCTATAGGAGAAGTGTAAACATTTTTTTTTTTTTTAGGCAGTGGTCATCCCATATTATAATAATACCTTATAAAAACCTTATCAAAGTCAAAAACTCCAAGCATGGCTAGAGCTGGGTCAGAGAGTGATTTTTTTCATTGAGAAAAACTCTGTTCAATCCCACAATGAATGTGTGTTCAACTGTATGAATCCAGTCTTCCTTTGAGAAGCTTATTCATCCAAACAAGTATGACGTGAGCCGGGATATTTGATGTTCGTTTTCCACCTTAGTGATTACACTTCTGATATAGTTACTGTTCCTACTTTACACCTATGCCCATGTCTTGGAAGCACCACATTACTGAAACTGGTGATGATGTTTCCTTTTAACTTTTGTTTTCTTTTTTTTTCAAAAACAATGACACTGTCAGTTGTAGAGTATATTGGTAGAGTGATTTTCTTTTTTGTGATTTTTCCTCATTCTTATCTGGAGAATGAAAAAGGAAAAATGAAGAGTCTAAATCATGGCATTTGTTCATTCAGAAGTTTCCCACATGAGGAAAAAGTTTCTTGTCACGAGGGTGTATCTTTTTTGCTGCACATAACATTGCAGTGAGCTCTGTCCAGTTCCAAAACGAGTACATTTTGGGAGGAACTATTCTCCACATTCAGTCAATTAAGGATGATGCCAAACCTGGAAAGGAAGAAGGACCTTTTCAATAATACTCTTCAAAATGTGTTTTAGGGTGGTTTTTTTTGGTCAACTTTTTTGGTTAAATTTTGTGAGAAAAGTCAGTGGGCACTTCACTGGACTGCCATGACTTCTCAAATACAATAGATGGTGGCCTAGCAACTTCATCTGCCAGTTCCCTCAGGACCCATAGATGCATCTCATCATGTCCAATGGACCTTAAAGTGGCAGTTTCTTCATTCTCCCTATTCTCTCTATTTAATTCTTAGTTAGTCATATACTGATGTTCAAAGAAATTTCTGTCACAGATAATAAAACAACTTGTTCTTTAAAAAATTGTTCTTTTCCTAGATAATTCAGATGGAAGCACAAGAAAATAATTGTTCTCTACTTAGATACTGCTCTTCGAGTTATTTGTTTGCAAAGTAGACCACTGAAGTAAGGTACAGTTCCTCCAGTTCTGGCAAACAATGAATTGAAAATCCCTTTGAAAGTGTCTTTATTGTTGTCGAAAAGTGGAATGGGTGTTTCCAGATTTCAGTTCATCTCATCTTACAGCAAATACTAAAATCTCTAGTATGAATTGTGTCATTAAAAGGCCACCTTCTTATTCCCTTTGAAAAGAAATCAAGTAACTACCACAGATGTAGACATTTATATTTACAGGAATGCTATAATAATACTTCAGGTATAAATTTTGTTGCTGTGTCCTGTTTCACTCCAAGTAATTTTACCCAATCCCTTTATCTGTGATGACGTCCTTGTTTTTTAGACAGATAAACTGGCAGTAACACTCTGTTACCACTGTTGTTTCATCTTGGTCTGTAGTATCAAAATAAAAAACTTTAACATATTACACAGATATGACCCCACAAAAATTGTGAAGCTCACATTCTATCTATTTAAGTCATATTTTTGGCATGAGAAAGTGTTAAGGTGATCTAACATTCTTTTCATGATAGTATTGTGAAGTAGTGGGCTATTTACTTCTGAATCACATATCCGAGACTCCACAGATATCCTTTTTTATGTAGTAATGGCAACAGGGGTTATGTGGTAACAGTTTCCAAAGGCATTAATGATTAATTATGACCCAATCATGCAGGGTCTGTAGGCAGAATAAAGCAACATCACCTCCAAAGAGTTCATGAATTGTGTATTTCAAGATCACATGCTGATGCAACAAGCAGAAAAACCCAGGCAAACAGGGAGAAGCTCTGCAAATACCATAAGGAGGAAACCTATGGTACCAGTGCCTTAGGTGGCTTATGCTTTGCTGAATGTTTTATGGATACCTGATATGATTTATGAAGATGTTTCTGAACCACAGTAAATCTTTTTATCCTCCCCACATCACTTTGGAAACCAGGTCCTTATGATCAAACTCATCACAGACACATTGAGATCTATATTTCATGGGTTGCTGCCTTCTTTGCATTAAGATAAAGATACACCTAAACAGGAAAAGGAAGCTAAAAACTGGAAACACATGGTTGAAAACATCACCTGTCTCTTGACACGGGTTGAAGTATTTTTTGTCTCTGTGCAAAGAGGGGTCAACTTTAAAAAAAAAAAAAAAAAAAATCACAACAGACCTCTTAATAACCTCAACAAGGAGCAAAACAAAGCAAAAAACAAACAAACAAATAAAACCTCAAACAAACCAACCAAACAACGAACCAACCAAACAAAAATGGTCTGAAGCTGAACTAAGGCATTAACTCATATCTGGAAAGGACGATTGTGGATCTAATGTGTGTCACATTGGCAAAATGAATTTGGGAAAATTATTGCTGCTATACAGAGAGGCATTTCAGAAACTAATGTAAAAAGTATGGATCATATGTTTAGGATCTGTAAAACTAGGATTACATGGAGTGTCCTGCCAGCAAATCTAGTATGACAAATTTTCCATTGATTGTCTGTTTATTGAATTTACTTCAGCATTTTGAAAAGTAAAAATTACTTTTTCTGATGGAACTTCTAAAAATACCTTAATAGTTCATTTTTCTCTATAGATCTTCTTTCTATCAACATTTCTGAAAGAAATTAAAATTTGGAAAACATTATTTTTATGTTAAGTATTTTTTCAGTTAAATTGGTTCTTTGAAAGATACAAATTGACAAACAAGATTCTTCTACTCCTTGATTTTTGTGATTCAGAACTTTTCCTGCTTTAGTTATCATATTAACAAATACAAGTTCACTATAATTTATATTTATTTTATCCGAAGACTTTATACACCCAATTTCATCTTTAAGTGTTGAGACAAGATGGCTTTTCTGCTGGGTGAGACTGGAGTATACAGCAGAATAAACACATTATAATAACCTCTATTAATCTAATAGCCAGTCACAAGTGCTATTTCTCCTCTATACATACATTGTCTTTTTCAGAAGTTAAAGAGAGTTCATTATCTATCTGACCAAAGGTCTTGTTTCCATTTATAAACTTACTTAAATATTTCAAAAATTATTTGAAGCTTTACATAAATCTGGCAGTTTTCAAACAGGTCAGTTGATGGAAATTGTGACTAGCAGCTTTGTAATCTAACTTATGGGTTTTGCTAGAAGACATGTTTTTTTGGCTTGCATAGAAAATGCCAAGCATCTCAAATGCTATCTTCAATATAATTTGCTATAATGGACAGATAATTACTCTAGGGAATGCTGACAGTAGTGTTGAATTAGAATCTGCAAACGTAGGCTACATTTATATGCTCCATTTTCCTTTAACTATGGTTAAATCAGTTTTAAATAATTTTCTCTTTTTCCCTGGATGAAATTAATTCTCAAGAAAAAAATATTATAGCTGATGACCAACAGCATATATTGGTTTCTTTTGGTACTGAAAACTTTTATTATGATTTTTTAGAGTCAAAGGACAAAGAAATTAGGACAGAAGTTTTGCTTAGTAACTAAGCATTAGCTACCTTTCAAAAACATAAAAATTGCCTTAGGAATCTGTATGCATTTATATAGTTTTTTCTACACTGCTTATCAACTGGTTGATTGATTGATTGATTGATTAATGGACATGTAGGTCAAGTTTCTCAAAGGTCTGTCCAGCCTCGCCTTGAACACTTCCAGTGACGGGGTATCCACAACTTCTCTGGCCAACCTGTTCCATTGTCTCACCATCCTCATTGTAAAAAAACCAACTCTTCCTATCTAACTTTACCCTCTTTTAGTTTAAAACTGTTGTCCTTTGTCCTGCAATTACAGGGTCTGATAAAAAGTCTTTCTTATAAGCCCCCTTTATATATTGAAAGCACCCAGTAAGGTCTCCTCAGAGCCTTCTCTTCTCCAAGCTGAACAACCCCAACTCTCTCAGACTGTCCTCCCAGCAAAGCTGTTCCAGTTCTGATAGTTTTTGTGGCCTTCTCTGGTCCTGCTCTAACAGGTCCATATCTGTCTTGTGCTGAGGACCCCAGAGCTGGATGCAGAACTTCAGGTGCAGTCTTAAGAGAGCAGAGTAGAGTGACAGATTCCCCCAGTCTGTGATGATATTGAGGATTGCCCTGACCCATGTGCAGGACTTCACAGTTGTCCTTGTTGAACTTCATGAGGTTTGCACAGGCCAACTCCTTGAGCAATCAAGGTTTCTCTGGATGGCAACCCTTCCCTCCAGCCAATCAACTGAGCCACTCAGATTAGTGTCACCTGCAAACTTGCTGAGAGTGCACTCAATCCCACTACATTGCTGATGAAGATATTAAATTGCATTGATCCCAGTCTAGACCCTTGAGAGACACCACTCATTACTGGTTTCCACTTGGACACTAAGACATTAAGTCTTTGGATGTGGCAATCCAGACAGCTCTTTATCCATCTAACAGCTCATCTGTCAAACCCATGTATCTCCAATTAAGCAGACAGAATGTTGTGTGTGATCATGTCACAGGCCTTAGAGAAGTCAAGCTAGATTACATCAATCACCTATCAATTTATTGATTTTTATTGCAGTCTTTCTTCAACAAAGAAAAATCTTAGAGACAATTTCCAGCATAAAATATTTTCCCCTAATTTATAAATAACCAAATCATACATTACAATTATTTAGTCGATAACCAAATGAGAAATTAAAAAGAGTTGTTGAATTTATTTTGCCTTAGACTAAGATTCTTTCAAAGGTGCTTTACTGTTTCTAATTAAAAGGTGAATTAGCAGTTGAATGAATACTTTCATCTGTCTTTAGATTTGGAGGCTTTTTTTTTTTTTTCTAATTAAACAAATTGTCCCACAAAAAAAAGCCCCAAACGTCAATGTATCCTAAATATAAGTCCCATCAAATGTCATTAACATAACTGACAAAACACATCAAAGTCAAAACTTTATTCTGAATATCCCTAATATTCAGGAAAATTCAGTTTCAGGCTATATTTTTGTTTCTCAACTGCAGTTCTAGAGGATTGTCAAAAAATGGAGTGTAGATATGTCAATATCAGCAGACTGAGTCGCTTCAGCTTTGAAGATATCTATGTTTCTTCTGATTCCCCTTTGCAAAAATTACAGACAAAAATGTTTGAAAATTACTTTGTGTGTGAATGGAAAGGGAGCAGCTGACCCAACAGGAAAGATTTTTAACGTCGTAAAGATTTCTTGCAAAATGTTTATTTTCAACACCAGACTTTCCTAACAATAGGCTTAACATGGTATCATAAATATATCAATAATGAAAGCAAGTTTTCAGGAGGTAATTTGAAGATATTGACTTTAATTTTGTGATGATCCTCTATCAAACAAATTCACACCCATGAAGAATAATGTAATATTTGCAATGTAGGTAGAGCACTATTCCTAGGCAGTACTAAAGACAGTTGGATTAAACTCTTTTTTTTGTGTGTGTCCTTCATGATTTACAGCAGGATTTTTCATAAAGGGATTTGTCGTCTTTTTTTTTTTTTTTTCCAAGGTTTTAAAAAGTTATTTCAGTATGCATGAAGACCCTAAGCAGAGTTTTGGGAATAGAAAGTGAGAAAGCTCCAGAATAATGATTTGTTAGACCCATAGTCTTCACCCATCAGTTACTTTAGAGAACTTCAGAATCATGCAAGTAGTTTCGGGATAGGAATAATTTGTTTAATGAGCCATAAGAAGGCAACACGTGAAAGGAACAACAAGTTTTGCAACTCAAAAAAAAAAAAGTCCTGTTACACAGTAGCAAAGAGATTTACTCTGCATGACTTCTATACTTCAAATAGAGCAGCATGATTTAAGGGGTTTCCTCTGTATCTGTTTTGTAAATCAGTACAGAGTGATAGAGAGATTTTTTATTTTAATTCGGGATCTGCAGCCAAAGTCAGCTGATCAGAGCCAGCACAGCGAGAGCCAGAGCCGGCGAGGTTCAGTTGACCATGAGGTTCAGCCGAGATTAGGAAGCTCTGAGCTCTGCTGAGTGCAATGTGATTTGAACACCCAGTGTACACCTACATGTAGACACTTAAATACACAAGTCTCACTCTGCCAGCTAAATCCTGTCTGCAGTTTCTGTAGTCCCACTGCTCGCAAAACTATTGTCTAGTAGTGAGAATGCTGCAACAGAAATTTGTGCTAACACATCAACCAGCACAATATTTAATCTAAATTTTTAGAGATATTAGAAAGCTGACAAAAATTCCCTTCAGTTGTCAATAATTATATTGTTTCTCTGTCCAACCACATAGTCTCCATGCCAAACACAAACTAGAAAAAATCTAGCTCAGTTAGGGCTTAATTCATTAACCAAGCTGCTATTAATAGCTTTAATTATTATGGTTAGGACGCATTTCCAATAAGCTTAGTAGGCAGGAATTGTAATTAAGCATGTTCAGTTTCGCAGGATTCAGGAGCTGTTGGTTAATGAAGCTCAATGTGATACTGTCAGTAACAAATCTGATAATTGCTTACAGGGAAAAGGCAATTTCAACAACTGCTCCTTCATGCAGGTGGTTGGTAGGAGTTGCTTTCAGTCAATTATGCCTTCAATTACTTTGGATGAATGAGGCAGGATCCTTCAGCTCATTATGAGCCCACATCCACAATAAGTAAGTAAATATTTTGACACAATGTTGAAACCGACTTCTGTAAAAGCATGTATAATATTTATAAGCATTGAAAAGGTCACATATTGTATAATCATCGTTCAGTGCGGTCGGTGCCAGCTAAAGGAAATTCTTCATGAATCACTAGAGTAATATTTTAATACTGTGAGCAGTTAGAAGGTTTCCGAAACACTCTCAGAGATGATATGGCTGATAAATACCTGTGTTTTGTATCACATCTAAAACAGGAGGAAGTTAGGTAACAGGAAAACATGTGTCTTGATTATCAGATAAAGTATATAGTAATACATACAGTACTGGAAAAGTCATACCTCCATTTTGGAGGAGAATTTTTTGTCACTTTACATCAGAGAACAGGCTGAATAAAAATAAGAAAATATCAAATATTTTGATCTTCTAAAGCAACAAGAAAAGGTTACTCTAGGTACCCTGAAGATTCATTTGACACGACTCGGGATCAGACTTTGTCAACCTTGATTCATTTCCCTGCTCATTCAGAAGGAAATGCAAATATGAGATTACTACCACCCACTTTTGGAAGAACTGGTTATAAATCAACACTGAGATTTCATGGAAAGGACTTCTTTCAGGTGGATGAAATGACACGTAGCAACTGTGCAAGCAGAATATGTGAACCAATTACTATAAAGTTTAAGGTTATCCTGTGAAACATCCTAGTTTCACATTCCATTTTAAAATAATAATGGTCCAATGGCAAATGTCTGCAAATGTTTTCATAACTGCAAGTGAATGACCAAACTAGATGTTTTTACTTATTTCTAGGGATCTAATTGAAGCAAACGAAGCAAAAGAGGATACCTCCTCTTCAAAATATAGACCAGCTAACCACTTACCTTGGAATGATGTTTCATTATGCTTTATATATTACCCATTTCTTTAGGGCTAGAATGGATAGGCAGATAGAATACCATCCTTCACTATTGATGTTATGAATGCATAAGGCTATTTTTATGGTTACTCTTAAATATTAAATTCTAGTACCTTTTAAAGAATGCAATTACTTGCGTTCTTCCTTTATCCTGTTAAATTGTAAGACTGAAACTACAAATCATGCTATTAAAATGCAAAAGATGAATACTGAGAGCTCAAGATCCAACAAAGGCAACAAACTGACCCTGTGTTTAGACTATGTGCACAAGATCTCAATCTCACAATCTCATGGTTTCTATCCTGCTTGCTATGAACTTATTGCTTCCCAGATGGTGCCTTGCACACATTCAAGAAAAAGGGTACAGAATGAATGTTGTTCCTTTGAACTGAAGAAGCAGAGAATATGTGATTCATCCCCCAGCCTCCTTGACTGAGCTTTGAATTTCCTGATTTTTGGCTAAGTTATGGCTGTCTTATTCTGATATGGCTTTCAACTTGTGGTCCATAGCACCACAAGGTCTCTGTACTACTTCAACTGGTTATAAGAAACTACAATTTTATCTACATTTCTAATGTCTAAAATGTTGCTGTTCTCGTTCTGCTTTCCCTCATACAAGAAGGCCAGTTGGGAGAGGTCTTCCTGCTAGTAAACTCTCAATGTGTGTATGATGCAAATTGCAATGAGGAATCCTTATCTGTGCTCATAGAAAAAGACAATATTGATTTTTCTGTGGCAAAAGATAATTCTTGTTTAGCAACAAGTTGACTCTTGTTACTGAGGAGTGATATATTCTGTATGTCAGTTTAACACATTTCATTAGGAACCCAACAGTTCTTGGTCAAAGAACACCAAGCTGGGAGGAGTGGCTGACATGCCAGAGGCTGTGCTGCCATCCAGAGACCTGGACAGGCTAAAGAGCTGGGCAGGGAAAAATTTAATGAAATATAACAAGGGCAAATGTAGAGTATTGCATCTGGGCAGGAACAACCCCAGGTTCCAGTATAAGTTGGGTAATGATCCATTAGAGAGTAGTGTAGGGGAGAGGGACCTGGGGATCCAGGTGGACAGCAGGATGACCATGAGCCAGCACTGTGCCCTTGTGGCCAAGAGGGCCAATGGCATCGTGGGATGGATTAGAAGGGGGGTGGTCAGTAGGTGGAGAGAGGTTCTCCTTCCTCTCTACTCTGCCCTGGTGAGACCACACCTTGAACATTGTGTCCAGTTCTGGGCTCCTCAGTTCAAGAAGGACAGGGAACTGCTGGAGAGGGTCCAGCATACGGCAACCAAGATAATTAAGGGAGTGGAGCATCTCCCTTATGAGGAAAGACTGAGGGAGCTGGGTCTCTTTGGTCTGGAGAAGAGGAGACTGAGGGGTGACCTTATTAATGTTTATAAATATACAAAGGGTGAGTGTCACAAAGATGGAGCCAGGCTCTTATCAGTGACAAATAATGGTAGGACAAGGGGTAATGGGTTCAAACTGGAACATAAGAGGTTCCACTTAAATTTGAGAAGAAACTTCTTCTCAGTGAGGGTCACAGACACTGGCCCAGGCTGCCCAGGGAGGTTGTGGAGTCTCCTACTCTGGAGACATTCAAAACCCACCTGGACACCTTCCTGTGTAACCTCATCTGGGTGTTCCTGCTCCAGCAGCAGGATTGGACTGGATGAGCTTTCGAGGTCCCTTCCAATCCCCAGCATTCTATGATTCTATGAAAGTTTGGAAACAATGTATTGTGACAAGAAAGATGAACTGGTTTTGAGAAGATACTTTATGAATCAAAAGGAAACTATCAAATTCAGTAATCTTCAGCATCAGTGAGACTAAACAGCTCAGAAAGTCTCTTTTAGTCTTACAACCTAGGCTGCTTCTGATATGGAACCATAAGAAGTGTAGCAAACATCTGTCCTACATTATGTTTTGAGAACATGATTTGATGTTCAGGCTAAAATCTTAAAATTACCTAATTGCTTATTCCCACCATTTTCCCAACCTGCTTTGCAGATGGTGCCTGATCATGACTGCTGACATTTGCAAAACTATATTAAATATTACTGAGGCCCATTATAGAACAAATTGCCTGAAACCCTTGTTGAAACAAACTGGAGAACACAAGTGAATTCCTCAAAGCTAGGTGGGAATGGCTGTACTAGGAGTGAATCCTCAGCTGGTCAGTGGTCAACATGGCCCAAAACTGCCTATTCCATAATATACATACAGAATTAGAGAGAGCACAATGATAGCTAAAAGCAATTTTCTACATTTTCATGCATACCAAATCCATGCAAATCTGCCATAACACTCAGTGAAGCACTGGCACAGACAGGTACCAGCATCAAAAACTGGATTGTTTCTGCTTGTTCTGCAACTCTCTTATCAGTACTGTATGATGGATTTTTTTTTCAAGGACAAGGTAAAGCTTCATTTAGTTTTAATACCACAAAAATATGAGTAAAGCTACTTTTAATCTGGTTTTATTTGTCCATTAAAATAGATGTTAAATATCAAGATTATTTAAATATGACACTTCCTTGGGAGTTGCTGGAAGTCATTCTGTGTTAATCCAGGCTGAACTGATTGCGAAATGCTTGTAAGAGTCCATTTGATTTTAAATGACAGATAGTTCCTAAGTAAATGGCAGGGATTAGCTGAAACTTGCAGCAGGTGTGATACAATTAAATAGCTGAGGAATACCTATTATGAGGAGTACCTTCAGAATATATATGGGGCTCCACAGATCCTGAAACCTGTGGTTCCATGAGTGTCAGACTAATTTATGGTAATATCAGCAGGTAAATTAACCCAGAGACAACTTCATAGACTGACTGTACTACTCCCATTGCATGCTACTGGAGTCTTAAGCCAAGTGAAAATTTGAATATTGCTTAGAAACACGCATGACAAAGACAGAAGAAGCTTATCAGCCTTGATGTGGTCAGATATTGCTAAAGATACGATGTCCAAACAGTTAAACAGAAAGACAAGTATCTCTAATTGCTTCATATCTTGATACCATTAATTTCTGCAGTCTTCCTTGAGAGTTTGAAGATTAATTCTCACTCCTTTCACTAAAAGTCCATTGATTTTAATTTCTGAAAATGGACATCATAAAGAAATGTTTGTTTCCTCTCCAAAATGATGGCAAGAAATGTTTCTCCGTATCAGTTCCCTATGAGACAATGTTATGAACGTCTCTTTCACTGTTGTAATGTATGACGTAATATATTAATATAATTACATTATCTTGGCTATCTTGAATAATTTGCAACTGCTAAACCACCGAAAGTCCAATATACGTCAAGCCATTTATCTGTTACACACACAAAATTGCAGCAGCTGAACTCACTTTCCTGTTTAAATAAGTGCATCTTTGTGTCTACATAAGCCTGTGTTTCCCAGCACTATATAAGCAAAGGTAACAACGATGTGGTTTTCCAGTGCGTAACCGGGCTAGAGTCTGAATCCTTACACAGGACTGTGTAAGTGATTAATATTCAAAACAGCATTTAAATAATTGCCTAATAGAATGCATGTACTAAAAGCTCGTTGTGATCGGAGGAGTGTCAGTAAAAATGCTAAAAGTATTTATTTTCCCACCTTGTCACGAATAAGAATGAACTATAGCACACATTTCAATTCTTTGCTGAACTATAAATATGGCTTTGTTTTTTTGTTACAAAAAAATGAAACAAATAATAGCATTAGGTCAGAAGTGACCCAAAATGGTAACGACAGTTGTGAGAACTATCTCCTGAAATGTAGCAGCCTCACTGCATTCAGATCAGATTCACAGGCTGGTGGGAAGAAGATCCTCTCATCAGGATACATTGAAATTTTCCACAGATATTTGCCAAGAAAATATATAAGCCTAAGGTATCACAATGTGTTATGAGCAGTGACTTCCTCCTATTTCTAGAGCAACAACCTACCTTTCAGGCTGACAAAGTGAGAAAGCCAGTCATGGAAGCCAAACTTGAAAAACGTGAAGGCCATTTAGACTCCTGTCCTATGACAGACAGCTCATGCTAGGAAGAAGTTCAAGGAATTTGTCCTGGGCTTTAGTTGTCTTGTAACTGCCAATAAACCATAAACGAGTACTAAATTTTCTTTTCAGCTTGAGCCTTGTATATTTTCCAACATGACGAATTCAGACGCAGATGTGGCCATTATAGGAGGCCACAATAATTCAAATTTTTGGGATGTTTTTCAACTTGTGGCTTATAAAGTCATAAATAACTATTATTTTAGCCTATAAACTGCTACTAACTTCCATATATCCTCTTCAATCATTTACCTCTACTGTCTATGTGATATAGAGAGCCCAAATTGACTATACTGTAAGGTGAAGCAGCTCTGTTTATCCATACCAGCAACAGTATATAGTCCTTCCATTCTATGACTGGGACTACAAGTGATGTAAACCTTGCCAGGCTTGTTTTCTGATCCTGAGGTCAAGTCATTGGGCCCAGGTACAGCTGGTACACTCCAGACAGTGTGGCTGAATCCTAAACAACCAGTTGTGAATGGCCCTTGGTCCACAATAACTCCTGAACTTTACCCTGGGATTGTCTAGAGACTGTCGATCAGCCTGAGCTGTGGCCTGTGATAACAATTTAAGCAATAGGCTTTGCATTGCTAAAGCACAATGCCCTAGATAATATATGAGTATAAATATGCAGGCTGACCCATTAGCTGGAGTTAATGGAAATTATCATAGAACATCCCAGTACCATGGAATTCATGTGTAGATGGGCTGAAAGACTTACAAAGAAGACTTCCCTAGTCAGTATCCCGCAGATATTTTAACTTTCCTTGCCGGAGTGAAATCTGTCAAAATTCAGATTTTCTATTCAATTCTGAGAAGTCATATTCTATCTTTGACTGGAGCATTCCAGAATGAACATTCACAGTCAACGCTTACTGCCAAGATTAACACAATCCCTTCCTATATTTGCATATGTTTTGTTATTAGTCATTCAATAAAGCAGCACTGATGCATTCATTATATGTCCTTTGTGAGATGGTTTTACAGGAAATCTCCAGGTGGAGCAGTTCAGAGAATTCAGAAACATTTTTTTCCTTTCAGAGATGAGTTTACCAACTGTGCTCACCTAGCCAATTGCTGGGTCTCCTCTACCTCAGACAGGTATGAACTTGAAATTTGAGTTACCCCCCATACAGCTGTTGTGTTTCCTTAGAAACCTTTTGAGAAGACCAAACATGTGGTCACTATAAACACCTCTTGCAGCTCTAGATGACAAGAAATGCAGAAAATCTGAAGGGAAAAAGGAGAATCATATAATACCAAGTTGGAAGGGACCATAGGGATCATCTGGTCCAACCTTTTTTAGCAAAAACAGTCTAAACAAGATGGTCCAGATGAAACTTAAAAATGTCCAGTGTTGGGGAATTCCCCACTTCCCTGGGAGGAACTGTAGAGAATAAATGCCAAAACTATTGCTAGCCACTGAACAAAATGACAAGTGGCAAAAAAAATACCCTATTTTGGACTCAATAAAAACAAGCTGCTTTCTGAGTGGTCTGGGATATTCTAACATTCCTTGTGTTTTCAAGACTACTAGTCTTGAAAGAAAATATTTTTCTTCAGTATATATTGCACATGTATATAAGTCAAAGGCTCAATTTGTTCTTAGGCACTCATGTAATGAAAGCAAGATCTTTGCAAAAACATAAGAATTGGAAAAATCTGTGCATATAAAAGTTTGTGAGGTAAGTTTTATTTTATCCCACTAAATGTTATGCCTCTGCCATGAGCTACCTTGAAGCATTGCCCACATGATGTTGTACATAGGAAATCTAATCTGAGATTTATGACCATCTTTGAATTGTCCACAGTGAACTTAACTGGGTCCCCATTCCCATATTAACTGAATGAGGGCTAAGGTGAATCACAATTTCCCTTATGCTGAATGAAATTGAACTCTTTTACCAATAGTAATCAATTGTGCATTGTCTGTCATTTTCTGAGATTGTCAGTACTTATGGGTGGCAAAAAGAAAAGAAAGGATTTGCAGGAACTGCAAGAAGTCAAAAACAGTGACTTGTGGGATTGCAGCAGATCGATTTATAGTGCTTACAGATTGTGTGCCCAGATAGTTCCAAAGCACATGACATGAAGGGGTCAGATCAGCCTTGTGCCAACATTTTTTGCAGCATCAGGCAAGACTGTCACTTAAGGCCCAGCCAAAAGATTTACAATGTAAATGGTTAGTGCATATGGGCATGAGATTGCCTTAAGTTCCCAGCTGCCAGTGTAGACAAAGCCTTAATTAGCCAATAATGTTGGAAATTTGTGCTAGTATGGAAGTTTTCTTTATTCAGTAAACAGTTCTGAATTGAAATCAGTTACCAGTTTGACAAGCAACTGAAGAACATGGCTTTAGCTTAGTATTTATTAACTAAAAATTCACTTAGCTAAAGGTAAAAGTTTATCATTGTATCTCACGAGACATTTGGTACACTAAGTAAATGAGAACAAGTTTCCTTTAAAAGATTAGATCTCTATATTTAGGGATCTAATTCCTTAGGGAGAAACCTGATTACGTGGCCAGTTTTTATAGTCAGAGAAATACACAGTGTCCATGAGAGGTATAAGCAATCTTAAATACTTGTTTTGCAGGCAGTTGAAACACCTGTGCACACTGGGCTGAGAAAGGCAACAGGTCCCGAGAGTGTAAACACACAGTTCTCAGCAGTCGGTATTGGAAATACCAGCTTATATATTCAACTTTAGGTAAAGTCACCAAAGCAGGCAAAGCCCCCTCAGTAGTTTGTTTTATGCTTCGAATTAATTGTGTTCCTTATCCCATATTTTCTTAATCTGTGAAATGGTGAAGTTGCAAAGAATGCTAAACCTTAAACAGAAAAGCACACTTTATCTTATAGTTCTAATTATGGATGACAATGCAAAAGATTATTTGTTTGTTTGTTTTACCCAAGTACTCTCTAATTGGTCTAATCTTCTTGGCATTCTTTTGTATATAAGGAAAAGAGGAGCAGAAGTATAATAACATTATTTCCAAAAGCACAAGATTTTTGAATCATCTGATGCACTGGAACGGAGAAGCAGCAGATAGCTAACCAGGCTGGTAATATCTACACTAGGAAAGTGAAAATCTGAATCTGATGGCACTGGAGGCCAATTGTCTATATCAGCTGCCAGCAAGAATTTTTACTCTCCTCAGCTAAGATTGAAGTGGGACATTCAGGCAAAGCACAAATCAGAAAAAGCACTTATAATCGAGGAGTGGGTCAGATCTGACTGTTTCACACTAAACAACTTACAGCTGAATCAGCTTCAAGTACAGAGTCAGATTCTCTACATACGCAAAGTCTTTGTGTATATAAGTGTGATTTTGGCAGTGTAAGCAGGTGAGATGCAATAACAGCAATAACTTGCTCACATTTGAAGTTCCCTTTAGTCTGTCACAACAGACCAAAGAAACTTTGGTATAAAGAAAGTCATATCAAAGTGTTTAATGTACACATAGGGATGTAAGCATGATGAGCTTAATGTTGATAAGCACATATGAGAGGTGTCCAAAATTCTATTTTGAAGCACTAGCTCTGTCTCATTTGTATGACAGTATCTTTAATTCTGGAGATTCCTGAATGGTTTAATAACTTTCCTTGACAAAAGCAAGCAAACTCTCATACTGTGTATTATCTACATTTTTTTCTATGGTTAAAAGTCCCTACTATACAAGTGTGCACATCTCATGATCATCCTCAGTTCAGGAGTAACTTGATGAAACCCAAACCTTCATGTTTAGTGAACCACCAAGATCCAGGACAATGGCAGGAAATCAATCCCAGGTATTACTTGGACTATAAAAATTTTGCTGCATTAGGAGAACTAACCTTTTGCTGTTGATAGCAGTTACAATGGCAGCAATATCTCCCAAAATTTTGCCAGGCTTGTATCACTTTGCAGCAACTAGGAATTGCTCAGTAGTGCTATTAGTACATGCACGGCGTTTCAGAACCCATTGAATTATGCTACTGTTAAGTTCTCCCTACAACAGATAAGTCTATGGAAATGAGCAAGACCAACATTTCCCCACCAGTCCTAGAATTTTAAGTTGGAATTCAGTAGTCAGAAAATTAGATATATACTAGATACTTGTTTCTCCCTTTGGTTAGCAACTGCAACACTAGGGAGCAGTTTCTTCTCTTCTTTTTTGATAGATATAAAAAACGGTTTTGTTCCATTCTATGTCATTTGAAAATTTCAGAGGAAATCCAGTGAGCTCTATTTACACACCTTACACTGAAAGAATCCCCTCACGTTTGCAACAATGGACTGAGTAGTGAGTGAATAACCAACTAACTCTTGTGAAGATTTGATGTGGATTTGGTAATGTTGAGTTGAGTTAATCTGTTCCAAGTTCAGTCAAGGGGATTTGACTTGCCTGTTTGCTTTAAACAATACATGTTTTTATTACTGAATGTCTTCATACCCAGTACATAACGGACTACCTGCCATGTCAACTAAAATGGGATTAACTGTTATAGTCTTTTAAATTCAGAACAAATATGAGTAAATCAGTGTGTATATTATCCATGACTACTTTATTGTGGATCAAATAAGTCAAAAGAACATAATATCTATGTTACACACATAGAAGAATAAAGATTCCTGCCTCAGTTTCAGAGTAAAGAAGAACACTGAGTGTTGCAACCTTTGCTAATAGCTATTTTCAGTACATATTACCATGATCTTGGTCTGTTGAATTTGGATACACTTGTAAGGGTGAGACAGGTCATCTAACTTTAAGGGTAGTATTCATCACTGGTTATTTTAGATTTGAGTATCTCAATGCAGCGTGATCTGAGCAAGATGACCAAGTTACTGTGGTTAGCATTTGAAAAATAGGATGGAATTTAACATATACATGTAATTTTATGTCATTTAATGTCATTCTGAACTCTCAGAGATGTCCTATCTAGCATCCAGCTTCTGCCTTGCTTCAGAAGGCTGTGGATCTTCTGTATATCTCCCTTCCATGTCAGACCCATGTAATGAGTTTCTTGGATGCCCTGGAGCATCTGAAGTTGTTCTAGATGCCTAAGTATGGGGTAAGCCCCGATGTGCACAGTGTTGACTTCTTCACCTGAGATACTCTTGACTGTGGCTAAAGCCATTGAAGAAGAATATGAACATCTTACCTGTTTTAGCTACACCTTGAAATGAGTTCCCTCCCCTCAAGCCCCTATTTTTCTCTGTTACCTGTAAAGGAAGAATGGGACTAACCAGATGAAACATCCAACCATCTATAAGAAATACATCCGAAAAATTCATGCTATCCTACTTCTGCAGGTGACATCCATGCCAAAGGAGGAGCTTCTTCTTATATCTTCTTATATATTATCATTGTGGGGCTATTCTCACTGGTCTCAAAGAGCAGCTGCAGAAGAGGACTGCAACCATTCACTCACCCAACCTTGGTCTGGTGGAGTACTGAGTCAGTGCATCAGTGTCTGTGAATAGGACACTATTTCATAGAATCATAGAATCATTTCAGTTGGAAGAGACTCTCAGGATCATCGAGTCCAACCATAACCTAATGTAACCTAACTCTAGCACTCCTTTGGAGTAATTATGAATAAAACGAAAACCAGAACAAAAGAATGAGATCAAATTTCTCCAGCATTTTCTTCTATATAAGACCCCTTATTTAATTCTGGAAGACCCAACTTGAAGTTTTTTCTTACCATATAGGCAAATCTTATGCAGGAAAACAACTCTAACTTTTGCTCCAGCAGAAATTCAAGGATTTGAAGTACAGAAAAAAAGGAAACCTGACATTTAAGCAAATTGACATCTGTTTCATTAACAGACAACCTGGATAACTTGGCGTTGTGTGTAAGAGGTTTTCATTTGTCATAAGTCTGTAAACTGAAGTAACTGTTTAATCAGCTTCAGCAGAGCATAATCCCTTAAGTTTGATATTTTTCCCTCGTAGCACTTAGCAATACAAACAATATTATGAATACCTGGAAGCATTGCAGCAGATTCACAATAGCAACCTGTCATAGTCTGCCCATGTGAAATTGTTTCTGAGACAAAAATAAAAGGGAAATTACTGAGAGAATATGGCTGTCATTTGGGAAATTCATATTAATTGCCTACAGTCATAGTCAATGTTAACTGATTCAGCAAGGAATATTTAACATTACGTTTTGAGTAGTCCCCAGAAAATTAACCTCTGTTTTAAGTCAGTAGCAACACTTTAGCAACTGGCAGAATAGGATTTTCAGTAAGTCATTTGCTCCATTGATCTGGAAATGACAAGATTTAGGACATACATTTACATAGAACAGAGGTGGGGACAGCTTGGAAGAGTTAGCAGTGTATGGAAATTTTCAAGAGCGTAAACCTGAGATTTCCATCATGGACCATATGTGTGCCACTAGCGGGTTTTGCTAAATAGGTTATCCTGTATAACTAAAGCTATTTCACACCGGCAGCAAGCAAGTCAGAAAAATGGTTAGAAGGGAATATTGAGGAGAAATACAACAGCTATTCAAGCAGATATGATTTCAAAATAAAAGGCAGAAAAAGTAGCAACTGTCATCCTCCATGTGCATCTCTAGGCTGGTAGACTGCAAGAGAATCCACCCCTTCTCAAGACCTCAAGATAGCCATGGGAAAGAGGAAGGAAGGAGAAAAGGCAGAAGGACCCAAATCATCCATATTAATCCCTGGGATCTCTATGATTGTTATCGTGGTCTGGTTTCCTCAGGACACACGGCCAATATATTTCTGCCATTATTGAACATTTCCCTTCTTATCAGTGCTGGAAATGTCTGTCTTCTCCAGCATTAATTAATTAATTAATTAATTAATTAATGTTGATTAAGTTCTCATTTTCCTAAGTTTCTCACAATATAAGAACCATGAAATGGGACTTTCTCTTGGTCTCACTTCTTCATCCTACCTTGGTTTCCAACCCATCCTTGCTCCCTTGTGTATTTTTGTTATGCATTTCTGAGAAGAATCTGCATCTATCTTCTCTGCAGGCCCTGCTGAAATATAAACTAGATATTCCTTGCTGGCCTTCTCCAAGTTAAACAAATGTAAGTCCATATCTTCACTTATGTAATTAACTCCATCCTCCAGTCATCTTCATGGTC
This sequence comes from Patagioenas fasciata, assembly GCF_037038585.1. Lineage (NCBI taxonomy): Eukaryota > Metazoa > Chordata > Aves > Columbiformes > Columbidae > Patagioenas > Patagioenas fasciata. The sequence goes on along the minus strand of NC_092522.1, from coordinate 120,629,435 downwards.
TTTGGCTGGACTTACTGCAATTTGCAAATATCTTGCTTGTAATGTGTGTACCAAGCCAACAACACCCATATTGAGAAAATCCAACAGACTGAAAGAAATCATTAAGTGGTCTAAATACTGTTTATATTATTAATAATTAAGTTTGCAGACTCCAGGTTAGGTACCTGTAGTGTGTAGTCAACATCTGGCCCCACATTCATATTGATGTATAGTAGAGTAACACATGGCTGTTATTCTGTGTGTACTAAAATGAACAACAGGCTTCACTGGTACAGGATGAGTACTAGGAAGAGTGAAAAGGTAGTGATTTTAAATGTGCTGCCTTATTTTTGAGCTTGGGAAGAATTTGCTTCTTTTGTTTTGGGAGTTTCTCTAATGTTCTGTAATATTGTCCCGTTGTTAGAGAACATTAAAATGGTACATTAAAGCTTCTTTTTTTTTTCTCAAAAACAAGACACAGAAGAAAAAGAGTTATTTAGAAAGCTCTTTGCATGTCTGCCTGAGCAAATCAACATCACCATGAGTTTTCACTTTCAAAGTTGTCTTGAGAGCAATTCAGCTATTTTCTAGTTAGGCACCTAGACTCCTATCACAGCCAGCAGAGACTGAGTCAACATCACCAAAATTATTAATAATAGCTCTGCAGACTATTGATTCACTCAGCACCATACCAGATAGAAGAATACCTATGTATCTAACCCTTTCTCAAATAACATCCAAGCATGGGTCAAGAATCAGCATCCCCAGAATTACTATCCCCAACAGTTGATTTTCATGCAGTCATTCAGTGTGAAGACTGAAAGTCACCAACTTGTCCCAGAGCTAGAGAACAGTCCCTGACATGGATTTATTTGCTACACTTATATGTGTATATGTATGTGTATACACAGGTACATATTTATGCATGTATATACAGAGAAAGGGACAAGGATAGAGTCTATGTATATATACAAATATATAAATATATTTATAAATATCTATAAAAATATATACATATGTAGTAGATAAAGCCTCAGAGCATAGACAGATAAGGCCTTAACTCCAGCACTTCAATTTAAAAATTTGTTTACCTTGTCTTTCTTGCACACTAAACGTGTGACAGCATAATTAATTTGGCAGCATTTAGGCTCATATTTGTGTGTTTACTGGTTTTACATGCTGTGCCTTTCTTCTGGGCTTACTGTGCACATTTAAAATCTGAAAATAACTGTTCATTTTACACAATTGGATGAACTCTATGCTTCTAAACCCAAACTAGCTTTTTGAGAAGAGAAAAATTCCACAAATAGAGTTAACATGTAGCTCACAAGTCTACCAACTACACCATTGATTCTTTCTCCAGACTCTTCTTTCCAGGCTCCATTTGGGGTGCCAACAGGATCCTTTATGAGAAATTTGTATACCTGCAAGAATCCCAGGTGCTGTGAGAATCAATACAGAATCAGTGGTAGTTCCTGAGATTTGGCTGGATATTTAAGAAATTACTCATCTGGAAGAGGTATGATGCCAAATGAGTTCCCCTTGACATATCAAAGCTCATGGAGGTTTATCTTACTGAAACAATAAACTACTTCTGAGCGGAGCTACTGCCTTGACATCGCAGCTAAATGAGACAAGAATGTGCAACTACCAAAGCACAGAAGAAAAATATAAGAACCTCAGAAGAAAGTAATATATTTATCACTCATGGCAGTTCATGGAGGTGGGTGAAGGCAGTGAATAGCCAAAGGGTGAAAGCTTAAAATGCCACCTGTAAATAACTATAAAAATAGTTGGTGTGAATATTTAATATGGGGTTGGGTGGGTTCTTTTTTGTTTCCAGATTCTTATACAACCTTGTTTAAAGTTTTAATTAATTACTCAGAAAATTAAAACAAAACAAAACAAAATAAAAAAAACAAACAAGAAAAAAAACCAACTATACCTGGCTTGCAAAAGCAGAAGCAAAACAACAAAACCAAACGAACAAACAACAACAAAGCCACACAGAATCAAACAAACAAAAAAATCTAAGTAGGAAGAAAAATCAAGATATTAATTAAAAAGTCAATCTTTTTGGCTGTTTAGAAGAAATTTCGATCCTTTGTTTTAGCGATCTTTAAGACAGAAATCGGTGTCAAAGATCTCTGTAATAAATGGAGCAGTGCGAGCATTTCCAGAATGCAATACATCTTGTCTTAAGTTGTTTAAGTAGAGTAAATCACGCTCCATTGAAGTCTTTTCCAGTCTAATCACTCCAGGACAACTATATGATTAGCTTAGACCAGACATCAGACTTTAACATATGAAAACTTTGCTAAAAAATAATCTCACCATTCGTACCTAAATATGGTTATGTTATTCTCTGATATAAAAAAGAAAAATACCATCTGTTTTGTATACCTCTGATCAATAATGGACCTTTGTTCTTTTAGAAATGGAGTGAAAACTAATATGAAGAAACACTTGCAGCGCAACTGTAACTCGGTTCAAGTAAGGTAATTTTGGGCTTCATGTGCAAATCTAGTGAATACAAAGAAGCTATTGAATGGTGAGATAATGGCAACTTCTTGAGATTACAAAAAAAAAAAAAAAGAAAAATAGAGAGTCCACCTTTGTCTATAATTTAATTCCCAGATGTACTGTCATGTAGCAGTGTTAGGGCATAATGAATCTGCTCTGTTATTTGCTCTGCTACGGGCTCTGAGCCAGGGAGGCATTCTGCCCGAGAGACAAAGGCACTCTGTCTGCGCAGAGATCCCTGCATCTTCCCGACACGTTTCCTTGTACATCGTGTGAACCGTCTTTCCCCTCCCCTCTCCCTCTCTTATGTTAGCTGTGAACTGCAGCGAAAAATCTGTCTGTGACAGACACTTGCGGTACTTGGTCAGCTGTCAGACAAGCACGAGGTGAAAGACTTCAAATATGGCATTGGGCTCACATACACACGCACACACACACACAGAAACAGCCATCGCTGGCTTATTGTTCAGGTCCGAGCAGGAAAGCAAAACCAAAACACACAAAAAATACTCCAAGGAAGAGAGTGCTCCTATGTAAGAGCTTGCAAACAAAGAAGAGGTATTTAATGGTTTAGTTAAAATCAGACACATAAGATTTAAATTCAAAGTGATGCTTCTTAAACTCTAACTGCAGGGTTAGTAACATCTTCATTCTATACTCAAAACTCATTTGTGACAACGTTTACTGGAGGAGATCTCCACTTTGGAAGCTGTTTCCATGAATGTCAATGTCAAGACACATATAAGGGAAAAAGATTCAGTGAGCAATCTGTGAGTGGATGTATGGCCCATATTGACTCACAGACTGAACTATAAATTACCCCATTGCAATCCACCTGCATTTGGGTACATACTTGGCACCTGACAATGCATTTTCATAAGACTAACAGGATTAGGGACATGCTGTTAGGATGCTGTAACCTTAGCACATCAGTCTAAGGTACGTTGCAGTGAGGTCACAGCATTTATCCAACGTGCTATAGCCCTGAGTGAAATATCCTCTTTGGGTCTTGTATAATAACCAAAAGGTGATGCATTCTCTTACAGCACCAGCTGAATCCTGCCTGTAAACAGAATGAAGCATGCAGGGAAATCCAAGGATGCATCTCAGCTAGATTTGGTCTGATATGAGGTCTTGAGAAGCCTTGTTGGTCCAAGATCTCACAAAATACAATGTCTGGGCTGGAGTACACAATCAACACAAGAAACTCCTTCATTTTTTTTGTGACTCTCAGAGATTTATTTGAGATCCATGAGTCTTTTACTGTAATCTGTAAATCTAAACAAGCAATGTGACCCACATGAATATCTCTAATATTCCAAGTTATTACTGATGTCTCTGGACGCCTGTGGACAACTGAGTCTTACTGTCAGTGATTACAACAAAAGCCAGGACATTCAGGTCAAGTATAGACATCTACAATTAGGTGTGAGAACTTGAATCATTCCATAAGTTCATTCTTAGTCGCTGGAGAGATATAGGCACCTGTAGAGGGTGTGTAAGATGCCCTGACAAATCTGAGACAGCTACCCATGGCTGTCAGATATTACAAAAAATCAATGGGAAGCTCAGATTTTCTGAACCAGTAGCTAATGTTGAGATAAAATATCTTACAACTTCTCAAGACAGTGCCAGGCACTGAAGCTGAGATAGCCGAATTCAACATCTAAAAGGAAAGCAATTGATGCAGACAGTGGACTATATTAAGCTGCCCAAAATTTGGTATTAATCTTTAGAGTCATTTTAGAAGCCATGCAGATACGACAGGCAATTTCTGGAATATCCCCAGAGTGTGGAAGCATAGCTGAGGAAGGCAAGACAACTCAACGATGCCTGAAACAGTAGGGATGTGATTCATTTGCCTATATATATAAATTTAAGGTTATTTTGACCACTGCAGGATTTCCTACCTAACCTCCATTTAGCAATCAAGGAAGATGATCTCCCATAAGTGCTGTGTAATACCTGTCAGTATCATTAATATGTCTCAAATATACTACAACAAAATTGGAAATGGACATTCAGGTTTCAGCAACAAAATCCCATCTAGTACGTCTGCACTTCAAACTTCCCCAAGCATGTGGAGATCCAACCCTGCAAGTCGTCACATATGTAGCATAGAACTGCAAGCATCAACCAGTTAAGACACAGAGCAATATAGTAACATCCATCCAGTATGGTGTACAATCCAAGGCAAATAACCCTCATCTTCAGGCAGTGCTTGTGTCTCCATGAATGGAGATATTTGGTCCTTCTTGCAAATAATCCAATCTTGCTCACCTTGTCTACGCTTGCTACTGAGGACGTATGCACAGACAACTCTCAGAACCTTTTGGTGGATGTACAGCATATAAGTAAGAACTACATCATGCAGATCTCTCTTAATGACATTTTTTGTAAGAGGAGGAAGCAAGGGCTGGCTTTGTATACAGAAATTAAGTAAGTTTCATTTGTGACTGAGCCACAAACTTCCTGCATTTGACAAGCAACTGTTTTCCTCTTGTTTCCTCCTATCATATCATGCAAGTAATATTACTTCCCATTTCTGAGGTAACTTGGGTGCACATATTCATTCATGCTTATGAAATAGGTCCAGAGATATCTTTACTACTGAAATTTTTAGAATCCCCAGGGCTTCTTGACAGAGAGATAACAGTCATAGTTACGTCCTGAAAATACTGAAGTTTCCCACTTCTCTTCAAACTTTTTGGTCCTTTTTTTCTTTCTGATGAACACCAAAAAATCCCTCTAAACCTTCAGAAAATTCAGCCTTAATGACAAACAATTCTCTCTTTCATGCACATTTTCTAATTTGGCATTCTCTTCCACTTGCCCTGACTCTGACTAGATTCTGCCTTTTCTTCATCTGTCTTTCCCAGCATAAGAAACCATAGAAAATCACACACAAACCAGAAAGAAGCTACAGAAATTCCCTGTAAAGAGAAGAACAGGAACGACTAACTCTCCAGAGGTGTGCAACAGCTTTGAATATGCTATTTTTTCCTTCACCCGTTTCCCTCAGCTTCTACTGCACTTGTTTATCCTACACAATGAGACTGACTTTTAGCATCTATTTCATTAATTAGTTAAATAAAAATATTTTTTTAAACAGAAAGAATTAAAAAAAAAAAAAGAAATTTTAATATGACCATCCAATAATCAGAAGATAAACAGGTACTTCTAGAACACAGTATAATTTGGTTTAGATGTTAAGTTCAGGATGAAATTAAACATGTTCCAAAGATGCATATTAATTTCCAAAGTCTATGAAAGGATCCTTGCTCAAATGTAGAGGCCTGTGTTTAATTAAATTAATTCAATTTCAGATACATAACTGACTTGGAGAATGTGGTCTTAATGGTCTTTAAATATTCTTTTATTCAGAAATGTTCATAATCTTTCCTAGTAAACCTTATTTTTAAGTGAATTCAAAGGGGATGTGACTAGATAGGCCACTAATGCAGGAGATAGACACAGCTGTCATGTTGTGTAGACTGTAAATATTATTTCTTAAAAAGAAGCAAAATATACAACACAGTAGCATTGTCTATATTTCTTTCTTATATTGCAGTCACACTTGACTTAGTTTTGGCACAGCAGTTCTTTACTTAATACCTCAGAAGCCATTTGGAATCATGTACAAGTACTTGAAAGCAAGATGTGTTTTTAACCTGTAGAAGGAAAAGAAAATACTTCTCAAAGTAGGCTGAAGTTACTAAATAATGGAGTTGTTTAACCTTCTTCTAAGTCATGCTTGTTTTAAGTTGCTGTCTTTAGTACTCTGGGAAGAGCTACAGAAGAGCCTTGGGTTTGTGCTCTACATGCAGAAGTTAGGGATGATGGAGAGAAGAGAAAGGGATGTTAACTCTTCAAGGGACCGGTATTATCTTTAGGATGGAAACACTGTGCCTCAGTGATTAACTTTGCAACCAGTCTATTCCCAGAGATACTTAGTAGAGTCTTCAATCTGTTGTCTTCCAAAGGTTGTCCTTAACGGCACAAAATTTCCATCAGTTTACAGGTAAAACTGGGACCTTGGGAAACACAAAAGTGAGGTAGAAATAAAAGCTGGGGTATCAAGTTTCCTTCAGGATTATTAATATAGTTTGGAATCTCAATAATGGACTCAAAATATTTATCAAGCTAGTGATCTGAGTTTACACTGTTCACAAAGGAATTAACTCCCTGAAATAAATGCAGGTGATACATAGAAGAGAGCAGACTTTTGTTCAGGGTAATGAAAAAATTAAATGCTCGAATAATTGAGAATACTTTTGTCATATGGAGCACGAGAAAATAATGTGGCCTATTATGTGTAAAATACCAGTAGGAAAACTGCCAGAAATCCTCTTTGGTCTTTAGAAGCAAAGCAGTAATTGACTGTTCTGTTTGTGTAACATACATCCAACTCCAGACAAGAATTTGTGCTTTCAGTTTATGTGGGGCAGAAAATGAGACAGATCCACCCATTAATGATGCAGGACTGCTGAACAGAAGTGATTGTATGGAAGGGAAGGTGAAATTTTTCTCTCAAATATATCAACATCTCTTATCCAGGTGTCTGGTTTACAGTGAATAGGAATGTCACCCAAGGTTAGTCTCTAAGTAGAATGAACCTGGGAGTTAACTACCACTTTAAAGACTAAAAATGAATTTTTAGATTGATAAACTTAGCTGAGAGGAATCCTGATCTGTTCTCACAGAAACACAGAATTCTTTAGGTTGGAAAAGACCTTTAAGATCATGGGAGTGCAACCATTAATCTAACATTGCCAAGTCTTCCACCAAACAATGTCCCTAAGTGCCACATCTACATATCTTTTAAACATCTCCAGGGATGCTTACTCAACAGTTTCCTTGGGCAGCCTGTTCTAATGCCTGACAACCCTTTCAATGAAGAAGTTTTTCCTAATATGCAATCTAAACCTTCAGACAGGCGAGAGAAATCTGAAGTATGGTTCTTTATATCATTTATTAGTGCTTTTTGTTCTTATTATGACAGCCTCTCAGACCCTGTTCCGGGCTATAAAAACATTTAGAAGATACTGTACAAAATGAGAACACATGCTTTTCCTTGTAGAAGATACGTATCTAGCTGACAGATAAGACAAAAGGAGGGTATGGATAAACAGGGATAATAAGTGGAGATAGTAAGGGAAAAAAAATAAAAGGGCGGTTGACTTATTTGTAAGACAATATCCACAGACTAGAGCTACCTTACTGCGGTGAAATATTTTTTAAGCATCTAAGATAGTGTTGCCAACAGTTTAAAGGAGATGATCCTTCTGCTTTACTCAACAATATCTAGAGTGCTGTGTCCAGTTCTGGACTCCCCAGAACAATAGAGAAATTAACATACTGGAGCACGTCCAGAGAAGAGCCACTAAAATGACTAAGGAATTGGAGCATCTCTTGTATGAGAAAGGCTGAGAGAGCTGGGTCTGTTCAGTTTGGAGAAGGCTCAATGTGGATCTTATCACTATGTACAAACACCTGATGGGAGTGTGTAAAGAAGATGGAAACAGACACTTCCCAGTGATATCCAGGGACAGGATGGGAGTCTGTTGGCACAAACTGAAGTACAGGAAATTCCATAAAAAACACAAGAATTTTTTTTTTTTTATTTTTATTGTGAGGGTGATCAAACACTTGAACAGCTTACTCAGAAAGACTGTGGAGTTTTCATCTTTGGAGACATTCAAAACCCAGCTGGACACAACCCTGAGCAGCTTGCTCTAAGGTTTGAGCAGAAAGCTTGAACTGGGTGATCTGCAGATGTCCCATTCCAACCTCAATTATTCTGTGACCCTGAAAGCAACCTAAGGTCTCCATCAAGAAGATAATTCATGGAAATTCAAACTATAAGTGCTTTATGAAAATAAATGTACAGTATCATTGGTATCTGTCACGGAGGCACCCCGAGGCTAATTTAAGGGACAACAGGGTCCAAAACAACTTTTATTAAACCGGTGAGAAACAGGGTTTTAGCACTCCAAAAGTGACTTAAATATAGGTTCGGGTATCAGTTGAGGAAAATAATATTAAGGGGCAGCAATTAATACAACAGGCGGTCCACGGAGTGCATGCACGTGGCTTCACCCAAAACAACGCCGGAACCACCCCCGAGTCCCAGAGGAGTACACACTTGCCTGAATACGGCGCGGGATTATTCTTAAAGAGATAAAGGTAAAGCGTACGCTCGCGATTCCGCGAGGGTTAATTTATAATACACTCGCGATTCCGCGAGGGTTAATTTACTTACACGTGCGAATGTGCACGGAATACTACACGTGCTTATGTGGAAGCACGGGAGGAAAATACACTCGCGATTGTGCGAGGATAAATTTATAGTACATTCGCGATTGTGCGAGGAAATAATTTAAAGTACGCGTGCAAATGTGCACGGAATAAAGTTACACTCGCGATTGTGCGAGGAAATAATTTTATACGTGCTTGTATTAAGCACGGGAAGTTACACGTGCATATGTGCACGGAAAGGATAAATACACTCGCAATCCTGCGAGGGGTTTTACTCACACCCGTGGCGGCAAGGCAAGCGGAGTCTCCATCCCGGGGAGGCGGGGTCTCGGCGGTAGCATCTTCCTCGTGCTCCGAGAGACCGGCGACAATGGGCCCAGTCTCGACGAGAGTCCCGTTTTTATACTGGCTGATCAGACCTGACTGTAGGCATTCTAGAAGCTTCTCTGCACCCCCACACCGTGTGTGGGGTGCCCCTGAAGCCTCCAAACATCCCCCACGCTGGTCACAGGTGCCCAGCGGCTCACTGGCGCCTCAGCAATCCCTTCTCCTAATGGCCCCGGCCAGGGTGCTCTGGGCCAAACAAAAGAAGCTGTTAGCTTCAAGTAGCAGAGAGAGGGAGATGTGCCTACACCCTCCATACTGAAGGAGGCGGGGGGGGGGGGGGGTGGGGGGGTGCGGAGAGAGGGGTGGTTTGCATTCTGCCACAGTATCTAATAAGAGATTGAACTCAAAAGCCAGACAGGCAATTTCTAAGCCTATTTTTATGCAATACATGTTTGTGACAGTCAATATAAAAATTTCTTTCCACTAGAAAAGCTGTAGTAGAAGTCCTTTGTATACAAGTTAAAGCAAACAAACAGGAGGAACTGGAGATCCATGCCCAGTCTGAGAGTTATGATGTTGTAACAATCACAGAAACTTGGTGGGAAATTCACATGACTGGAAGAGTAATCCATGACACAGATGACTACAAACAGTTTCAAAAAGATAGGAAGGGAAGAAGAGGAGGACGGCTTGCATCTTTTTGTAAAATAGAGTTCATAGTGGCCCTGAGAGTGGCCCAAAAGAGGATCTGAGAAATTACGGATCCATTGTTCTTTCTTTGGTTCCTGGGAAAGCAATGACACATGTCCTCCTAGAAACTGTTACCAAATGAAGATGACTGGGGAAAGCCAGCGTGGATTTCCCTGAGGCAAATCGTGTCAGACTAACCTGATCACCTTCTACAACAAAATAACATCTTCTGTCAACAGAGGGAGAGCAGTGGGTGGTGTTTACCTGGACTTCAGCAAAACATTTGATACTGTTTCCCACAGCCTTTTCCTAGTAAGATAGAAATAGTATGGGTAGGTTGCAAGATGTATAGGAAATTGGCTATGTAGTCTCACTCAGAGGTTGGTGATCAATGGGTTTTACTCAGGCTGGCAACCTGCCACAGGTGGAGTTCCCCAGGGATTGATATGGTGCACCACGCTACTCAGCATCTTCTTGAATTATCTGGATAGGATTGAAAGCACCCTCACCAAGTTTGATGATGACACCAAACTGGGTGGTGAGGTGGACATATCAGAAAGAAGAGTCATCTTACAAAGAGACCTGGAAAGGGTGCAAGAGTAGGCTATGAATGATATGAAGGTTGACAAAGTGCAAAATCCTCCACCTGGGATGATATAACCAGTACAGACTAGATTTTGCATGGGTGGGGAGCAGCTTTGCTGAAAGGAACCTGTTATCCTGGTGGACAAGCTGGACATGAGTCAGCAGTGCAACCTTGAAGTAATAAAAGCAAATCAGATCCTCGCCTGCATCGTTAGGGGCTTACAGAGATAGAGATATAATCTTCCCACTCTATTCAGTGTTTGTTAGACCATACTTTGAGTACTGTGTCCAGTTCTGGTCTCCAGAATTCAAGAGAGACATGGACACACTGGAGATGGTCCAAAGGAGGGCCATAAGGATGATCAGTGGGTTGTAGAACCTGCCCTATGGAGAAGGACTGAATGAGTTAGACCCTTTGCCCTTGGGGAAGAGAAGGCTCAGAGGAGACCTCATCACAGCAAACCAGGACTCAAAGGGTGGCCACAGAGGATGGAGGCTGTCTCTTCACAAGGAACCACATGCAGAAGAGAGGGGGCAAGCTGCTGAGGGACAGGTTTCATCTCAACTTAAGGAATAAGTTTTTCGCAGTGAGAACAATCATTCACTTCAACAACATCCCCAAGGATATGGTAGACATCATCACTAGAGGATTTCAGAATACAGTTGGACAGGGTGCTAGATAATCACATCTAGGCTTCCTTTCACATGGAAGGTTGGACCAGATGATCTTTGAAGGTCCTTTCTGACCTGAGCTGTTCTATGATTCTGTGATTCCATCTAGTGAACTATAGGAAGAATTTTTGAAGTGTCATGACAAAATGTCTAGTCACAGAAATGTTATTAAGGGATAGAATGTTTTCAGTCATTTACTCATGTTTATAGACAGCTCTCAGGCTTGAATGGGAGCTGACTAAAGAGGTCTTGGTGTATATTAGACAGAGAGATGAATGACATGAGCATAATAGGATCTAGTTTTACCTTGGGATCCGTGGTTCACTGATGACCTGAATGCAACCTTTTCAATTAGTAATGGTTATAATGATTATGCTAGTAACACTTGCTTTCTCATATGACAATTAGAGGTTCCCGGTGTAATTAATTAAATTGTCATATTTCTCAACAGGTAAAGTAAGACGTCTCATTTGGTACCTTTCCAGTGAAACAATATAAAAATCACACAACCTTAGAACAATTTTGGTTGTATAGGACCTCGGAAGCTCATCTGGTCTAGCACCATGTTCAAAGCATCACCAAGTTGAAGATTAGATAAGGTTACTCAGTGCCTTGTGCATTTTTGAATACCTTCAAGTACGCAAAATCTACCACCTCCCTAGTCAATCTGTTTCAATGTTTCACAAGCCTCACTGTCAAAATTATTTTTCTTTATATCCAATCAGAGCTGCAATTTGTGGCCCTTACTTCATGTTTTAAACTAGTCCACCTCGACCTTTTCTTTTGTCAACATAGTGGCCCTTTGCTAGGCTTACTTGAGTTTGTTCATGTCTTTCCTGTACTGGAGACTGCAAAACTGAACACAATAGTCCAGACATAGTGCTGGAAGTGCTGAAACAGTGGATATAATCACTGTTCTGAGCACTCTCACTACATAGTAGCTAATGCAAGGCAGGTTGGGGTTAACCTCACTGTTGCATGGGAGGACTACTTGCTCCTATGCATCTTGTTGTCTACTTACAATCTTTAAGTGTTGGTTAGAGCTGCTCCCCAGACAATTGGTCTCTCCCAGTTGTTCACCTGCAGATCCTTTTTGTCAGGTCACTTCTTCAGCTTTTTGAGATTCATCTGAACTGCAGCCTTATAATCTAGCATGTTGACTACTCCCTGCGATTTGGTGTCAACCCCAAATTTGCTGACAGTGTGTTCCTTTCCATGTAATTACAAATCGACAAATCACACCACTACCATTTTTTTCTGGTAAAACCAATATACTGGTTTCCCAGGTAAGGAAAAGCCAAAGATTTTTGTGAAGGCACAAGGTACTAAGGTAGGAGTTGAGTGACTATGAGGAAGGAAGATCTGAATTAAAATAAAAAAGTAACAGTATTTTATACAAAAGAAGTCAACGACAGCTGCTCTGGTCAGCAATTACTTGAGACTGAATGTGGACAGAAACAGTCAATGTGAACACAAATACCCTTCTGATCTGGCAGTATTTCTACCCATTCTCATCTTACCACATGTACCCGGATATGCCGAAACATTATGTGCTTTAACGGTAGCGCACACAATAATCTTTTAATCTTTATTCAATACTGGGTAAAAGTATCAATTGCAGAAATATCTTTGTCTCCTTCTTTGACTTTTACACTGTAGGACTGACATAAAGAAGCCATAGCATGAAGAGGAACTTGGCCCGAGACTATTTTTACCCCCATGGAAAAATCAATGGGCAAAATTCCATCTCGGTTTCAACAACATCGGTCTGGAGACACCTCTTTAACCAGCTGAGTTTATTTGCATTGCTGGAGATTAAGATCAAGTCGTACTACTACTGGATGTGTCAATCATTAGCAGAGAGCCTTTGTACCTAGCATTCACATTGACTGCAAATTTCACATATAAGGAGCAGTAGATATAAAACTCATTTCAGAGTATTTAATCTCTTTCAGTACAAGAAGTAAGAGAGAATAAAAACGAAACGCATGCAAACAGCCTCCTTCTTGGAAGAATCTGGACTTGAGAAATGCACTGTTCCATCTGGTCACTATTTGAATTTTATAATACCTGTGACGCTGAGTCACCTTGTCCTATCAGGAAACAGAAGAGCTATAAATCACCCTCCAATGAAGAACCCTGGTCACTTCCACAACCACCTGAAGAAGAACAGAAGAAACTCCTAATCTTCCTGGAAACAAAAGGTAGGATTTACATTGACTTGTTTACTTAAAATATTGCATTTTTTTCATGTATTAAAATGCAACCTATTCTCAAAAGACTTCTTGAAAAATTTAGGACAGTCACAGAAAGAGGGTTTTATTCAGTGAAAAATAAGGATAACATAGGTAATAATGTAAGACAAGTAAAAAAATTGATGAACAATCAAAACCAGAAAATAAGCTGCCTGTATGTAATAAAGCGGTGTCTTGACAGATTATATGTACACAGAGAAAAAAGACAGAGAAAGACAGAACATTTTGAACTGAATTTATGTTCAGTTTGGTGTATTCTATTGCTATATGTAACCATCACCACTTATTTTCAGAGTGGGGAAATTACCACCTTGCGCAATTTGCCACTCTTGTGCAAGTTGGCTGCTAATTAGGACTTCGTGAAACAAAGCTGTACAGGTGAAATCACAGCTAGTGTTATTCCATTTTAGATGTTTTTCAAGTAGAATATAAATAATGGGAATGTTCTTTTGTAGTAGATGTTCACATGTATGAATAATTTAGGACGCTTTTTTGGTTGTTTTTGGAAGAGGGAAATGGGAAAAACATTTTCACATAAGTTTGCTAAACTAGGGATGCTAAAGCACCATCTTTCAGTGGCAGATCCCTGTACACAGATGGAGTTGCAGGAAAGTCACTTAGACTTGGCACATGTCCTGATTTGTGTTTGATTGAGGGGGAACAGGGGAGGGGGACAGAGAGACTGATTTTAGGACCAGTGCCTAGAAATTAATGCAGAGTAATTAAATTTACATCTCATAAACTATAAGCATTTGGTTGAAATCAGTGGGATTGCCAAAAGTATGTTAGTATCTTGGAGCAGGAAACCCACTGGGTCTTAAAAAGCATTCAAATGGCATTTTGAAACTTACATCATGTATTAAATTACCAATTATATTTAATTGTAAGTTAAATCATAGAAAATATTGCAGTGAATTAATACTTTGCCCATGTCTTTAAGTTAATTTCTTCAGCTTGGTTTGTAAAACAGAAAGCTTCACAATTTCATTGAAGAGTCATTTTTCCACTGCAACAGAGAATTTGGTTTTACATGTTTTAGGTGCAAAAAAAGGTTGTTTTCTATTTGCACATCAACACATCTTGCACTCAAAAGATGTATTTTTGCCCATAAGTCAAGCACAGCTAAAAATAACCATCACCTCTATTTACTTTCTAATCAGAAATTAAGTAAAAAGAGTAATCTTTCATGTTATTTGTAGTATAATATTTTGCTACTGAACACCTAGGTCATATACATTGCAAAGTTTTGTAATAGCCCTGCGGATTAACTGATAGAAAAGTTAGAGAGAAAAATCTTCTGTGATCCTAAAGCACTTCAAGGAGACATAGGTGATGTCAAAATTAAAAATAAGTGAAATATGGCAATACCAAAAACAAGAAATCAATGACTTATTCTGTTAATTAGCAGAATAGTTTCTAATGTTTTTCCCCTCAAATCAACTAGATCTTTCCTAAACTCTAAGTGCTTGCAATAAGCCACCTTATTTTAGAGGCTGTGAGAGTTTAATCGTATGCATATGGCCAGTCGGTTCATTTTTTTTGGCCCCTGAGCTACAGCTGTCCGTAGTCTCAGAACATTTCAAAGGACTTTGCTCTTTGGCAGAGATGGAACAGCATCCATGTTGACTGTGGGTCACCTCCAGTGCAACGTCAGTAAGCTGGTGAGGAAAATGGGCCTTGTTGTACCATTTGGAAAAGGATAGTTTTTCTTATCCATATGTTCTCCATTGGCTGGAGCACTTTTGTTTTATATAAACTGGTTGCCTCAAGGTAAAGGGGCTTTGCTGAATATGGAAAGATCAGCAAATCTTATTGGCCTTTCCTCAAGAATAAATTAAAACTGAAGCCAGCAGCCCCTCAGAAACAAATAAGAATTTAAGCTAACAATACACCTCTTTGGCAACATGCTCAGAAATTCCCTTGGAATGGGAGGCTGGGAAAAATGCCAAAATAAGTAAATTCCACTCTAGTCACCTGCTTGCCTGCCTAAGGTACCTAAGCAGAAACACCTTGAATGTGAATCTTATGACTGATTGCAATCAGACACCTGAACTTTGAAGTGACCTGTTACCTCCTGGATCACTGTAGTTGGACAGTACACAGTTTTGAGCTCACTAAGTAAGTAGGGTCTTGGAGTCTGGTGTTTGCTTCTTAAGTTAGACAAGGCTCTCATTTTTGTTTCTATTCCACACTACCTGCAATTTAATCAAGAATTGTCTTTAAAAAAATAAAAACAAAAAATGGTTTCTGAAACAGGTCTTTCCCAGGAAATCGGTGCTGGTCCATTTCTGGTCCAGCCAGTTCTGCCCCAGTTCACGTGCAAGGTTTCACCATGCTGGTCGTTAAGTAAGGAGTTTGAATCTAGACTCAGACATCTAAGTGTAGAGGTCTGCACATGGGCTGAGTGTCTAACACCCCTTTCAACTGCTGCAGTCCATTCAAAACAGGTGACAGAACAGAAAGTTTCAGACTAACAAAGACACAGAAACAAGCTAAATGCAGCATTCCACCTCAGCTGTTCCATGGTGTAGCAATGAGCAGAAGGCTTCCTACAGAAAGGGATGCACAATGTCCTCCTGTTCTGTGAGTTCAGGTGGAGGTATTCAATCAGGATTACAGCAGGAAATAAGAGACATATAAAGCAGTTGATTCACAGAAGTTTGGAAGTGCAAAGGGCATATTTTATTTTTTTACATCTAAAAATAGAGGAAAGAACACATTACCTTGCTACTTGAGGAAAAGTCAGGAAATGTACAGAAGATGAATTTTTTTATTCAGAGAAATTAAAGCTCCTTTAAAAAGAAATTAAAACCTCATTCTCCCCTTTTCAGAGATGATTCTGCCAGTGGTGTTCCTGTGTCTCACAGCTGTGCTGCCTCTGTCTGCTGGAGAGGTAGGATCTACACTTTGTACTCAGAAAATCTTTGTGGGTTCCAAGACTCTCATGGTCTGACTGAATATGGCTTTTCCTGTGCTCACTGATCATACATAGGAGGAGTCTGATTAGACATCTAGGATCTGGAAAGCATTTATCCTTGAAGTCTCTTTAATGCCGAAACAGTACATTGGTTCCACACTTTCAAACTAAACTATAGACTCAATGTTACTTATGAGTTGGATCAGTGATAACTATATTTTCCAGAAGATCCCACACACATATCCAGTAATCTCGATATCCCAAAGATGCAGTTCTTTTCCTATTAATTCCCCCACATTTTTACAGGCCCATTCTCTCAACATGTACCACTAATTTCCCTCAAAAACTGAATGAACTAACACACTCAACACACACTCCGAGTGGTTCCTTTCAACCCATACTCAGTCTGAAGTTTCAAGTTTGCTACTTCTGCTTCAGAAACACTAATGTGACTGATGGCTTGACTAGCATTTCCCCTAATTTTTCCATTTCTGCTCTCCTTGCTGCAGTCTAGAAGACTAGGGAGAATGGTTGTAAAGGGGAGGCTGAGTTCTGTACATGGATATTTTTTAATTAGAAAACATGTGAAAAGTTTGAGAAATGCTGTCAGTTATGGCAAGAATGGAAGAAAATCTATGGCATGAAAAACATAGGCACACTTTTTTTTTCAGTAGGAAAAATGAAGTACCGTGAGAGGTCTGTGACAATCCTGTGGTTAAACAACTGGTTCCTTTAACAAAAACAAAACCAAAAACATTGATAGGCACGTTTAAAGTACTGAAGAAGGGAAACACATCATAAGCACATTCATGTCTTCAGCTCATTTTTAGATCCTGTTTCTTCAAAACTTCACGAAGTAAATTATAATAATAAATTTAGTCTGATTCTTTTGCCTAAATTTAAGATTCTACAAGCACATGAGGTATTCCAGGATATCTCAGCCACCCATAGAGGGTTGGCAGACATGACACAGGAATCAATGTTGTTACTGCTAAGCTCCACACTGTGCAATCGCTGGAAGTGCTGTTCCACATGGAAGAACCCCTATAGATACTTTGGAGAAAAACCACATCACAGCACATCCTCCATCACAAAGATAATCTCCTTGGCTGATATTAGTATGTTGCTATTTTAGTACTTCCTAGACAGGATTCAGGACTTAGTTACATTCAAATAAAAAAGAAATATAACATGTTCTTTCAATTCAGGCACCTGAAAGTTTCCATGCTCTGTCAACAAGCAGACCAGATCAGCAAAAGGTGATTGTTGACAAACATAATGCTCTCAGGAGAGGAGTAAGGCCAACTGCCAGCAACATGTTGAAGATGGTAAGTTGCATGCTACAAATCTATTTTTAATGAATAAAGGACCCTATGAGAGATACCGGACTGTAGGGTCACATTATTTTATTTAGCCACAAATTCACCATCCAGACCTTTCCTAAAAACTGAGCAGGGCCCACACCAAGAGAAACATAAGGCTGGGCAGGTAGAAAAACAGTTCTGGAAAATTTGTGGTATGTGAGCAATAATGCATCTTTCTTTTGGAGGAAAAAGAAAATGAAAAGGAGGAGCCACAACATTATTCATTTCTTTCTGATGCATTCTTCATCAGTCTTCACACTTTCTGTTCTCCTGGGTGCATAGTAACTTCATTCCTACATCCCCTACCCCCCAAAAAAGGGAAAGAAAAGGATTTTGTATTATTTTTTTCTGATTTGAAGTGTAATTTCCAAATGTTGTTCCTTCATGAGGGGTTATTAATTGCTGTGTGACTGAAAGATTAATATTTTCTTCTTTCATTAAGGTATGGAATATTCCGGCTGCAGTGAATGCCCAGAAATGGGCCAATAAGTGTACTTTAAGTCACAGTCCTCCTAACTTGCGGAAAACCAGTAAGAGAAGCATGAGTGCTATTTGAATGATGTCATACACGTTATTGATGTGAATAGTTTGAGGTTTGGATGTTTGTTTGTATAGTTTGTTTTTGAGATGCCATTTACATTCAATGTGATTTTGTTGGTGTACGGGACAAAGGCAGAATTCTAGATATAAATCCATCAAGTGAGAAAAGTTCAATCCCATTGTCATCTCAGTTGTATTAGTTTTACGTATGTATATCCTATTTTCTTCAGTAGGTGAAAAAAAATCATAGTGAGAAAGCTTATTCTCTCCAGATATGTATCAGAAAGAAAGTAATTTAGACCCAGTTTACTGCAGAAACCAGCTTGTATGTGTTGGAGGAAGGAAGGGGCAAAGGCTGAAGGTCCAAAACTAGCTGGTGGTGCTAAGCATAATTTCTAAGACAGGACTCCCAGTTTTAAAATCTTCCGGCAACTTGTAATCTATAACTATCTTGGAGGTTCATTTAAACACTTCCATTTTTGTTAGTCACAGCTATAATAAGTTAATAATAGCCATGATCCATGCCCAGTGTGGTGTTGACTGACCTGTCTATAGTGTATGTAAGATGCGGACTGCCCTTCAGGTCCCGTATTTTTTTCCTAAAAACCAAATCCTCTGGTTCTTACTAAGGTGAATCCCAAATAAGAACTAAGGAGTATACAGTAGGGTTGGACCTGAGTAAAAACAGTAGGTGAAGATGGTGTAGACACCTTTTTGTTTACCAGAACTAAGCTTTGAAAGATTGAGATTTTTCCCAAGCTTACTGAGTTGTTAATTGAATAATGACTAGGCTGCTAATTTTCAAATAACAAAATTACAGTCATGAATCTGTGATGCACGTTTGCAGGTGTATCTATAGACATGCAAAATGTCTGTCAACAACCAAGCTACCAGTCGAACAGGTTGGCCATGTTGCTAACTGGTCAAGTGACAACTTCAAAATTGACAAAGGGTGATGTCATCAAACTGGAAAAATATACCACCCTGCTGTCCCATCTAGGATGAGAATTTCTATGCAAATCATACCACTTTTTGCTGGTTTTTACTCACACATGTATCTTTTATGCATTTCTCAGTAACTTTCTCTTTTCAGATGTACAATGTGGTGAAAATATCTTCATGTCCACCGGCCCTTTCCCATGGGCAGATGTTGTTCAGAGCTGGTATGATGAGGACAAAGATTTTGAATATGGAATTGGGGCAAAAAAAGAAGGTGCCGTAATCGGCCATTTCACTCAGGTAGATTCAACTTTTTAATATTTCAGGCTGAATTAAAAAAAAAAAAATCTATATGTTAGCTAAGCAACTTTTACCCTCTCATTATCTTTAAAGGGAATAAGTGCAATGGAAATACAACAGTTATTCTGACAAAACAAGACAAAAACTTTCAAAGTAACAGAATTAAAATGAAAATAATAGGCTAAGTGTATTTACAGAGTAAAGTGTAAAGATACTGGTATTTCAAAACTTCAGGAAGAAACAAAGGGAAGAAACTTATTTGATTGTTTAACATCTGAAAATTGCTCAGACACTGGAAAAATAGGGTTATTAATGTATCAGGAAGGAATTATAAACGGATTTGTTACAGTCTACAGAGTTCCATTGACTCAGAGATTTTCCAGTTGAACAATGGCCTATGACAATCTCCTCTGTTCACCTGAATGAAACAGAGGATACAAAATTTCACATCATGATTCCTACATCTTCTTTAATAGTTTTAATTTAATGAAAACATATATGACTGAGAAAATTTAACTCAAACCTTTCATATTTATACGTGCTAAATTATTACAATTATATCCTAAATGTTCTTTGGCCCTAGGGGTAAAAGGAAAGAAAAAAAAAAGTTTTTCCAGAAAGGTAGAACATTCAACTATAAAGGGTAAATAAAATGACTTATCTGGGATGCAAATGTTTCTGTAATGCACATCGTATTTAAATGATTTTCAAATGTGTATTTTTCGTTCTCCTATGATTTTCATTCTTATACCTACAGGTGGTTTGGTGGAATTCTAAGGAAATTGGATGTGCTGTTGCTTACTGTCCCAACAGTCGATACAAATACTACTATGTCTGCCAGTACTGCCCCATGTACGTATTGATTTTTATTCTGGAACTTCTTATTACATTATCAAAATTAGCTGGGACATGGTGAAATTTGTAATAGGGCACATCACCCACAACTGAAGAACAGCTCTGAAGATTATATTAGGAATATGAAAAGACAGAAACATACTCATTAAAAGAATTGTCAAACAAGTAAAATGTAAAATATAAAAGTGACACTGACAGATTAAATGTCATTTGCCTAAAAATCCTAATTTTCATAATAATAAATAACAAATAAATATTTTGCACATTCTACTTGAAATCTTGGTTCAGAAGGTATATCAATATGTACAGTAGAGTGAAAACTATAATTAATTAAAAAAAAAATAGTGTGAATTTTAAGGCTGAATGATGATTTCTTAAACTGCCTGAAATTAATTTTCACATTCACATTGCCACATACTGTGGTGTGTTGACCTTGGCTGAACACCAGTAGCCCACCAAGCTGCTCAATCACTCCCCCTCCTCAACAGGTCAGAAAATATACGGAAAAAAACTCATGGGTCATGAGAAGGACAGGGAAATCATCCTCCAATTACTGTCACGAGCAAAACAGTCTCAACTTGGGGAAATTAATTTATTGCCAGTCAAACAGAGTAGGACAATGAGGAATAGAAGCAAGTCTAAAAACACCTTCTGCCCACCCCTCTCTTCTTCCCAAGCTCAATTTCACTCACAAATTCTCTGCCTCTTCCCCTCGGGTGGCACAGGGGGACAGGGAACAGGGAGTTACAGTCAGTTCATCTCATGTTCATCTCATCATCAGTTCATCTCCTGCATCAACATGGGGTCCCACCCATAGGAGACAGTTGTTAATGAACTTCCATGTGGGTCCTTCCCACAGGTTGTAGTTCTTCACAAACTGTTCCAGGGTGGGTCCTTCCCAGGGGGTCTGGTCCTTCAGGAACAGATTGCTCCAGCATGGCCTCCCCATAGGGTCACAGGTCCTGCCAGGAGCCTGATCCAGTGCAGGGTGTCCTCAGGGACATAGCCTTCTTGGGGCACATCCAGCTCTCTGGTGTGGAGTCCTCACTCTGCTCCATCATGGATCCCCATGGCTGCAGGGGGCCAGCCACCCTGCCCATGGGCTACACCACAAGATAAACCCAACAAACACATAAAAGTTCTTTGACATATAACCAAAGACTGAGTGTAGATGAATATATGTATGTGTCCGTGTAATGAAGTTTTATTCTCAGATACGTTATAGTGACTTTATAGCATATGTTGGTAATGTTGGTGTTTCAGGGGGAATCTACGAAGTTCAATGAAGACACCCTATAAAAAAGGAGAACCCTGTGGTGATTGTCCTCATGCTTGTGAAAACGGATTGTGCAGTACGTTTTAAACATTTTAATTGTGAACTGGGTAAAATTGATACTTTAAAAAAATAACAATTTATGTAAATGGCAAGGCTGTGAAATTATTTGCTCAAATACAGTGCCAAAAGCGCTATTACAGGCCCACACTAGGTGCTTTACCTAGATGGGATGACTTGTGGAGTGACACCAAAGAAGGAGTCTCTGAGAAAGGTGGGCAAATGTTAGACAGTGGTTGGTGTACAATGGGATGCAGATACTCTCCACTTCATGGATCAAGATATTCATATGGCCTAGATACCTTCATATGGAAACTCTCATTAGAAGTTCCTAGTATAAGAAGATCCACTGACTGCAGGTGAGGTCGAAGATGTTTATACCAATGGTAGCACAGAAATCTGAGCTCCATATTTCTAGCTGAAGTTTATATGCTTTTCCATAGCCAGAAGAGACAAGTCTTGTCCTTGAATCTAGGAAATGACATGGAAGGAAGGGAAATATTTTTCTTTTTGTCTTCTTCCTCCTTTGAACAATGGAGGCTGATCCGGTAGCAGTAGCAACACACTTGATAAGAGCAAGGAGAATATCTGAGTTTTAAGAATTCTAACAGAAAATAAAAACATATGGGCTGACTCTCATAAAGTCAATCTTAACTTCAAGTCTAACTTCTGTTATGTAATTAACCTAATTCTCATAATAAGCTGTAATATGAAGGAAGAAAGCTTCAAAACACCTTGCAAGTTCAGTGAGAAACCTCCTTGAAAGAGCTAAGAATTTTGTATGTGTGGTCAAAGGTTTTGGATGCTGCTGTGGAGTAAATGGCAACAAAGAGGAAAAAATTACAGAAAAAAAAAAGAAATTTTGATTAAAAAATAGTGCCGAAAGGAAATGCTGCAGCTTCTCATCTATGATTAATTTTGTGTTTTGATTCATTTTCAGCCAAGCTTTGAAAGTTTGAAGATATTTATTCCAATTGTCTTGACAAATGCTCCTGGATTTACCCATAGCTTCGTCAAGTTCACTGCCCTGCTTCCTGGCAATACAAAACTGAAATAAAGTAACAGGCTCAACTTTTCCCTTCCTGGACATACATCTCCTTAGTGCCTCCTCCCATAAAAACAGATTTCACCCTGCCTCTCGTACATATGCAGAAGAACTAACTTCAGTCCAGTAATTCAGATGACAAAAAGCTGTAGGAGGGTGTATATGTTCTATTCATATAATTATCCAGAACATAGTGGAGATCTTAAGTGAAATTTGGGATTTGGGTACCAGATATAGTTAATGGTTAGCTTCTCTCACCTTCCTTTTCCCAAAATGTTATCTAAGGAGCATTATTAAAAGTTCTGTGGTTCCAGATGTTTCATATGTTCTTAGTATAGATGGATGGTCCTTGGTCATGGAATTACTCTTAACTTGACCAACATTCACGCTATTGTACTGTTAAAAGAATGAGAAAATAAACAAGATTACCTGATATATGTACTTCTCAAAAGGAATTAGGAGAGCAGCACGGTTTGCAATAGAACTATTCTGGTTTAGAATCTGTATCTTTTTCTGACGTACGTTCTATTGTAAAATGCAAATTTGTATTTAAAGGTAAAAAAAGATGTTTATTTCATTTAAATTAGTGGTTCTGCTCGTACTATAAGGTTACACTTAGCATACATACAGGTAACTAAACCTGTTCTCTAATGGAAAAGAACTGTATGGGAAAAGGGTTTAATTCACAAAAAATAGATAGCCAAGGGAAATGGTCACTGCATTTGGAAACTTTGCTTTTAATAACAAATTATTTCTTTAATATCTGCTTTTGCTGTATCTGTCATTAAATTACTTATTCTTCATGAGCCAATTCATTGTAATTTCTGTTCCTTCTTATTACCATGAAATACAGTTTGCTTACTTAACTTCCACCAACTTTGTGACTTTGTCAGCATTAGGTCTTGAAGGAAGCTTGATTCTTTACCAGCATAAGCAGAAACGGTTCATGCGAGAAAATGAAGGTTTCCTAGGCAATAAAAAAAACAATCAGGCAAATAAATTTTCTTCATACTGTCTTTCAGAAAACATGACCATTAGCATAAAGAACATGCAATGCTCACTTCTGTGACCTTTGGGAAGAAAATGTTCTTCTGTGCAGTCAACAGCAAGACTAAAAATTATTTTAGTCTCACCTTACAATTTCACATTCCAGTCCTCGTTTAGTAAGGAAGCTGCTGTCATAATTAAAAATTCCAAGTCTCAGAATCTTTGGCACAGAATAATTTTAGCATATGCTTCTGACTCATCCATTTTGGTGGCAATTTCAACACACGTTTCTGACTCATTCATTTCAGTGGCATTTCTCTTGTATAAAAGATGAGCATTAAGTTAAAAGCCTGGTTTCACAATTCAAAGTGCTTATTATTTGTTTTGGGTTTTTCTTGTTCCCACTACGTTTTCCCTCTACGGTATACTGCCCTCTCACTTGGGTACATTTCTACCAGTAAATTAAGCAATGCCGGGTTGTAGATGTGAGTTCCGGAACATGACTTATTGAATTCTTAAATAGTTAGCACAGATCCAAGTAAGAACGATGATAATGTAATAACTAATCCATTGTTAAGGAAATGGGAAGACTTGTCCACCCCACTCCTAAAACAGCCCATTTACTAAGAGTAACATGTTGAGAAATCTATTCCCTTTCATCCTAACTCATAACACAGAAACTGATTTCTCAGTCACTCACACAAGGAAAAAAGTTGCGTAATGAGGTAAAAATTAGACCTCATATATCTCACCTGCAAGGACCCAGGGAACTAAAGGTCAATAAGCCTAATTTAGATATCTGGGAAGATAATGGAACAAATTGTTTACCCGTCATTTTGTAATCAGTAGAGTATAAAATACCAGAAGAGTATAAAATACTTCATCATGAACTGATCTTGCCAAAACAAACTTTCTTCTTCAGTGAGTAACTTGGATGAGTGGACGTCATTTTGGCTTGGGTAGTTTGTTTGACAAAGCCATAAAAGACATTTGCAAACTAGAGAGATGTGGTACAGATGAAACTAATAACATATGGCATATACACACTGTTGAATACACAGATCATGGAATCATAGAATGGTTTGGGTTGGAAGGGACCTTCAAAGCTCATCCAGTCCAACCCCTGCCATGAGCAGGGACATCTTCACCCAGATCAGGTTGCTCAGAACCCCATCCAGCCTGGCCTTGGTTGTCTCCAGGGATGGGATATCTAAATCCGTGATACTCCTGAGCAAGAGACAGAGACAGAGACCTTTGGCAATGTAGTTAGATATTTGTGCAGGCAGTACCCACATCCAGAGCTACTTTCACTATTCTCACACGTGATGTCCAAGACCTTCCCCAGCCACAAATTGCAATCACGGTTGAAGACAACTTTTGCCAACAATATGGAAAGCCTTCACTGAATGCTTTTCTTGAGTAAAGGAGAGTCAGATCCACATTATCACTTTCCACAAGCACATTTCGGGCACTTTCTTGGACAAAAACATGTTCTGTGTTCCCAGATTACTTCCAATGAACATCAAGAGTCGGTTATGTTCTAAGAAATCTGCCAGAATTTTAATTCATTATAATTTAGTATAAAATAAATAACTGGTACTTAGGAGAGACAAGATCTGGAGAGATAATAACAACACGTAGATTGATGATGTTATAAATAACCTTTGGAGCAGGAAACCCAAGCTGTCCTGCACTGTGCTACGAAGACATTGATCTGTGCCTCTTTGCTACAAGGAATTTTATATTCTTTTTCTCTTCAAAGGGACACGCCTTTGATGGGTAGAGCAAAGAATGTTTTCCTCACATATCCCAAATATCATTTAACTTAGTGTTTATGGTACCTTCTTCATAAATGTTGGCTGTACTGCAGCCTGGCATTCTATTAGGTATCCTATTCCCCTGACACATTCTCTCACTACAAAGCAAACTGGTGAAAAGTAAACCTTCACCAACACCTTTTTTTCATTTAAGCATATTTTAGAAGGCAGTTGGCTATGGTCACTGCTTTATGTGAGGTCCAGATCCTGGCATTTCTCCGGCATGAAAATCGTTTAGTGACTGATTTTGCTACCAAACAGTCACGTTGCAACCAGCCGGTGCTGGTAAAAGACTTAAAGACATTATAGGATATACTTCATAATGTATTGTGAGGCAGGGTGCCTTGTCCCCAATAGGTTCCTGTGGTCACTGGGGTCCCCACATCAGAGCATGCATTCCTCCTAAAATATTCTGTTCCTGGATCATTTCACCTTTCAAGGTGAAACACTTGAAACCCTTCCTACCTTTACCAAGGATCCAGAGCTGACAAGGAGCTGCCATGGGAGGACCTGTGGAAAGGGGTCATTTCCCATTCCACCCCTAAACTACAATAGTTCTCTCGCTTGTACAATGGTACACCAGGAACAACGAAACTTTATAATATGCAGAGTTCATCTAAGGCAGTATCTTGTCTGTCACCACTACAAAAATAATGTATTTTAATGGCAAGTAGAAAAATCCTGTGGCAGGCAGAACTGCGTGTATTTTTTTCCCCAGATTTGATATCCAACAGTCACGACATCCTTTTAGTACTGAAACAGAAACTTGAATGCCATTTTGGAAATGTATCATCATTAGTCATGAAACTTCTGGATACTCCTAGAACTTCTGTAGCTTTCTGAAAGCTGAAAGACGGATGTATTTTACACTCCTCACATGCTGTAGGCCTTGATTCACTTATTTCTCAGAATTTGAAGAAATGTTCTCGAAACCTGCAAAGCAAAAATATGCAGTAGACTTTTAAATGTGTGCCTAGAGCCTTGACTGATTTGACACTTTCACGTGTTACAACGGTTTCAAGGGTGAGGATGGAAAAATGGTGAAGTCTTGTTATGTGGGGTGAGTTTGAAAAATCCCTCCTGAAACTGTGGATTTCTGTCTCACTTAGACACTCTCCTGACTGTATGATGAAACAGCTATTTCCCAAAATTCAAGAAGAATGTTCTTTGTGAAAGGGAATTGAAAGAAGCAAAGTGTGTGTGCACCTGAGCAAAGTAACTGCAAGAAGTATCTCTAATTTTTAAATAACACCCTCACTGAAGAGCTAACTTTCCTTAAAGCAATAAAGGTTTTGCACTTTTTTGGCACGTGGCAGGAAAATATCACTTAATGATGCACCTGTACGTCCAAGAGAAGCAAATTTCAGGTAAATGGCGATGCATTCCAAAAATTGGTGAGACCTATTATAGCTTCCAAATTGTAAATCATGTAATTAACAGTAGGAGAAAAATGACCTCATGTTGCCTCTTTTCAAGATTATTTTCACATGAATAGGCTTTTCATTTTTTAGTTCATTTTGCTTTCACATTTTTAGTCATTTCTAAATCATATCCAAAGAGCAAACTCCACAATATTCTAAAAGATAGAGCTGGCAATCAGACAACCATGTGGCCTAAATACAAGGATATCTTTGAGAGCAGGCATGACAAACCAACAAATCTCATAAATTAATCCAAAATGTTGAAATTTGACTTTTGGTAATGTAATGTCTTCAGTGAATTTCTTTTCATACTTTCTTGAGATTTGAAGAGGGAGCCGTATTTTTTTCAGTCTGCCTGTCAGTTTTCAGCAAAGCATTGCCTGGCATGTATCACAAAGGCAAAAATGTACTTGCTGCAAGAGGCATCAACATTAGATAATACAGTTAACAAATATTAGTGTTTTAAAACATGCTGATGAAGTTTAACATCCTGCATAGTATTTTCAATTCATCTATTTTTTTCCTGTTTCACACTAAACATAAGCTATTAACATTTGAATAAGCTAAGAAATGTATGCTCTGCAATCACTACCAATATCCTGCTATGAAAGCATACATGAATGCATTGGTACAAACATGGAAAATTCCATAGTATTCAAATACAGTCTTGAAGAAAGTCCTAAGCAATAAATGGATGGACAGCTTGACTTTTTGAAATGCATGTCACAAGTAGCTTAAATTTCATGGTAGATGAAACTTTCCATCCCTTATCTAAACCTAACTGGACGATAACTAAAAAGAAAGAGGCTACAAAGACTGGAAGTGTACTACCATAATGAAGTTCCATTTAAACTTTTCACATTTCTGATTTTGATTGTTGCATTAGACAAGTGCATTGAGTTTTAGTGTATCTTTTCCTGCATATTTGCAGAACCGTGTGGTTTTGGTTTAATCTTCTCTCACATAATTATATAAACTCAGAAAAATTAACTGGAATTGTAAGTTTACACAAGACCAAGAAATATTTGGTTTGTTTTCCTTCATCCAGTTAATTCCTGACAGTGCTGGTTTGTCCTTCTATACTGTTTGTCTAACTTTTACCCTATCATATGTAAGATTGGTTTTATCAAACAGATCTCCTCTGAGGTTGAGTCATCATCTGCTACATACTATGCTATATCCAGTAGCAGACTGTTCACACTGTTCTGCATCAGTCAGGTTTTTATTCTGCTTTCCAAGAGTAAAGACATTACAAAAACTACAATGGACTTTAAAATGGCCTTAAAAGAAATGTGACTGTTGTACTTCAAATATTAATCATCTGAGCAGAAAGGTGCATTTTCTAGTTGTATGGAGAGAATCCTCATTAATTTTCTCTGTAACAGCCATAGTTGCTGGACAGGTGAGAATGATAAATTTTAAAGGAAACAGAAATAATCTACAGAGTTTTACATATTTCTAGATTATCATTTTATCATTTTGAGACATAAAAGAAAATAACAGGTATATACACTCAGAAGATGCATGTTCCAGTCTTATCAGGGCCAGAGAACAGTTTGCCCAATAAGTGCTCCAGAAACTGATGTTTCACACCCTAAAATCCAGCTGTGGCACACACAACCCTCTTTTTAGCATCCAGGCTGCCCACATGGTGCCTTATGCAAGAGGTAAATGTCTCCAAATTAGATGCAAATTGCAACAGAGCACCAAGCAAGGAGCGGCCTATTTCAATAGGAAACAAGGTTTTAATCCTCCTGCTCTCTCCATGCTGTGGCATGCATAAGGCTCACCGATTTCCCTTAGCATGACAGAGAGCTATCAGAGGACCACACTTTTGGATTTAAGCAGGTGTATTTCTCCCAGCGCTATGTGTAGGGATTCTTTAATTTGGGTCTCAACCTGTCCACAAACCAGCACTTGCTATAATATGTCAAGAATAAACGTCTTACTTTTTCAGTTTTAAGTAGCAGGGACTGTTCACTGCTGTAAGTATATCTATTTGTCTGTCTATAATATGTTTTCCTAAGGTCATTATTTAGTAGCAGTATTAGATCAGGCAATTTCTGTTGATTTTTCCATAATTTCTGCTGTTAATGTTGTTCTGGCTGTTTTGCAGGGAGCCGTTTTTCAGGGAGCTGGTCTACGATAATAAAAATCATTTATCAAAAATCAGTGATTTTTAATCTGAGTAAGCTCCTCAGTACAACTCACCATAAGGTCCAACATCAAATCTTTTTGTTACAACTGCAAGGCTGCAAGTATCTTCTAAATATATTTATATGTATATTAAATTCTAAATTCTAAATATATTTATATTTATATTTATATATAATATATTTATATTAAACATAAATGCTTAGATGCATCAGTTCTGGAAGATGGTTGACAACTTTTAATGGAGAGGATCTCTTTCCCTAGTCAATCTCTAGTTTTTTGAGAGCCATTTCTCATGACATCAAATACTCACACAAAAAAGGTGCTTCTCAGTATGAATAAAGACCTGAGCAAATAAAGGCAGGGAAGCCTATTGCAAAAGTCTTGCAACATCAAGTATTCTGCAGCAATTGCCATATTTGTGCTCTTATCCTGTAACATGAGGTAACAAAACCCACAATGAAAAAGACACCTATTACCTCTTTTTTTCACTGGGAATGTGGTAAGAGAGCTGACACTTGAGGAGCCATAGTGGGTAACTATTCACTGCCAGCTCTAGCTTATCCTGCCATAACTGGGTTCAGATTCCTTTACTCTTAGGACCTAGGCTTTTTTTTATGTTAATTTTTGGGCCCTCTGCCTTTTTGACTTTGTTATAGTTATGGCTTGTGCTGGAGACCTTTTTGTGTCAACCATGGTTCATTCTGGCTATCAATCATTATTTCCATTGATGAGGCCTTCTGTGACTGCTTTACAACATCAAAAATCATGAGCCGCAGTTCATAAATCTACCGGTTTATTTTATAATCATGACTTTGAAAAAGTAATACAGTCAAGGGTTTGTGTTTTTTCTCTCTGCTCTAGTCTGGTCTTTCTCAAGGTTTTTCAGGATTTCATCAGAACTGCGCAGGCTAGAAGTAGAACAAAAGTTATGGTTCCTTCTTAACCAAGTGACTATGTGGACAGAAGATCACGAAAAGACACTAAATGTCTCTTAGTCATATACTAAGGAGCACAAATGTGTAAGTGCAGGAGCTAAAAAAGTGTAATCCCTCACTCTCTGCTGTTGAAATCAGGCAAACATGCACTTTGAAAGGTTTCGTTTCCTAGTGTCATTTTTTTTGTGAGGCTTTTGTCCAAAAAAGGTATGAAATACAAGCTCCTTCCAAGGAGGCTGACTTTGGGAAACATTTCTTCTGAGACTGACTGGTAGAAATTTGAACCCCTTGCCCAGCTTAGACTGGTAAGGTGTATGGTGTGACTGAAGGTCCTACCCTTCTGACTTGGAAAATTATAGAAAAGAGATAACACTTTTAAAAAGCTGCATCTTCACAGTATCACAGTATCACACAGTATCACAGTATGTTTGGGATTGAAAGGGACCTCAAAAGATCATCTAGTCCAATCCTCCTGCTGGAGCAGGAACGCCTAGGTGAGGTCGCACAGGAAGGTGTCCAGGCGGGTTTGAATGTCTCCAGGGAAGGAGACTCCACAACCTCCCTGGGCAGCCTGTTCCAGTGCTCTGTTACCCTCACTGAGAAGAAGTTCTTTCTCAAATTTAAGTGGAACCTTTTGCGTTCCAGCTTGATCCCATTGCCCCTTGTCCTATCATTGTTTGCCACTGAGAAGAGCCTGACTCCATCCTCGTGGCACTCACCCTTTATATATTTATAAACATTAATAAGGTCACCCCTCAGTCTCCTCTTCTCCAAACTAAAGAGCCTCAGCTCCCTCAACCTTTCCTCACACAGGAGATGCTCCACTCCCTTCAGCATCTTTGTTGCCCTGCACTGGACTCTCTCCAGCAGTTCCCTGTCCTTCTTGAACTGAGGGGCCCAGAACTGGACACAATATTCCAGATGGGGTCTCACCAGGGCGGAGTAGAGGGGCAGGAGGACCTCTCTCGATCTACTGACCACCCCCCTTGTAATACACCCAAGGATGCCATTGGCCTTCCTGGCCACAAGGGCACAGTGCTGGCTCATGGTCATCCTGTTGTCCACCAGGACCCCCAGGTCCCTTTCCCCTACACTGCTCTCTAATAGGTCATTCCCCAACCTATACTGGAACTTGGGATTGTTCCTGCCCAGATGCAGGACTCTACACTTTCCCTTGTTAAATTCCATCAGGTTATCCCCCGCCCAACTCTCCAGCCTGTCCAGGTCTCTGGATGGCAGCACAGCCTTCTGGCGTGTCAGCCACTCCTCCCAGCTTAGTGCCATCAGCAAACTTGCTGATGGTACACTCAATTCCCTTGTCTAAATCATTAATGAATCTATTGAATAATATTGGCCCCAGTACTGACCCCTGAGGCACTCCACTAGATACTGGCCTCCAACTGGACTCCGCACCATTGACCACCACTCTCTGGCTTCTCTCTTTAAGCCAGTTTGCAACCCACCTCACTACTCTATTGTCTAGACCACACCTCCTCAATTTAGCTGTGAGGATGCTGTGAGGGACTGTGTCAAAGGCTTTACTGAAGTCAAGGTAGACCACATCCACCGCTCTGCCATCATCCATCCACCTTGTTACATTCTCATAAAAGGCTATGAGGTTGGTCAAGCATGACTTCCCCTTGGTAAAGCCATGCTGACTGCCCCTAATGACCCTCTTATCCCTGATGTGCCTTGAGATGACACCAAGGATAAGCTGTTCCATTACTTTCCCAGGGACAGAGGTGAGGCTGACCGGTCTATAATTACCCGGGTCCTCCTTCTTGCCCTTTTTGAAGACTGGAGTGACATTTGCTTTCCTCCAATCCTTGGGCACCTCTCCCGTTTCCCAAGACTTGGCAAAAATGATGGATAGCGGTCTAGCAATGACTTCAGCCAGCTCCCTCAGCACCCGCGGATGCATCCCATCTGGACCCATGGATTTATGGATGTCCAGACTATTTAATTGTTCCCTAACCCAGTCCTCATCGACTAAAGCAAACTCCTCCATTAACCTGGCTTCATCCGGGGTCTCAGGGGTACAGGGCTCCCCAGGACAGCCTCCAGCGGAGTAGACAGAGACAAAGAAGGCATTCAGTAATTCTGCCTTCTCTGTGTCTTCTGCCACCAGGGCACCCACCTCATTCATCAGTGGGCCTACATTGCCTCTGGTATTAGTTTTATCTGCTATGTATTTGAAAAAGTTCTTCTTGCTGTCCTTGAGCCCTCTCGCCAGCTGTAATTCTAAGGAGGCCTTGGCTACCCTAGCTGCCTTCCTGCATCCTCTAACAGCAGCCTTATATTCCTCCCAAGTGGCCAGTCCCTGCTTCCATGACCTGTAAACTCGCCTCTTCTGCTTGAGCATACCCAACAGATCCCTATTCAACCACGCAGGCCTTCTGGCTCCCTTCCTCGACTAATCTTACTAATTTTCACTTCATTAAATCAGTCTTCTTCCCATTTGAGGTCAGCTAAGGTGAGGGCATGCAGAGGAATGGACCTGCAGTGCCTGGCAATCTATAATGTTAAGTATGGCTTGAAACCCAGTTCGTCTATTGCATGTTTTCTTTCAAGTTTTTCACTCTTTATAATTCAGCAAACCATTGCAAGTGTGCAGAGAAGTATACAAATTGTCCTGATCTAGGACAATATGTTCACTAGGAAGTGAACATATTACTGCAATTTAGTTCAGCACCATTATCAGGCTTCCTGTGCACCACTGAAATAAATAAACAGAGCCATATTCCTCATGATGAAACACCAATGAAAACCACTGTTTGTGTCCTAGTACTGTGATCTTTAACTGAACTAGTCACCCATTTAGCTTTATGAGTGGGAGACAGATAAAGCCCTGGCAAAGTGTGTGGAATCCTATGCTTTTGCCTACTGTGACACCGTGGCTCAGTTTCTTCTCTCTCTGCTTTCTTTTTACCTCGCAGCATCCCCTTTCCATGACATGCTCTCCAGAAAGAAGCTATAATCTCTAAATTGTATCCTTGCTGTTGTTATTTTAATGCCTGAAGTCTCTGTGGCTCTTAGTATTTGCGTAGATGAGGTTCTTAGGGACATGGTTTGGTGCTAGAGTTGGGTTATGGTTGGACTCTATGATCTCGAGAGTCTCTTCCAATCAAAATGATTCTATGATTCTATGGTATTTTTGGAACTGATTTTATCCTGGCTGTAGCTCAGGTAATACCAGCAGCCTTCACAGCTCCATGGAGTGTAGCTGCTCTGCTATTTATCCCCTGAACTGCATGGGTTTCATAGCCCTTGCAAGAGGTCTTGTTTGCCCCCAGGACCAGGCACAGTCTCAGGGTGAAGGAGAGACAATGCAGTTACACAGCAGACACCAGTACTATTGGACTGGCCAGCACTATCAAGGAGCTTCATTTTCTTAATCCACCCTTTCTTCTCCTTCCCCACCAAATCCACATCTGGTTGCTATAAGCAGTAACTAAGTTATAGTTGCCTTCAATTGAAAGTGTCCCAGTGCCTGATTAACCTTTGCCAAGATAAATGAGCACACTAACACAGCAGAAAACTACACCTCTAGTTAGTTTTCTCTTAGAGGGCTTCACTGCTCTCCTATAATCACAGCATAAAAGCTAACAAAAACCAGGATCTGAGTTGCTAGTATTAAACACCCACATTCACACAAAGACAGAAAATTTCCTGAGGTGTGGGAAATGGCTATACAAGAATTTGTTTCTAGTTTAAATTTGCCTTAAGATCTGCAGCCGCAACACTCTAACAAAGTGGAAAACAGGTCAAATGAAGCACTTGTTAGATGAAACCACTCTACAGTGTTACTGCTAAGATTTTAGTGCCCGGGGAATACATTGCAGAGTCTGTCATGTATTTATCTCTCAGCTTATCAGAGGATTGTGTCAAAGAAAATGATCAGTAAAAGATAAGTTAGTGCAAGACTGACAAGACCATGTTGTTTAGGTTGCTTGAGCAGCAACACAGCAACATGTTAACCAGCATTGTTAGCAAAATTGTGAATAGGAATCGCATGCCTGATGGCACTTGTGAGGAGCAGCCGCCATCTAATGAGTGCCACGGGTCTTTGGTTAGTGCTATGTACTGCCAGCTACATCTGGAAACAAGGTGAAGATAAAAGATAAGGAATAATAAAGCAGGATGTCATTAATCAGTTTCTACAAAAGTAACATATCAGTAGATAGCATTTAATAATACATCGCCCCAAGCAGCTTGATGTCTGAGCCTGATCTCATCTTCTGCATAAAGAATCTCCCTTGAGCCCAAGCTGTCTTTGTTCACTTTATGAACTGCATCATCCGACCTGTTTTGCCGTGAGCGGGTGGTAGGAGGAGGCTCATCCTACCAGGAAGTGATACGTAATTTTAAGTTTTTGCTCCATTTAAGAATCTAACAACAAATAACAAACCATTAATGTTAACCCATCACCTAATGAGGCATAATACTGGAAGCCAGTCCACCCATTACCAGTTAATAAGAAACAAGATTGCATGGGTTAGGCATGGAAAAGACCAGTCAAGAGGTTACACACAGCTCCTGGGTCAACCAAAGCAAATGAGCTTGCCCATTAAAACATCAGGAACATCAATACAGGGAGGTGAAATTCATCTTGAATTACTTTAGCCATCTACAGCCAATTTAGTCATGCTGACAGCCTTTAATGTAGAGACAGGAGAGAACTTTGTAATTTTGTGGAACAATTCATAGAAAACTCAAAATTGTTTCTCAGAGGCACTGTGTGAGGGCTGGTGAGTACTCAACAGGATCTACAGAAAAATGAAGGGATAGTTTTAGGCAGCTCAAAGCAATTGCTATGAGTCTTCATCCTTGTAATCAATGAAATTGTCTGCAATTATATCAGTTTTAACTGGGATAGATTCAGTTTTCTTCATGGCAGCTCCTGTGATGCTGGTTTGGATTTGTGACCAAAACAGCGTTGATAACACACTGGTGTTTTCACTGTTGGTGAGCAGTGCTGACATGATGTCAAGATCTCTGCTTCTCATGCTGCCCCACCAGTGAGTACACTGGGGATGCACAAGAAGCTCAAAGGGGACACAGCTGGGACAGCTGACCCCAGCAAACCAAAGGAATATCTCACACCACATGATGTTAGCAATAAAAGTTTTGGGAAAGAAGAAGGAATGGAGGAAGGTCTGGAGTGTCTTCCCAAGTAACTGTTAGATGTGATGGAGCCCTGCTTTCCTGGAGAGGGCTAAAAACCTGCCTGCCAATGGGAAGCAGTGAACTAATTCCTTGTTTTGCTTTGTTTGCATGTGCAGCTTCTGCTTTACCTGTTCAAATCTCTTTATTTCAACCCATGAGTTTTCATGTTTTCACCCTTCTGAGTCTCTCCCCAGTCCCACTGAGGGGGAGTTAGTGAGTTGCTATATGGGGTTTAGCTCACTACTGGTGCTAAACCACAATAGCCATAAAAACTTTGCTATCTCTCATGATGTTCCTGGTCATGGTAGGAAGGTAAGAACTAAATAATCTTTAAAGGTGTCTTCCAATCCAAACCAAATTTTTTTCATGCCACTGCTTCCAGCAAGTGTGTCACATAAGTGCACCATGCAGGTGAACAAGTGTATGAGCTCAATTCTGAGGAAGCAAGAGGCGTCTTCCAAAAATAGCAGTTGTGCAGTGTGACTGGATATTCCCTATGTATGGAGTAAATATAACATGTGTACTACTGTCCATCTTCATGAACAGACGTAGTGTGACTCTGCAACTGGACAACACATCAACAACTGCTCTTCACACTAAAAATAGACCTCAGATCTAGGGAAGGAATGGGTGACGTGTACACACCAGAGCTCTGAAGGTAGTTGTGACTAGCGAGGCAGCTGAAGAAGTAGAGGTGCAATTTTGCATTGCTTCTCACAGAGAAAACATCATAATTTAATCGTTCCTACAGACCATGCAGAGACACTGTCAAACATGCTCCAGAGGTAACACACTAATAAGAAGATAAATAAGCTGTGAGTAGGTTTTTCTCCTGGTGACTTTGTGTTTCTGCTTCCAACAAACATCTCAGATAGATGTTCCTTATATGCATCTGTTGCTGTCTAACACATTCCCTGTGAATTTTAGAGGATACACACACAGTTAGTCAGTCACTGATGGCATTCTACAATGAAAAGAGTAAATTCTGTCTCCATTATGTGACCTGAATATAATCTTAACTTTAGATCTTTTCTAGATCTTCCTCCAGACCCTTTCAATCTATTCTTTTTCCCATGTTTATCTATATCGATAGGCTACAGAGAGCAGTACACAGGCTTGAGCACCGACATATATTTTCCTGTACCTTTATAATCTTGGTCTCTGACACTATTTTGGCTTTCTCCAACTAGCATTACCCTCCAAATATGCCCTGATATGGCTGAGAGATTAATAAAGCCAAAGGCCCTTCATTACAGTAGTTTGGAAGAGGTCATAATAGTTCAAGAGTCCAGCTGTACTGACCAGACCCAGACCACTTGACCTTGAGGCCCAAAAGGTTATCCTAGACAAATTTTACTGTAGAGATAGCATTTTTATCCTTAGAGCTCCCTCTTACATCTCTTCCTGAAACAGCTGGTTTCCTCAACCTTGTCTTCAAAGAGATGCAGAATAGTGGATGACTTGAGCCATATGGTATTTTTTTTAAGGTCTTGGCACTGACAAGGCAGTCATTTAACTTCACTGCTTACCCAGCCTACCTCAGACACCTGCTGTGACAAGCGAAGATGAAGTACAGCCCTGAAGTGCCTCCCTTACCTCTAAAGGCAGCACAAGGAAAGTTGCTCTGAAGAAGAGATCTAGCTCATCAAACTTGTTAAGATGAATCCCACCTAGGCAGTCCAGATCACACTCTTGCAGGGACAGATCTTCATCATCATCTGAAAACTCAAGAGACTGTGTGGAAGCTAGTTATAGTGAGCATAACTTTGATGACAGCAGGCTTGGCTGGGGTAGGGTTGGGAGGTGAGGGGTCTGCAGAGCATAAGGGTTCTGGCTGAAAATCCAGAGACTGAATAGTGGAGATATTGGCAGGTGGTTAAACACTGAGAGATTTTCTGCAGTGGGTTCAAAGAAAAAGTTTAAGCAACACATTAAGTAGTTACAAAACACTCTAGAGAAGTGAAGTGACTGGTTTCATTAGATGAACTAGTCAGAGATTCCCCATATTCAAATCTTGACTCCATCTCCTCCTGAAGCCATGTTACAAATCCATAGGAGACCTCATACTCTTGATGTCCCTTTGATTACATTATGGACTACAGGTTTGGTCTAGAACAGACAGTGGTTGACTCATTAGCTGGAGCACAGGAGGTAGCAGAGTGGAGAGACATCATCACAGAATGATGTAGCCAATGAAGTCATATTATAATAAAGTGTGTTTGTAACTAAAAGTTGCCCAGCTTTTCTCTATCATTTTCTCAGCTTTTGACAAGACCAGCAGTTCACAGACACCAGACATCTGTAGGTCCAGTAAAGGCTGGTGATGTTGTAAGCTCAGCCTGGCTCTCCCTTGTTGTCTCAACTGGGTTCAGGTTAACATAGATGCTGCCTTGGTGCAGAGATGAGATGAGTGTGACAGTCTGATTTCAAGCTGTTCCTTCTCACTGGCTTTACAGGAAGTGAAAAGTATTCACCTGTTTAGTTTAGGAGTTGCTGTCAGAATCTGTCATTTTTTTATCATGGTCCCAGAACATGTAAATCATTTGGTGTGTTATACTTCCAATCTCTGCTGACTCTGTTCATATATATTTTGGCAAAATTACCAGAAGAGTTTATTTCCTCCTTAAACTGCCTTTGCCGATTACTTCAGTAACTAAAGAATGAGACTATCTTTAATAAATCCTTTGGAAGTAATTCAGGCTTGACAGAGACTCTTAAGAATTGTGGTTTAGTCTTGTCTGTATGGGTAGATAAAACAAACTTCCAGATATAATTCACAGGGCAGCACAGGGGTTGGAATATTCCAGGGAAATGATGAAATCTGGTAGCAACCCTGGATGACACAAGTGGCCTCATTCCTCCTCAGGAGGAAGACACAGATCCCTTCAATCACAGGTTAAACCGGGTCACATCCTTGCCATAGCAGACACTGTGTGTATTAACTGATTATTTATTTTACGTGCATAAACGTGACACATCTGGCACGCTGAAGCCTTGCTGTGCATGATCAGTTGACAGTGGTGGCTGCCAGATGATGCAAAGTGTTGACAGATGTGAGACGAGGTGAATCCGATCCTGCATTTTTTTGCTTGCTGTGTCACAAATAGAATTGTACTGTACACACCACGCTGTGCAAACCCGCAAGTGTTGTTCAGAAACTTGCCTTCATCAAAAATATAGGAGTGCCCTCTGGTGGAAAACCGAATAGCTGAAGCTGAAATTTCAGTGTCACTAAAAATTACCTTTTCTTCAGCTGCAGATACATGCAATTTGTGCTGGTAAATTGAAGGAAACTGCAGGTCCCAGATCAGTTCTTAGTTATGTCACTGGATGTTTTCACCTGGAAATAAAAGAGTTTACTGAAACATTGTTTGTGGTTAGACAACCTGGAGGTTTTTTTAATTCTTAAAAAAAACAGTTGGTTTAGACTTCATCTTCTTTCCTACTTTGAAAAAACCTTCAGACACAGCTCATCTTGGTGTACTAGAAATTGATGTTTCATCTCCTGAAACTTAAAAATACTATCTGCTTAACTGTTAGCAAGTGCTAACACATTTTATGTTGAATGTATAATCTTGGTGGGGTTGTACCATATGGAGTTATGTTTTAGATGACTAAACTTTCTCAATGGGTATGGGAGAACTGGGGACTATCAAAAGAGCATCCTTTATTGTCAATATACCACAAAAACTACTCTTGCAGGTAGCGGTGTAAACTCTCCATGTGTTGGACTTCGGTGAACATCCTGTGCAAGTTTGTCTATCATCATAAAGGGTGTCTAGACCTAAATACATAGTTTACAAACCTTTATGTCAGGGTAGAAGAGTCTCGCCTATTGGTGATTTTTGAATAGGGAGCACTCTGTGTCTGTTTAATGACACTAAACACTATATCAAAGCCCAGAGGCCACCTGAAATGATTGTGTTAGTTAAATGCAAACCTGAATCAGAAAGACTGGTGCTAAGTACTTAAAAGGGGCCTATAAGAAAGGTGGGGACAGACTTTTAGCAGGGCCTGCTACAACAGGACGAGGGGTAAGGATTTTAAACTAAAGGAGGAGAGATTCAGACCAGACATGAGGAAGAAATTTTTTAAAATGAATGTGGTGAAGCACTGGCCCAGAGCTGCCCAGAGAGGTTGTAGATGCTATGCTTCTATGGTGGATGCTATGATTCTGTGATTCTATGATTCGGTGACAATAAATAGACTTGCTATTACAAATAGCAGACAAGAAAGTATAAAAAACAACTGCAGGCAGTACATGTTCAGTGCAGATTTATGTTTACAGAGGATAATATAACAAGAAATTAAAGATAAGAAAATTCAGAAGAAAGAAATGAGTCAAGGTTTTTTTGTGAGAAACACAACCCAGCTACAAAACAATCACAGTTTGTATAGGATAACTCTGTATTATCAGTAAACACCATGTAGTGCTAATGATATACAGTAAACATCCACAGAGGGAAAAAAAAGGTAATGATAAAATAATGAAATAAATATCTTGTGTTATGGCTCTTTTTTTCTTTCACTGAGCCTGTCTTATGGTTGAGATTTCCATTCCCCAACAAAATTTTTGAACTTTTGTCTCTGAAGGAACAGAATCTTAAAACTTAATTCTTTCCTCATAAGTCTTTAAGGTTACATGGATAATGACTGAGAAAGAAAATGTTATGCAGTTTATCATATTGCAACATATGAATGACTGGATCTGCACTGTTTTTTGTTTAAAATATAATATTGTGTTTAAAGTTTGATTTTGTTATTCTGTTGTTTACTCTGAAAGACCAATTTCTTGTGAAGGGGTAGGGAGTACAATTGGCTCCCAGAGCCAATTCATCAGAGACTAAATTTAATATAAGTAAAGTCAATTTAGGTAAACAGCTGTGTGGAATTCTTTACATCTGTGGATTCTGTATTTGGAGTTTCAAAGTTTTTTCCAAGTTTATTTTTTAATTGTAAGTTACTTGTCATTGTTCAGCAGTGGTTTATAAGCCTTAAAAGAAAAATTAAAAGCATCTTCTGTAAGGAAAAAATACTTCAAAATAAAATTACCTGTTTCCGGGGACTCCTAGAAATACTGTCATTACTCCATGAAAAAATAAAGCAGCACAAGCCAAGACTGTTAGTTCATTTGCACTGACACAAAACTGTCCTGCAGTCATACAACTGTCCTTAGGGGGAGCAGGTCTGTATTAATAGAATATATCTGTGTAGGTATAAAGCCTTTCTGTTTGCATGTCAATGTGTGTAGATTTGAAATTGCAATCAGATGACACACCCTGAGCACTTCTACTAAACTCATCTTAACAAGCACACAGAAAATTGGTGGATGCGCAAAAAGTGTCTATGGCCATCCCACTCTGCCCAGAAAAGGGATCACAAAATCATAGAGTCACAGAATCATAGAATAGTTTGGGTTGGAAGAGACCTTCAAAGCTCATCCAGTGCCACCCCTGCCATGAGCAGGGACATCTTCACCCAACTCAGGTTACTCAGAGCCCCGTCCAGCCTGGCCTGGGACGTCTCCAGGAATGGGGCATCCACCACCTCTCTGGGCAACCTGGGACAGTGTTTCACCAACCTCATTGTAAAGAAATTTGTCCTCATGTCTGGCCTGAATCTACCCTCCTTTAGTTTGAAACCATCACCCCTTGTCCTATCGTAAGTGACCCTTCTAAAAAGTTTGTCCCCATCTTTCTTATAAGCTCTTTTAACTACTGAAAGCCCTCAATAAGATCTCACCGGGGGCCTTTTCTTCAAGATATGGGTGGCTCCTCTGCATTAGAGGGCAACAGGACACCATACTCATGGGAGAATTACTGTCTGGAACTGCTTATTAGCGGCAATACTCTACAGTGCTCTTGATGGCCTCTGTTTTTTCTGTGCTAAAAGGTCTGACCTGGGTTTCATTCCCCATGTTTGATCATTCCTGTGGGCTGAAGATGAAGCTGTGTGGGCAAAGTGCTTCTCTGTGCCAGCTGCCCAAAGGTAACATCCCACCTACGCTACAAATAATGATCAGTGCCAAATCTCTAGTTAGGCTGGAAGTGGTCCCCTGAGACATTTTGGAGGATCCACGACATGGAACTGAAGCTTATACCACAGCTTGCTGTACTTTGAACAGGGTCTTCAATGGGATGGGTCAGGGAAGGATCTCTGATCTGCTGCCCTATGGTGCCCTGCAAAGAAGCCTCTCCCTGGAGATGGAGTCTGGGGTGGCTCGCTGATGTGAATACCCTGTGTCATTTGTCCCTTTGATTTGAACAAGGACAAGACAAAAGGGACACCTTAAAAAATATTTGGACTATACAAGTTTACTGAATTAGCCTCCTCCTCCACTTCACAAGAAACTTCAGCTGGCTTAACTGTCTTTGCGTATCTGACTTGATGCACAGATTTGATAGCTGAGCATCCTCACCCTCAACCAATGAACTGTTCTTGCTGCAAACATGGAGGTGACAGCAAGAACAAAC
Source organism: Patagioenas fasciata (assembly GCF_037038585.1). Classification (NCBI taxonomy): domain Eukaryota; kingdom Metazoa; phylum Chordata; class Aves; order Columbiformes; family Columbidae; genus Patagioenas; species Patagioenas fasciata. The sequence continues at coordinate 120,587,897 of NC_092522.1, read as the reverse complement.
CAGTCTAAAAAGCTTCATTCACCTATAAAAATTATTGCCACTGGATGTCACCACCATTGCAGACTTGCAATAGAAAGGTACACATACAAATATACGTGTAAATAGTTTGAGCTTTGAATTTTACACTGACAATAAGTCTGATCCTGCTGTTCTGCAATCCTGACTGTGAGCTCCCCCCAGGCATGTGCCAGGGTTCAGCTGACTGCATTTGTGGTGTCCATGGCCAAAGTACATACCCTTGACTCCTACTGTACCCTTGACTCCTGCCATTAGTAAAGAGCAGAGGAAAAGTCTGTAGAAAGACAGAAAATTAAAAATAGAGAAGCAGGATGGTTGAGGTAGGGTTGTTAGTAGCTCAACAGTTCAAGAGGAAAACATCAACATGGAAATGTATGAAGTCCTAAAAGAAAAAAGGGAGGAAAAAGCCAGGAAGGCAGGTCAGGAGCTAGTTGGGAATCAGTAGGTTTTTGAGCAAGTCATTATGGTCATGGGTGTCTACAGAGATGGTGGAAATTGGTATCTCAGCACCACTCCTAGGAGCTGGGGAGGCCAAACAGTCCCCTTGGTGGCTGCTCTGTCAGCAAAGATTCTGCACGGTCACGAGGCCATTAGCCTCAAAGCTTGTCAGACCGTAGGCACCTTTGCATATGATAAAAATTACCTAAATCAATAAATAATTGCTTTATATTTTGTATCTCTTGCTTGAACAGTTTGTGCCTGACTAAAGATGCCAGAGCAAACGGACTCAAGAGAGAGACTGTAACATAAGACCAAACGAAGAACTAGGAAGCTGGAGGCATTCACTGAACTTCCCTCCAAACTACATGACCCTCATCCTGGCCCACATATTTGACCAATATCGTTACTGTTCATGGTTTTCCCTGTGTTTGCTCACGTCTTTCACATAGAAGTCAGGGACAAAGAAAGAAAATGAAGGTTTAGGAAAGAAAATCAAGGGAAGGAGTTGTAATTTGCTCTTAAACTCAGGTTTTCAAATGACGACATTCTTTTAAAGTAAATATACATTAACTTGTTTATTTGATAAGCTGAACAGAGCTTGTGATTTGTTGCTTGACACTAAAAGTATTCTTGGAGCAGATGAAAAATGCCCTGGTTGTACAACAAGAAATATGAAAGAAAAATTACTTTGGCAAGAAAAATTACTTTGGCAAACACAAAGTTTCCTGGTAAACACTCCCTGGTTGTGTGGGAGTGGTACTTCACTGACCCAAAGTGTTTGCTTTCCACAGAGCAAAGGACAAGCAAGACAAAAGTCCAGGAGACTATAATCTGTAGATCTGTCATATGAGAATGTCACAATGTAAATGCTTTTTCCTATTCCTCTCCTAAAGCTGCACACATACGGGGATGCCCCAGGCAGTGAAATTTAACCACCTAGTCATGCACAGGGTCAATGCAATAAATCTCCATGCAAATCATCTTCACTACAATACAAGACAGGATGAATCTATCTGCAAGATTAAAGATACCAGTGCGATGGCAGAGGTATATTTTAGTCTGATGAAATTCAACACCGATACTTACGGAACTAATTGAACAAATCTTCGAACCATGAACAACCATCTTCATGAAGGCAATCACATCACAGAAGAAGTAATTTAGAGCTGAATGTGGTACTTTTGTCTAAAAAGGGAACAAAAGGATCTTTTCAATCATTGTGACTTTGGACCATGTTGACTTGGTTTGATCCAGGGAAGAATTCTGGATCAAATTATTGAAAAAGCAATGCATGAATCCATAAAGGCTTCATTGAGAACAAAAAACATCTAATATTTCAAATTTCCATCAAGCAAGTCTGCAAGATGAAGAGGTCTCACAGTAGCTAAGTCCTTATAAGGGAACTTTTACGTTTCGCTTTACGTACACAAGCAGAAATGTGAAGCAAGTTACTTGTTGTTCTGGTGTGCAGGCTACTGACACAAAGGATAAGAACCTGCTTGTGTTCGACTGGAACTAGGCAGAAGAATCAATGTTAAACCAGAATAATTATGTTGAGTGACTGGATATGGTAAAATAAATACAACCAGTAGAACTGGAAAATGACAGGGGTGCTTTGGGTTGCAATGGCATCCACACCTACCATATCAGTAACACCATGTAAGGGCAAGATTGCCTCAGGAGCGTAATCAGAAATATCAGGGTTTGGATACTAGAAGCAGAATGAGGAGCAAAGAGGAAAATGTAATTAGGGAAGTACTCCATATCTGAGAGTTGTTTAAGCAGAGAAAATGGGGTGTAAAGGCAGAGAAAAGATGGACTCAAACTCAGAGAAATGGAAAATAAGGAATAAAATTAAAGAACAATATTAAGTGAATCTTCTAGCAACAAGAGAATGGACACATACAGACATCACTGATGGCGACCTGTGGACCTAAGACCACCAGGACACTTGAGGGTCCCCTATTGGACAACCCATTATACTTTACATCAGGTCAACATCCAGCAGGGTGGTAGGGGGGATAGTGTTGTGTTGCAGTATTTATAGGCTTGTAATACTGTGTCTAAATCTTAACTTTGATTTAAGAGCTAAAATTACAGTTTCATAGTTGTATAGCTATGTAACTGTCAACTAATATCAGTAGCTTGTCCTTTTGTTACTTGGATTATGGATTATTTGGGGGTTTTTTTAGATTACTGACCAAGATAATTGGCCGCTTTGTTTATTACCTCAAAGTCTGTTTACTAATCAATAAACACAATCAGTTTGCCTAAACTGCATCTCAAGTGTCTGATCCAAAGGGGCAGCATCATCCTTCAGCTATAACATGGATAACTGGCAAAATGAGTGAACTGAAATCAAAAGACAAGATATATTTTGAATTTAATAAGACTTTTAATATTGACTTAGATATATGTCATGACACATAAAGAAAAAAGTGGTTTAGATTAAATCTCCATGAAGGGAGCACACACTTAGACGAAACTCAGAGAAGTTTCAACTCACATCTCACTTTGATAGGAAGGATTGATATCCGACAAGGGTTCTGAGGGCTCCCATGTTGTGTGAGGCCATCACTATTTCTTATTATTTACTTGCACAGTTGAACAAGGAGTTCAATTCTCAAAAATTTTGCCGGCATCAAGCTGGTTGAGGTTCTACATTATGCAGGGTATATGCAAGGTATGGGACTAGAATTCAAAAAGAAGGCCTAATAAATTGGAGATGTTATCTAGGTTAGTAAAAGATAAGACAACAAAATAACAAGGTATATCAGAATAACAAGGTATATGATTGTGAACTGGAGGGTAGCAAGACATTACAAAATGTGGCAAAAATTGTGGATGAGACATCAAAAAAGGCAAGTTTTCCTCTGAAATGTATTAACCACCATCCTGTTAACAAGACCTGTAAGTTAATTAATTCATTCATTAGTAAGTCCTAAGTTAATGTACTGATATTCCAGATAAATTTGTAATATATCATTATGTAAATATTAGTGCACAGATGACTCAGTATATAACAACTATACTGCATTTTCTGGAAATTCCTGGCAGAGTTTTTTAGAATAGTGACGTGCAACTTCAACTTTATGTTGGGCTAAGTAATTTACATGAAAACTTAAAATATTACATGGCCGCAGGAAGCAAAAAGTGGCTTCTTTCTTGCAGACATCTGAAATTTTCAGGGGTTTTTCTATGATAATCCCAGGAGCATCATTTCTCCATCTAGAGCAGCACTTTACTTCAGACAGTGGGAATTTTAGTGAGGATACATTTGGCCTATATAATATGTCAAGACCTTCCTCAGTTTCTCAAGGTGATTTTGTTCAGGTGAAGAAAAAAAGAAAAAGCAAAAAAAAAAAAAAGTGGGAAGCGTTCTGAGTAACTTGAACTAAGAGATTTATTTTTTCTTTCTTTTTGAGGGGGAAGGAAAAGGAGTAACCAGACCAACATGATTAGATGGTCAGGATAAAATGTAACATGCAATATAGTAATAATAATCAAAGACAGAGTTCTGGGTGGCCCCTGCACTGTAGTTCACATTTCAAAATAGAAATGATCCATAAATCAGTATTTTGCCTCCATAAAGCAACAACCCTTGAAAAAAGACAAATAAGAAAAAGTCAAAAAACCAACAAGCATCTGTAGTAGAAAGCTACAACCAACTATTTAAGTTTTCACCCAAATGTTTTAAATGGCAGGTTTAGAATTTTAATTGTGCTTTAAACAAGAAGCCTGAAAAGTCCCCATCTTGGGACTCCCATAACTGCTCCTAAGTGCTCCCAAAAAGCAGTCAACTACATTCTCTAGATTTTGTACCCAGTACATTTTTTCCCCAAGGTTATGAGACTTTTCTTTGACAAAGTGATTAAAATAATTGTCTGGTAGTTATTTTTCAGATCTGGATACAAACTGTTCCTTTTTCTTACCAGACCTGTACAAATATTTTAATCAATCCTATTCTCAAACCTCTCTCACCACAGATGAATTGAAAACTGTCCAGGGTTGTACTAGAACAAAGTATTCTCAGAGAGAAATATGAACCTGAAGCATTATTGAAAAAGTACACGAGAACCTGTTATCAGGCAATACCATAACCTTGTAATTGCAATGTCAAATTGTGACTGTAAAAACTAAATAAACATGTAAATGTCTATTGAAGAGTGTCTTTAAGAGAGACAAATTTAAAATTAAGACCCAGACTTCGGAAATTAAGTGTTTGATCCTGTAAAGATGATTAAAACAATTTTAACTTTTCTTGTGCTCTTTTCCTGCATCTCAACCAGGAACCTGGAGGTGGAACTTCATTTGAAATAAATAAATAAATAGAACGTTTCTCTCCCACTTTCTCCAATGCTGTATTCAGCTGGGAACAAGGTGCTTAATTTGGGTCACGTATGGGAAAATCGGAGACAAAGAAAAGTGCAAGCAGTCCCTGGTTCTTCATCTCCTTCACAGTTAGTAGTTACATGAATGAAATACTTCACTTGTTGTGAAGGAAAATTGAATGGACGCCTCCCCTCTCTGAGCATGCTGAAGAACATGTTCCTCCTGGAGGAGTGCCCTAATCCTTATTTCATCAGGGATTACGAGTGGCATGAGGGTTGAACATACCTTCTTTATTCCTTCTCGTTCCTCTTCCCAATGACTTCTGCAAGTGGTTAAGATGCTCAAACACAAGTGTCTAATGACATATTTGATGACTCAGTACCTATAGTGCCTCTGTGTGGGGCTGGCAGATGATTTGTGAGAGATCCATAGCTTTCTGCACTAGAAGAAAGAGGCCAGGAAAGACCTCCATGGCATCCACAGTCACTCTGGGCACCTGTATCTGTGCAGGGTTTGCATATTCTAAAACAGCGCTGGAATACACCTACACTGTTTCCTAGGGGAGTGTCTGAAACACGAGGCTGCAGACTTGATATCAAGACAGGAGAACAGCCTCCTAAAAATAATGCACTAACACCTTTTAGGGAGCTCTCTAAAGAGCTGCTATGTCTTCTCTATTAAAACGAGGGGAATTAAGCCACATTTCATGTAGCCTGCTTGGGTACTTTAATCCTTTTCCAGCAGGAGAAAGGAACAGTGTGTATCCAGCTCTAAAAAATTACTTCCAGGCAAAACTTATTGGCTAATGTGACCAAAACTCTCAATAGTTTCAGGGTAACTAAATCAGTGTTCTTCATATAACTCACAGTTTTCAAAATGAAAATAGAAAATAAACCCTCTCCTCCTTCTAGAAATGAACATTCTGGGCCAAAACCAGTAAAACATTTGTTCACAGCTGTGGACTGACTGGAATCTTTCTGCTCTGAGAAACTGGATTGTCACTATGTCCTCAGCCAAACTACAGTTCTGCTCTCTCTGAGTGCCAAGTCATCTTGCCCCTTTTTCCGAAATTCTTTTCTTGCAATTTTTCATAGAATTTCCTTTAGGTTAGACCACCCAGATAAGGTATTCCTTTTCCTCAGAAGAGACTAGTATGTAGTTCATAAGTTTTCTATGTTGACGGAGAGCTTGTTGTGCCTTGCGAAGGTTAAATGTGCCTCTTGTCAACAGCACTATCTACCCTCTCTCTGCAGGCTCTACTATCTAAGCATCAGTGAATGTCAACCTAGCTGACTTTACAGTCCAAGCTGACACTAAAAAGTGGCATACTCTCAATATCTCCACCTTTGATGTCAGAGGCAGGACATCAAAGATCTGCTGCTTCCAACATCAGAGATTTTTTTTTCCAGCTGTAGGTTGACTCCAGCTGATGTGTTCCCCCTCTCTAGACCACAATTTTGCTCTTTGTCTGGCAAGAACATTTGACTGTTTGGTTTGAGCTGGATGGATAAGAAATCGAACTTGGAAGAGTTTCAACCTGCAACGGATGGCCCTAGGCTATTGCTGCACTGTTCTCATTATGCTGATCATACACTTCTGCCCTTATACTTTGGGTTTTATGAGCTGCTAGCCCTGTTCCTTACCATACTCATTTCCTCTCTGCACACAGCTGCAGCCTCAGCAAATCCACATCCACAGGTGTTACCACAAAACTGGTCTCTCCTAGTGCTCTGCAGCTGTACTGATATACCAAGGGACAGGATTCCCATCCTCAAAATCCTAAGTGTAAGCAAAACACTAGCCAAGGGTATTAAGCTGTTAAGAGCTGAGGAGTGCTTGCACCTGCAGGTTGTATAGCCAGGAACTATTCGTGGTGACTTATTGCCAGCAGAGGACGTGAGGAGAAGAACGTGTCTACTTTAGAAGCTGATTGCCAAATTGCATGTTTAGCTGCTGATTGTGCGGTCAATAGATACAAGAGAGCAGAATTTAGCTCTAACCAGCTAAGCAGCTCACTGCCAGGTGTTCTCTACAAAGCAGAACTACAGATGGGTGTGAATTCAACAGTCACTGTGCCCTTCAATGGCCTGTGATGCCCCATTTCACAGCTGAAGTTGCTCGGAGTAAACCTGCATCTTCCTTTTGCATGATTATGTTTTTACATCCCATTTCTTTCCCCTTCTCCTCAGAAATTCCTGCTTATTATGTTTTTTATTAAGGTTCTACCACGTCTCAATATGTACCAGGCAAACTGAATAGACATGTCCATCCTTGATCTATTTTTGATACCAATAGGATACTGAAGAATGTAAGAACATGGGTCAAAGTTGGAAACTTAAATGAGACATGGTTACTAAACGTACCTGAATTTGGAACAGTAGGTGAAACAAAACCATCAGGCCCACATCTCTGAAGACAATTGTTCTGAACAAGATAAATTTACTAGTATAAACGTGATTTATGAAACATCGGTCACACAAGGAAAACAGAAAGAAGGCAGGGAGAATTTTTTTACTGTGCTTCTAAAATAATTTCTGGCTGCTGCAAGATGAGTTGTGCACCCTTTTTTTCTCTGTACAGATTCATTTTGGGATGACTGGTCCAAACTAAACTTGCTCATAAATAACAGCTACTCACATTTTGTTAACCCTCCATTGCTGAGGAGTCAGAGGTAAGATTCAGTTCTCCTGAACTGAAATATCTGTTGTGTATACTAATTGCTCCAAATTACTTTTACTGTTAGCTGACAAAAATAAATGTTTTTAATCCCAGATATGTGTGGTCTGGTTTGGGGTGAGACATTCAAGGCAATGCACATCCCATCTCAGAAATGACTGTTTTTCTCCAGTGGCTGTAAAGAGAACTAATTTTAGATGAAGGCAGCTACGCTATAGATAAATACAATTTAGCAAATTGAAATCTATCCTAGTGATTTTAAAGACTACGGTGGGCACATTGAATCACAACAACAGTATTGCAAACCATGAAATAAAAGGTACAGGCATACACACTTAAAAAACAGGAATGCCTTGAGTGCTACAGATCTCATGTGCTTTTCATTTGGAGATTCACCTGAATCTACAAAGTTATCTTTTCTAAAAACCTACTTTGGTTTCCTCTCCTTGGTAGAGCTAGGTCAACAAAGACAACAGAACCTGAAACTCAATAAACCTGCTGAAATGTAGATGTCTTAACATGAGACAAGTCTCTCCCAAGACACCCCTCATTGACTCATCTAAGCATTTAATACACTTGGGTGTCCAGAACCTGCTGAGATGACTCAAAGTGTTCTGTCAGTCCTCCAGGTACAATTGGGAAGGGTGTGGATTTTCAGTATGTTCTTTGTAACATCTTTAGCACTGCAGCATTGTCTTGAACATCTTGCTTTATATGAAATAGTGCCAAGTGCTTCCATATAGGCTGCTGCATTTAGACTTAGGTCTCCACTAACCTGGAAGATCTCCTTCTCTGTGTTGGCATTACTAGCTCAGATGCAGAAACCTTCATTTTAGATACTCTCTTTAAGTTATACAAAACTGTATCTCATTACTTCTTTCAAAAGAGTCTATACATTGATTTATGGAGAAATGTATGTATTTGCTTTTCCCCGCCTTGACCATGGAAAAGCACTAATGTAAGCACATGTGCGTAGATATCGTTGATACTAGTGTGAATAACTGGATACTTTCCAAAATCAGAAACCTGTAAAAGACGTGTATCAGTTTCAGCCAGGAAACATTTTTTTCTCTACCAATTATTTTTCTGCAGTTCATTAAAGAACAGAGTGTTCCACATTCTCCTTCCTGGACTGTGTGTACATTTTCTATCAGATCAAGTCTCTCTAAAAGGGAATGACATTACAAGATGCAGAAGCCAGAAATCTACACCTCCCTTTACAATACTTTTTCTCAGGTTCTTGTTCATATGATTAAATATTCCCTCTTTCCTTTTTTTTCCATCTAGCCCTATGATTCCTGCATGTCAGGCTGTGGAATGGCTCAGCTTCAGCAAGGTGTGTGGAGAGCCCTCTCAGTCAAAATATGCCATGAATGGGTATGTAATATGCCCTCTGGTTATGTAGGTTAGATCCATCTTTTATCAAGTAGTTCCCATTTCAGAGTGTCAACCTCTGTGCTATCACAAAAAAGCTGAGGAACTGCTCCACAAACACGGTTGGTTGTGGGCAAATGCAGTTTGTTCAGTAATTATTATGAGTCAAACTGCAATTAATCAGCAATATCATTTCCAAACGATTCTTCATGCTGGGATACTGTGATTTTAAACAGAGATTATCGTTATACTTCTTTCATTGCTCCAAGTGTTTCTCCTTTCCTTCCTGCAATCCGTCCAACAGAATGGTCTGTGCAGGACTCACTGACTTGCAAACCAGATTTTCCTGTTTTCTTCTACATTTTTACATGCTTTTCAGTCTCAGCAAGCTGAAGATATTTTTTACCAGCTGGTCACTGATACAAGACCAACATTCTTTCTGTGCCCTCTACAATGAGTCTTTGGTACACTCCTACTTCAAGTGTATGGGAATGTTATAATGCTCACATATGGAAAGAATTTAGGGCTGACACTTTTTTAAAGAATCCATGGCGGAAGTCCCACATTGTCGTCACTATAATTAGTATAGAGAAACACCTTTTCCCAGCAAATACCTGTAGCAAATAAGAAAGGCATGCATGAAAAACTTCAATTGTTTGTATAGCCTGTTTTAGTCAGACATAGTTATGGCTGAAGTCATTAACCAATGTAAACTGAAACTGAGCTCTTAAAACCATTTTTATCCATGAGTTAGAAACAAATATCTCCAGACTGCCATTATATTTGACATATTCATTATAATTTGGACTCTGTATTGCTTTGTGTCTTTCACTATTAGTTGAAAGTAAAGGGATGTATTTTTCATTTCCCCTTTTTTTTTTTTTTTCTCAAAAATAGTTCATTCAGTAAATCATCTACACCCAAAGCCAATCTGAATTCTGAGAAATATTGTTGTTGTGTCCTTACTTTATTTCCTGTTGGCCAGATTTGTTTCAAATAACGGGTTTGTTCTAAAACACCAATTGGGCATAGCTATGCTTTGTTTGGTTAGACAAAACTCTCACAAAGGAAGATATATCTGAAAAAAAGTGTTGTTCCATATGAGGTTTCCATGCAGAAGTCTTCTGTGTTCACTTTCTTTGTATCCTTCCATATGGCTGTTAACATTCATTTAAAACAGACATTAGTTTATCTGTTTTATGGGAGATATATGATTGAACGGATGTAGCTTATCTGTCTCATTGACCTGTATCTGATAGTTTCTCTAAGGCTAGTCTAACATTTTAAATACATCAAAGATATTGTTTCCTAAAGGCGACTTGAAAAGCAGGGTTTAAGCTATCTACAAGAAAAAGTCTAGCTCGAATGCAAGCACTTTCATGATTGAGTTGTCCCAGGAGCTGGAATGAATTTTACCCCAGATTTCTTTTCTGAAGGCAGACCCTTGATATCCCATAGCATAGATTTAGAAAGTGCTTCTAATTAATTACTAGATCTAAACTGTAGCTGAAGTGCCAATCTGTATACAGTTAAAAATGAGCAAGGCTACATTTTTACATTGCTCAGTTTTGCCACATTTTTGGAAAGACAATGAATACATGCATATATTGAGCTTGGATATAAAAAGTGCGTTATTTTAGTAATTAAATAATTTTCTAATCCATTTTAGACTTCATGCAAATGGCTTCCGCAAAAGACTTTCTTTAGCCAATTTCATACAATAGATTTTCAAAGCAGTTTTTGAATGGTAAGACTAGAAAAGAAAGAAGTTTATTACCCAAGGAAACCATGAATTCTCCTTGCTGAAAACTTCTGAGAATCACATAGAAATCTTGTGTCAGTCCCGGCCTATTTATAACAGACCCTGTTCTGGGGGCAGGAAGGAGGGAATAGGCCTATCAGATTTTCTGGTTGATAATTTCTTAAATTATTCTATTATACCACACTTGCTGGTGTGCTTAGCTCCTACTTCAAATGCTCTTAATTCAGCCTATTTGTCTGAGATCCCTGATTTCCAATGGGAGGAATCACCTTCTGGTTACATCTGCCTTTTCTGCTGACAGCTGAGAGTCCGGGCAATGAGTCTTGAGTAGATGCTTCAGTTCTTGTCAGCCAACCTAATGGAAGAGAATCTCACTTCAAATCTGGTGGTCAAGTGTTTATTCAATACAACTGTCAAATTAACACATGCTCAGTGGGATTTCTTAATATGGTGATTATAAGAAGAGATAGATTAGCCAAATAAGGTAGAATAATATTTGTCCATTTAAAAAAAATAAATGCTATTTATTAACAATTTTTTAAGTAACATTATACTGGGTTTATTATAAGTTTCTGAATTCAGTTGTGAAGCCATAATTCTTTCAAAAAACTATGATTTCTAACTAAGGACCAGACTAGTACTTTAGAAAAATAAATCAAATTGTATGGGAAATTAAAGGTTTAACCTGGCTAGTCCTTGAGGGTAGTGGAAATAACTAAAATGTTTATACTGACAATTTTCTCTCTTATTTTATTGATTTCCAAGATGACCTCTATTCTTGGGGGAAGAAAGAAAAAACACAAAACCAAAACAAAAACAAACAAGACCACCACTGCTTTCTGCATTTTCCTCTCTTGTGCTCTGCTTCTAGGGTGCTGATCTCTCTAAGGAAGAATGTAAGAGTAATGAACTCCTGTTTGCAAGTTCCAATAAATTAAAAATCTCTCTTTTCACTTCAAATCAAGAGATCAGGAAACTTCTTCCTGTTTTGTAGGCTATATACAAACGTATTTACCTATTAAATCTGTTTATAAGAGGATTTGTCTGTGGCAGAAATGAGTAGTTCATAGAATGTCCTGAGTTGGAAGGGACCCACAAGGGTCATCAAGTCCAACTCCTGTGCCTGCATGGGACAACCCCAAAATTCACACCATATGTCTGCTCTCAGTTGTTGTCAACTCCCGATGGACAATCACTATGCTCCTCATCTTCAAGGCTCTTGTCTCTTTTGTGAAACTTCTTGAACCACCACTGCACTGTACGTTCGTTAGCAGTTCCTCGGCTAAATGTATTGTTAATGTTTTGAGTTGTCTTCACTGCTTTGCAACACATTTTGGACTCGAATAAGAAAATCACTTGACTTTGCTTTTTGTCTAACATCATTTCCATAGACTAAAATAAATATAAAATAAACAACAAGTAATAAGTCAGTAACCAAAAAAAATAAAAAAATAAAAAAAGACATAAAGTGAGAAAAACACATTAAAATAATGTATAACACAACCACATTTATTTAAGAATGTATTCCAATATCAAATGGCAAGTTTCAACAATGCAAAAACGGTGATTACTTTTGCACCAACCTAACACAAAGCTCAGTAGCAGCCACTAGGACAGGACCAAAATAATCTCAGGATTGAGAAGAAGTCCCTTTCCAAATCTAGCTCATAGGTGATAGTTTGTGTCTTTCCCAGCTGCTACTCAGCCCTCAGCACTGCAGATCTGATTAAGCCATGTTCATCAGGGGCTTAAACTCAGCCAGACAAGTCAATGGAGCTCAGTGAATGAGGAGTAGCCCCATTGCCAACCTGCAGATCTGCATCCAACAGTGGACCTGAAAAAAAACCTGTAGGCAAAAGTGCCTGAAATGTCTCCTTTGTAAAGTGAAAGTAAATTTCAAACCTTAAAGACTGCAGCTGTGCCACAGTGGGCAGTAATCTAATCGGTACATCTGCTTGGACTGAAAGATTGTGGAGAAAAGCCATGATGAGGAGCTTTGCTCTCCAAAGACTGAGGACAGACATTATGTTTCTCTGAGGAGTTTGGATTTGCTCTATCTGCTGTCCCTACTGGCTCCACACAACCTTCCTTTGATTCACCGAATCACAGAATCACAGCATGGTTGGGGTTGGAAAGGACCTCTGAAGATCATCCAGTCCAACCCACCTGTTAAAGCAGGTTCACCAGAGCAGATCACACAGGAAGGTGTCCAGGTGGGTTTGAATGTCTCCAGAGAAGGAGACTCCACAACCTCTCTAGGCAGCCTGTTCCAGGGCTCTGGCACCTCACAGGAAAGAAGTTTCTCCTCATATATTCAGATGGAATCTCCCGTGTTTCAGTCTGTGCCTGTTGCCCCTCATCCTGTCATTGGGCACCACTGAAAAGAGTCTGGTCCCATCCTCTTGAAACCTACCCATGAGATATTTATAAGCATAAGTTCAAAAACAATGCTGCAGTATTATCATGGTGCTGTAGAGAAAATTTATAATTTGCAAGTCACTTATGCCCAGCATCTCAAACCTTCGGTAATCCAACAGCCTTCAAAGAGACTCATAGCTTCTGCATTTGTGTGCTTTGCCTTTACCTGGGCAAGCTTTTTCTTTTTTGTGTGTCATTTACTTCCATCTGACAGTAACTATTCAAATTATTAGCCTGTTGGTTATCTCCCTAATGATAATTTTAACCTGCATCTGGAGTGGAAGGTGAGTTGTGTGGTAGAAATTAATAATGTTCTTAGCTAAAAGGATGAGATCTGCAAGGTGTTTTGTACAGTTAAGAAAATGACCTCTGAAAAGCCCGAAGCACACAGATCAGCATGGATTTTAATTAAAGTCACTAGCTAAGTTGTCGTTAACTACAGCGTAACTGAAGAATTGAAGAAACTGGAATTTTGCCTTCATTGCTTGACTGCAAATCAGATTTTGTAGTTCAGGTATACTTAAAGGTTGAAAGAAGAACTTCCACAGTCAAATCTCAATAAGATTTTTTTTTTTAAGCGCTTTACATAGATTTATCTTTAAAGAAATACATGCATTTGCAGAAGTCCATGGGACTTTTTCTTTTTAATTTCAATTACTCCACCCCTTCAGGGAATCCACATGAGGAAAAGGGGAATTGATATGCTAAATTGCTCTTGTACCGTGGTTCCGGACGTCAGTTTTATTAATCTTTGTTTTCTTCCCAATTATTTTACCCATAGACCAGGAGTTGTAGCATATCTGACAGACATTCTTTATAGAACAAATGAATTTCACTGTTTAAACAGGTGTGGCATGCTTTAAATAAATGCTTGCAGTAGCATTATTTCATTTTAACAATACAAATAAGGCTCAGGTGACTGTGGCAAATTAACAAAAATTACTGAGTACAGTGGACTGGGTAAAATAATGAAACCATCTCTCAAGATACTGAGTATCTAGAGGTGCTAGACTGTCTCCTTTCATAGTTTAAAGAAGTGCAGTCCTAATAACTATGGTAGACAGTTTACTAGGCTTTTGATAACCCTGGTCTCATCAAAGTTGTCACAAGCACTTCAGATTAAAAAAAAAAGGACATTCTTACCCTTATCTCAGAACATGGAAGGATGTGGGAGACCTTATCACACGCGACTTCCCGTAGTGCTGCCCGCTATACAAATAACAAAAAAAAAGCAGCTGTGTTAGAAAGGAATTATAATACAATATTAAAATGCTAACAACAGCTTATAGCTGCAGAAATACAGTAGAAAATGGGAAAAAAAATGAAACAATTTTGAGTTGTACGGACAGCAACTTCAACTCAGCATAATGAAAGTGGTGGTCAGTGTGAAATCATCACAGCAAAGGCAACAGTGAGGAAGGGAACTGCAAGAAAAGAATGAGGAGACATGCAGATACTTTATGATTATTGAAAGACAACAGGCAGTATGGAAGGAAGAAGACACGTATTTAAGTAAGTCATTTAAGCATTGAGGACCTGTCAAAGCTGACTTTGCAATATTACCTTATAAGTCATATTACTGTATAAATAAATTCTGAAAAAAGGGAAAATGAGCTGAGTGATGCTGCACCAGAGCGAAAAAGCAAACATGCCACAGATCCCTTCAGACTGAGAGGGGAAGGTGTGCATGCCTGTAACCATTCTACAAGTAGGTTCATCTTCAGCGACACATGGGGTGAATCGTGTGTATAATAATGCCTAAAGATATCGCCTCTTGGCCTCAGTGAGTTAATGCAACATAGATATTATGTAGCAAATGCAAGTTCAGGAACCACTTGGAAGGAGACACCACTGTGTTGCCCATTGTGCATGGCTATGAAGTGAGTTGTTGACTTATGTCTCTGCCTCAAAATGTTTATTTCACTCTTTTACCAGAGCCAAAGAAAACAATAGCAAAGCAACCATCCCTAAACCTGATCTTTCCTTTTGTTAACACAACATCAGCACTGCAGTGTGCTGATCAGACTACAAGTATTTTGACAAAGTCAAAGTGCTGCTAAAGGACAGGCCTTTTAGCATCTCTCCTGGTCCTGGAGATAAGCAAAAAATGTCAGAACAATGTAGTTGGATTGGTTCATTTCCAGTCACCTGTTTCTTAAGAAAAGTCCTTTCTTCTAAAACGTGCAACCCCAAAGCTGATGTCATTTATGAGTAATAAATATTGACAAAGATATAGAGGGGAACACATATATATATGCGAACCTAGAGCGAGGAAAGCCTCTCACTCCTACCACTTTTCCTAAGATACAGAAGGATTCTGGCTGGACAAAGGTAATGTATGCAGAATTTAATTTCAGTATTAGAGATTTTATCCATAGGGTCACTTGATCAATATTGGTTGGGCACTGTACTACAAAGGCTAATGTACTTAATGTCTAAATTGTATGAAGTGTTATAATTAACAGAAAATATCTGCTTATAATAATCCCAGAGGAAAAATTTAAAAATTAATAATAAATTCTGCTTAGAAAGCACACTTTCCACCAGTATTGGTGTGAAAGGGCTACAGTGAAGTCTAATTCCCACATTTATTACATCAAAGTGTAACACTGACTTGCTTTATTCTTCAAATGTGAACATACATTAATCCACTTTGTAGAGGATGGTCAATCATGGGAAGTGCTTTCTGACGTCATTTTCATTAGTTTCATGTTGAATTTCTTTCACTTGAGTATTGGAATATACTAATACAGCTGAACTCATAATTTTACCATCTAGAAATATTAACTATCTGTCCAAGCTTTCAGGTATAAATGTTATTAAAATATCTATTCAATCTCATAGCATGCAGTACACTGATTGTATTTTCTTAATGCTGAGTGAAAATTTCTTTACAAAATGAAAGTTAGAGAAAATAACTTAGAGAAGGTAGAACTTATCAAAGGAACTGAAGAGACAAATATTCCCACTTTTACACATTTTTAAACCAGCTATTACCTTAAAGCTTTATCAGGTGGCAGGAAAAAGGCTTTGCTGAGGAGTGAAGCACCAGGACTAAACACAAAAAATCTGGACTATTTTTTTTCAAATTGAACTTTATTTCTAGCTTTTTAGATAGAGATTTATTTTTTTACATTTGATCAAATTTGCATGAAAGGTCCAGTTTTCAGCAGAGCTACCTAAAATTGCATTGCTAGAATGTTTCTTTAGAAGCATAGAAGCGATTTTGAGGATTGAATACTACTGACAGGGAAGGATAATTGTATCTGAGGACTGTATCATTTTACTTTGAAAGTAAAGCCAAATACATTTACTTCAAGGGACAGATTTGATGGTACAATCTAACAACTGAAGATGTGCAATAGTATTTTAATTAGGTTTAATCCTGGAGCTAGGAATGTTTTATGTTTCCAGCTGCAGAACTTACCAGGGGAGTCCCAGAAAGATCTTGTTTCTTCATGTAAGGACAAGTCATCAGTGGCCAAAGCTATTCCTTCAATTTAAGAATTTATTCTTCATTAATATCAGGGAGATCCCTGCCTCTACCTCATGCAAGTGATTTTCTTATGCGGTCATGGGAAAACAAGTTTAAGACTGAATATCTGAGTGAAGTGTAATCTTCAGTGTGATAGAATATGTCTTGTTGATTAATATCACACAACAGAATACAGTACTGAAGCAAACGATGAATTTAGCTGCATCCTGTCTAGTACAGGAGCATTATAGTTAACACATCACATTCTCTTGGTGTTTTCATCTGTTGAATAGACTTCCTAAGAAGTAAGATTTCTTAGCCCAGGCACAATGCTACTATAAACTAACTATGAGTCCCATTTATTCAAACTCACATCTCTACATGGCAATGTTGTGCTGCCATTTTTGTTAATATCAGTTTGGTAATGGATACACCAAGCTCATTATTTTGTGAGCTCCTAAAAGAATACAACACATTGCATAGAATAACTTCGTCTTGCATTGCTACCATGCAAGTGTTTTCGTTTTTCTTCTTTGTTTTAATTTCCTTAGAGGTAGGTTGAAAATCTGCATAGCTGGCATCTAAAAAAATAAAGAACTTACCGTGTTCCAACAGTGGCTTGATTACCTTCTTCTGATATATGGACTCATGTCTTACATTTGCTCATGAGCACTTTGCTGTGACTATTAGCCCTAAGATCTTTTGGCTGTATGTAAAAGTCACATGATACATTTATTTTCTCTGATTGATTGTCCTCCAGTCCTAGTGGAAAATCTATCCTGTGTTGTAAAAATGTTGAATATTTTTAGCTATGCCTGTAGTTATTAGCATCTAAATTCAAAGGAAGTCACTCTCAACTTCAAAGCTAAATATTGGCAAGAGCATAGTTACATCAAGTCCTTTACCATGATGTTATACCCTCTGATATATATGTTGGAATACTCCTACCACAGACTGGTACAGAACACTCATAAGTTGTGGACATAAAAGGGGTCTCACAAACAAAGATGTTTGAAAAACTTTGTGTTTTCCAGTGTTCAAGCAGGACTTTCCCACGCCCTCTGTCCAGGGTTGAATTTAGGTTGGAAATTTAGTTCCAAACAAGGGTTATAGGCGAACCTTCTTGTACCCAGTGAGAGACCACATTGTATAGAACTTGCTCCTCAGTGAGTGTAGGAGCTGCTGCAAAATTTGTAGATGAAAGAGTCACACCAAAGCTTCTGAAAAGAAAACTAACACGCTTTCTGGACCTCCTTCATTATTCTTTTTATTATTATCATTATTTTCCTTATAATAAGCAGCTATTTCTGACACTACAGACATAGGCTGATTCACTCAGGTAGAACTAGGTAGCAAGTAAATCCACTGACTTCAGTAACATAAACCCAACATAAATAAAAGGGAGATCAGATCAAAAATCTAGATACCATTTCAGGTGTTAAACAATTAACAGGATATAAATAATGCTATAAGTGCCTTGTCTTCCAAGTCGTCACTCCAGGAACAAGAAATATTCATTCTACTCAGTGCAAGAAGAATGAAATGTTTTTCCAGGATCCTGGTAACTTGCTGTTAATTCTTAGAGATGTGAATCCCTCCTTCAGTTCCTGCCAGAAGGAAAAGCTCTCTGCAGACTTTCTTAACTCATTGTACTCATTTAACATCAACATGTTTATTTAATCATGTAGCAGAGATGGTGGATTGCTTTCATTTTCATTGTATATTTATGGTTTTAACAGGTGTTATCACAATAGTTTCCCTGTCAAGCAGGGTTCCTAGATCTCTACCACTGACCTGTATTGCTCATGTTGAAGATTTTTCTCAAGGGCCAGCTCTAAGGTCCATTGTGTTTGACAGTTTTTATTACATCCGTTTTCCTTGATTGCTTCAGTCTGTTTTAAGGTAACTGTTTGAGATCAAAGTTACTCTTCCTCAGGATTTTGTTCCACTCCAGAACACCAATTCCTAATACGGATGATGCTTGCTTGAGCAGGATACTGATGTGACCCTACTAAACACATTAATGGGCTTTATTTTATTTTTTTCTTTTAATACAAGGAGGCAAAGATAAAGGAAATGTTGCAGATCTAAAATAAGTTGAATAAACAAGTCAAGAGGGGGTTGATCCTTCTGTTACAAAATACACACAACTTTTATGTTACTTAATGATCCGTTCTTCAATGCAAGATGGAGTGTTCTCTCTGTACTAGACAGTGGTCGTCATATATGGTCATACACTCATTTGCACAGTTTCAGCGCATCCAGCTGTAATAGGTAGCAACTAACATAATCTTCTGTGTGGCAGGCTTGACTTTGCAACAATTTTGTATCTTACTCACACGCCACATTACACAACAAACTTTATGCAACAGAGATTAATGGATTTTCTTGTTTGTTTTTTCTTCGTAGAAATGGATCTACTAACTGCAACCATTTTCCTGGCTGCTTTGCTACACCAAATAGATGGACAGGTAGGAGCATTCATCTATTCAAAGAGCCGTATCTGTGCACATTGTATAGATATCTGAGGTGGCATAATGTGGTTTAGTGATCTCTAGAGCTTTACAATTCAGGGTTGAGATTATAGTTACCACATCCTTTCTGCAATGAAAATGAACTCTTTGTTCCCTTAGATTTTTGTATTAAAATATTTCTTCCACCGATCAAAATACTATTGTCTTCACAAGAATTATTTTTAAAGTACATTTCCCTAAAAAATATGAACTGATGCTGTTCTAAAACAGTCTAGCTAAGTATTAGAAATCTAGTCTTCACCTCTCTTTAGAAAAGATTAATCTTGTATATGTAGATATCGACTATGGAGATATTTGAATGTGAGTGATTTATATATTTGAGGGATGCTAATCATCTATTTCTTTAACAAATCTTGGGAAAACTATGCCCTAAGTTGCCCAGTAATGATGAAGAGTTTGAAGGTCTCTAGCTTAGACTGAGATGTCTCTTTTTCAGACGTTAAGTGGGAAGAATCCTTTCCTGAGGGATATTTTAGTCTGAAAATTCCAAGATAAGCATCACAACTCTCTTTCTCTGCAGGGATTCATGACCTGACATCACTATGTAAGAGACAATCTAAGCCATTAATTGCTTTCTTAACCTTAGGTGTTTCAGAACATGGTGTGCAAACATTCCTAAGTTCTGATCCAGATTCACATACTTCCAAAGCTTACAAGTGGTAAGAGCCAGGGACTTTCTTAGCAGACATGAGAGGTCAAAGTCAGTCTTGAAATTTGGTTCCACAGCTAAGCTTTCTCCATGTTTGATGTGGAGACATCTGAAGGAAGAATTTCTAGCTACAAATTTCATGTAGGGTCAAAACGACCATTTAAATCATGGAAGGAAGGAAGGAAGGAAGGAAGGAAGGAAGGAAGGAAGGAAGGAAGGAAGGAAGGAAGGAAGGAAGGAAGGAAGGAAGGAAGGAAGGAAGGAAGGAAGGAAGGAAGGAAGGAAGGAAGGAAGGAAGGAAGGAAGGAAGGAAGGAAGGAAGGAAGGAAGGAAGGAAGGAAGGAAGGAAGGAAGGAAGGAAGGAAGGAAGGAAGGAAGGAAGGAAGGAAGCTTTACTTTGACAAGAAGCTCATGGTTTATCTTGCTTATTAAACTTTGGTTAACTGGAACCTTCGTTATTATTGTTTTCCAGGGTTTTCAGTATAAACAAATGGACATGTCCTCCTCCTTTCCTTATTCTAAGTATCGAAACCAAAAACAGATCCTAGAGCATCACAATGAAATACGGAGATCTGTATTTCCCACAGCCAGGAACATGCTGAAGATGGTAAGATATGCATTCCTACTAGCCTGCTTTCCATATCGCTAGCAGAAGACTTTTGCCCTTCTAAACAACCCACACTCAGTGAACAGAGATAAGAGGAAACATGCTCTGGGACTGAGATGGAGAGATCAGAATTTTATCCCTTTGTTTTTGCAGGCTTCATGCTTAATTTTGCACATCATGATGCTGCAAGCCGTTGTAAAATCATTGCAAAGGTCTCAGGATGGGCCACAAGTGCTATTTGAAACCTTTCTCCTAAGCGATATGTATTAGTTTCTTCACTTAAAAAAACTCAGGAACTGTTCCAGGCTTAGAGTTGTTTGTCTGCAGGAATCATGAACACAGGTTTGCCCCAACTGTATCTGTTTATTGCTGTCAAACCTACATTAACATAACCCATACAGTGAATCACAAGTTCTTGCCTTATATTTCCTCATTGCAATAGACAGCAACTGCAAATCGTTCCAGGGAAAACAGTTAAACCAGGGATAAGTTACAAAATGCAGTGATAGCTCTCAGATTATGGATAACACTCTTCAGTCTGTGGGTTGAGCATCTCCCTTAGAAGAAGACAAACACACTCCTTGGATGAAGGAAACAGTTTGATAAAGCAAAGAGAAGGAGCACCAGCAGCAATATGTTTCTGAATTTCACATTGTCAGGGGGGCAGAACAGACCTAAATTTTCATAACCATTTGTCTTCAGACGAACTTGCTTTCCCCATCACTGTGCCCATCTCTGCCACCTCTGATATTCTTTGTTATCCCCATCCCACGGGCAGATGAGTTGGTCAGTGCTTTATGGTTAAGTCTTGTAAACATTCCACATTCTCAAAGTCCAGCTGATGTCTATCATTACATCTCAGCTGCACCTGGGCTTACATCTGCAGCACACTGCAGCCTTCAAAGTTAACTCACATAGGCAAAAGAAAGCAACAGTAAGTTATAGAAGTCTTATTAATGAGGACTGTCTGTAGATAAGGACTGTGTGATACTGTGCAGAATAACCTGCTCTGCAAACTTCAGTGCTAAAGAAATGTGATGCACATGCCCCAGTAGTGTAAATTGGCACAAATCTTCTGCTTTCTGCTGAGGTCCACAGAAACATTCAGTGCACAACATCCCAGTCACTCCCCGTTTGTTTTCTTCTCCTTCATGGTGTGCACTAACCTACCTGTGACCTGTATACTTCTTTCTTTGTGTCTTTCAGGTGTGGAGTGAGAAAACTGCCAGAAATGCTCAGAAATGGGCAAATAAGTGTGAGATGAAAGTCAGTCCAAGAGATCAGAGAGTCATGAATGGTACGTGACAAATATCAAACCTAAGCTGATGGGTTAATACAAATTGCAGATGACCCCTCTGCACATGAACTAGAAATAAGGATAAGTTTTAATGTAGTGCAAAATATCTTTTGAGGATTATTAAACACAAAACCACCATCTTTGCCAGAGAAATACCCTGAAAGACAAATTATTGGAACTTGAGAGAGAGGGATGCTATGTACTTGCCCAATTTTTGTACCTTTCTCTAAGTGCCCACTTTTTGGCTACTGCAGGAGACAAGACAGTGCAATAGATGACTGTTGATATGACATTTTTGTAGAGACATTTTTGTGTTACATTTTGTAGTCATGTAAGTATCTATGACTGAAATCTCACCAAAACCAGCCTACAAGAAAGATGGGGACAGACTTTTTAGACGGGTCTATTGGGATAGGACAAGGAGGGATGCTTTTAAACTAAAGGAGGGGACATTCAGACCAGACATGAGGAAGAAATTTTTTACATTGAGGGTGGTGAGAGCCTGTCCCAGGCTGCCCAGAGAGGTGGTGGATGCCCCATCCATGGAGACAACACAGGCCAGGTTGGACGGAGCTCTGAGCAACCTAACCTGGCTTGAGATGTCCCTGCTCATGGCAGGGGTTGGACTGGATGAGCTTTGAAGACTCAAACTATCCTATGATTCCATTCTATGATTCTATGATCTTTTTCTTAGGGCCTAGATACAACCCCTCTGTAATACCTCCCATCCTACATCTTACTTCTCTCCTAAGTAACACAATACACTTACTTCTAATTCAGGTGTCACCTGTGGTGAGAATATATTACTCTCATCTTACCCAAGAACATGGGCTGAAGCAATTAGAGTCTGGTACAGCCAGTCCTCCAATTTCAAGTATGGATTTGGAGCAACCTCAAAAAATGTCAATGTCGCAAGCTATACTCAGGTATGGAGAATTGAAACAAACTGCAATGATGCACTGGAATTATACGAGTACACTTCAGTGAGTTGGGAGATATCTATACTAGGAAAAAAAATTATCACTCTCATGAAATCATTATCTATAATTCACACTCTGATCCAGAGGTGAATGATAAATTCCAATTGTTTTTCATCTAATTTTGAGGCAATTGAACCAGTATTTTGGAAAAGCTGTCCAGAAGAAAAAATTATTCTGTAGAAAAAAAATTGTTCAATACCTTTAATTTGGAAATAAATATTTTCTGTATATGGATTGGAATACCTGATTAAGAAATGTCAGAGCAAAATATCTATGATTAAAATAATTGAATTGAAACTTCATTGTCCTGCCAGAAACTGTGTTCAAAACCGTTTGGAAACTGGAGGGCATGGTTAACTCATTTTTCAATTCATTCTTTCTCTCAGTTAACTGACAACTTAAAAGCTAAACAAATTTTTTAAAAAATAATTTAAAAAAGAAACAAAATATTATATTCTGGTTCTGCAATTTTCTGACCTGCTCAATGAGAATTCAATGAAACATGACTCTGAAATAATGTGTTTTATTTGTTTGTTTTGCTACAGCTAATATGGTACAGCAGCTACCAGGTTGGATGTGCAGTTGCATACTGTCCTAAGAACCAGTTCAACTACTTTTATGTTTGCCAATACTGTCCTCCGTACGTACTGCCTTTTCACTCATTTAAGGTGCAATAATTCTAGATAAGCTTTCAAAAACTCCCACAGTCTATTTACCATGCATAGGATAGAGTTATTATGTTTTATTTTAACCATTTATAGTTTTGAAAATACCAACGTGAATTGTGGGTTAACACCAGGATAAATAGCAAAATTTATTATGTTTCACACTGAAACAGATATTAGAGAAACTTCAGCCTATAAACAAAGTTCCACCTCTGTTAGAATCAGGCATCACACACAAGTCATACTGCAATTTGGACTACAAACAAGAAAGTCAGATGTAAAGTGCAAGCCAACAGCAAATGAATATTCACAGAGGCAAAGAGTACATCTGAAACAGCTGCATGCCAGAAGGCAGCTGCAGAGGTTATGTGCTTGTAAGCCACAATCACTTGAAAGCCATTGGAAAAGCAGAACTAGGAAGCACAGAAGATTTTTTTTCAACTGATGATAGTATATAAATGTAAATAGTTGATTAATTTTCGTTCTCCAAGCATTATTATCCCTCCTATTTATAATCAAAGGTCTAGTATTCTACAAATATCTGAAACTAAAACACAACTTCCTATGAAAATAATTTCATCCAAAAACTTCTGAATTCCTCTCACTGCGATAAGTAGCATAAATTCCTGTCAATGGCTCAGAGCTGCACTTTGATCTTGTATTGTGTTGTATTTCTTTTGAATTTCAGAGGAAATAATGCAATGCAAATAGCTACACCTTACAGAAATGGACCAAAATGTGCAGACTGTCCTGGCCACTGTGACAGAGGGCTTTGCAGTAAGTGAATGTATTGTCATCCTTACAGCAAACATCACGCTACCTCAGATAGTAATGTCGTTCCTTTGTAGCATTTTACTTTTTCATAGTTACTTCTTGTTAATCTGGAGGAAAGATCCTGAAACTGCCCATTTCCATTCCCCCCAGAAATAACAATGGTTAAAAATCCCACTAGAACAGGCACAATCTTGATTGGGGGCATTGGACTAGCTGACCCCCCAGACCTCCCTTCCAACTTCAACCATCCTGTCATAATGGGTAAATTATGTTGCTCCTGAGCAATAGGTGCATTATCACACCGTCAATCTTCTGCTGCCCTCTTCTGGAAAGCTCAAAATCAAATGTCTTAATGTACATCTACATATAAGGGCAGGAAAAGACTGTCAGGCTTCACACATCTGTATGTACGTGAAGATCTGCACAGGCCCCTGGGTTCTATAGACTTCCATGTGGAGCGAGGAAAAGTGTAGAAGTAGATGGGACGAGTAAGATACTGCCTTTCTGCCTGCATTCCCTTTTCTGTAATATTCAAGCATTTTTTACAGCAGAGCGATCATACCAAGACTATATAGACCTGAAATATGAAATTTTTGGAAAATGCAGATGTATCAGACCAGGACTTGGTTTTCAACTAAAATTTCATGGTTTTGTTTCTCTCTCTTGTATTTCAGCCAATCCTTGCAAGCATCAAGATTTCTTTGGAAACTGCAGAAATTTGAAAATGTTGTTTAGCTGTAGCCATCCACTGGTGAGAGAGAAGTGTCCCGCCACCTGCAGATGCACCGCTCAAATCATATAATGTCCTGGCAGATGTCATTACAGCTGCCGTGACACTGACTTACTAGGAAAGAGTAGAACTCACTGTGAAGTGTATTCACTCTCAGTGCATCAGCTCAGTCTGACCTATAGGTAACATCTTTTGCTGAAATCTCACCACTCTTTCAGTCCTGAATAAGTCTAGTAGCTCAACAACCTCTGATGTTGTTATAGACTTTGTAGGAATCATGCTTAAGCTACTAATGTCTTCATGGTTTTCATTTCAGTGGATCGTCCACTGATTCATTTCTTTGCAATGGGAAACACACTTTAATATCACTTTGGGGTTTTTTGCAAAATATGTTAAATTTCACTTAACTTTCTTCTGTTACCTTTTCTTTGATTAGAAATGGAATGAGTTTCTGCTAAATAAATACGTGATTTACCACCAGTTCACAAACAGAGCTTTTCACTGAAGTTATTTATGATACCTTTTTTTTTTTCCCATTTGGAAGATTCCTTATGGATATTTCAAGACTCTCTGATACTCTATGTGAGTGGGAATAAGACTGGAAAAGAAAGACAAAGCAAAAAGTGATACATGTTTTTGTACAACAAAATAAGGAGGTAAACATTGAATCTGCCAAATTTTGCCCTGTGGCCTAAACACAAAGTTTCTCATATATCTGCGTATACAAGTGATAAATGATTTTTTTTTTTCATATGGCACCAACACTCAAGAAATAGGAAGCCTTTTAAAAACATTCATAAAAAGAAAGGGGTGGAGATATCTATTCCCATCTTCTCTATGAGTAAGTCTGCCACTCACCTGGGACTAGTATTGTAGTATGTACAAAATAAAATATGGCTACCAAAAAAAGAAAGGCAGTCCCCCCAAAAATCCCAATTAAAATATCTGATTTTCTGCAGAACTTCCCAGGAACCACCTCAGTGCCACTTACCAACACTGTACACCCTGTGATCGCTCCAAGAGGGTTAAGTTCAGGTGAAGGCCTTAGATGTGTCTTCTCCCACCTCTATTTGCAGGCAGCTCCTGTAAAGGTTTTAAAAAACCTGTAAATGTTTTAATTTCATATCTTTCCAAACCCTTTACAATGCAAGGGATGATTTCAAAGGACCATGTATTTCTATCGAGCCAGAACTGAGGGCTTGCATTTATTACCTGTCAGTGTTATTGGTTACTTGAAGGAACTTTTTGACCCCTTTAGTGAGGGGCATTATCATAATCATTCCTCTGACTGACAATATTATTATATTGATAAAACTACGTTACAGAATCATCCTACAGATTTCTTAGTTACATATTATAGCTTTTATCTTATCTTTAAATTTCTAACTTTAATAAAAAAGTACGGAGGAAACTGAAGCTCTTTATGCTGACAGTTTATAAACTTTGAGAGATGTTGAAAACCAAGGAGACCTATGGAACACCATCTTCTCGATGCACAGAGGAGCCCCTTCCCACTGATGTTCCTCATTACACTCATCCCAAAACTCTGCAGAGCAAATGTCACATCCTGTTGCCATAAAGGATATACTAGAGTGTCCTACCAGATCACCACCTGCTCCTCAAGATGGGTGCTGGTCTCCCATAGATTTTGAGTCACATATACCAGCCCTAATCCCACTTAACCACCTTCTTTTGCTGTTTTAGACCAGCAAAAATCCATTTTCCATAGGATTGCAATTCTAGTTTATAACACAAGAGGGTGAACTATACCCAGACATTCAGCTGTATCGCTTTTCATTTTGCTAGCCGAATGAAGAGATGGGTCTTTCACTAGAAATTGAAGATCTGGACCTGCCCTGACCTGTTTTTAACGCTTGCTTGTGCAGAATTTCTTAGCTAATACTGGATAAACAAATGATCATTACATATAAAAACAATTTGGTAGTGATTCTTTCCCTCCATTGTTTCATATTCTATGTTCATATTCTATTATACCACTGGTAATTTCTATAACCTTGATTTTCTACCTGCCTTTACTCAGTTTCAGTATCATGACCCTGTGCCACTATTTAAGATTCCTACAGCCACAGCGATATTCATGGAAAGTGCAATTCGAACACAAGCTGGGTGAAAATTTCCTAAGAAATCTATGTCTTCCTCAGAAAATACTATTCTATAAAAACACAGTTCTCTTACAGGTGTTTTCTGAGATATTTTCCAATATTTTATTTCTGATTATACAAGGAGTTGGGGGTTAAAACTCCTTCCATACGCACACTTTCTTTTTCCTCCCTTTCTTACTGACCCAATGAATATTTAGAGAGTGATTATTTTATTATCAGATATTTCTGAATGAGCTCCCTCCTCAAAGAGACAGCTATGCTGTTTGAGGTTGGCAGCAGCAGAAGCTGGAAGAGACCTTCTGCATCATGAGGTGCCACCCTGGAGCATCATGCAATCTGCTGGGCTACTGAAGTGTATCCAGGCATTTACCTTCTTACTTTCATAAGGAATTTCAAAATATTCTACTTCCCTATTGATGTGGAAGAGAAGAAATAGCAGATGAAATAAAATGCTACCTGGATGATCCTTTTTCTCAGTACAGATTTCAAGGAGAGCTTGGGTCACTCCGCTTAGTCATTCATATCCCTGGAAAGGCTGAGATGTTTCTGAATATGAGTTTCCCACATACAGGTGAGGTAAAAACAATATGACATTCACTGGGATACAGCATGTCAAATAACACTTTTCACCATTCTCGGTATTTTCACAAACTTATTTTTTATACTGATGCCCTGAGATATGTTTCCTTTGTGGTACGAGTGTGTGCTTTTTGGTATGCGCTGGAGTTACATCTACAGAATTGAGCTACTTTTTAGGTGTAGTTCAGGCAAGAAGCTAGTAACACTGAGAATTTCTTACCATTTCTGTTCTGGTTCCAGATATACTCACAAGAAGCACATATGCTGAGTAATGATAAGAGCAACTACTACAGTACAAGTCTAAGTCTTATCTTCGGAGAATGATGTAAGAGCTCTTCAGTTAACTTACACGACAAGTGCTTTAGACAGAATTTTGAATAAATGTTACGGAGCAACTCAGTCTTATGGCTTGTGAAGAAAGAACATTTTTGATATTTATAATGCACCGACTGCAGTAGTCACATTATTTAATTTGGCTGTCTGAAAATCAGTCTCCAGGTTAAGCAAAATGGAAGGTTTTTCGCTTTTAGTATTACAAAGTCTTGAAGAGAGTCATGGGCCTAAGTCTTCCCTGTTTTTCTCCATCTATCGATAAGATAGAACAATTCTTCAATAAACCTTGCCTCACTCATGTCCTTAACATATCGCACCTACAAACCAGCAGGTTATGCAGCTAAAGCTAAGACTTTATACTAAATGGAAAGCAAGTTTGGAAACCTCGACATGCCATTGGAAATTTGTGTTGTCAGAATATCCAGTTAATGCCCAAGAAAAAAAAAAAAACCTATAGCAAGATGCTTGAGCAAGATGAAGCAGCAAAGGGCCATCAGAGCAGGGGCAGGACAAGGATGTTCTCCACCCCTGGGCTGCTCCCACTTCTTCTTGGCCAAGCTGCCAAAAATTGGGTTCCTCTAAGTGTAAAGACCACAGTTAAACTGTGAAAAACAGAAGGTGCTTGACAGCTACTGTCTCCGCAAACAAGACCCTTAACCTCTGTGCTTCAGTCTCACAGACTGCATCGCAGAGATAAACTAACATAGTCAGGGCAAGGAAGATTAATTAGTGAATGCTGAGAAAGGGCCTATGAAGCACTAAGACCTGTTAATTATAATATCACATTTGGTAGCCACACCTCCAGTATAATAATATCTCAATTTAACCACAAGTCAAAAGAACATGGGGTACTAGGAGATACAAGTGAGGAAATGACACTCCTACCCACACTGACCCACCGACAATGTCTGAACGTTCATGGGTTGGTCACTGGGCTCAGTCATTTGGCCATGGATCTCTGCAATGGGGCCATGGGTCTGATCCCTAGGACTGACAAAGATGTCCTGACACCTGCATTAATAACAAGCCTTGAAGAAAGACAATTTTTAGGAAAAATTGAGGTAACAGATTGACACAAAAATGGCCTATATTAACTTAACATTCTGTTACTGATGGGCAACACACTGCTCAACACATGCAAATGAAAATGACTCTTTAAAATGCTTATAATAAAATTTTTGGGATTTTTCCACAGGAACAGAAATTATCATTTCAAATTGAATAACATCATCATTTCAAATCAAATGACACTTTACTTCTTCTGTTTTTCTCTTTCTGTTTTGCATTTGTCAGGCATTGGAACTGACTGCCCAGGGAAGTGGTCAATAGGGCCATCTAGTTGGAGGTCTATTTCTAGTGAAGTGGCTCTAGGGTCAGTACTGGGGCCAGTATTATTCAATATATTCATCAACGACTTGGTTGAGGGACTAGAGTGTACTATCAGCAAATTTGCTGATGACACCAAGCTGGGAGGCGTGGCTGACACGCCAGAGGCTGTGCTGCCATCCAGAGACCTGGACAGGCTGGAGAGTTGGGTGGGAAAAATCTAATGAAATATAACAAGGGAAAGTGTAGTGTATTGCATCTGGGTAGGAACAGCCCCAGGTTCCAGTATAAGTTGGGGAATGACCTATTAGAGAGCAGTGTAGGGGAAAGGGACCTGGGAGTCCTGGTTGGACAGCAGGGTGACCATGAGCCAGCACTGTGCCCTTGTGGCCAGGAAGGCCAATGGTACCTGGGATGGATTAGAAGTGGGGTGGTTAGTAGGTCAAGAGAGGTTCTCCTGCCCCTCTACTCTGCCCTGGGGAGGCCACATCTGGAATATTATGTCCAGTTCTGGGCCCCTCAGTTCCAGAAGGACAGGGAACTGCTGGAGAGAGTCCAGTGCAGGGCCACAAAGATGATGAAGGGAGTGGAGCATCTCCTGTGTGAGGAAAGGCTGAGGGAGCTGGGGCTCTTGAGCTTGGAGGAGACTGAGGGGTGACCTCATTAATGTTTATAAATATATAAAGGGTGAGTGTCACGAGGATGGAGTCAGGCAGATTTAGCTAGACAGATCAGTTGAACAAATCAGTACAAAATATTTTTATCCAGTCTTATATGAGTTATTTAATGTTGGTTAGCATGTCTTAGATATACGTGGAAAGTGTCTAAGAATGTGGCATCTAAGGAGCTATGGCATAAAAACTTTTATCTTTCACAAGTGGGTATGAACACTTCAGAGACTGAACTTTTCCACTGAATTTATTTTTCCTCACATGACCATACTTATTTGCTCTCAATTCGTTGTAGTGTCTCCAGTGCTGGTATTGCATTTTAGATAGCAAGTTGGGTTGCTGTTTCTCCTTGAATTTGTGTTTGACCCATTGTAAGGAAATAATAAATTAATCCTGTCAGTTCAGTACACAGGACTCCTTCTGGGTATTCAGTGATTTAATATCAGCTTCCTGGTAACTCAAAAACAGTAATGTAAACTAATTCTGAAGGTCACAAATCATGTCTTACATTAGGTCAGCGTTCAAGTTTAAAAGAAGTCCCTACTTGCCCAATATTCAGACAATTGAAGGATGTGTCAGTTTTATATAGGAAAAAAAAATATGGGAATTTCTTGCAGGAATTTTTTTACGTGCTGATTGTTCTACCTACATTTGTAAGTTTTGTCAAGGTCATAATGATTAGAACTTGTGGATCACTTTTAAAGCATGCACAAATGGCACAGTTTATGTTGGTTTTTAACTTGTGGTCTGAGAGTTTACAGTGCTCATTGAGCCATCAAAATCAAATATTTACTATCTCTCTGACTTAACAAGTCTTCATGTAGGTCAGACAAATCACTTCATGCATTGCCACTAAATGGCACCTTGCTGCTGTGCCACTAAGAACATTACAGCTCAGCCTCTGAGAGGGTGATGTTTATATAAATGACAAAAGTGCCACACGTAGCAGGAGGTCTTCTGGGATCAGCTCCCTGGAACCTGTTTCCTACAGTCTCAGTCTACAGACACCCTCTGATCTGGCTGCACTAGATGGTTTGTTGTGCAAAAGTGAAGCCAACACACCGTGTTTTGAAGAATATTCCCTAACCACCCTCTTTGACTCTTCATGCATGCATTGCAATTATTGTGGTAAACTTAGAATTATGTAGCTCAATTAAGATTTCTGTACCATTTGTGTACTCTGCAAGGTTTAGCGGAGAGAGAACCATAGAATCATAGAATCATAGAAAAGTCTGGGTTGGAAGGGACCTTCAAAGGTCATCTAGTTCAACCTCACTGCAATGAGCAGAAATGTCTTCACCCAGATCAGGTTGCCCAGAGCCCTGTCCAGCCTGACCTTGAAAAATATCAGTAAAAAACTTGATATGAGCAACAGAAGTTCCTGGCGTACAAGACAGGGATTGTAAGTAACTTGTCACAGACAAGGCAAATAGATGAACACACTTCCCATTACAGTTACATGACCTAATGTCATAGCTCTCTAGAGTCACTATTTCTCAAAACGACTTTTTTTTTGCCTTTCTCAAGGGGAAACGGAACCCCACTGATGAGCAAACTGAGGCACTTAAGTTGATCATTTAAATGATTAAAGTGGTATATGTGATCTGTTCATAAGACCATAAAAATGTCTTGTATATCTAGAAAATACTTTCCACAGTGTGGCATTTGGTAGCAAGGGAAGCAAGGGAGGAAAAAAACCTGTTAGGCAAGAAAAGAATTGGCAGAGAAAAATCACATTACTTGCTAGAAGGGTGAAACTAATGAGTGAAATCAGTATGTTACAGAATCTGTGCAGATTCACTGGTGATGAAGCTGAAAGTCAACTTAAATTTTATCTCAACAGACAGATGAACATAGAAGGGGTTGCTTGAAACTGTTTGGAAGACTCTGTGCAAAATGTGATCTCCAGGTGAAAGGTAATTCAGAAAAATATGTAATTTCCTTGCCAGTGGAAAACAACCCTCAAAAATCCACGGTGGCAATAACTCTGTAGCTAGTACAGCTAAGGAACCCCGTAAGCAACATTGAAAAATTACTATTTTTTTTCAACAGCATCCCTCCTACCAATCTTCTACCAAAGCCTTTGATTTGGTAGAATAAAACTTTCTGTTTCCATTTAAATCTTGTCATATGTTTTAGGGTATTTTTGGTTTTATTGACATTAATATAAAAAGAACACATCGAAGGCAACAAATACAAATCAAGTGATGTTGTAGAATGTCTGCAATGCAAGAAAACTTGGAGATTACCCAGATTGATGTGCATTTGCATTTGCTGATACCAGTAAGGAGAGTTGTACCATAAAAGGTCAAGAAGGAACAAAAGACTTCCCCTCAGTGTCCCTGACCAGTGTCCTTTCCTAGTGCTGTTCTGGACAGATATAAAGAAAAGAGTGATCACAAATACAGGTGTATTCACAGGTCTGGACTGGATTTTGAAACCTACAGACAGTGCTGAGTAAGGAAGGACAACTGAGATGATACATTGCCCTGTCTGAAATCATCTCCTTGTGCTTTTACAGAAACCTGCTTGCCTTTAGAGCAAGACATAAAGGGACTTCACACTGGCAGGAGCAGCACCTCTGGAAGAGCCATCTCAAGTGCACAGACACAATTAAGAACAGAGGGCTGATGAGGAGCAAGAGAAAAACAAGAAAGGACAATAGAAACACATATTTACCATTAACGTCTTTTGCAAGAAGCATCAGAGACTTGAAACATTAATTTCATTTACACTATTTCATGTTGCTTTCTCAGGATAATAGGTAGAACTTCAAGGTGTGTGTAAGACATCCATCTTCCCTGGGGTAGTCCCTTTTTTATCATAAGAGCAGTACAAACTGGCCCTTGTGTAAGGGAGAACAAACCCTGTTATCTCTTGTAAACAGCTTTCCTGCAACTTTGGGATACACCTCAACCAAAAGTTTATGCTTCTGTGTTTTATTCCTTCTTTGCAACAGTCATGCAATAAAAGCAGAACATGAAACCGTGAAGTCTTTAAGCCCATCATGTTCCTCTTTGACAAGATATGTTTTGGTCAAACACAGCTTAACTGGATGTAATTCTCTGACCTATTTAATTTACAGAGGAGAACAAAAAGACTGAGTAGTTCCTTCTAACCTTAATCTCTATCAATTGCTAGTGTACTGGAGAGAGGAAAATCATTGTGTATTATTCAAGTAAGGTCTCCCATAGAGAAGAAATTTTGTGTGTTTTCAAATGGAAAAGCAAAACAGTTACTTCAGCAAAACACCCTGTAATAACAAGGTAAAATTAACATATTTTAAGCTGTAATTGCTGTTTCTCCATTGTGTTCCCTCCCTCTTCTGATGGACATCTTAGTGTTCTCTGTGATAAATTTTTAACGGTGCATCAGTGACCTTATGTTCCACACATTTGTAAGAAATCAGTCAAGAGGCTCGAAAGGTTGATATGGATCCAACCAAGACAATTTTATTGTTGCTAACCAAAGAGTCAGAGAACACACTTATTGTCACCTTGCTCTTCAAGGTGAAGGAGACTATTTGAGGACTGCATCGACAAACTGCATTTACTTGGTTAAGTTTTCAAATTGAGGTGGAGTAGGTGTCTGCTGACTCAAAGCATTAAAGTTGATGTTTAATGAAAAAACTCTCCTACTATGACACCACAGAAAGAGGATAAATGTTAATGTTTTCAAAAAAACTGACTCAGCTCAAAGTTCAAGAGATCTAAGAAATATTTCTGTCACAGTGCATAGGTAAGCTGCACCTTATCCTACTTTTCTGGTCTCTGTAGCTATGTCCACAATAACAGCATACATCAAGAAGTAGCTTAAATTGGCATGCGTTCGGGTCCACGTTATTCACTGAGGAATACTCATAGCTCAGACTTCTATGAACTGAACTCAGAGTTTTAAATAACATCATCAGACCGCATTATTTCTCTTCTAGGAGGCACCATGAAGCTGATTTGAGTCTGGGCTAGCCAACAAACATGACTGAAAGGTCATTGAGCACCCAGTCCTTGCATTCATTCACTTGGTCTATTTAGTCCATTTTAGTCATCTTCCTTTAAATCAATTGCTCTTGGGAGTTTCTATTTCTCTCTCCTGACTTAAAAGATAAGCATTACTAATTAGAATAGATCGAGAAATGTATACCACCGGACACTTAAAAGTGTCCAGTGTTGGGGAATCCACCACTTCCCTGGGGAGATTATTTCTGAGGGCTGACTGTTCTCATAGTGAAAAATTTCCCTCTTGAGTCCAATCAGAATTTCACCAGGAGTAACTTGAACCCATTGTCCCTCATTTTTTCCATGTCACTCCTTGTACAAAGAGAGGCTCCATCTTCTTCATAGCCAGCCTTTAAACACTGGAACATGGTGATGAGGTCCTCTATAAGCCTTTTATTTTCAAGACTGAATAAGTCCAGTTCGCACAGACTTCCCAGTCTTTGATCATCTTTGTGGCCCTTCTCTATCCTCTTTCCAGCCTGTCCACACTTTTTTGTATAGTGGGGACCAAAACTGAACACAATATTCCAGGTATGGGCTTACAATCACTGAGCAGAGCAGGATAATGACTTCTTTATCTCTGATGATGATGGTTTTGCTAATGCAGTAGCCCAGCTCCACCCTCTAGATAAAACATCTTCTTCCTTGTGGAAGGTAGTGTTGTCAGTCCTTTTTGCTTAAAGTTAGTAACAGCTGAAGTTGAATGTTGACAGATTAAGCCTTGTTAATGGTGAGAAGTGTTTCCTTTATTTATAAAAAGAGATTTAGAGTACATAGGTATTGGAATATAATTTCTTCAAAGTCCCTAATCACACGTAAATCACTTATACATATATAGGGGTCCTTTTTCTGTGGCCTCAGTTCGCCTCACCAGGAGAATAGCTGAGTTGCTCTTTCTGGGGAAAAAAAGAAAAAAAATAGTAAAAAAAGGGGGTGAGGTACACTGGTACATCAGCTCTCTGACACACACATGTTGGAACACAGCTTTTGTTTGTACACTCAGTGAACAGATCCCTGTCTCATCCACATTTGTACACTCAGTGAACAGATCCCTGTCTCATCCATGGCACAGGCCATGTGAATTACAGCAGAGCAGATGAGACTACATTTGGTAAATCATTGAAACTCTTGGCTGAAAAGCCTGATCCTCAGACAGGTTTCCTGAGACAAGTCTGGATACTTAAATCTGAATTCCTCACCAATGTCTTGCATTGTAGTCAATGTAAGGAAATGAGAATCCCTAAAACATTCAATGTCTTTTCCT
This sequence comes from Patagioenas fasciata, assembly GCF_037038585.1. Taxonomy (NCBI): domain Eukaryota; kingdom Metazoa; phylum Chordata; class Aves; order Columbiformes; family Columbidae; genus Patagioenas; species Patagioenas fasciata. The sequence continues at coordinate 120,552,874 of NC_092522.1, read as the reverse complement.
AAGACAACTTTTAGTACAGTTTAGACTAATCATTTTCTTGAGTTTCATATAATTTCCCATTAAATACGAAGGCAATATGACATGATTGACTTAGATATGCATGAATAATCTTTCACTGTAGATGTTTGTGTCTGTGTCCATCTGTGTGTGTTTATGTACCTGTCTGCAATTTAAGATATAAAGATATAAAGTAATAATCTCAGAGAAAGTCCTGATTGAATGAACTTGACTTAACCAGTTTTAGAATTTAAACATTTATTAAAAGGCACTTTCCCCAAAAGGGAGCATTTTCTGCCCCCCTCAAAGGGTTTAATATAAGGATTGCACACATCATGTGAGAGATTCACTGGGGAAAACATTATGTAACAAATAACACAAGTTATTCATGGCTGAGCTGTGGTGAAAGAAACAATGAACTTCACTCATGATTTTGTTCTTTTTTAGTCACTTCCTGTGCAAATAAAGGAGTTCACAGGTCCTTACATTCAAATGTTGTCATCCGTCTTATCCTGTGGTACAGCAAGGTGGAGCAATAGCTTTTGAACAAAGCTCTGCTTCCTCTCATTGAGCTGTTCAAATGAAATACAATCGTTACAAAAGGAAAAATAAGTATATCCTTATTTCAGCTTTGCCACTCTTACATTTCATTCTGTGATAGGCCGGTATGTTCTTCTCGCTAAATAGTTTGGTTTCCATTCCAAATCCACAGAGCTTTTTTCATGGGGAAAAAGCTGAGATCATTTTAAACATTGTTTGGTCAATGGTTTAATTATACTCTTATACTAGGAAAACTGGGCTTTTATTCCTGAAAGGTGTCTGGTGTCAGTCACCCTGCTGGGCAAGCTGAAGTTTGCCAGATACCTAAATTGACCTCAGAACAAGAGAAAAGGCCACAGAGACAGTATAGATGTACCCAAAAAGAAAATAAAAAAAATATTTAAATCTAATAACATGTGAGCACTTTTCCAACAGTAGTCTCACCAGAACAGCAGCCCAATGATGTATCATCACCTCCCAGCATCCATAGACTATGTTGATTTTTATACCCAAAGACTTAAATGGTATTTTATTACTGTATCCTAGCACTACCACTTCGTGACCAAATTGTTTACTACTGCAATATCATCCTCTTTTCTTTAACAGATATAATTTTTCATTAAATCAAGGCTCCTAGAATACAATTTTGGCCTGTCCTCTGAATACTGAATTAACAGAGGCCAAGTTAATCGGTATCATGTCAATAAAATATTTTATACACAAAAGTTTTTAGAGTCAAGGCAAATTTTGAGAAGCAAAGTGAATCTTAAGAATAAGTGATCATCCAACGGTAACCTTAGTAAAATTTAGTTTGTTTCTTTATTAATTAGAAAGTTTACAAACTGAGCTGTTTAAAGCCATTTAAGAGGTTTGGTCTTTGCCTTATTTTCATTGTCTGAGCTAAGGAAAATGAAAAAAAATTATATTTGTTTTTAAAAAAGTCTTTTCAAATTATTTTTAATAATCTAGAGCTTTATTTTCTAAAAACTAACAATATTCATTTTTTTCTTACGAAGAACTACAATTATTTCACAAATAAGTTCACAATGATAACCTATTCGCTATAAGTACTTCATTCACTGTGAAATAAGAACAAGCACCTCTTTTCACCTGCTGAAAGAGATTCTCTCTGCCTACCATATTCTATATGAACAGACAGGACACTATTTATGTTTCATTCAAGATGAAAAATTATTTATGTTTTAAAAGAAAAGCTATAATTGGAATAAATAATTGACTACAGGAAACACAACTGACTGTCACTATACTCCTTACTATGTGCAGCAAACCAGTCTATGTGAGATTTTCTTTTAGGCTATTTCCTTTATAAAATACATATAAGAGTGAGAAGCACATCTAAAAACAGCTAAATGAGCTGATTTGCATTACAAAGTGAAAAAACACGTAAACCAGCATTTCATGCACAGAAATAGCCTGGGAAGTAGAAATTGTTATAGTGACCCATACTGTTTCCCTCCCATAGTGGGTGTGACGGTGTGTTCACCACTCTCTCTCTTTTTTTTCCCTATATCACCCAGATCCACTGAGTTAGACAGCTCTGCTGAAAGCAAGTGTCTTTTATCAGGCTCTGACAGCCACCCATTCTCCTGCAATGTCTTCAGCCTTAGACACCAACATGAGGTTCAAGTTCTCGATCCTGGCTCTTCTTCTGGAAGTGATCATCATTGTTTTGTTTGGGATATTCGTGGAATACAAGATCAGCGATGGCTCTTTACCTTTATACCCATGTAAGTGTCGTCTAAGATTTATAGAATTTAGAATTTCTTTAAATTAATGCTAAGCAAGATTTCTGAATAACTTATGAGACTTAGTGATATAGCTAGATATAGCTATTTGCTTTCAGGCAAATAAACTTTTTATGAGATATGAAAGCAGTCTCAAAGGCTTCAAAGGCAAATTCAAGTTGAGCATCTAGGATTCTTAAAGTTGTTAACTGCTGAGAAGTTAGCTGTTTGGGGAGAGAAAAGCCATGAAAATAGTTCTAGTGTTTGCATAGAAGGTTAAAACTTGGAGAAATATTAATTGCCTTGAAGAATTCTAGTGTTTTCCAGAGATGGATGGTAAATGCTTCTTGCTGAACCTTCTATCCTGATTACTGTATCAAATAATGGAAATGAACAGAACATTTAATTACTATGATCCAGGTTTCAAAAGGCTGTCTTATGAGAAAGCATTACACTACAAAAATGTTATCATTACAAAATGTGTTTGCAGAAACTGGACTCCACGAAGGGCAATAGTTTTTGTCACAAGGTGGATAACCCTCTCCTATTTTTCAAAGCCACGTCTTGGTTGCAGACAGTAATGGTTCAGCCTGCAATTGTTTCTGTTGATTTGTTTCTCTGCAAATGCTTGATGAAGTTCAGCGAGAAAGTTTTTGATCTGAGAAGTAGTTGCTGACTTCTCCCACCCTCCTTCTCTTCATGCAATGATCAGACTGTTGTAAATAAACAGAAAATAAGTCTGCGGAGGAGCAGCCTGGGTCTTGATCACAGTATCAAAGGTCTGTTCATTTTCTTGGCTCTGGTATCTTAATGACTTGTAGCCTTGATTGCAATCCTCTTAATGATGATCGTAATGGTACAGAACCACTTGCCTGTGTGTAGCACCTATGTAATTTTGAATGTACCCTTCTTTTTGTCTCATTCCAACTGGCCTTTCAGTGTCTGTCACACAGGAATGTGATCTCAGGATCATTTCCCTCCCTAGTAGTCTTGTGTTGTGTATTCTCACACAGATCACTGTCCACTCAAGAGCAGTGAATACACAGCATTATTCAGGTCCAGATACAAGTCAGTTGAAGAATATCAGGGTCTAATTGCTCACATTTAGGTTAACTCCACTGAGATGCAGCAGTATCCTAAAGACAGAGGAACTTAGGCTATGCCCAAACCCATTCTCTTTCTGAGACACAGCTTGGCCATGTCCATGATATTGAATTATCCCAGTTCCTAAATTAGGTGGCCTTATTTAGAGAGTATATTGAAAAGGACCTTTGGTCCATCATCACGCAGGAGGTGATAGTAGGCCCAAGTAAAAACTATGCCAGAGACCACACTAATAATTTGACAACACAGAAAATTCTATTCTGGCACTGTTATTAACAGAGCTCTTACCAAAAACACCTGTCCACCTACCTCTTATCTGGGTCCCAAACCAACATGACAACAACAAATACAGCCACAGAACAACAGTGTTTTGGGCATCTTCATATACTTTGGTAAACCAGAGGGATGTTATCTAGGGCATGGGTCCTTCAGACTTAGATTAAGGTCCATTTGCTGGCTCTGCATTTTCTTGGAGTCTCCCTTACCAATGAAAGTGAAGAAAGGTAAATGGGATCCTCATGCTTATGTCAGTAATTTAATAATCTTCAGTGACCCTTATAGTACCATAGCATATTTCTTTGTAAACTGTGAATCTTCTGGATGGAGAGTGCTTGTGTCACACACATCACCACAGGTACAATGTTTTCTTGGAAGCTCCCGAGATAAGCTGCTCTCACACTTAGCAAAATCCTCTCCCAGCTATTGTGTGGAGCCCCATTCTTTAAAATTTTAATTTACCATCTCCATTTTAAAAAGGCATCAGAGAGAGGGCAGAAATATCATCAATAAAACAGAGAAAAGCAAGTGGAAAAAAAAGCAGGATTTCCTAATATCTGAGTTTTCACTTTTAGGCCCTCTTACTCTCAAACTTCCCTGTCAACAAATTGCATACAGGAGCACATTTTGCCCAAGCACCCAGTAGAAAGTTAATACTATGGTTGTATAGATGTATTAGTACATATCCTGAACCAGGACTTCCCCCGAGTTCACAAAATGACGGGTTCAAACTGCTTCCCATGCTGTCCCCAGGGATGTTAATATATCTCATAGATTTGGCTGTTTCATCCAGGGACCAATTTATATTTTCAGAATTGTAGTGCAAGCCCTGCTTTTATATGCCTTACATACCTCAGCACCATGAATCCAAGCTGTTTCAGTATTTTGGGGTTGAAGAAAGATGAAAACAATGATTGAGAATCACTATAGTTTTGTACTCAGGTAAGGGGGCCTGAGCTGAGATCATTCCCTAAGCACAGCTTTGCAATATATCTGTTTCTGGTGGATGCAATTGCAGGCATGGCAAACTGGATGAACAACTTCAGGTGTGCCATGCCAGTAGAATGGGAGGACAAGGGTGCATGGTAGTTTTGCAAGCATTCCTAGAGGACTTCTTTACTGCTGGTACCCTGTAGACAATGTCCTGTTATTAACTCGTGACTTAGGAAAACTTATGTGCCACTCTTGTCCAGGGTTCTGCAGTTTACTCCTTTAGGCAGCACAAAATCATAGTTTTAATATAAACCTAGATGCCAGAAGCATCTTTACACTGAGAGTGACTACATTTGCAGACCTTGCAGTGGAATTAGTATGTTGGTCTTGGACAGTCCTTTAGAATCTTGTGCAGTGGTTTTGTCCAGGATCTGTTGGAGCATTTTCCTCAATCTTTATTTTTCTGTCTCACAGAATAGAGGTACCATGCTTTGTTAAACACAGCTAGTTACCGAAACCGTTTATTACAAACTGTACTGTCCAGACCTGTTCTTTAAAAAGATACATAAGAGGTAGTTAAAGCACAAGTTATAGGCTAGATTAATTGAAGGTCTTTACTCAACTTGTGTACTTGTCCTCAACACCCACAAATTAATCAATTTTAACCAAGACTTTAAGTATTTTGTGTAAGTCCAAACAGCTTTAAAACATTTTTGTACCCTGGCTAACCCTCAGGAGGACTCATGATTACATGTCAACCAGCTGCTTGTTTCAAACAGAATTGCTTCTGATCTTCAGGGCTGGGGTAAGATTTCGATAAATAAAAACACCTTTCTAAAGAGACCTGATCATGCAGTAGCCCTGTTGATGAGCATTAAGAATTAAACTCCTCAGTCATCAAGGTGTTTTGAAACCTGTTCTTCTGTTCAAGTGTAGAGTCAGGTTATTTCAGCGGGAAAGCACCTTTTACTAATCTAGACGCAATTTACTGAGATGTTTTACACAGGTGGGATTGTTTTGATGAGAATAATTAATATTCTTTGTCTGCAATGATTGAACCAGGGGATTGCAAACAAGAACAAGTAATACACTGAATGCTAACAAACCATCCACTCCTCTAGAAGACTGGGAAAACTTTCTTACCTGGAGTTGACTACTCAGAATGGGCAAAACAAAAACTTTATCAGAAAGTCCATGGCACAGGCCGGTTAAATAACAAAAAGAACAGAAGTGGTTAATTTTCAAATGTACGTCTCATTTTGTGCATGAAACTCAAGTTTGATGTAAACTGAAAACTGTCGAAGTCATGTATCACTTTGATTTCGTGTGCTAAGAGTTTATTGAATACATTTTCACTTTCTTCTGCTAAAGTAAAAAAAAAAAAAAAAAAAGGCTACTTTTTTACATGTTACTGTGCAGCTTTAATGGATTTTCCCTTATTTTATTGGAAACATTAACAAGCTTTTAATAAAGTAGTTTCACAAGAGTCAGAGAAATAACCTGGGCCACTTCTCAGATGTGAAGATGCTGATTCCACAGGTTACTCGGTGAATGGTTAATTATGGAAAATTGCTTTTAAAAGGGAGGCAAAAGGCTGATTAAACATTCAGTTTACACTCATCCTCAAAAAGCAGGAGCGGAGATGTAAGGTTACTTCTTCCCTTATTTGAGATCTTTCACATGTGACCTGCTAACATGTTTTTATCCTACTTAAAGGTCATCAGGTGGTGGTTGAGGAAGGCTGGGAAGACTATCTGCTCTCACCAGCACTAACCACTGCTACCTTTTCCAAGACGTTTAGAGGAGAGTTGTTCTAGCTGTGCAGTTCATCACCACAACCAAGTCAGGCACAAAGCCACAACTCCGCATTCCTATGGCCCAGGAGGGAGGACGGACAAACAGATGCACCTGTCAAATGACTTCATGCTAAATCCCAGCCCCAGCTGATTGCCTCTGACAGAGGAATATGGGCAAATTAAGCAGTATTTGGGGTTCTGCATCCACTAAGACACTAAAAACTTTGCTGCTGGTAGGATCAGGAAGGTTGTATTAGTGTGTGTTTTTATATTTTCCCCAGACATACCTTTTTCATCTCTTACCAAGTCATCTGTGGCAAGAGGGTATGTTGATCTCTAAGTGAGACAGTTATTTTTGCACAGAATTGCAATATAAAATATGTAAAAATATCAAAATCAGAAGCTCAAACGGGAAAGTTAAACTGATTGTGTGTCTTTTAAAATAAGTAGAAAGCACAGCATGAGACTTTGGCTAGCAGTTCTGGGAACTGAGTAATACAAAGGAAAATTGGAAGCTTCCAAAGCACTTGCAGGGGCCTAAAAAGTCCCATTGCTGGCTGTTGAAGTCAGGAAGCAAATGTGAAAATGTCCAGACTAAAGAGGAAGCAAAAGGACTGGGGATTTCTGCAAACCACCTGCATTTCTGCACTATTTTCAGAAGTGTGTAGCCCAGTGTAACGGATCTTACTACATGCATGCTTGTATATCAGTGCTAGCTTAGGGTTGGAGTATGACAGTGCAAATATGATAGAGTTTATTAGGAACCTCCAGTAACAGCTTAGATTTTTGGACCCTCTTGTGGCTAAACACGGTAACGCATATGTCAAAACTACGAATGCTGAAACTGTGTAATTAGGAAATGTAACTTTAAGTCAAATATTGTGCTAATCAGGTCAACGTCTCAAGTTGTTCCCACATATTTGCATGTAGGAGGCAACGAAATAGAAATGAAAAGAAATAGCTTATCTATACTGAGGTTCTTAATAAAATCAAAGAAAAAGCTTTAGATGCAGGAATCAAACCTGTTTGGTACAGAGTTCACTAAAACATATAAGACACTGCAGAGTAACAAAGTATTTTAAAATATAAGATATTCATTTTATGTTGATAAATTCAATTTGTGTTTAAAAGCCTAAAATAAATAAATAAATAAATAAATAAATAAATAAATAAATAAATAAAACCCCACTTAGCAATATTTTAACGAAGTTCATATTTAGGAAAAAAAAAAAAAAATAAGGCATATTTGAAGGAGGGCTAAGTATATGCTGATTAGCAATGTTAAATCACTAGCCTAGACCTTACTTTAAATGTCTTTTTCTTTTACCCAAGTAAAGAAATCAGTCTCTTGTACAGTAATTCATAGAGATCACAAGCAAACCTTTGCTCTGAGCCAACTAGCACTCTACAAAACAAATCCCATGTACAATTTTGGAGTTAGCAAGAACATGCTGGATGTGTCAGCCTTTATCTAAGGGGAAGAGAACTTCTCTGTAAGAACATGAAACCGTGATGTTCCAGGTAGCTTCACACCCAGAGAATATTTCCAGGCACCTTCAGTTTTCTAGTATAGAGATCTAGTGTTCTTTCCATAATGACACAGAAAGGGATAAAATCAATAAGTGACTCTTGCATATTCCAAACACTCAGTCTTCCACTAGCAGACTGGTCATGAAGTGGTGAAGGATGGATCATACTAATGACATGAGTTTGGAACCCTTTTCTGTTAAATCCTGATTTGTTCCCACCTTTCCTCCCTTCATAGTCATTCTTCATAGTCACGACACAGAAATGTTTTCCTCTCAGTCTTTCAGGATGTCCAGGTGATGATATTTGTTGGAATCGGTTTCCTGATGACCTTCCTGAAGAAATATGGATTCGGCAGTGTTGGTATCAACATGCTCATTGCTGCCTTCGGTCTCCAGTGGGGAACGCTGATGCAAGGATTTTGGCACATGGAAGGAGGGAAAATTCGTGTTAATGTGAGAAGGTACATGTGAATTTACCAAAACTGACATTTCTATACCTTACAATATCAGGAGAAACTATTTCCTCTTGTCCTATCACTTGTTGCTTGGGAGAAGAAACCAACACCCTTCATGCTACAGCCTGCTTTCAAGTAGTTGTAGACACCAATAAGGTCTCCCCTCAGCCTCCTGTTCTCCAGGCTGAACAGCCCCAGTTCCCTCAACCACTTCTCATCAGACTTGCGCTCCAGTAATACTTCCTCTCCCATTCATATCTTCTGCTTCTACCAAGGTCTCAGAGTCTTTTCCACATCTGCAGCTCTGTTTTCTGAGACAATTGGTAGACAATTTTGAAAGACACAGCATCCAAACACCATCGAGGGGCAAGCGGAAATAAATAGTTTCTTAATACTTACAGACAGACATTTTTGAAGTATCCATAAGTTAGTGCATCTCTGTGCTAGAAATTCTGATAAATTTCTGTTCTTATTTATCTTTGCCATTTGCCATAGCTTGTTAACACTGGTCCTTCCTGAGAGCTAGTACAAACATGACACAGTGACAGAAAGACGTTCAAGGCTTTGAAATGAGCTGAATCATCTGACTCAAGCTAAAAGCTCCCTGCCTTCTTTGGAGTCCAAGGGACAGTAAGAGCTGGAAATATCCCTGAGTATCTGCAATACACATCTCATGTTTCACTATAATTTCAACCAGCTAAGCACATATATGGTATAAGCAGGAGGTAACCTTCCCACACTTTTTCCCCAGCAGCTGGAAAAATCCCCGCAAAACCCATCCTGAAAGGTTTGATTGAATTTTCATAGGATATTGATGATTTTATATCTGAAGCATTAAAGCTCTATCATTTTAATGATATGACAGGCTTTATACCATAGCTTTATTTCAAGTCCATTTAAACTGATTTTCTTTTTTCCTGTGCTTTTGTTTTGTTTTGTTTGGTTTCATTTGTTTTCTTAACTTCAGCATGATAAATGCAGACTTCAGTACAGCAACTGCTTTGATCTCATTTGGAGCAGTCCTGGGGAAAACAAGTCCTGTTCAGATGCTGATCTTGACAATTCTGGAGATCACAATCTTTGCATGCAATGAACATCTAGTTACAGAAATATTTCAGGTACAACTATTTAGCAATTTGTTTGTTTCTAACAAATGCTTTCACTTTGTTATAGTTCTAGTTTACATATTCTCAATTCTGGTTTCTACCATAGAAAATAAACCATTAAAGTCATCCAGACTTCTCCTGCATCAAATCTTCATCTTTATGCTGTATAAAATTTGTGACATTATTTTGGGTTCCTATTACAGGCGACAGATGTTGGAGCCTCAATGACTATCCATGCTTTTGGAGCTTATTTTGGTTTGGCCGTAACCCTTGTCTTGTATCGTCCTGGTTTAAAAAACAAACATGAAAACGAGGAATCTACCTATCACTCGGACATATTTTCCATGATTGGTAAGTGAAGTAATAGTGAGTGTTGACTGTTTCATCCCTTTTTATCCTTATGTTTTAATGGTGGCTTCTTATTATGCTGCGTACATTTCTCAAGTATACTCCTAGAGACATATTCTTTTATTTGTCTGATGCATACCCAATATTTTCAGTGACTCATATTTTTTAAGTTTTTCCTTGATTAAGAAAAGGAAAGATGAAATTAAAAATATATTTTCACTGTGTGTTAGTAGTGACTCCCTTTTTGTTAAATATTCTGTTATGAGCAGCATTTCTATAGAAAATGATCATAAAGAAATATTAGTTGTGCTAATGAATGTTTTAGAAACCATGCATATATCTGTTCAAGAGAGATATTCGATTTACCAGCTAAAACTATCAGTTCTATCAATAGATGTTTAATTATTTGTATGTGAATTGTCTTGATAACGCATCTCATCCTGGTATGGTCTTCACAGAGGTGGTGAGCTCTGGTGGTGAATGGGACATGACAAGGGGTCACAATGTGTTAAAATCTTCCAGTAAGATTTTATAGATATCATGTGTCAAAATGACAGCTGCCATTGTCAAAAACTTCTGCATATTATATTATTCCTTCCAACATTTGGGGTATTACGTGCTTCTTATTGATCACCTTCTGCATTTCTTGTAGCTGGTTCTGTTGTGTTGGATCTTTCACATTGAAATACCCCTTGTGACTGAACAGTCTTTGTTTCATCTTGTCTTATGTTCTTCCAGGTACCCTGTTTCTTTGGATTTTTTGGCCAAGTTTTAACTCTGCCACTGCACCTGGACCAGCTGAACAGATTCAAGCAATTGTCAACACTTACTATTCCTTGGCTGCATGTACTGTCGTAACATTTGCCCTCTCCAGCCTGGTAGATCAAAGAGGCAAATTCAGCATGGTAAGAATCAAGTCACAACCTCTGTTAAATACATTCATCCATTTATAGTAAGGATGCACAAGCAAATTCCCAGTATCTGTGAGCTATCTGGAGATTTTGCTCACACTGTGGGCAAAACTAAAGCTATTACACTTCTAAAATTAAAAATGTCAGACTGGGTCCTGAGGCAACCCACCCTGCTTTAGGTAGGTGATGTGGTTTCTCAATGGGATCCCTGAATCTGGAGAGTAAAGATCTCTCAGACATTACAGTGATGGTCCTGCTCCCTTGTTCTCTCTTGTCCACAGAACCTGCTGGATCATAGAGACATTATTCCGACATTCAGGTGGGCTTCTGAGTCTTACTCCAAAGAAGATCCTACATAACATATTGCGATAGCTAAAATAGTTCTCTCAAGACAACAACCTGTTCCCTGCCAATCTCACAGTGCAGCTACACAACAGGCAAAGCCAATTGAGGTTGAGGCGACCAGCTTTCCAACCTTTAATCTCCTCACCCTAAAGTCCAACCCCATCTTTTCAACCTCTTCTTCCAGCGGTGTTTATCTAAGTCCAATGAGAGCAGGCACAGTTTAATGAGCTTGCAGCATTTGCTGCTGTTGTAGGAGACAGGTCTCGCTGTCTCAGCCTGGCTTCTCAAGAGGTCAGATGAGCTTTAGTGACTTTGCAGAAGTTGGACTTCGTTAAACTGGCCCCAGTTTTCTGCTGCCTTAGAGCAGCTTTGAACAAACACTCTGATTGTGTGGCAGGAAACTCTGTCTAAAATTCCTGATCTTTCTCCATTGGAAAAACCCCACCTGAAGAAAAGGAAAACTGTGTGCAAGCAAGTCTTACAAGTCATTCAGCTCTAAAACAGTTCTCTGTTCTACATATATCATCTCCACCTCTGTACACTCTTCGCAGGTTCTCATTCAAAATGCCACCCTGGCAGGAGGAGTAGCAATTGGAACCTGTGTTGACCTGTCAATCCACCCTTTTGCTGCCATGTGCATTGGGAGCATCGCTGGAATCATCTCTGTCCTTGGGTTCCACTTTCTGACTGTAAGTATTGAGGACCTGCCTATGCTCTCATTGACTTATTGCTTTATTGCCTCTACTGGAGCTCCCTTAGTTTGCTACACAAGGAGTTTATTGGCTGATACAGTATAGAGCATAAATTCTAGATAACTGTTACTTTGAAATCAGTGTGATTTAAATATATGCTTATGAGCTAATTTCAGTCCATCATCTAGCTAAAAACAGAGAAGGATCATGAAGATAGTAGCATTCATCAAAGTTGGGATTTCTCTTCAAGGAACCGCCAGAATTTTGCTCCAAGCCCACGTTTCATGAACAACCATAAGAATTGCCTTTCAGATCAGTGAAATAAGATTAATTAAATTTCAGTCTTTTAGTATTTCTAAATAGATCTGTAATTGAAAATACTTTTGAAGTATAAAATGGAAGCATTTTGTGAGCAAAATTTAGAGACAAAATATTCTGACTAGAACTGTCTAAACTGCCATTTCCTCATGGAGAAACATTCTGGAAGAAAATACCTGAGTACTAGTCTAATTACAGGTGTATACATGTTACTTAGCCATCCCTTTTAACCTTTACTGCAGTGGCTGAAAGTATTAGGAATATCAGTGGAGTGTTTTGTACCATTATTTTTCTGATGGTAGCTTGGACATTTGTACCATTATATGTACTTACTTGGTTTTCTCCACATATAGAGAATTTCAGAGTGAAAGGGCATGTTTTATAGCTAAATTTTTTGTACATTAAATAAGTTAAATTTTTTCTTGAACTTCTGAACTGCTTTCTTTTGCATATCATTCTAGAGATAATGGAAGACTATAAGTCACTATAAACTTCATATTTCCCCTCATTTCAGCCTTTGTTGGCATCAAAACTGAACATTCATGACACTTGTGGAGTTCATAATTTACATGGTTTACCTGGAATACTGGGAGGTATCACTGGCATCGTGGTAACTGCAATAAAAGAGGAAGTGAGGTGAGTTATAGAGAGAAAACAGAAAGGGAATTTCCACCTTCCTTGGATCTAATTATGATTTTTTTCAGAAAATGCATCTTTGATTTGATGTTAAACACCACGTTCTGGTTTAAATGGGACCTTTCTTGACGTCCTGACTTTAACGCACTGTTCATATCCCAAGCTTGTTCCAAATTAAAAGCTCAAATAAAAATAAATAAATTTTAAAACGTCATGAAAACCAACATATAGAAACATTCAAACATAGAAGAATTGTTTTTATGATTCTATAATTATACTGCTGATAACTGTAAGATTTCCAAGAAAGTCAGCAAAATCATCTATTTCCACTATTTTAAAAGATTATGCAGTGGTGGTCTTTTTGAGAAAGACGAACAATTTCTAAAGGCTTACAAGATACTAATAACCTTTTCAAAGAACATGTTTTCATCTGTAGTTTAAAACAGAACCAAAATAAAATCAATCCCACATGATTTCTGTCTTGTACACGACAATGCCAGGATATTTTCCTATGAGCCATCTTGTCCAGCAGACAGCAACTACAATGTTGTAAGACCAATTACGATTTTCAAAGTGTAACAGTTTTTTGATTGTTAATGGCTTGTTTTTCTGCTGTTTTTAGGCAAAGTGGCCGCCTTACTCCGGGCATGCAGGCTGCTGCCCTGGGCAGTTCACTTGGAATTGCACTGGCAGGTGGAGCATTGACAGGTCAGTACAGCAACTGAAATAAATGTGAATTTAGAGGTTCATCCATGGAGAACTTCAGCGTATCAAAAACTTCATGTGTATCATACAAAATAGAAAAATAGAAATAACGCACGATGACACATGGGCAGAAACTTGAATATGGAAAAGCAGCTTTCTGATAATTTTTTTCTTCAAGTGAAGGCCTAGATATCTTACCGAATACGTGTTTCAAAGATACTGGGTTGCATATATCTAGAAATTGAAAAATGTTGTTCTGGATGGAATTCTTCCCTGGATTCTGAACAGAAACTAGTTTGAGATTGAGACATATTCATCTAGGTGTCACATGTTCCATATGATTGTGGATACTTTCCAAACAAAAAATCAAGCTGAAATAGAAAATTCCAGTCTGAATTCTGAGAAAGGTTTGAGCAATTAAAAACAAGATTTTATTCATGTCACATGAAGAAACCTGCATCACCTCTCATTATGAGTGGTCTGATGTCTCAAGATGGTTGGGCATTTTGACAAACTGGGAAACAAGTCAGAAAACTTAGATGACTCCCCAGGGAATATCTGAGGAAGATTTATCTGGGTATTCTGTCCATTTTTTAACCTCTGATGCTGTTTTTCTTGCAGGTGGTATTCTAAAGTTGCCCTTCTTGGGACAAGCATCTGACCAGAATTGCTTTGATGACTCTGTTTATTGGGAGGTAAGATACACTCTTCCTTTATTTTCATTATGTTGGAAGATGTACAGCACACTGCAGTCCTGCTTTCCTGGGATTTGTAGTTTGCACACAAGACTCAGCTCCCAAAAATGTTGCTCAGGCTATGAATATATCAAGGGCACCTTCAGGATTTTTTTGGACTTGCTAGCTAGTCATGTTATTTATAACACATCAGACTAACCTTGAACAAAAAGCAGAAATGGAGACTACAAATTTTGACCTCAGTGGAGCTCTTTATCTCTTTTTTCAGTGCTCTCTGTGTTGGGCAACCTCTTCCTTCCTGTAATTTAAACATGTTATATTTGTGATTTTGGCTAAACGGTGCTGCTTCTCTGGTGTCATCTAAAATTTCATACTAAATGAAATTTCTTCAGTATCTGTAGGGTAAGTGTCCCTCAGGCTGAGCAGAAACACTTCTGCTACCTGGTTCAATGATCTGGCCACTGAGGTTATCAGAAAAAGACAGGTCTCGTGGCACTATTGTTTTATGCATAAAGGCACAAACAATAGGGCTGAGAAACAACTACATCTGAAATAGCCCTGCTAGACTCCCTTTCTGCTCAATGAAGAAATTACTCTAGATACTGACATTCGTCTGAATCCTTCCAGATCTGTGTTAGGTTACATGAATTAAAACCTTGAAAGTCTCTGCATTCCCCACTGATGATGAAAGACATTTCATTGCCTACCTCAAATGTGGAGCTCTATACTGTAGAGACCTATATTTGATCAGCTGAGTCCCACATACATCTCTGAGTTGGATGCCTGCAATCCAAAGTAGCAAGGGATATGATGAAAGGAAATGTCCTCAAGTTGCACCAGAGAAGGTTCATATTGGATATTAGGAATAAATTCTTCATGGAAAGGGTTGTCAGGTATTGGAACAGGTTTCCCAGGGAAGTGGTGGAGTCACTACCCTGGAGATGTTTAAAAGATGCGTAGATGAGGGTACTAGGGACATGGTTTAGTGCCAGTGTTAGGTTATGATTGGACTCGATGATCTTAAGGGTCTCTTCCAACCAAAATGGTTCTAAGATTCTAAGTGCAGAGCAGAAACTCAGACATACCTTTACTCTTGGCTGACCTAAGAAGCTCCCTGTACTGTTCGTAGGTTTTCTGCATCTCCCTGCATTAGGAACTGGTGACAGATTCTTAATTTAGGCAATGTGAATTTTAACATTTATGCCAGGACAAATTCAAAAAGGCAAGACAAGAAGAAATATATGATACACATTTCTTGTAAATAAAATTCGTGAACTCAAAAGGAGATTTTATTAGGTTTTTAGCAGATTAAACTCTAGTATGAACCACACGATTTGGCTTTTGGTGAAAGTTTGCAATCTAAGGGAAAGTTTTGAGCCAAAAAATTGGCTGTAGCAATGACAATCGGAAAAAAAAACACAACTTCTAATGACAGATCTGCAAGTCATTCACTGTTTGACCTCAGGAAAGTCAAAACACTGTTTTTCACCAAGACCTGAAATAGGCTGTCATATGTAAGTGATAAAAAGTATCAGGAAAGGAAAATTTTAAAGTGTGGCTGAAGAAATCACAGCCTGTATTGATCAGTGATGATAATAAAATCCTGCTCAATTGACTGCCATGTAGTATCAGTAGAACTGCTCAGAAATACTCTAAGTGAGCTTTGTCAGGTAATGGGAAGAAACATTGACATGTGGCATAGAACACCATTTGTAACTCATTAGAGATGGTCACCTTGTTTCTTTAGAGCTCTTTGAAAATCCCAGCTATTGATGTTGCACCCTCGTAGCTAACACCAGTGTTAAGGAATTCTTCTATTAAGAAAACCCTGAATTCATCCCTCAGAATTCAGAACTGGTAGTTCATGTCAGGTTGGGTCAATGTTAATAAATAGACACATAATATATACAAACAGAATTACATTTGCAGCGCACTTAAGTCTCCTTTTATGGTAAAAAGAATTCTATAGCTTATCAACTGAACGCTTCTCTGATTTTCACGGCAGGTTCCAGAAAAGGAGAAGACACATGAAATTCACTCCAACAACCATGATGAACACACCAGATTTGAAGCCACTATGTAGAAAAATAGTTAATCTGTAATATTCATCCTAATGATTCTCTTTTCAGTTTCTAATGCTAAAAAATGACATCTGAGTATTGCCCTAACTACACTAGGTTTTCAAGAAGTGGCTGTATATAGCTATATTTTTGCAATATGAAACAGGCTTGATTTTTGAATATATAGTCATTATGCCAAGGTCAGGTCAATTAATTAGATCCTGCCATATATTTGTGCATCAGAAAAACCCACCACAAACTGCTCTACAAACTTGTCTGTATTTTACCTTTCGTCATCACTGAGCTAATATAGCCATCGAAACAACCTTTGTGTTTCAAGCCTATTATAGGATATCATATTTAACTTCAAATTTCTGAGTTAGAGTCACATCCTTCAACTGCTTAGGGATAATCAAGAAGAGAAAGACTGTTGGTTTTTTTTTTTTTTAATTTGGATTCTAACAAGCTTTTTACCAGAGCATCTCAGATTAACTTACAGAATATAGTGATTGATGAGGTAAACTCAGTGACGAGTATAAAGATTCTTTGTTAATACCTTTATTGAAAGGGAGAAAAAAGCAAAATGATGAAAAATTTCATTATTGGCATAGATTTATTTAGATTGTTTCAAGGACATCCTAAGGGAATTGAGTAGGACCTATGAAAAACAAGTAAATACATAATGTGTCTTATTATGTTCAAGAGTAACAAGTGGATATTAGCATTGTTAATGTCAATAGATATAAAATGAATTTAATATTAACCTCAAGAAGAGGCATGACTTGTTAGGAACTGATCAGAAAGCACCTCTGTTCAACCTACAGAAGACGCAGTGGAGAACTTCAGTGTGGTGAGTTGCTACATTTAAAGTCACTGCCTCCTGAAATAAGAAAAAGCAGAAAGAAGAAAGTGGAAACTAAATTAGGAAAAATTAACTCCACCTGAGAAGTGATTATAATGGCTGCTCAATTAATACAAATAAATGAGGTATCTGAAGGAATCCTGTGGGATGACAGCAGTTGTGGAAGCAGAGTCACACATCAGTGCTTACCTACATGGGTTAATCCATTGAGAGGCAATGGATGGGAGATGAAAATCTAACAGAAAGATCACAGTGCCTCTGGGCTACCACTGATGTCTCAAAAGGCCACACTCCAGTGGGTGAATCTTCAAGACTTTTTAATATTAGAATCTTATTTCAAGTCTTACTTATCAGATATAAGAGGAAAACTCTGCTCATATAAAATAGCACAGATCTCTTCCGTTCTCCTGATGTATTTTTCTTTGAAAAACCTTAGAAAGATACTGGGCAGGGCTGTTCCATATGTTATATGAGCTCTATACTGCTATATATGTTGGATTTCTATCTATGAATGAAAATACATCTGTTGTAACATACTTTAGTTCAGATATACTCTTTTGCAGATGTGCAACAACTGACTCTTTTCTACCTTCTTGGCTAGAAGACATATTTTATCCTTTCAAAGTTGTCACACAATCGTTTTTGGAAAAACTGAGAAGGCATTTAACAATGTAAATATTGTATATGTAAAGATTTTAGAAGTATTTTGTACATAATTTACAAACACAAAGTACTGAAGTACTTGAAAAAGATTCCATATGTAGACAGACTGTAAAAATCTTATCATTGATACATGAAGCTCACCACTCAAAATCCTACTTGGGGATTCAGAGGGTCTTTTGTTCACCTACAGCTCTGAGGTAAATTCACTGATCATGAGTGTTGATCTCGAAGGAATACCTGAGTGAAAAAGTACAACTCGTCATGAGTAAATCTTTCAGAATGATGTCCTCAATAGTTCTTTAGTTCTTTAAAACAAAAGCGGGAAAAATAAACTATGCAGTTTTGTTCTCCTGTTCTCCTTTAAATCCTTCCATAGTAGTTACATTGATACAGTTCAAAAATTACATTCAGCCCTTTGAAAGCAACCACAAGGGTGACGTGGCATCTGGTGAAAATGAGTTTGACACCTCTGCTCAAGAAGGACACTGGGGCAAAGTTGAGGAAGGCAAAGAAATAAGAGAAACATTGTGGCATGAAAAAAAACTGCAATGAGGGCTGTTTGGGGTATCTATCAGGCAGGCCTGGGACAGATCACTGCAACCTGGAGCAAGACAATAAATTAGATCTGTGGTTTTGATCATCCATTCATGTTTGCTTTTCTCCTCTGGTCTCTACCCTGCTATGGTGGAGGGCTGCTGCTCGTGGACAATCCAAACATCGTTCCCTATGGGGAGATGCCTTAGGCAAGTGCCTCAGCTCAAGACAGATCAATCCAGACCTTATGGTTTGACTGTGTTAAATGAATAGATTGGGCATAGAATTTTCCTAGTATGTTTCAGACCTTTTCCACCATGTTTCAGACTTTTTCCAGCATCTTTCAGACTTTTTCCAGCATCTTTCAGACTGTTCTTCACCCCGAATATGCATCAGAGAGTACACAGAGATGTCTGTGATGGTATCATCAAGAAATGAAATATAGCAGTTGTCGGCTTCCTAGATAACCTTTGTTTAATCAGAGCTTTAAACATTATTTTCAATGTGAAAAAAGCCAGTGCCTTTGAAGTGTATGATTTGTTTCTCCTAAGGTTCTTCACCCTGACAGCTCACCTCTGTATTTCAGATGTCAGTAGTGTTTGATTCTCTGTCTTACGGTATTTTCTTTGGCTGATTATTTCCAGATTACTCACAGCTTTGAATACCTTGAGTCGGTAGAGTTTCTTTTGTACATAGTGTGTACATAGTGATAAGTTCTGTGTAATATGCTGCTGGACACTAGGGAGAGGTGTCCAGCCTTATGGAAGCTTAAAATAGTTTGCTCATCAATGAGGGAGTCATACACAGCAGGAAAGGAAAACCAGGAGTTTAATGAGACACAATGCAGAGGATGAGCTTTAACGATAGGAGTGAAAGGTAAACCAAAGCTCAAGTACAACTAATCTAAATGCAAAGTTCATGATGACTAGCATTTCTTGTCTCTATCATAAAATATAGCCAATGGTTTATCCTCTCCAATAACCACTGGACACTCTTTGTTCTCACTTTGACTTGTTTTCACATTAAAAAAAGCTTAAATAAAGTTTATTTTTTTTTTTAAGTGAGTAAAAACTCATTCAGTATCGACATTTATTAAGCTGTGCATAAAAAATATCCAAAAAAGTGAATTAAATGAAAACAATGATAACTTTCAAGTTGAAATTATATTCTGCTATCAGGTTGCTGAAAGTTCTTTCTTAGACTTCTATCATTCTTGGAAGAAACCTTAGGAGACCGTTCATGTTTTTCAAATTACTAGCCTTTTGGAGGTTAGATCAGCTGTCCTTTAAAATATATTTCCTGTACCCATTCCTAATCAGAAAACAGATCTCTTTTTTTGTAAAGGTAAAACTGACAGAAGCTACTGGATTAGTGGCTTTCTAAATGAAAATTTCAAATTCAATGTTTCTAATGCAGTGTATTTCTTTTATTATTTTACGAGATTAAATATAGATTGATTAAATTGTAATCAAAAGAGAAGAGTTGGATTTAAAGAAATAATGTTTTTATCTTATTATGTTTTCCTCTCATTAGCAAGTATTTCTTATTTAAGCTAACCAAAGTTCAGGCTTATTGACATTCTGCCCTTTTCTGGAAAAACAGTGGATGATCAGAACTTTGAAGACTCTTACAGATGTTTAGCATTATGTCTTTCAGAGCAATATCTTTGTATTTCATTACTGAAAGGCAAATTTATTTCAAAGACACTTACTGAATGCCTACAAAATTTATTCTAACGTTTGTATTAAAGGCATAAATTAAATTACCAGATGACCAGTTGTGTTTGTTTGCGATCTCTTGGGCACATAAAGGCTTCTCTCTTTCCCATTGGAATCAACCTGTTAACAAATTATGTATGATGAGGCTTTTGCCAAAAGAGACCTCTTCCTCTTCACAAGCCTCCTGCAGAAGTTCACTTTTCACCCTCCCCTAGGAGTTTCCATCTCAGACCTGGACCTCTTCCCCTTCATTGGGTTTTCCATCCACACAAAGCCCTATAAATCTACACTGTTTCTAGAGGCTTTTCTCAGATGTATTTCTGACTCAGAAAAAAATAAATGCATACATTTGGTATAAAATATGTTAACAATGCACTGCCACATATGTGTCCCTCCACCTATGCATCTTCTCATCAAGCAAACAAGCAGGGCTCAGTCTCTGGTACTGCAGAGATCACATACCACACAACAACACTTTCAGTTCCTTGAGATCCAAGCCAGACCTTGGTTCTTTACACGTTCCTCCAAATACAGACACACAGAGAGATGTACACAAACACCAGTGCAACCTACTGCAAGAAATTATAGATGTCCCAGTTCAAACTACCACACAAACATACTGAAGAGTACCAGAGGAAATCCTATATTTGGAACTAAGAACTAATCTGTTTCAGAATAGTATGCATATTAATGAGATTCATTGAAGTCTTAAAAACAAACAAACACACACACATACACAAAACGGTAAAAAAACCCTCACTTTAGAACCGACCTGTAACCAGCATTGTCTTCAAAGACGTTTACTTTATTATGAGAGATATAGCTAATATGACCAGATCTCCTAATTTTCCAGCAAGTTTGGCAAATGAACCCTGTGTCTGCATCTGTTTTGAATATTTTTTTCTTGCATTCGTGTTAGGTGAGGAGAATTGGGACAATGACAAGAATGACTCTTGCTCTACCAAGTCTTGCTCACTGAAATGACTAAGCACCACAATAATTTTCTCCTGTTCCTAGAAGAACCTGACCTAGTTCTCCTCATTTATCGTGTAAAACACCATGGAGCAGTGAACTATTTGACTATAATAAACTTAACACTTTAGAAACAATTCATCTTGTTCAAGATATGTGTCCAGAGACACTGCCTGTCAGACCTTAGAGGAGCCACAAATATTGGTCCAAGGCAGGATCTTGAATTTGTGCTTCAAAATTAGGCCAAGGGGAAATGTTCCCAAGCAGGGAAGACACACTCACAGCCTGCTGCTCATGTTTGTGAAAATTCATCCTGTTCAGCTCACTCACTGCTTGCTGGCATTGCAGGAACATGCTGGAGGAAATCAACAGGACTGAGCAAACAAGGGCAACAGGGTGAGAGGGTTTGCCTCCTCTCACTGAATTTCAGGAGACATCCCTAGATCCCACAGTGTCCTTCCAGCAACCTGGAGAGTCTTATACAGACAAATAAATGCTGTGTTTGTCCTTAAGCTCTGCACAGACCTTATCCTGGGCCTGTCTTTCAGGAATCAACTCAGAATTGCTGTTTCCTTTCAGATCTCAAGAGTCAGTATCTGACTCTGTTAATAGTTAAATCCCAGAGATATGTGGAAAGAACGACATTCTCAGTACCTTTTCACCTCCTTTGGGGGGTGGAGTAGAAATAAACCAACTAACACACACCTGGACATAGGCCATGGACTTTTTCCAGGACACCTTCCAAGTAGGTAAACTGTCTTGGTCTTTCCTCCAGAGACGCCGGGGACAGCAACAGACTTGGGGTAAGACAGCTCTAGCTCCTTTTGCAGGCTACTAGCCACGTGCCTGTGTTCTTTTCTTCTAGATCTCCACATTAAAATCCACTGGAGGTCTAAACCCTCCCCTGAGCCTTTGATTGTATCTCTGCAGGGATCCTGATGATTTAAAGAGTCAAGGACAAGAGGCTTAGCCTGGGCATCTTAACTCATGCAGCCTTCATGTTCTTGCCTTAAGGTCGTGTATCATTTAGTTCTCTACAACGCTACTAGAAAGCTCTTCCAAACACCGTTCTGGAGGCTGCAGCTCATCTCTGGTCAGTCTCAATGAAAATCCTGGATGGTTTCTTCTTCTCCACGGTTTCTTCTTTTAACACCTCCTTCTCTGCTGCTCACTCTCTTAGGCCTTAAGACATACGAGTCAGTCTGTACTTTCCTGAACCACCAGAGGCCATCTTTTGTTAAGTTCCCCCTTAGTTTGGCTCCTCATTCAAAGACAATCACATAAGCTCTTCTCTCCACCTCTCTTCCTGAAATTGTTGTTGAGTTGGATGCCACAGGCAAGTGCCACAGCTGAAGATACGACCCTATTGCGCGACTGGCTCTAGGTTGTCCTGCTCGACCAGGCAGATTGGACCAGATGACCTCAACCATTATGTGAAAATCAGGAACATGTAAGGTGTGGATTATATGACCTGTTGCAGCTTCTGGTTTTGGAAGAGAATGTGTCCCTTGTCATCTAATCACTTTAAAGGAAAATGAAGCTATCAGATCAACCAAGACCTTACCATTTGGTCAGATCAGTCTGATTCTACGTTTCACTGTTTGAACTCCTGCTAGATCAAAGATGTGTGCGTCACAACAAATTCATCAGCTAGCTCAGAGGATTTTGACACTGAGCTCTTCCTCTCAGGCATTTCTGATCAATGCAGCTTTCTACTATAGGACCCACAATACATCACAGCCATAAATCCACATTCAGGTTACTCAAGAGGAATCTTGACAACTGACCCATATCCCTAATCATCTAAGCTTCTTCTCTTGTCAAGACCTGGTATCCCCAACATGTTCCATAAAGAGAGAAGGGAAAGCCTAAGCAACCAGTCTTTTTTTCCTGCTTCCACCTCAGTTCAAAGCAGGTGTTTGTCTTGCTGTTTCTATGTTGGACTTACGCCCACAGACATCTCTGCCAAAACACAAGACTAGTTTAGATATCACCCATTAAACAGTAACCAGCACAGGGTAAAGTGAGTGCACACACGCATGAAAGTGCCCAGTAGGGACTCTCCAAGCATAAAACCCTAGATGGGAACTTCTACCATTTCTTAGAGGTGAAGTTTATATCTCTGTATGTGTAGATGTGCCATTAATGCTTGAAACTCTCAACTTCTGACAGGAGACTGCACTCTTTGCCTGAATTCTGATCTTCTCAGTTAGGCTTCTGCTCAGAAACGATGAATTGGGTCAGCCTGGTTCCTGTAGGGTTACTGTTTATACTCATTCTCCTGTTGATTCTGAAAAGACGAAATGTCTGGAAGAGCCACATGGAAGAAAAACTCCCCCCAGGACCCAAGCCTTTACCCATCATTGGAAATCTGCACATCATGGATCTGAAGAGACCTCACCTGACAATGCTAGAGGTAACTTCTGTTGTTTCTTTTTCTCAGAGCTCTCTGTTTAAGGCAGCCACTGACCCCTAAAAAAGGATGCAAACTTTTATCTGGACAGGTAGATGCAAACATAACAGAATTAATTCTCTGGAGTAACTGCTCTTCCCATCACATGGTCTTGCATCAGTGCAGACAAACTGATTTCTGGCCATGTCATCAAAAGAATTGACCTGTTTCTGTGGAGCAAAGGAAGTGCTGGGGCTTTCCAGACAAGGGTAACCAGGAGAGAGGAACCATGCATCTCTTGTTCCTAAAAGAACTTCCACCAGGGGTTTCTGGAACATTTAGGGATGAGACCAGACTGTTCTGGAGGCTGTCTGGTGGACTCAGCAATCAGGGAACTGGTAGAAAACAGCTTCTTGATCCTCTCCTTTCATCCTCACCACAAAGGAGGAACTTTCCTGGTTTCCCAGATCAAAGTAGAGAGCAAACACACACTGTTTATTCTTTCATATCTAGTGGCAGCAAACTCCAGGGAAGATGGTATGTGACAATCAGATAGTGTAGGATATTTGGGGTCCTCTCACTGTGCCACACCTCAAAGCCATGAACAGCAAGCCCAAGAGTTTCAAAGAGTTTATGTGTCCTGATGTACTACCACCTTGGAAACTTGTCTCCTGGGTACTAACATGTTCTCTACGAGTTCTTAGCTTCTCAGTCAAGTTACATACAGAGTCCACGTAGTGGACATTATTATCTCATAACTCAAAATGAAGCCATTCTTAACCTGCTCTCCCGGATTTCATTCCTGTGTGAGCCATGCCTTCTATTGCTGCCTGGTTGTGGCTGCAGCTTTTGCACCTTGCTCCTAAAGGCAGCAACTCCAGGTATTTAAGAGTTCTTTACTCATTATTCCAGCTGCTTGTCCAGATTCGTATAGCAGAAACTGAACAGGTTTTGCCACAATTACTGAGAAATTCACTTTGCATTTTTCTCTTCAAAGGAACACAGTACCAAAGAGGTCTTTAGCCTCTCTAAAATTCTGTGTACTCAAGTACCTAACAGAGGATTACAGACCACATTTTGGACAGTGAATTAAAAGTCAGTGCCATGCAGGAAAGTGAACATTAAACCTGCTAAAAAAAACAAGTATTCTGAGCTTGCTAATTGTCATCTTTTAATGCTCCCTTTCATCTCACTAGTTATCCAAAACTTATGGTCCAGTCTTCAGCATTTGGATGGGATCAAGGAAAGTGGTGGTGTTATCAGGATATGACACAGTGAAGGAAGCTCTGGTGAAGCAGGCAGATGCTTTTGCAGGGAGGCCTGAAGTACCAATCACTGAAATTACAGGAGTGGGAAAAAGAAGAGGTGAGTGTGCTGTTCTGTTCCCCATACACTTGCCTTCTGCAAAGAAGGACGAGACTTTCTCCATGGACAGAAGGATGTAGAACTTCTCACTTTGTTTTGCTAAGCTTGTGAGGCAATGGAAATGAGGGAGAAATTGAACAATATATGGCGATATCCGTGTGGAAAAAAGGAGAGATTATACTCTTAATTTACACATAAACACATAATTTAGAGGTCTGAATCCTCGACAGAGTCTTCCTTTAGAGGTGACATGTTGAGAAGGTGACATTGGGGCGTGTCCTGATCTCTTCTTACAAAGGTCACCCCTGTAGGCAACCAGTTGCCAAAACCTTTTGCATAAACCCAATACAAGCTGGCAGGGAAGTGTCTATTAAATCAGCAGCACTATCTCCAAATACTCCTTGTGCGATTGATATTAATTAATGTTTATTTTAAATTTCCCACTTCAATTTATATTTGAGAATTAATCTCTCTTTAAGAGATAATAAATATCTCTGTAAGAGAGAACAAACAATAATCCAAGCCTTTAGCTCACTTCTCCAGAAGGAGCTCTCTCTTGTTCTGAGACCATGACCATGAGCCAGCACTGTGCCTTGTGGCCATGAAGGTCAATGGCATCCTGGGGTGTATTAGAAGTGGGGTGCTTAGTAAGCAGAGAGAGGTTCTCCTTCCCGTCTACTCTGCCCTGGTGAGACCACATCTGGAATATTGTGTCCAGTTCTGGGCCTCTCAGTTCCAGAAGGACAGGGAACTGCTGGAGAGAGTCCAACACGGGGCAACAAAGATGATGAAGGGAGTGGAGCATCTCCCTTATGAGGAAAGGCTGAGGGAGCTGGGGCTCTTTAGCTTGGAGAAGAGGAGACTGAGGGGTGACCTCATTAATGTTTACAAATATATAAAGGGCGAGTGTCACGAGGATGAAGCCAGGCTCTTCTCAGTGACAACAAATGATAGGACAAGGGGTAATGGGTTCAAACTGGAACACAAGAGGTTCCACTTAAATTTGAGAAGAAACTTCTTCTCAGTGAGGGTGACAGAACACTGGAACAGGCTGCCCAGAGAGGTTGTGGAGTCTCCTACTCTGGAGGCATTCAAAACCCACCTGGACACCTTCTTGTGTAACCTCATCTGGGTGTTCCTGCTCCGGCAGGGGAAATGCACTGGATGATCTTCCGAGGTCCCTTCCAATCCCTAACATTCTGTGATTCTGTGATTCTGCGATTCTTCTGGTGCAGATTTCACCCTCCACAGGTGTTAGACCCTGAATGTGATGTTTGGATTCCCATATTGACGGGATGCATGGAAGCAGGGACATGAGAGATTGTTTTCTTCAGACAGGAAGGAAAGGATGAGCACATTTGTATCTTGTGACCAGCTCTGAGTAACCAATGTGTTGTTAAACGCCAAGCTGTCTTTAAATGTTTTCTTTCTTCATTAGGGACAGGTTTTTGAACAATACTCCAAACAAGAATAAGAGAGCATGATAGGTGAAAGGACACTAAAGAGCAGCACCAGCCTGACAGAAACTTCTCTGAAGATTCCATTGAGAATTCTCTGCAGCTTTTCTAGAGTGTATGGGGATGGTATTACCATCACTAAGTGGGGAAATTTTCAGAATAGATGACCATATTTAAGGTTAAATTCACTCTCTGCAGCCTACGTAAGAACACAGACACTTTTGGGTGAAGTTGCAGCTCACCTAAGGGCAATATAAGGTTAACGAGGACCTTCATCATCCCAGTTGATATCCCAGAGGCTGCCCTCGTGTCTCAGGGCACATCAGACACCTCATGAACTCAAAAGGCTGGCTGCTTCCCTCAGAGATTTCTCCTGACATGTCTGTCTTTATTTCATTTCACCTGAGGACACAACAAGCCTTGAGAGTTTGAGAGGTTTCCTGTCACCACTCATCTTCTTTACTAGGATTCAGGGTATATGAGGAATCTTTGCTCTCATTATTAAATTTCTGTTTCTGTGTTTTCATTTTTTGTTTCAGGAGTTACATTTTCTGATGGAGAAAATTGGAAAGTCATGCGAAGATTTACTCTCACAACCTTACGAGACTTTGGAATGGGCAAGAAGGCCATAGAAGATCGTGTTATAGAAGAGTGTGGATGCCTGGCAGATGCAATTCAGTCACAGAAAGGTGGGGGGATTTTTACCTTTATAACATCATGATTTTCCTCAAACCTCCTACAAAAATGCCAAGCGTCAAGGAAGAAGAATCTGTCTTTCAGAGATCTACCTTTCTCCAGCATCCATGCTTCAAGGAGTTAACATGAGCTTTCTGTCTCTGTCTCTCTGCCCGGCAATTGCCTGACATGCAGATGAAAAACATTCATTGGCGCACCTGAACTCAAACATGGACTCAGACATCAAAGAGTACTTCTGAGTAATGTGTTCTTTCACGTGCAGCAGCTTTAACTGATTTAGAGGCAGGAGTCTATTGCAAGGACTTACATACCTGTACTAAAAAGCTCGTTATCCCTAAAGTCCCATGTCTGGGAAAGTCCTTCCAGTAGGAGACAGAACACCCAGTTACACATTTCACTAGACTCAATTATCAACAACAGGACTTCAGCATGTAGCTGTTTTGTCCAAGCAGACTCGGGCTAAAACCAGATTTCTACATCATCATTCTAGTTCAGGCGTCAAGTCCTCACCTTGAACATGTGTCAAGCTGCAAAGTACCAGAGGGACTTAGAAGCTGTAGAATTGAGAACCTCAGCAGGAAAGATTGTGTGACCAAACGCTATTGAGTTAGGAAATTGTACCTAAAGGACCTGAAGGGACACAGTCCAATGCACAAAGAATAGTGGTGAGGGACAAATGAGGATGGCAACAAAGGGGAAGTGGCAATGCTGAGAGTTTCCCTTATATCGCAAAAATCTAATATCATGTATGCCCAAACAGAGCACCCTTGGGAAGGGCCACAAAGAACCAGGGATGCAATGATCTTGAAGAAAATGGAGGGGAGCACAAAACACTTACAGTCAGTCAAAATTGAACATGTTAACCCTGAGATGGGGGAGTCTTTCCTCCTCCCAGCTCTGTCCCTACCATGTCACAGACTTCATCAAGTTTCTGCATGCTTTATTAATTAATTTGAATGTCTTTGTTGTTTTCACCACCCTTTTCCACACTAGGGAAGCCCCTTGAGATGACGCTGATGACAAATGGTGCTGTTGCTAATGTCATTGTATCCATACTGCTTGGGAAACGATATGACTACGAAGACCCCACATTCAAAAGGCTCCTGTCATTGATGAATGAGAATATCAGGATGTTTGGAAGTCCATCAGTTTCGGTAATTCATACTGTTTGACTATTGCTCTGTAAAAGCATGATTACACAACACGATACACCTCTCCAACTCCAATCATTGCAACACATCAATCTATTCATGATGAATGCACCCTGAAATGGCAGAAGGTGCACCTCTGATGCTATTTATAGATTTAACTGAGTAGCATAGCCTGGTGAACTGTCAGTTCCTCCTTTCATGATGAAGAATTAATTGAACAGCATGTAATTCTCTGATTCTGTGATACAAGGATTATGTCTCTTAGCAGTAGAAGTCAGTCATTATTCCCCACCCTCAGTTATAAACAATAAGGTCAAAACCAGTGTGGGAATGCCCATAACTGTCTCTTAAACTTGAGACTCACATTTCAACCAGTGTGAAAAAGGAAGGATGAACTGTCTAGGAGTGGAGAGGTAAGAAATTGTGTCAAGGACATATGCACAAATATGGGATTTCTAGACCATTATTGACCACTGTGAGTAATACACCACGGGGAACAAATTTTAACAATTTCACACTGCTGGTCAGGGAAGAAGGACAAAGCAACATTTTGCATCAGGAGCATAAGGCTATGTACCATCTTCTGTAAAACTTTTCTTAATACACATTGTTGAACTGTGGTGCATCTACTTAGCAACTATTTTTTCTTCCTCACCATCTCTGTATCTTGCAGATATACAACATATTCCCAGTCCTTGGATTCCTCCTGAAGAACCACAAAACTTTTATTCAGAACTCAAAAGAACTGAATTGTTTTATTGAGGTTGCTTTCATAGAACGCCTCAAAACCCTGGACAGAAACGACCAGAGGACATTCATAGACTCTTTCCTTGTGAGACAGCAAGAGGTAATTGAATCCCAGCAGCTCCTTCAAATCTCCTCACTTTCCTTTCAAGGCTTGATAAACAAATGTCCTTTAGAAGAGATATAACGTGCAAAAGTTGTACCAAAAACCGTGGTCAGGCTAAAAGTCTGTATAGTCATTTCAGCTAGAAGATAAATTGATCACAGACAATCATATTTTATGTCTCTCCATTAATTTATTGAGAAAATACAAAACACTTATCAGCAAGCAAAGTAGGAGAAGCTGTCTTTAACTGTAGTTTAAAATCCTTCTCTGTACCCCAGTATTCCTGACTCTTTTAAACTCACATTCCCCTTTGCAGAAACAGACAGGGAACCAGGACTCATTGGTAGGTATTTCTCAGTTTCTGTTGCCAGCTCACACAAGATACCATTTATCCACTTCAACAAAAATCTAGTTTTACAATTCTTGTAAAAATGTGACGGTGTTTGTACCCAGCCCTCACCTTTACATGGTCTGAAGTCATGAGATTTGAGCCCAAATCGGCTATAGCAAAAGTCTGGGTTGGCTGTTGGATTACAGGGGAAAATGAACCACACTTCTAGGTTCTCTTCTGATGTTAGCTGTTGTTGAAGTCAACATAATGGACCAGTACCTCTTGAATTCGTGTCAAAACCCAGTTCTGACAGCAAATTTATTCTTCTTCACAACAAACCTTACCCTACAAGGTGCTCCGCTCCATACCCCACAGACAGAAAACATCTGAAGCAAATGATTGAATCACATGGGTGGCCCCCAGTGACTGCTCGCTCTTTTCCAAAACATTCTTGTCACTGACATAACCCAGGTGAAGATCCTTGTTGACTTGAGTGTGCAGGTTTCTCAAGGCATCCCCTCAAAACCTTCATATACTTTACACTTAACTCCTCCCTGAGGACTGTATGTGAAAGCTATCCCCTGTTCTCCAAAGAAAAAGTACCTTCTTGAATCTTTAATCAGCTGATATTATGATTGTTTCATATATTCAGGAGAATGGAAAGGCCAATGGATATTTCCATAATGAAAACTTAATTGCAGTTGTGAGAAATCTGTTTGCAGCTGGTATGGAGACCACGTCTACCACTCTGCGCTGGGGCCTTCTGCTCATGATGAAATATCCTGAAATTCAGAGTAAGTGGAAACTAGACAATCAGCAGCTTCCTTCTCATCAGGTCACCTCAAATGTAACTTCACCTTGAACAGGGTTGAACAAATGTGAATTCTTCACACCCTCATATTCCTGGTAGAAGAAAAGGACAATCGAGTGATCTATCTATATATGATCCCTATTCCTTTCACAGAAAAAGTCCAAGAAGAGATAGAGCAAGTGATAGGATCAAACCAACCACGAATCGAGCACCGATCTCAAATGCCATATACAGATGCCGTCATCCATGAAATTCAAAGGTTTGCTAATATCTTGCCATTGAACTTGCCTCATGAGACTACTGAAGATGTCACCCTCAAAGGCTATTTCATTCCCAAGGTGAGATGCCTTCCTCATTCCTTTCCTTCCCTCTGTCCCCAGTTTGACATATCCCCTTTCAAGTCTTGCTTGCATCCAAGAATGGTCACTCACCCTAGGATTCTCATAGATACTTTCGTAGGACCTTTCTTCTTAAAGTGTACTTTTTGGGCTTCAACACTCACCGTTGCTATGATGGCCACAGCAACTCCACCCTCAGTGCAGTAACAGTTCTGCCTTGGCTTGCAGGGAACCTACATCATCCCCTTACTGGCCTCTGTTCTGCGAGATAAATCAGAATGGGAGAAACCAGACATCTTCTACCCTGAGCATTTCCTCAACTCAGAGGGGAAGTTTGTAAAGAAAGATGCTTTCATGCCTTTTTCAGCAGGTATTTTCTGTTCTGGTTTTTGGCGTTCTGATATGAACTGGACATCTAAGACTCTCTTCCCATTGGAGCTGGCCTCTTATACTGTTCCCAGAGGTCTCCTCTCCTCTCCTCTCCCCTCCCCTCCCCTCCCCTCCCCTCCCCTCCCTCCCCTCCCCTCCCCTCCCCTCCCCTCCCCTCCTCTCCTCTCCTCTCCTCTCCTCTCCTCTCCTCTCCTCTCCTCTCCTCTCCTCTCCTCTCCTCTCCTCTCCTCTCCTCTCCTCTCCTCTCCTCTCCTCTCCTCTCCTCTCCTCTCCTCTCCTCTCCTCTCCTCTCCTCTCCTCTCCTCTCCTCTCCCTCCTCCCCTATTCCACCTATACCTACTAATTGCATACATCCAGCTTTAACAAAGACCCTGATCTTTGAAGTCCCTCCACAAGAGCTCAGAGGCCCTGGCAACTGCTCTAGAAGCAGTTGTTCTTACTGACTCTCCTATGGTCCATCTTGCATTTCATTCCAGGGCGGAGGATGTGTGCTGGAGAGACTCTTGCCAAAACGGAGCTCTTCCTCTTCTTCACCAGCCTCCTGCAGAGGTTCACCTTCCACCCTCCCCCTGGAATTTCCACCTCCGACCTGGACATCTCTCCCTCCTTTGGGGTTACCGTCCCCCCAAAGACGCATGAAGTCTGTGCAGTGCCACGTTCCTAAGCTTTTCTTAGCCATGTGCTTTCCCTGAAACAGCCAGATGAAATATCATTGTAACTAGTCCCACATGGGAAGTTTGGTACTTCTGAATCCAGTGAAGGATTTTTAGTCCAAGTACACCATGATAATGGAAGGTAGCAGTCATGACTTCCAGCAACTTCTTGAAGGGGAAGGTGGTGGTCATTGTGAAGATGAATCCCAGG
Organism: Patagioenas fasciata; assembly: GCF_037038585.1. Taxonomy (NCBI): domain Eukaryota; kingdom Metazoa; phylum Chordata; class Aves; order Columbiformes; family Columbidae; genus Patagioenas; species Patagioenas fasciata. The sequence goes on along the minus strand of NC_092522.1, from coordinate 120,521,289 downwards.
AGAGAGATAGCAAAATCCATTTAATTCAGGCCTTCCCGACACCTCTGCATATTGCCCTCAATGAAAGAGGTCAGTGTCAATCTCTGGGCCAGACCTCAAAGGGTTATACACTGACTTACACACATACATACCCATGAACTTTGACCTTCCACACTTCCAGCACAACCCCATCCAAAGGGTTCATTGCACAATTTACCCCTGCACCAGTGCCCTGAATACACACACTTACAAATATAACTGAACAGCTCAACCTGAGACAAAGTTACATAGGATGTGCATCTGATGGAGAACTGCAGTACAGATGCATAGAGGGTTCTCAGGTGATGCCATGTGGTGATATGTTGTATGGAAATGAAAATAAATTAGTTTACTACAGAATAACGTACCTTTAATTACAATTATAAAAACATGGAAAAATAAAAAAAACCTTTCTCCATTTCAAATCAAACTGTTGTCAATGTTGTCTTCAAAGCTGGAAAGATCTACCTTCACACTTGGAATACCTTCTGGGGATGCACTCTTGCCTGAAAAACAAAACAAAACAAAATAAAACAAGCAAATGAACAAACAAACAACAGTGTTGTGCTCCCAGTAAGAATGGAGCAAACCAATTCTTCTGTGGCACCACTTAAGCTTCTCCAGTTTCTTCCTCATACAGCCCTTCTGTAGCTTTTTAGTCACAAGAACAAGTCTTCTTAGTCACAAGAAGTCTTCTTAGACTTCGATAAGGCTTTTTACACTGTCTGCCATAAGATCCTCATAGACAAGCTGTTGACATATGGGCTGGATGACCAGACATTGAGGTGGGTTGAAAATTTGTGGAAAAGCCGGGTCTAGAGTTTAGTCATCAATAGCATGCAGTCCAGCTGGAGGCCAATAAGTAGCAGGGTACCCTAGGGGCCAATACGGAGTTCAATCCTGTTTAAAGACTTCATTAATGACCTGGATGATGGGACAGAGTGTACCTTCAGCAAGTTTCCTGATTACAACAAACTGGGAGCAGTGGCTGATACACCAGAAGGTTGTATCATCATCTAGAAGGTATCTCAACAGGCCAGAGAAATGGGCTGACAGAAACGTCATGAAGTTCAACAGTGAGAAGTGCAAAGTCCTGCACCTAGGAAGGAAAAACTTCAGGCACCTGGACATGTTGGTGGCTGCCCAGCTGGAAAGCAGCTTGGCAGAAAAAGACCTGGGGATCCTGATATGGACAAACTGGAGCGAGTCCAGTAAAGAGCCACTAGGATGCTGAAGGGACTGTAGCATCTCTCACATGAAGAAAGGCTGAGAAAGTTGGAGGAGAAACCTGGAGGAGAGAAGGCTCAGGGGGATCTTATCAGTGTGCATAATAAACACCTGGAGGAAGGGTAAAGAGAATCATAGAATACCAGGTTGGAAGGAACCGCAAGGACCCCCTGGTTCAACCTTTCTTAGTAAAAGCACGGTCTAGAAAAGTTGGCCCAGCACCTTGTCCAAGAGCCAGGCTCTTTTCAGCGGTGTCCAGTGACAGGACTAGAGACCATGGGCACAAACTGAAACACAGGAAGTTCTCTCTGAACATCAAGAAACACTTTCATACCGTGAGAGTGACCGAGCACTGGCACAGGTTGCCCAGGGAGGTTGTGGAGTCTCCATCACTGGAGACATTCAAAAGCCATCTGGACATACTCTTGGGCAACCAGCCCTAGGTGGCCCTGCTTCAGCAGGGGAGGTGGATCAGATGACTTTCAGAGATTCTTTCCAACCTTAGTCATTCTGTGATTCTGTGATTTGAAATTCCCGATTAATTCAATGGAAACAAAGTTATACCAATTTGTAAGTGCTTTGAAAAAATTAAATCCCTGTGCATTAATCACTTGGGCATTGCCATTCTGATTTCAGTTCTCATTTCTCACACAGGCTGTGTGCCTGTACTAATGATGAAAACATAACTAATCAGTAACCTGAAGAGCATGCAGAATTTATGACTTTTATATCAAACAGCAGGTTGATGAACTCTGGTTTCCTACGTTCTTGGACTTTGATTCTTGGACAGTGAAACATACACCCTCTCACATACACTTGTTTAGCAAATATTTGCTTGTCTCTGTATTCTAATGAGGTTTCATTAGCAAACACAGAGGAAGAAAAACACAAAAAAAAATCACAAGAAAAACATACCCTTCATTGGGAGAGCAGATTATGGACTAGTACAAGTGTCTCTCAAGGGAAATTTTTGCAGAAAGACAGAGATCCAGGGACCACATTCTCTTTGCTGTAGCAAATACTTGGCTGAAAAGAGATGGACTGGAGCAGCTGCACTTTTGGTTTAGTGTTCATCTTGACTTTTCTATCTGTTTTGAAAATGGGAGGTCTCTGGAATAACCACAGGAGAAAGAATTTTCCCCCAGGACCACGAGCATTACCTATCATCGGAAATCTGCATTTGTTTGATTTGAAGAGACCCTACAGGACTTACCTACAGGTATTCATTATCTTTTTTATTAGTCTCGTAATTAAAAACATCACCAAGCCCCATAGTCCACGTTGTCAGATTTTCTCCTATTATGCCCAACGTGTTACATGCGCAGATGAACCTTAGCAAGGGATCAGAAACTGGTATTTGAGAAGAAAGAGCTGAATGCAACAAGATTTGTTCGTTACTATAATATTTTCTCCCTTTACTGTGAGTGTATGCATCTGGGTTTCAGCCTTAAACAACTCCCAGGTTAATCATAAGTGTTCACCTTATTTCTGTGGTAATTTTGTGAAAAAGGTAACTGAATAAGGAGTGATTTTGACACACATTATAACTCCCTCCAACTTCCACTGATTGACATGTCTGGGGTTGTTACTTCAGCCTCCTGCCTTCACTGATTTAACAGTCCTTCTCAACACTCTTTCCTCCTTTCTTCCCCAAAAGCTGAAAATAACTATATACTCTTTATATTCAGAGCCAACAGTTGCCAGAATGTACAGCAAAGGTGCAAGCAAGCCAAAGCAATATTTTTTTTTTTTGCTAGTGTTTTCTTTATCTAGCTTATTGTAGGACTTTCCTGATCTTCAAGTCAGAAGACTTCTATGAACCTGATCCTTTCTTAGAGGTTTTTCTACTTAGACACTGAAATTAGATATGTCTTCCTTGCTGGTTATTTTAAAAGGGTTATTTGCACCTAAATATCTATACGTATGTTACAGTCACAAATCAAAAGACAAAATGTTGCAGTATTTAGAAAATCCTCTCTGTCTATCCAATGCAGCCTAACTGGGTTGGGAAAAAAAAACAAGCTCCATCTCCTTTCAGTCCAACAGAACCAACATGTCTCCGCTGTCATTCCAGTGAATCCGTTCTAATGGAGAAAGTTTGTTCTCTGTCTTGACCTTAGCTCAAGGTTTAAAATTCACTCATACTTGGTGTGCAAATGCCAGTAAACTATTGATGTTAAATAGTTATCCTCTATTTCTCTGAGCAAACACACTAGAAAACAAATGCAGGCAAAAAGCCACCGCATATTGTCAGGAGAATCAGGAACATTGCATTGTATGAAAATAAATCTTCCAGTACAAGCTAAAAACATACCAGCTTAGGCCAAACATTGTCCCCGAGACAGAGTCATGGTGAATGTTGTCATATATAAAAAGTGAGAATATACCTAACCCCAGAACCTGGCCCAGAAACACGCTGGGCTTTTTATACAATAACGAAAGAACCACAATAACATAGAGATCATTGTGAAAATGGGAGTCAAAAATAGAATTTACTGGGGTCTTTGAGGGAAGACAAATCTGTCAGTGCAGTTCTTGACTGACTTGGGGTTTCAGGTGTTAGCACTTCTGCTTGGTTTAGCACAATGGGACTTCACTCCTGATTGTGCCATGTAGTCACTAGTTATCATGTCTGGCACATTCACATTATTTAAATCAATTATCTTTCTCTGTACATAGGAAAACATTTAACATTTTAGTAATTTAGAGACAGGACAGGAAAATAAGCGGTACTGAAAAGCTGGTGGATTTCTTTGCAGGCTGTAAAAGTCGAAAATCACTGTTATTTTCTTCTGACAGCTGTCAAAATTATATGGTCCAGTCTTCAGTGTTCAGATGGGGCTGAAGAAAATAGTAGTGATTTCTGGGTATGAAACAGTGAAGGAAGCTCTTGTAAACCAGGCAGATGCTTTTGCAGAGAGACCTAAAATCCCAATCTTTGAAGATTTGACAGAAGGAAATGGTAAGTTGGTTTTCTTTTTCCTTATTGGCTTGACTTATTCATAGAGTTTTTTCCGACAGATGAAGCAGATGCTGGAACATCACTTTGGCTCTGAGACCATCCAAGACATTGGAAATAGAGAGCAATTTCACTGACTTCAGTGTATTTATTCTATTTTGAAACTACTGACGGTGACAATAAAATGACCATAACTCTAACAATAACAACAGCAACAGATAGTGGACACTGTCACGCTTTCAGGATCTAGAACAGGGGCGTGCATGACAGGGAAGTCATTTCTAGGTCTCATGGTATCTCTTGTTTTGAGCTTATTGTAGAACCTTCTTTTCCTGAAATAAGTGCTATAGCGCTGCTTTTCCTTTCAAGTTGTGAATACCACTTTTAAAATCTGAATGTGACAATAGAATGGCACACCTGCAGAACCGACAATTCATTTTAATAAAGGAAATACAGTATACTGAACTGGGTTTCCAAACGAGAATTTCACACCCAAATTTCATTCTGAGTTTGCATGAGAGTGTCGTGTTTACATCTCCAAAGACCTGTGGATAAATTCAGGAATAATTCTGTGAACATTTTAGCAGTTGCATCCTTGGATCACATTACTGCATGTAAGCTCTCTTTATTCCCTTTTTTTTCTTGAAAAAAATATGACTGAAGTGATTTTTTTACATGGTGTAACAATATCAGTGAGAAATTGTTGAGGAGGTTTTAAGACACTACCTACATTTTAAATATATTTGTACCTAGCCAGGTTTCTTCTGCAATCATCAGAGACTTGAGATCTCAATTTAATTCCACTTCCAAAGTATCATGACCAACAGTTTGAAACCAAAATTCCAATGGCCCCTTTCTTTCAGTGACAAGTGTCTCTCAGAGATACATATTATTCTTAATATTTGATGAAATATATCTTAAATAGTTTATCTTCCTTTTTTGTGTGTGCAATAAACCTATTATTGAAGCCTGAAAATACTTAAGGGAAAGTTATTTCTCTTTTCCTCAGCTAGATGTAATCTACTTTGTTTTAAAAGTGACTACTTCTAAATACCTATATTATTTGTGTATGGATTAGTTGTTATTTAAAATCTTTTGCCAACTTGAAATATTCCCTTTGTGTCAGGGGTTATTTTTGCTCATGGTGAAAACTGGAAGGTGATGCGCAGATTTACTCTCACAACACTACGAGATTTTGGAATGGGAAAAAGGGCCATTGAGGACCGTATTGTGGAGGAATATGGGTATCTGGTAGACAACATTGGATCACAAGAAGGTGAGCAGATGATTCATTCTTCAAATCTCTAAGGTTTTGTTCAAGTACCCAGAGGCTTGCCATTAACCTTCTCAAGTTCAGACTTTTTTAAGAAATATTGTACTTCAGGCTGCACTAATTAGATTAATTTGGTTCCTCTGGTATTTTTGTGCCTTGGCATATTGTTCTAACATTGGATAATAATCAAAACCAGCAATGAATAATAACAAAATAAATAAATATCTATAATTAGTATGAAGTTTACATACTTTGTTGTCACAGTATAATTTTTTATTTTGTTCATTGTGTAGGAAAGCCCTTTGATGCTTCTAAAATAATTCATGCAGCAGTTGCTAACATAATTGTGTTGATATTACTTGGAAAACGTTTTGACTACAAAGACTCCAGATTCATGAGACTTCTACATTTGACCAATGAAAGCATGAGGCTTGCTGGGAAACCTTTGGTTACGGTAATGATAAACATTTTTATGCTGCTATTCCACTGGATGCCATAGGAACATAGTATTATAATACTGGTAGTCAATTGTTTCCATTAAACAGAAAAATCTGAGTCTTTGAGAAATAAAAGGTTTACAAGTACTTACTCGGGTAAAACAAATCTTCAGAGGCAGTCTGGGAATCCTGAAGCCGACAATCAAATCTTCAATCTCTCAACAACATAGTTAAGCTATAGTTTGAAGAGTGTTAAATCTGGACAGAAAAAAATCAGGTTCTACCTAGTTTCTGCTTCCAGCAATTTGGAGCTGAGAGGTTTCCTTGTACTCAGCGGTCCTTGATGGATTTTCTACCCTGAATTCATCCAGTCACTTTTTCATATTCTAAAGAAGAAAATAGTTACGTTAAGTCTTTGATTTTGTGTCTCCAAAATGGGCACAGTATTATTCACTTGCTTCTGCAGTGTTTTCAGACCTCTGGCTGGTAAATTCTCCTTAATGTCTTTCACTCTTGTAGATGTACAACATCTTCCCATACCTTGGACTTCTGCTAAGAGCTAACAAGTCTCTTCTACAAATCAAAAAGGAATTCCATGCTTATGTACAAGTTACTTTTGTAGAACATCTCAAAATTCTGGATAAAAATGATCAAAGAAGTCTTATTGATGCTTTCCTTGTTAAACAGCAGGAGGTAACTGAATATTTTCTCTTTTATTTGAATTTTTATGGTTATATGAAGACATTTTGTCATACGCAGGGACAGGAGCTGGACTTGATGATCCTTGTGGGTCCCTTCCAACTCAGGACTTCTATGATTCTATGATTTATGGTTTCCTTTCTGTTCTTATGATTATAGTTGTGTTTCTTCAGGGCATCTATCTGTGACAAAACACATCTAACAAACCAGTAGAGTTAAACACATATATTTATTCTGTTGCAGCTCCAGCCCCTTTTGGTCAGCAAATATTTACCCTTATTCATGCTTTTCTCCAGACTATAGTAATACCTTTACAGAGGTTGCATCTTTTTATCTGCTGTTATCCTAGTCCTTCTGTCTCTTTCAAAAACATAATGCATTACAAAACAAAAGCACTACCTGGGCTTTCACAGAATCCTTATTTGGTGTATCTGATATATCTGGGCTACAGTATCCGTAGAGAAACCATCTCTCTTTGCAGTTGTCCCCAGTAAGGGCAGAGATCATGCAAAACATAGAACCTACCTCAATGTTCTTCACCAGGTACAAGCCCAAAGCTGCTCTTTGTCTTTCACACATTTTCTTTTTTAAATATAGGATTTAGTAAATGTTAGTAAATGTTTAGTCACATAAAACACATCTTTTTCACATGGAAAGCTTTAAGTTTTCATCCTTTCATCTCAACAACTTCTTTCAGGAGAAATCCACTACCAATGGGCATTTCCATAATGACAACTTGCTAAGCTTGGTGACCAACTTGTTTACTGCTGGTGTTGAGACAACTGCCACCACATTAAACTGGAGCTTTCTGCTGATGCTAAAGTACCCTGAAATTCAGAGTAAGTGGTCTTATGATAGATGCTGTTATACTCAGTGCATTAGGAACTGAATGAGAACCTCGAGGATCAATGTATTTGTTAATACACTAAGTTAGAAAAAGCCCAGATTTCCAGCTAATTATTATCTAGGTATCACTGTGCCCTGTGGTTCAGACCCAGTGAGGGACACACTAGTCAGGCCACCAGTAGATTATAAACAGAGTTGTATGAGCCAAGTCCTTTTCTCAGTAAAATCTCATTAATTAAAAAGAACAGTGCTGTCCTGTGCTGGGCAACAAAATTGTTTCAGGTTTCCTTCAGAAACAAGTTGTTGATAAACTAAAGGCCTGTGTAAATGTTAAACGGATTTTACTGAGGTTTTAAATGCCAGAGAAAATCCAGGGAATTGTTCTTTATCAGCTGCATTCTAGTTTACGGTACAGGGTTGTTAGCAGTCAAGTGGAGTTTTTGAGACACCTCTTGGTCAGAACAAGAAACTTTGGACAGAAGAGAAGGCAAAAAAATGTAAGTCCTTCGGTTTCTTATTGGTAAAGAAATGATCAAAGACTGTAGTTCTGTCTGTCTCCCATCATTAATGAAAAGAAAAAAAAATTGGGGGAGAATTTGTGGTTTTCACTCAAAGTCATTTATACTTTAGACCAGTAAAGTACAGTATGTCTAAGGGATGAATGAATACTTTACTCTTCCTTATACTTGATTTTTTTCCCCAGGAAAGGTCCAAGAAGAGATAGAGCAAGTGATAGGGTCAAACCCCCCACGGATCGAGCATCGAACTCAGATGCCATATACTGATGCTGTCATCCATGAAATTCAGAGGTTTGCTAATATCCTGCCATTGGATTTGCCTCATGAGACTACTGCAGATGTCACCCTCAGAGGCTATTTCATTCCCAAGGTGAGATGCTTATGGATTGATTCTTTTAGCATTTCTTCTTTCTCAGACCTGGTTTATGTGATAAACATGAACTCGCTAATGAAGATGCATAACAACAGTCAGAATAATCTTTCTCCAGCCTGACAATCTTGGAGTCTCATTGCCATTACTGCCACCGCAAGTCTATGAATTAATTCCACGGTCTCATTTTGCAGGGCACCTACATCATTCCCTTACTGACCTCTGTCCTGCAAGACAAATCACAGTGGGAGAAACCAGACGAGTTCTATCCTGAGCACTTCCTTGACGCCAAGGGAAAATTTGTGAAGAAAGATGCTTTCATGCCTTTTTCAGCAGGTGCCTTTGCTTTTCCTTTTGCTGCTGTTGCAAATACAGGTCTTAGACAAGAACTGCTTGTTTCAGTGGTTTTTTGTCAACAAAGCCTGGCCTCCCCACACTGACATTTTCTTGGGGCCACTTCACAACTCAGATTTCACTCAGATTTCTCAGGACACCCCTCTGATGACAGTATTCACAAATCTCTGCTAATTCCTCCAGCCTCTGGATGTTATTAGTTTTTCAGTTAGTATTCAATGATTATAAATCAGAATTCATAGTGTCATCTTAAATATGAGGGAGGATTTTAGCAAATTCCATGATGGTTTAAATAACATTTCTGCATTGTAATTGGTGGTCCACAGCTGCTCTATGGCCTGGGCTCCTTTGTCTCTGGCTCTTACCATACCCAGCTGTATTGTCTATGACCACTCACAAGGAAAGGTGGCTTCTGTGTCTTTTCTGAGGAGCCATGTCTACTTTTTGTGCATCCCTTTTAAAAAGTCACCAATAACGTTGGCTGGGATCAAGACTTCATATGCTGTGTCAACAAAGAGGAGTTGCCTTATATAAATTCCCAAATTCTGTATAAAATCAAAGGACAGAGAGGGGTTGCCTCTTGAGGTTTCCACAGAGCATGATGTTCACCTAAGCTTACACACTTGCACCATTTGACAATGCACAGGAGATCCCTACTCCCATGACCGGCTCCTCTCTGGCATTCCTCCTGCTTTGCAGGTTCTGTCATTGCTCAATTAAGTTCCTATTGCTTACATATAATCTTACTTGTCTATCATATTCACAGCACTCTGCATTTTTTAGAGACCCTATTTGTGTATTTTTAACCCTGCATTATATTTGAATAAGTTTTTATTGTGTCATACTCACCATCAAATACACAGTGATTTCTTTTTCATAAAAGGGTTTCTGATACTCCCAATTCACAGGCCTTAAGATTTAAGTCTAGATGTACTAGCTGAAAGGACATCCAGCGGGTGTCAGGTCTGAGCATTCCCTGAGAGGATTATTTCATAGCACAGTCACGCAATAGCTCTTGCATTATCTGTCATAAAAGGACATTAAAATAAAACCTTAGTTCAGGCCTTTGTTAGTTCTGGCCTTGAATCACCATGCTCTGGTTAAGGCAGTTTACAAACTGCTGAATTTGACCAGGATTGAGAATAATTCATATTCACAGTGCTTTTGAAGAACGGCTTATATTAGGTGATCCATGGAGTATCTCTACCATCTTTCTCCTCAGTCTCACTCGACCCAGCATTTGTGAGTCTTAAGGCCTTTTCTGACAAAATGTAATATAAAAAATTGCCTGTGGCCAGACTAATCAAACCAAAGTCTAGACTAATCCAGACAAAGTTGGCCTGGGATCCAAAAGTTGAGCAAAGTAGAGGAAAGTTCTGAAAACAAATTTTATTGAAAACTGGAGTTAGGGAATTCAGCTTGCATTTCCATACATTTCTCCCCAAATATAATCATGTAGGCAAAGTAAAAGAAAAAAACAAATCACCAGGTAGCTTTGTTATCGTGCTTCTGAAGACCAAGTATCCCTCTGTCCCACATGATTCTTGTATTTAATACACTTTGAAGAGCTACTGTGTTCTGTATGCATAGCTAGGATGCAACATTTCGGGTGGTTTGGATTCTCACTTATCTTCCTCAGAATAAGAGGTCCTCTGAGGTTTTTATTTCTTCTAGCTATTGAAGAAGCAGCTCCCACTGACTTTCTTATGGCCACTCTGCATCTCATTCCAGGGCGGAGGATCTGTGCTGGAGAGACTCTTGCCAAAATGGAGCTCTTCCTCTTCTTCACCAGTCTCCTGCAGAGGTTCACCTTCCACCCTCCCCCTGGAGTTTCTACCTCAGACCTGGACCTCAGCCCTGCAATTTCATTTAGCGTCATGCCCAAACCCTATAAAATGTGTGCTGTACCGCGTTCCTAGAACTCTAATCAGCATCAGTTTGTTTAAAAACTGCTTAGATTACTTTTGCATTATAGCTGCCTCCTTCATTCTTTGGCCAAAGTAATTCACAACATTGCATCTTAATGAGGGTTTCCAGTACTTCTAAAATGAAATGGTATTATTTTGTTTTTTATTTAGTGGTTGATGGCAGAAGTGGACCAGAAGTATGGACTAATTGATGACTAATTGATTAACCTATTAGATCACCTAATCTGGGCTAAATCATACAAACTCTCAGCTTTCACATCCTTGCTTCAGTTTTCACTTGGCACTGTATGTTTGTTGAAGGCATATCCCCCAGAAATGCTCCCAAGTCCACATTTCTCCAAAGAGACATACAGACCATGAAGCTCTGCCTGGCTTGTATTATCCCACTTAGAAGAGTAGCTGTTGAACACATTCATTCCTCTTTCTCGAAGTAGTCACTCCTCTGAACATTCCCATTCATTTGATCTCATTCCCTTGTTTTGAGGGTTTTCATATCAACACTCCTCCATATGCCTTTGCCTCCTCACCCAAACAAAATTCCGATCATTAGACCGTAAATAATTACATCATTATGTGGGGAGTAAACCCAGTTTAAAGCTAATATACAGAGAACAATTCAATTGCTTTAACCCCAAGCCTCTAGCATCATTTTAGATACCCTCGGATCATTTGCTTGCCCTTCAGCTGCCAGGCTGGGGGAACAGGTCCTGTGCCATATAAGCCCCTGATACATGTTTCAGATAATGTAAAAACTTCAAATATCTCTGAGTATTCAAATGTAGACTGCTAGATAGAGACTAACAATTAAAGACTCAAAAGTGAAAATGGTATGAGAACCCAAAATTTACATCATTTTTATTTTCAGGAGCAAATTTGCCCTCCTCTTGAGCTCTTCTAATGTAGTAATTTCCCTTTAAGGATTTATTTTACAGAAGAGTAGTAAACTTCTCATTTAGATCTGTCTGTTTTAGCTTCTGGATTCACAAAGGTGTAAGATAGAAAGGAAATTTAGCCTACATATCTTCAAGGTGCTCATTGAGCTGTATATCCTCACATTGTTACCCCTCTTAAGAGCCAACTGTGCTCACCATACAGCCTCATTATTAGGTATCGTTCTGTATCTCAGGGCAAACAACTTTTAAAAATGAGAGATGGAAGTTGTAGTGCTAAAGAACCTCACAGCCTTTATTTATATTCAGTCCAAGAGTCCTGTGAGAAAAAACTAATGTAACTTACAGGACATTTTCACTGCAGTCTTATGTCTGTGTGTATTCTGAGCTATGTTTGCACTTGAAGAAGATGTTTTTCATTAGTTAGATGGTATCTGTGAAAATTACAATTTAATTAGTTTCACCGTATATATTTTCTCTGACTCTGAATTTTAAATGTCAAGAACATTTATGAAGATATGGGAGGATTCCACTGAAAAAAAGGTTTGGAAAAGGGAACCACTGTAGTAAAGATATTAGAAGTCGGTGATCACATTTCATTTTCTGCAGCTATTATTCTCACATCATCGAAGTACTCAATACAAATCTCATGTTCGTATTTCTTGTTCCTGCTAGCCTTTAAATGAAACATACAGGGTGTTTCAAAAAGATGGAGCCAATTTCAAAGATACGGCGATTTCAAATTGGGCCCATCTTTGAAACACCCTGTATTTATCTCAGTAATACGAGAAATCCAATATAACAAGAAGTCTTGCGTTTGTCTTAATGTATAAATAAATAAATATGCTGAAGTCATAGAAAGAATGTGACATTGAAAGCACTGCACAAAGAGGTGGGAGGTGATAGGATTGCACTGTTTTCCTGAAAGAACTTCTGTTTGTACAAAAGAGCTGATCTAATCTAACCCTCTTTGTACATATTGACTCGCACTACCTCCAGAATATAATATGGATGAAATGAAAAAGCTAGAAAAGCCGTATCCCAGACCTTATGTTTTATGTAAGTACAAGAAGCCTTTCTATAGAGCAGAATGGCAGGGTCTACGCTCGATTAAGCCTTTATAAACCAGCCTATCATAAATCACCCAATATCAGGAAAAAAGTGAATTAAAATAATTACAGCTTCCTTCAGTAACTACCTAGGTCTGTAATGCAGCGCTGTCATTGCTAGCAACAGCTTTGCACTGCGAATACAAGGCCTCAGGACTGAGGTTCATGAGGTGCTCTGTGAAAGTTTTACTTAGCTGTGTAATTTAGCATTTCTTCCAATTGACCAGGTGGACAATTATTTTATTTTTGTTATCTTTTCATGGTACAACCACAGTTTTATACAGACAGCAGTAATAAGTAGTTATTCTACAGTAAATTAGATATTTATGACTAATACAAGGATGCAGTCTAGAGAAATGCAAGCGGAACATCATAACAGAGGCCTGGAGATATGGGATGCGGTGCAGAGAAGCAGAGGTACAGGGTGATAAGCGGTGTGGCACAGGAGAACGATGAGGATGATAAGAGATGAAACTTGGCACGGAAGAACCCTCAGCTACAAAGAAATACAGACCGGGAGCTGGATAAAACTGGTTTTAGGAGTAACAAAGAAATAGCATCTCTTAATAACATACGTAAAAAGCATTATACCCTTACCCCAAGGAGTGCTTCCTCTTTATATAGAAACGCTATTTTGAGCATAACGCAATGCAATCTAAACAACTAGATTTGCAAGGCAAGGAAGAGCCCAGAAATCTCAATTCCAGGAGTTGACCACCTAGGAATAAACACAAAAGCTCTTGTGATTGTAGACTTTCTTGGGGAAACACAAGAAATACTGCAAATACCTACACAAAAATATTAATATATCTTACTTCAGTACTCTACCTTTCAGAGTGTCAGTGTGTTTGATTAAAAGGACACCAACGGTGTAGGGACTTTCTGTATCAGTACATTTTCCAAACCATTTAATTGTCACTGAGGGTTACAGGCTTCCTGTTTCTTTACTTCTTTTTTGCAGCTATTTATACACTTTGGCTTACACAGAATCTTTTGGTACTGCTACAGAGTTCTTGACTATAAGAACAAGCTACTCTCTCATTCCTATGTTGTAAAGAGCAGTTAATAACCAGTCGCCACTTAATGCTTTCAAAAAATATTCTACATCTTTATTATTTCCTTCTTCAATTATTTAGCTTTCCCTGTATGGAAGTTATTTAATATCTTGGACTCTGACTTACTGTCCTTCTCCACACTTTCTTTTTTTAAATAGAAAAAAGTTATCTGTGTGGTTCATGAAGCGCAAAACTCACATAGTAAATTGCTCACAAGCAGATCAGCAATAATGAAAGCTAAGTGTAAGCTTACTTAACAAAAATTAAGGCAGCTGGCATGCAGGAAAATCATTAACCCATAAACTGGATTAAATTCCTCTGGGATAGTGGTTATCTCAGTAAGTGCTCCCCTTGTGGAGTGATCAAAAATTGGAGAAATATTTCATAGTATTTATATACTTTATGTGACCCAGTACAAAGCAAGTACTTGGCCTGTTTTTTATGATCCTACATGTAGCAACTACCAAGAGGCTTTTAATCACTCACAGGAGAATAATTAGCTCATGTCTCATTAACAGTACCAGCAGCTTGTAAACAAAGGAACAAGTGTTTGCGTGGTAAGTCAATATAACGAGCACTGCTGCATTGTAGCTGATAATTTGACTAGAGAAAGCACTTTATAATAACTGAATCTTTTAAGGGAGATTTATCATGGAAAAACAAAACAGAGGAGTGATTAAAGTGCATGGGAGAATAGACTTTTGACTTTTCCTCTGAAGCTGAAGAATATCTGACAGTCAATGAAATAGAAAGGGAATATATAACTGAGATTAGAGCCTTGCTTACCATGTTCTTATCTGCTTTCCCCAACCATCTTTCTAAACCAGCTGTGAATGTCATTTTAAAAAATTTTAGCAGTGAATATGAAAAGGTAAAAAAAATCCTGTACATTTGACCAAAAATATTCCATTTCTTGCCTCGAGATTTTTATTGAAAAACAGTAAGAAAGCTGAACAGGAGATTTGCAACTGAGCATTAGATCAGCATATTTTTACTATGTGTTTAAGGTTTAAAAAGAGTTTAACTTCAAAACAAAAGTTAGTTTGGTAAGACATACTGCCTTCACCAATTTAAAAACGTGATATGAAAGTCCAAATATAATAAAACAGGTCGCCTTATTCTATAAAAATGCACAAATAAAGCCAGGATCCATCCCCCTCCCTTGTCCTAAGAGTATACACCATAATTACAAGTAATCACAGGTCCAAAAAGACCTTGATTGATCATTTTATTCACTAGAGTCCCAGAATACATCTACAGATTCATATAGCAATATTTACAGAAAATGTTTTAACAGGAATTCAGCAGTCACTACAGCAAAGCCATTTAGGAAGAAAACAGTTTCCATGATCAGCATCCTACTACTTTACATTAACACAGTGTGCTGGAATAGGTTTTCTTGCTTCAAAGGAGACTCCACATTTCTGATTTCTCAAAGCAAGTCCACCTTCTCATAGGTCTTTTCAATGAGGGTTAACATGTTCTTCAAGTCAGCTGACTGCTGAATAGTGTTCATATCCTTTAAAAGACCTTTCTGATTTTTGATCTTCAAAATTTCTTCCTAAAATGAAAGGAGTAACAGACAACAAATAACAGCTTTTATTGAGTCCAACTGAAGTTTCGCTTTCATGCAGGCAGCTGTACCTAAGTACAGCCAAAAGTAAAACAATATTCAAAGGCACAGAATGAGACCGTCTTCCTGTTATTAATTACAGATACATTTCAGAAACAATTACACATTCCCTGTGACCATAGAGTTTCTAGGCAAAGACAGGCGATCCTTTAAATGCCAAGTTTTCCAGGGTTTTGTTGTTTTTTTAAATGCAAGCATATAGTTCTCAATGAAAATAAGACAAAAAAGAGAAAAATTTCAGATATTTCAAAATTGCAGACATTAAGTGATAAAAGAACATTCTGTTGCTGTCCTCCTCATAGCCAAGGTGTCTCTGAAAATATATTCCATGCTCACCTGCAAAGTGGGTGCCTGTAAACTGCGCTTGGGGAGTTCTGGAAGGTGGAGAACTCCACTGCTGTCTACCTGAAATATCTACAAGGTGGAAAAGAAAACAATAAATATCCAAAACCTAACATCAGGTACACAAGTAGGAAAATAATTGGCTGTCATCATCCAACTTGTGGAAACTAAACTTCTCAAACATCTATTGGAAATACCTTCCTGGCCTTTTTTTCATCTTCTTCTAACTCGTTCTTGAGCTGCTGGATTTTGTACTGCAGTTGCTGTGTAGTTTCTTCAATGCGTTCTGCTGATCGCTCAGCTTCCTTTATTTCTTCCTAAGACAAAATAGACACAAAACCAGAACTAAATTTGCTTTAGAGATGGTGAGACTTTTGCATATAAGATACTGATAATCAGCATCAGCTGAGTCACTGAAAAACCAACCAAAAAAGAGACACTGCTTTGTAGCAAAGGTGGGGGACAATGCCAAACAACGGACAACTCTACCACAACACAGACATAGCCAGCAATATATCACTAAAAAGTGACAAAACACTGAGCAGCAGCAGACAGGTAAGATATTAATATTTTCTCCCCTTCCCTGCCTTTCATACCTGCAATTGTACCAAAATCTCTTCATTTCTCTCAAGCATTTGTTTCTCTGCCATTTGAAGGCTCAGGACGTTCTTCAGGTTGCTCAGCTTCCCTTGAGGCACCTTTAAAGTCTTGAAAAATCCCAGCACCCTTTATTACAGAAAAAGGAAATCATGACTTGTTTGGAGTTCTTTGCAAAACAAAAAAGAACACCGACTAATGAATTCTCAGGGGAAAATCTAAACTCATTTGAGCCCAGTTGTTGCAAATGGATTCAGACAGGAAGAGAAGCTGTATTGAATTGTTTTCCAACAATCATGTGGAACAGGTGTCAAAGGAAGGAACCAGGAACAAGAAAACCCATCGTTCTAACATTCACTATTAAGCTGATGTTGTGTGGCTTCTATCCTGTTGTCCTGTACGCTTCCTGAATGTAACCTGACATTAATTAATATTTTCCCCGTTCTGACCTTTCTGCTCTTCAAAGCAAAACTGAGTTCTAAAAGCAGCATTTTTAACTGCTTCCACACCAAATCATCTTAGTTAAACTAGTATACGCTTTTGTGAAATACGACATATAGTTTTAGGCCAGAGGAAGAGTTTTAGTCTGCTCTCAAAGGTCCTTCTGATTCTGAGGAAGACCTGAATTCTTCCAAGTTGGATCTGCCTGTTAGATGCACCGAATTACCACAATTTCCATGTATAAGAGCTGTGATTTCAGGAGCTTGTCAACTCAGAAATCAGACCAAACGCATCACAAATTAAACATTAAAAAAAGACAAAAATGAATTAAAAACCAGCCCCCATGTTTGAATGTTGAGGTACTGTAAGAACAAAGAAAGCAACATACAGGCTCAGGCTCTATGTTGGTAAGAGCCCAGTATATAGAATCACGCAAAAACTCTCAGACACTCAAGCATACATAATTACTCCCATAATTACATTAAAAGGCTACTTAGAATTGAAATTTAGTGTAACTTGTAACTTCAACAGTTAGAAAATGAGTTAGCACTGAAGAAAATTTAGCTATAACTGCTCCCATCAAAATAACAAAATCATAACAAAATAAACAGCTGCCCACAAATGTAAACCTGGTATAGAGTACAAATATGACCCCGGGAGCTCTAAGAATCCCTCCAGGTTCTGTTACTCATACAGTAGTTAAAATAGGTTTTTCAACAACTCTTGCTTGCCCACTTCAATCAACGTTCCATCAAGATATTTCCCTCCTTGATTTTGCATCAACTCTCCCTTCCAAGATTTTCTAAATGTGATTCCTCCCAGAAGCAATTCTGTAATTCTATGGTAGAAAACAACTGGGTAAACTAAATTTCCTTCTCTCCCTCTTTTTTTTTTTTCTTTTTAATTATAATTTCTTACCTTTCTTTCAGCAAATTAAGGTGCTTCTGAACATCATCTTTTTTCCCACTTTGTTGGTACAAAATGGATCTGGAAAGAAAACAAAGGCAGAATTTTCATCACAAAGCCTGCAAGCACAGAGGACACATCAAGCAAAGTAAACATAACCAGAACTTCTCTAGCTGAAAATCTCCAACTTCAGACAGAAAGTGTTTTATTATACTGGGCAAAATATACACAGCCAGCCACACCGCTCAAAAAAGCACCAAAGCTTTTCCAGTTCAAGCAATGTTATGATTTTTACTTTATTCCTTGTGGAAAGAGAGAAGAATCACCAGGATATTTGGCACTTACAGTATTAGTGAATCCATTACAGTTTCCAGAAACTGCCTGCTGCTCTCTGAGAGATTCTGCCAAGATTCTATTTTACTGCTGGTTAGTGCCATCTTTTTCAAAAAACCTTTTTCTCCTGTTAATGAAAGTATATAATTTGTGAAACCTGGATAAACAGTTTTATGACTCAATTCAGCCACATTGTAGTCAAAGGTGTAACAATTAAGATTTTCCATGTCACAAAACTATTACAATATATCTGTCCACATTAGGTGGTAGTTATTTGCAAGTCACAAGTTGTTCAAAAAGCACCAACTAGAAAAGGTTTTTTTCTTATAGCAGTTTCATTCTAAGCAGATACTTTCCCAAAATCATTGGTGATACAAGTGAAAAAACCCAGAATGAAATTTAAAAAGAGTGGGAATACATGTGAGAAACTCAATGCAACGGGCCTCATCTCATTTGTGTGTTCAATACAACACGTGCCAGTCTTAAGACAGAAGGTTAGGAGAAAAGACAACAACCCGTTAAGTGAAAGTTGAAGCATTCTTGGTGCTTGTGGTGGAATTTGACAAGAGAAGAACACTTCTTGCAAACAAAAGCATGTGATTAACACACGCATACACAGCACACATAACTTGGATGCACACTGGCTGAGACTGTGCTGCGAATAGTCACTGTTATTGTTCAGAAAGAAACTCGGAAACTTATTTCAGTAACATGGAATCATAGAATAGTTTCCATTGGAAGGGACCTTTCAAGCTCATCCAGTCCAACCCCTGCCATGAGAAAGGACATCTTCACCCAGATCAAGTTGCTCAGAGCCCCATCCAGCCTGATGTCTGTGACATCTCAGCCATCGATTATTTCAAAGTAGCAGGTTTTTTACATTATTTTTTTCTTTGCACAAAACAAACAAGGAAATAATACAATCCCACCTGCAGGGGAATAGTCCTCATCTTCCTTTGCTTTCCTTTTGCCTGTTTGAGTGACCTGCTGAAAAGAAAAATTTACAGCAAGTACAGTAATTCTGAAACATCTTCTGCTGTGCAACTGTTCATTTACTACGAGCAACTTGTTACAAAAAGACTGTGAATGCACTTCAGTGCTTGACATTCTTCCGTTCTATTGACCATGAAAAAAGGCTTTTTGAACTGTGAAACAGTGAACCATCTCAAGCAAGTTAAGGAAAGCAATTCATCCTTCTTAGTTCCTCCCATTCAAAGAATGAGGTCATGAAATAAGAAATGTTTGGCCCTCCAGCTGCATCTTGAGATCACGGTGCTCATGAGTTAAGTGGTTAAGCAAGCTCCCTCCAACAGAAAGCTGCCA
The DNA here is from genome assembly GCF_037038585.1 of Patagioenas fasciata. Taxonomy (NCBI): domain Eukaryota; kingdom Metazoa; phylum Chordata; class Aves; order Columbiformes; family Columbidae; genus Patagioenas; species Patagioenas fasciata. The sequence continues at coordinate 120,502,031 of NC_092522.1, read as the reverse complement.
AGGTCAATCCTGAGATGATTTGATTATATTTTCCAGGGCTGAATAAATGTCACCAGAGCTGCACGAACTCTGATTTTATCACCGTTCAAACAGATGCTGTGCAGTCCTCAAAACTGCACAGCCAGCTTGCCTTTTTATTAATCAGCAAGCAATGCTTTCCTTTACTTGTCAGAGGCATAGCAGCATGTAACGAGAAATTCTGGAAACCAGGGAGCAGGTAAGGTTCAAAATAGCTCTAAAAATATCTGTTTGCACAGGTCATTTCCTCGAGAAGACTATTTTCTATAAATTTCAGAAGGAAATCAGGCAAAAATGCGTTTTTTTTCCTTTTAGTTACTTTTCTAACTTGTTTGATCCAAAATAACAATTACCTTTATGTTTTGACCTTGTTTTCTTCCTTCTCCATCTCTTCTCTTTTTTTTGCTGGAAGGCCCTGATTGATTTTGTGATTTAAGAGCTTTTTTTGCTGATTTCCCACCAATGGTCTTCCCCATTTTACCGGAAGGTGTGTGGCAGCATTTAGTTATCTGTAAACCAGACAGAACAGGCAGAAACGAAAGCAAAATTAATATCCAATTATAATTCATACAGTACAAAACACACACTAACAAGCAAAACAATGGCGAAACAAATGAGCCCAATGTCTGCATATTTTCTAACCCAAAGCCTAAATCTTGTGTATTTATCTAAGTGCAGGACCACTAAAAAGGCATCACCACTTAACTTTTAGAGATGTCATAGTGTGTTCAATATTTCTTTCTAAATTTAAAAGCTGGCATGTCTGCATGCAAAAGAGCAGCAATGAAAATGCAAGAGTAAAGGAGCTGAGAACAGTCTAATTTGTTCTTAAAAGCCTCCAACAGTAGAAATTCTTTCTTTCTAATGCAGTTTAATGCAGTTATCCTATTACCAGAACTTTTTACTGTAGTACCTAAACATAATGTTCCTTGCTGAAGTCTTAACCTGTAGTTTCTTTTCCTGCTCACTAAGGAGACAGAGGAAAAAGAAGTCACGCAGAAGAGAGGAATTATTATACTCCACTGGCCACCTCTTTTCTAAGCACAACAACTCAGATGTATTCAGTTTTTCTTTCATCCCCTCTGTCCACATCTTCGAATCATGAAATCATTTTGGTTGGAAAAGACCTTTAAGATCACCGAGTCAAACCATTAGCCTAACTAGCACTAAACCACGTTCCTAAGAATTTCATCTATGTATCTTTCAAACCCCTCCAGGGATGGTGACTCCATCCCTTCCCCGGGCAGCCTGTTCCAATGCCTGACAACGCTTTGCATGAATAAATGTTTCCTAATATCCAGCCTGCTCCAATTCCTAACATTTGCTGATTCTGTGAGATTCTCAACCTCTCCTGATGCAACTTGAGCCCATTTCCCCTCCTCCTGTCATTTGTTACTTGGGAGAGGAGACCAATCCCCTCCATGCTACAGCAGAGGCCCCATCACGGCTTGCCAGACAACATCTGCGACTGAAACAACGTAAATAAGCCCTGCCGCTCCCCAAAAACTACTGATTTTGTAGGACAGAATTTGCAGCGTATTCGGACTGGAGGTGCGGACTACAACTCCCGGCATGCAACGCTGCCCGACACCGCTGCCACACGGCCCCACCGAGCGAAAGGCATGCTGGGAGTTGTAGTCTTCACCACCCACTTCCCCGAAATCCCCAAAATCCCGTTCCCCGCTGCTGCCGGATAACACAGCGGGAACCTGCACGAAACCTCCCAGCAGCTCATCCCTCCCCGAGACTCACCGTCCCGGCGCCTTCTCAACGCTCCGACCGATCCCCCGTCGGACCGCAGAGCCGTTAACAAGTCATTTTCCCCGCGCTCCCGGGCACATGCGCACTGCCGGTTCCGGGGCGGCTCTGTGCGCATGCGCGCTGGGGTGCGGGCGCCGGCGACGGGTCCGACAGCAGGTACCGGGGGGCGTTGGGCTCGGGGTCCGTTCTGAGCCTGCAGTCCGCCCAGCGCTCCCGGCCCTCGGGCGGGCAGGGCCGCGACCGTCCGGAACAGACCCCATAGTAGTGATTCCCCGTCCCTATTGGCCGCTGAGGGGGTGTGTTGGGGGCGGGACGTGCTGGATCCGTCAGGGTGAGCGGTGCCTTCTGGTCCCTGCGCCTCTCCAGTTGTGGGTTCTGTGGGTTGAGGGGTGGAGGGAGGGGAGCGGAGTGGGCGATAAAAAGCTGCTGGAGAGTGTCCAGAATATGGACATGAAGTTGGTGAGGGGTTTGGAGGAAAAGCTGTATGTGGAGCGGCTGAAGTCACTTGGTTTGTTCAGCCTGGAGGAGACTGAGGGGACAGCCCATAGGGCTACAGCTTCCTCGCAAGGGGAGGAGGAGGGGCAGGCGCTGAGCTCTTCTTTCTGGCGACCAGTGACAGAACCTGAGGGAATGTCAGGAAGATGTGCCAGGGGAGGTTTAGGTTGGACATGAGGAAAAGGTTCTTCACCCAGAGGGTGCTGGACACTGGAACAGGCTCCCCAGGGAGGTGTCACGGCCCCAAGCCTGACAGTGTTCAAGAAGAGACTGGACAACGTCCTCAGACACACGGTGTGAACTGTGGGGTTGTCCTGTGCAGGGACAGGAGTTGGACTCCATGATCCTTGTGGGTCCTTCCAGCTCAGGACATTCTGTGATTCTGCAGGAACTGAGTGCTCCTCTGATGTGCTTTTGCACTCATGAAATTACATGTATACCACATGTAGTATATATATTACTAAGCACTTGTGTGGTGTGTGTTGCTTCAGCACCATGACACTGATAGAGATGCTTTCCAGTTTTATGCAGACTTCCTCATAAAGGCATCAGGGAGGCACATGTTTCCAGGGAACTGAGAAGGAGATAAGGCAGAGAAGAGTTGATTTGCCCTTGAGCCCAAGCTGTAAATGTTTTCCCTTGGGGAGAAAATGTAAGGATGAGGTACAGTGAACAGGTGCAGAGGAGCTTACAGCTTTCAGGAGTTACTGAACTTATCCACCATCTCAGTCTCATGCATTGTGAGACAAGCTTTGCAACTTGTATTACCTTTGTGTTCTTGCATACTGCATTTATTTTCTTCTTTCTTTCTTAATGTAGCTTTGATTTTCATCCAGCTGTAGCTCTGATTTTCATCCAGCCCAAGCCACTTTGTCCACAGTCTACCATGTCAGCATTTTTCTGACAGACCACTTCCTTCAGTGTGTCTCTTTGATGTTGAAGGTCCCTCTTTGATATTAAGGAATTAGTAGATGAGAGAGAAATGGGAAGGTGAGAAGGTAGCCAGACATGCCGTCTTCATGTATGACGCTGGCTTTTCAGTGATGGGTAAATGATGGTGCTGCTTAGGGACTGACATAAGTTACACATTTCATACGTGGATGTAGATAAGCTGTAGGAATGTTTTCCTTAGCTAAAAGAAAATGTAGAATTTTGCCTGAGCTCTGTTTTATACATTTTCTGGTTGAAAGGCAAGGTGAAGGGGTGTCTGTCAAGTAAGTTAGTGAGTAAGTTAGTAAATAGACTTCTATTTTCCCCATGAGTAATCATTTTGGCTTTAGCAAATTGCATAACCTCTCCATGCTCACTTCTCCCATCTTGCGTTAATATGATGATACAAAATATGTGGTTTTATTTTCCTTAGCTTACCCCATACACACCAACTAGTGGGACAAAAATGCTGAGAGCCAAGGATGCTCTCCTGCACCTGCGGCCCCACCACTGCACATTCCTGGCTCAAAATCCAGCTTGTCAGCTCATGAGACGTCTGCTGCACAGGCAACCTCTGCACCCTGAGTGGGCTGCACTTGCGGAAAAGCAGCTGAAAGGCAAGAATCCAAAGGATTTAGTCTGGCACACCCCAGAGGGAATCGACGTCAAGCCCTTGTACTCCAAAAGGGACACAGAAGACCTCCCTGAGGAGCTGCCAGGGGTGAAACCTTTCACTCGAGGACCCTACCCAACCATGTATACGTACAGGCCGTGGACTATCCGCCAGTATGCTGGCTTCAGTACAGTGGAGGAGAGCAACAAGTTCTACAAGGACAATATTAAAGGTAAGACAGCTGATTTGGGGAATGACATTCCCTTGCAAAACAATGGGGAACATTCATATGGTGAATTCCATGGCAAATGTGATTATTCTGCCTTCTGAGTTTTGATTTCTGATAGGCTCTTCCTATTGGCGCTCTATTTCTTTACTAGGAAGCTGGATCATTCCTGAAACTGCCTTTGCTTCATTATGCTATTGAGATGGAAAAATAAATGTGTTAAATGCTATTTTTACTTACTCTGCCTTGATATTTAGACAAAATTTGGCTGCATCCCAGGATCCAACTTTCATTTTGTGACCACAAGAGAAGATTGTAGTGAAAACCTGTTGAACTTTGTCACTTAGCTAAACCTCTGGTATTAGTGCATTCTCACATTTTGTGTTTCCATCTCATATTGTAAATTTTGAATTAAATCATGTAAGTACATATGAATAATGTCATTCATGGTGTATTAGGAAAGCCAGGTTCCTTGAAGTATCAGTATTTTCCTTTTTTGAGAGCGGTTTTCCCAATATTTCTGTGGACTATTGTGCTTTTTGGCAGTTTGTTTAGCTAATAGCCAGAGTGTCATCATAATGTAGGAATTGTAAAATGATTATTAAGAAGTTGTTATTGAGAGACTGAAACAGTGTTACCTCTTAGCAATTGTTTGAAGCTAATTATAACCTTACCAGTCAAAACAATAGATCATTTTGCAGTCACTCCTACTCAAAACGTCACTGTTTAGGGCAAAAGAGAGTTGTTTGGGGAATTTTACCTCTTACCGTATCATAGTTCACTAATATGAAGCACTATTGGTATTCTTGATTATTTCCATGTATAAAACGTTCAGTAAATTAAGAAATTAGAAATACAGGCTATTGGAGGTTTGCAAACAGATATTTCAAGGGAAAGATTGTTCTGAATATCTTGTCTTACTGCTGAGTGTTGCTACTGAAACAGAAGTGTTAACACTTGGGTCAGCTGGTAGCACTGCTCAAGTACTCGAGAATACTTGCTGCCAGGACTATTTCATCTTTATTCAAGTTTAGACATTGTGATATTGTATTTTTTTCTGTCTTGTCGTGTTAATGGTTGTATTAATATTGGATTATTTAGCATAGGTTCTAAATCTGACCTAGTTATTTGTAGAGAATTTTTAATAATTCAAGTAAAATCTCTCTGTAATTAGAGGAATGCAGAAAAGGAATTAATTTTCAGTTCTCAGTTGTTTAAATTTCTATTATTTGAATCTAGGCAGAAACTTAAATTTTTGTCATAGTGCTTCAGGGCTAACTCCTGACTTTTTAGATCAAAGACAATAGCTCATATCTGACAATTAAGAGCTCTGCTGATGTTGAGAAGCAGATTTTCAAATGCAGTAGGTAACAGTTGCTTCAGAAACAGCCGTGCTGGTCAGAGGGTGAATGTTGGGCTTAGCAGAGTTTCAGCTACTGCTTTTGAGTTGGAGCAACAGGTCTGTCAAGAGCTCTCACTGTTCTGTTCCCAGATTTGTATGAATAATATTCTCTTATTGCAGATTTATAATAGTAATACATCATTTCACTTTAGAAATAAACGACGTATGTGTGCATGTGTTTAATTTGTGAGAAAGAGGAGGTAATGTGGTGTAGTTTATCACACTTCTGTTTCCAGGTGAGCTAAGTGGAATTTCTGTATATAAGCCCTGATACTGTCTGTCTATGCACATTTGTGGCTAAGCTGTTATTCGTTAATTTGGAACACATTGTAAGCTGATAATGTGGCTGAGCTTGAAGGACTACAATATTTTTTTCTCAATTAAAAGATTTTTCATATAAACTTTAAGACCAGAAAACCTTGGAAAAGTTTAGGGAGGGAGCAATATCTAACATAAAAAATTGGTTTGCCATCCAAGCCTGGGTGATGTAAAATAAAATCAATAAATTTAGATCCAGTTTGATGCAAGTCTGTTTAACACTTTTGCCTCTCTCTTCTTGTTTTTTTATTTTTGTTTGTGTTTTGGTTGTGTTTTGGGTTCTTTCTTTGTTTTCCATTTAGCTGGCCAGCAGGGATTGTCTGTTGCTTTTGATTTAGCCACCCATCGTGGTTATGATTCAGACAATCCGCGAGTTCGAGGAGACGTTGGAATGGCTGGAGTTGCCATTGATACAGTGGAAGACATGAAAATCCTTTTTGATGGAATTCCTTTAGAGAAAATGTCCGTTTCGATGACAATGAACGGGGCAGTTATTCCCGTGTTGGCCACTTTCATTGTAACTGGAGAAGAACAGGGAGTGCCTCAGGCCAAGCTGACAGGAACAATCCAGAATGACATCCTGAAGGAGTTCATGGTCCGAAATACATACATTTTCCCCCCAGAACCATCCATGCGGATTATTGCTGACATCTTCCAGCACACCTCAAAGGTATTCATTGTTTAAATCTATTTACTTCTGTTATTATATGTAGTTAACTATTTATGAGGCACTTTAGAGAACAAAGCATAAGATGGAAAGATCTGTTGTAGTGAAGAGTGATGTGGTTGCGGAAAGGGCCAGGAGGAGAAGTTATGATCCTGAATCATTTATGGCATAAATTTATTATTTTTAAGTAAGTCCCAATTAAAGTCAGATTAAGATGAGCCTAAGCCTGAAAAGACATCAGGAGGCCTTGAGATGAGGAATAAAGAGGCTGTTCTTTGCATAGAAAGTAAGAAGCTGCATAGTTAAGAAGCAATATACAGTTGTAAGCAGGAGCGAAGGGGTAAGAAGTATTGGAGGACTTCTGCTGAGAAATTAAATATGAGACACAGATGATGAAAGGAGCAAAGTCCTGAACTGGTGACTGGAAGTTCAGTACTGCCAGTTGTTTTCTTTTTTACATTTTCATTGGAGAGGTAGAGCACAGCCAGTAATTGAGGAAGAGACTTATGGTGATAGTTTAAGCAAAAGGTAAAAAGCATGGGAAGTAAATATCTGCAAACGTCATTTGATAGAGACGGGTTGTATTCACAGTCACAGAGAATGGATTATTTGTGAATGTTGACAGAATAATGTTCTAATCTCCAGCCCTATCTGCTGTTGTACACTGTTGTCTTTTATTCTCGCAGTATATGCCAAAATTTAATTCCATTTCGATCAGCGGGTACCATATGCAAGAGGCAGGAGCTGATGCCATTCTGGAATTAGCTTATACTATAGCAGATGGCTTGGAGTACTGCAGAACTGGACTTAAAGCTGGCCTTACCATTGATGAATTTGCACCACGGTGAGCTAAAGAAATTTGCAAGTATAAAACTCACTTTTGGTAAAACCTCTGGAGTTTAGTATCCAATTCAGTATTTTTACACATACAAGCAATATTGGCAGTGCTCACATTGCGTGTAGGTCTTGTTTTTGTTATGCAGCTTCAGATGCTTAGACCACATCTGAGCTAATAAACTGAATAACACTTAGGGGCAAGGCCAGGCGTTGCCAAGCTCTGGTGTGACAGTTGGTCTCTGGGTCAGAAAGAGGATCCTTAAGCTGTTATATCTGATACAGTTGTAGCTTCAGGACTGCAGAATGCAGCAAGAGCTCTTGTAGACCTTTTGTGCTGTAGTTTTGAAATTTTTTTTTTCATTAGTATTATTTTGAAATATTTGGGAAAAAAATACTTAGCAAGGGGAAGTTCAGGTAGTTCAATTTGCAGTTGCAAATTTCCTAAGAATATCCATTCATTTTAAATAGAATATTGTATTTTTGTATAAAAACTGAGCAGAATCACAATTTCAGTGGTCTAGTTGGTTTACAGATTCCCTAACTGTACAATGAGTCTGAAAAAACAAAGACATGCTTCATGTAGCCTGTTGCATATTTAAACTACAGGAATCAGCTGAATTAACGTCTTTTTCCAAGATCTGTCACAAAACCAAAGTAAATCATGTGGGAATACGATACAGCCATATTTTCAGATTCTGATGATAGAGAATCTGTAAGAGCCTGTGGCAAATTGTTTCAGTAACTAATTCACTGTTCAAAACCTGTGTTTTTAGTGTGATGAGTTTTACTGACTTCAACTATACGTGTTTACATTTATAAATCATAGAAGCTATAAACAGGAAAAAGTAGATCAATTGGTCTGTTCCCCAATATGCAATCCAGTCTTGAACTGATGTTTGATTTGGATTTTGATTAAGATCATCAGGAGAAGGATGAAAGCATGCTTATAATATGTCGTGTCTTCTCATTCTAAGTAGTTTGTGGGCATCACCATACCAGTAGATTGTGTCCAGGAGCATTCCCTGGCACAAGAGTGACATTGTCTGTATTAGTGACTTGCTGGAGCACTGCTTGACCTACGGCTCCCCCAGAAAAGTCCCTGGGGACAGTTCAGCACTTCCAGGGGCCATTGTCACTGGCAGTTTGCCTGCAGTCACCTTGTTTGGATGATAAGTAAATTTTTTGGCATAGATGTGTATCATTCTCTAGCAATGGGCATCGGTATCCAGAAACATTCCCATCATCTTATATATGGGTTATATCTGTATAAGTAAATTAATCAGAGACCTTGCTGTAGGACTTCTCCTTAACTGAAACCATCCCTGGAGGGGTTTAAAAGACATATAGATGAGGTTCTTAGGGACATGGTTTAGTGCCAGAGTTAGGTTATGGTTGGGCTTGATGATCCTGAGGGTCTCTTCCGACCAAAATGATTTTCCATGATTCTATATAACAGAGTTATTAGAATGCTTTAATGTTTTATCCTGTTCATGTACTTTTATTACAGCCTTTCCTTCTTCTGGGGAATTGGCATGAACTTCTACATGGAAATAGCTAAGCTGAGAGCTGGGAGGCGGCTGTGGGCTCACCTGATCGAGAAGATGTTTCAGCCCAAGGATCCCAAATCTCTTCTGCTGAGAGCTCATTGTCAGACTTCAGGCTGGTCACTCACTGAGCAGGTTAGAAATTGGACTCTCGTGAACTTCCTCATTTAAATATGTTCTTATGGTGTTTATCTTAAAGGAAGCTGCTGGTTTTCCTTGTAAAGATACAGCTTTCTGGAGGAAACAACCTGTCTTACCCTCACTCTGACAAATGCATGCCCAAGCATTGGATACATATTTTTGCTTATGTAGCACAAGAAGTCTTGTTGAGTGTCAGCAGCATTGCTTTCCCAAAATACTTCAATATTCTGGACTAACATGTAGCGTTTGGCTAAAAGGGCAGAAACTCTAGACTTCAGAGCGTATTCACGAAACGATTCTGGTATGGTGACAGGCAGAATCTCAGTGCCTAACTTTTAATTGTCTGGCTTCATTTTCTTTCTGGTATCAGTCTTAAGCGCGTGCTCTCCCAGTCTAGTGGATACTGAATTGAGAATAATAACCAAACCTGCTAAGTAGAGAGAGAATTGCAGAGAGGTGCTTGTAAGTTGTGCCAGAGGAGGTCCAGATTGGATATCGGGAAAAATTTCTTCCCCAAAAGAGTTGTCAAGCATTGGAACAGGCTGCCCAGGGCAGTGGTGGAGTTTCCATCCCTGGAGGTTTTTAAAAGATGTGTAGATGAGGCTTTTAGGGACATGGTCTAGAGGTGGACTGGACAGTGTGAAGTTAACGATTGGACTTGATGATCTCAGAGGTTTTTTCCAACCTAAATGATTTTATGATTCTATATTAATTCAGGACTCGGAGGATGAAGCTCTCTCTCGGTTTTGTCCTGTAAGTTATCCTTTCAGAATGCAGCTGCATAAGGAGGTAGAGTCACCTTATTCTCAAGATCACTGGCTTGAGGATTCATTTGAGCATCCAAGGAAGTCATTCATGCCTCTCACTGCTCAAGAGTAAAGAGTAAAGGTTACAACTCATCTGCTCTTTTGAAATTGGGTGCACTTTTCTGCTTTTTCTATTGAGACACATCACAACAAGAAAATAAATCACAGGACTCCATATGTAGTTTCCCAAGTGAGGTCAGAGCTGGGTTCTAGCTCTTATTCCAAGACCTGCTCTCAATCAGTTTCATGCCATATGAGTTATTTTTAGGTTGTGATTGCAACTATTGTTATTTGACTTCTGTGCCTTGGTTTTATTCTTTTGTTCAGAGCAGTTGTAATGTTTACTTACATTACAGGAATGCAGTAAAACTGAAACAATGGAATATTTTTAACAGTAGCCTTTGCAGGTCCTCCAATTAAAAGTATTGTCTGAGTGCAAAGTATTACCAAAAATATTATCAGTGTCCAGTGTAAAAACATTTCTGGCCAGGTCATAACCCTTTTTTCCTGTCTAAACATTGTTTTTCTTAACATAGCCCCTCAGTGCCCAGTGTTTACTCTTTATAAGTTTGAGAGGGCAAATATATTTTCCTTTGGCCTGCCTTTAGATAGGTATTCACTCATAAATTAGGTTTTACATTCTTGCTCATCCAAATGACATTTTTCTGTAATTCTTTAAATTAGTTACTTGAACCAGAAATGTACTCCAGTGTGGGTAGAAGTACTGTGTTCTTGTAAGACAGCGATATTAATTCAGTTTCTTTACGGAATATAATTTAATTCACAGCTTTCATGATTCTTTTTCCCTTCTTGAAGATCATATTACATTGGTAGCTCTTAATTACTTGGGATATATTTCATCCCAACGAATAATTAGCTATACAATCTGAGCTACTGTTAAGTCCCCTCAATAATCAAATGATATGAGTAAATGCAATGAGTGAATCTTCACTTTGTCTCAAAACACAAGTCAACCCCTGGAGATCATAAGTCTTCTTCGGATGTAAAGGCACATATATACAACTCAGCTGTCCAAGAAGAGCAGGTAAAAATGTTGATGTAAAGGCTCTTGTGTAATACTAACTCTATTTCTATACATAGTACTCCAGATTACCCATTTGTTTTGGATAATAGCCCAGTTCTCCCACAGAGATCTTTCAGTTTTATGCCACCAGTAAATCTCAGCAGTAACTCCTACCTTTGTGTAATGCTGTCGTTAATGAAAATAGTTCCAAAAGACATCTTGGCTAGTAACATGTGCCAGATGTGCTCTTCACTGCTCCGAGACTTCTGCAATCCCTGGATGGAGAACATGAGGACTTCCTGTTCCTTCCTCTCCAACTTGGATTCCTTAACTTCTTTGAAACACCACTGATATAAGTCAGGCTTTGCTTTGTTAACGTGACCAGTTTACCCATACACAGATAATTTTGGCTTCCTTTATGGATTAATCTCTGTCCAAGATACTGGTAAGTGATGTATCAGTTTGATTAGATGTTTATTATTTATTGTTTTCTTTTTCAGCTTTTGTTATGATTCCAGTATTTCCATGGGGAATCTTGCATTCAATGCCTTGCAATAGCATGTGTGTGACTGACCTGTGTCAGCCCCATGACAGAACCTCAGATCTCTCCTTTTCCTTCCAGGATCCCTTTAACAACATCATCCGCACTACGATCGAAGCAATGGCGGCGGTGTTTGGCGGTACACAGTCTCTGCATACAAATTCATTTGATGAAGCCTTGGGTTTGCCTACGGTGAAGAGCGCTCGCATCGCTCGGAACACACAGATCATAATTCAAGAGGAGTCGGGTATTCCTAAAGTGGCAGATCCCTGGGGGGGTTCCTACCTCATGGAGTCCCTCACCAATGATGTCTATGAAGCTGCTTTAAAGGTCAGTTTCCGTAACCTTTTATGTTTTGTGGGAAAATTTTAGGTACAGGAGTTTTGAGAAATGTCCTTTAAAGGACTGTGTGATACATTGGTAACTTCTAAAGAGGGCATTACATTACATTTATGATTTCTTTGTCCATGAACTTTACAAAAATACAGTGTGTATTTAAAGAGAGACTTCAGCCTTGTAGTAGACTACATTCAAAAGGGAAATTTCCCAGTGTGGAACAAATAATCAAGCCCTGCAGAGTCCCTTGGATTCTGAAGGCTCCCAGTTTGCTGGGATCTCTGTTTTATGTGTAAGAAAAAAGAGTTCAACAGAAGTGTCAAACCAACCTACTTAGTTACATCCCTGCTCATGCCTGTGATGATCTGCTTGAGACTTTAAAACTGGGGATTATTAAAAACCAAGCATGGAGTCAGACAATTGTCTGGCTATACTTTAATATGCAGAATTTAGGAGAAATTTTCTATAGGATTAGATTTTTTTATATATAATGTTTTTAGCTGCCAGTCTTTACGTGCATGTGAAAAATACTGTGCAGCAGTAGTCTGACCAGTGGCAATCCTGTATAAAGATATATATCTACACATCCAACCTGCAGCTAAACCCAGTGATTCTCTGTGAGAACTGACCCATTCCACACCACTTGTCTTCATGATCAGAGAACCAACCCTGGCTTTCTTCAATTTATTTGTATACATGGAACCATAAGGGCTGGTTGGCAGGCAGAAGTCAATGCAGAGTCAAGGTTTCAAATTCTAAGCTTTTTCATCCATGGGTGTTATTGTTTGAACATGAATTCATGGAGTTCTGGTAATAAAAATGCTCTTTTGTTTGAGATGTCACTTAATTTGTACTAAAACTTGTACTCAGAAACACAGGGAGATAGGAAACAAGCTTCTAGGGCACAGGATTGTATATACAGGTGTAATAAAAATTTGGATGGCAGTACAAGTGCAAAATTCATTCTGTGAACGTTGCTACTACTCATTTTCTCAATCCTCTTCATTTCTCAGCTGGTTGAGGAGATAGAAGAAATGGGTGGAATGGCCAAAGCTGTTGCTGAGGGAATTCCCAAACTTCGTATTGAAGAGTGCGCAGCCCGAAGACAAGCCAGGATTGACTCTGGTAGGGAGCAGGGAGATGAAAGAAGGGAAAATAGAAGATGGAGTACCTTTTTATAAAGGTTTTTTCCAGACATTTTCTTCGTTTCTTTTTTCTTCTTCCTTTAGGAGTAGCAGATAGTGATAAGATGGTAATATTTTAGTTGAATGTCAGTGAAAGCTTCTGGAAAGAGATCGCAGGATGTGTGAAGTGCAGTAGCAGTAGGAAAACAGTCTTTCTTGGCATATTTAGGACTAGATTAGACAAAGCCACTAGAAACACTATTTTAAAGGAGTATTTTGTGTCTACAGTAGTTAATTGCTTGGTTTCTGAGCAATATCTTTAAATTGTGGCTCCTGAATTTAAAATCACTGCCTGCAGGCAGCAATACTGAATGATCTGGCCAAATTCCTCGTTTTGCTTCAGAACTGCCCATTTTTCCTGAAGACCAGAAAAAACGCAGTCCTCTTAGATTCAAGGATGATGCAGCTCTTTGTCACATATATGTGTACATATGAACACATATAGTAAGTATATGTAGAGATGTGTATATGTCTGCTTATATCTCTATTCCACTGTTTGTTTTCTGCAATCCAGTAACAGAAACTATGGATAATTCAAACATCAAAGAAATGATATGAACTCTTTTTTTGGAGGATAAATTTGAAGCAGCTCTTTAATTAAGATGAATAAAGAACAATCAATAAAGTTGTGTGTTTTCTCTCCTAAAGTAAACTACTTCACATTGCTTTGAAGAGTGCAGCAATGTTATCAGGCACTGCAAATAAAAAGGGTTGTTAAGTCCATACTGGTTGAAAGCTAAAGTTCAATTTTCCAACATAATGAATTAATTTTTATTCACATGGACTAGTTTTAGGTAGGAACTTCACTTCCGTATTAATCTGGTAAATAGGAAATGCAGAGCAGTGCAGAAGACCAGCACTTCTGCTTAATTCCATAAGATTGTTATGCAAACTTAAAAAGAGAAAAATAGCTGATGTATATTAGTGAGTCATTGCTAAATCAGTTTGTAAGATAAATATTGTTCTATTTCAAATCTTTTTTCTGGCCTGGTATTCACTGAGTTGAATGTTCATGATTCTAATAATCTCTCATCATAAAATATGGAAAATACAGACTTAAGTCTTTCCTATAAGCACAATTTTCAGGTATTTGAAATTTGTATAGCTATAAAGCAAAGCACTGCGTTATAATGCTCAGAAATTTCTTGTCCTATTAATATTGTGTCTTTTCACAGTAGTTTACAAATGTGTTCTGAGTTTCTGGTGTTTCCACTGGAAATAGGATCAGAAGTAATTGTTGGAGTAAACAAGCATCAACTAGAAAAAGAGGAGGCAGTCGAAGTTCTGGCTATTGATAATACTTCAGTCCGTAGCAAGCAGATCGAGAAGATTAATAAGGTGGGAACTAACTTCTTAAAAATGAAAGTTCTTGTATTTGCAGATAGAACCTGAGTAAAGGTGGCTTGCCAGAAACTTGACCCTCAAATTTGTGAGAATCCGCTGTAGCCTTTAGTGGAGAAGCCAGATTTCTGTTCAGCTTTGGCTGGTGGAAAATCCCAAGAAACACAGTATTAGAATACAAACAAAATGGTTTTGTTACATTCGTTTGGTTTTAATCATTGTATTTCAGATAGTCTTGTGAATATGTCGGACCTTTCAAGACTGAGAACTTTACATTTTCTGAAAATAAGATAGAGAATAGCTATGTAGTATTTTGCTCTAAAAGCAGGTACTTAATCACTCAGACTATTTGCTGCAGCTTGTCAAGTGCTGTCAAGGGACAGAGTTATGGAACCAGAAACCAACATCCATTTTCATAATTAGTAGAAATGTAGATTAAGTGGTTTTAGAGTTATTTTATGGACTTGTACACATTTGAAGGTCTGACACACCTTTTTACTTCTAATCTTTTTGAAATGTATGGCATATATTCACAAGTGACAATTCAGTACCTACAGAGTTAATATTTGAAGTCAGAAAGTCTTACACACTCAGCTTCCCAGTTCAACTTGTAGTTTGTTTTAATTTGTTTGGTTTTTTCTCCTCTGCTTCAGGTGAAGGCCACTCGGGATCAAGCAGCAGCCCAGCGATGTCTCACAGCTCTAACACAATGTGCTGCTACCGGGGAAGGCAACTTACTCGAACTTGCAGTGGAAGCAGCACGTTCAAGGTATTGGGGGTGGAAGTGAATATCCAACTGCTGTTTAAAAATCAGTTCGTTTTCACCTTTCAGGTGTTCTTGGCTATGGTGTCAGTGAGGTTGGTGTCTCAAGATGTTTTGGGCTTTTCTTCAGAGGTGGTACTAAAAGATGGCTGCAGTTTGGCATTGTAAAATAGACTTACATTTTGTAGTCTCTTAAGGCCGTGCTTTGATTTCTTATGAAGAACAATACAGGTACAAGGAATCTCATCTGAAATGATGTTGTTCACACACATTGTGTTGTTTACAACTCAGACTTTTACCATTTTCAAGACGTAAGAAGGTTTCTCAGCCACCCTGCCGCTTCATAGGTCACGGAGCTTAAGAAGTGTCTGAGATGTGAAAATGGATATTCACAGTCTTATTATGGTCTGTTGCTTCAGCCTTCCTTGCACCACGGATTGGTGTGAAAACAGTTTTTGATTGAAGGAGAAGTAAGTTAACTTAGCCAGGCTAAGATGTAGAAGATGCTCTTGAGTAGAGCAGTGAGGAATCCTTTAGAGTCCAGGGGAACATTTACTTTTTTCACCTAAGGTGCTTTTATGATGGCTTTCATTTCCTGCTTTAAAGTAAGTGTCAATCTCCAGAATAGATCATATCTACCTGTTTCTTAATTAATTAAATGTCCCAGAAATGAGCAAACTAAATCCACTCCTTACTGGGACACTGTCCAGTTTTTACTGTGATGTTTCAAATTCCTTCATTCACTTTCCTTGGACACTTAACAGATGTATTTTGCATACATTTATTCCATGGAGAGCTTGTCACCATTCTCCAGCAGCATGTCTACAGCTTTGTTGAGGGTTTAGATTGCGGGGTAACAATCAAACCCTGGCAGATGTATTGTTAACCTCCTCTCCCTCCCCACTCCCCCCTCTGCCCCTCCCTCTCCTCTCTTCCCACTCAGGACAGGCGATCGGGAGGGAAAGAAGGACAGAGAGAAGAGAGTTGGAAAAATTAAAGATGTTTTACTAATGCTACTAATAAGAATAGAGAAAATAATACAAAATATACAAAACCAATCTTGTAAGTCTCAGCAGCTGCAGAGCCAGCACCCAAAGTCCTGGATTAGACTCTGTAGCCAACCGGAGCTGGATTCAGTCTCTCACTAGGCCTCAGTTCGCAGGGACAACCAGCAAGGTCCTCTCCTAATGTCAGCCATGAGGAGAAAAGGAAAAGGGAGAGTGTCACGGAGGCACCCCGAGGCTGATTTAAGGGACAACAGGGTCCAAAACAACTTTTATTAAACCAGTGAGAAACAGGGTTTTAACACTCCAAAAGTGACTTAAATATAGGTTCGGGTATCAGTTGAGGAAAATTATTAAGGGGTAACAACTAGTACAACAGGCGGTCCACAGAGTACATACGCGTGGCTTCACCCCAAACTATGCTGGAACCACCCTCGAGTCCCAGAGGAGTACACACTTGCCTGAATCCGGTTTCTGGATTATTCTTAGAGAGATAAAGGTAAAGCGTACACTCGCGATTCCGCGAGTGTAAATTTATAATACACTCGCAATTGTGCGAGTGTTTTACTTACGCACGTGGCGGCAAGGCAAGCGGGGTCTCGATCCCGGGGAGGAGGGGTCTCAGCAGCAGAATCTTGCTCGTAGCTCCGAGAGACTGGCAACAACTGGCTCAGTCTCGACGAGAGTCCCGTTTTTATTGGCTGATCAGACCTGACTGTAGGCATTCTAGAAGCTTCTCTGCACCCCCACACCGTGTGTGTGGGGCGCCCCTGAAGCCTCCAAACATCCCCCCACACTGGTCACAGGCGCCCAGCGGCTCACTGGCGCCTCGGCACTCCCTTCTCCTAATGGCCCTAGCCAGGGTGCTCTGGGCCAAACAAAAGAAGCTGTCAGCCTCAAGTAGCAGAGACAGGGAGATGTGCCTACTCCCTCCATATTGAAGGAGGTGGGGGGAGAGAGGGGGGTTTGCATTCTGCCACAATCCACCCCGTGACTACAGTCATGGTCTGATACTTTGGAGTGGTGGTGCAGTCACCTCTTGCCTCCAAAGTAAAAAGGGGACACTTCTGCCGGTGAGCCTTAATGTCCACTGTGGATCACCGTATCTCATGGGTTGACTTACCCCTGCAACGCAGTTATTAATAACAATCAACAATAGAATTGAAATAATTAGAACAATCAACAATTGCCCAAGGTAATTATTGAGTCCCAAACATCAGTCACAGTTCGTTAGTGTTTCCATTCCTGTGACTGCCTTCCTTCTGAATGGCTTGCATCTGGATTCTCTTCCATCTCTTGCTGGTGATAGCTGGATCCCTTTCCACCCCGTCATTGCTGGTGTCGTTTCGTTTCCAAGGCATCTGGATCCTCTTCCACCCCGTCATTGTCCTTTGCCCTGCAAGAAAACACAAGAACAGACCTCGGTCCTTGAGGAGGAACCGGGCTTTCAGGGTTAGTAGTCTGGAACTATCCACCGAGCACTAATACGGTGGGTTTTCCCATTCTCATCAAGGGCTTCCCAGGCATATAACCCTCTGGGTTTTGCTAGAGTCATGGGTACAATACCAATAGATGGTAATTTCACCATGACAGGCTGGCCCACTTGTATTTTTGAGGAATGCTCTTCCTCTGTGTTGGTTGTCAAGTTGCTGTCTGTCAATGGCTTTTCAGGACAGAACGCCCTGATTTTGGGGCTCCCATAGCTTCCCCAGCGGTTATTGACAAGGAAGACAGCTTGTGCTAATCGCTTGTCCCAGTTGTGTCGTGATACATCTGCATACTTCTTAATCAAACCATTGGTTCGTTCCACGATCCCATTGGCTTGGGGATAGTATGGTGTATGAAACACCCACTTAATACCTTCTCCCTTAGCCCAGTCTTGAACCACGGTAGCTGAAAAGTGTGTGCCATTATCACTCTGGATATTCTCAGGAGTGGGTAGGATACCAAACCACCCACACAGCGCTTGCACGGTTTGATCTCCAGTGGCCGTGTTGACAGCAGTGGCCATTGATAATCCTGATACTACCTCTACCCCCACCAGGATGTATTTCTTTCCATTAGAGGGTCTCAGTGGCCCGACATAGTCAATTTGCCACGTGCTCCAGAGAGTCTTGTCCTGCCTGATATGTAGGGCCGGGGCCTGATTTGGGTGATCAGCTTTAAGTCTGATCCGACATTGTGGACAGGCTGTGAGAATTGCTTCACATATTCCCATGGACACTGGCCAACCCCGGGATCGGCATTCGTAATAAAGATCTGCTTTTCCAGAATGGCCTCGCTTAAGGTGTAACCATTCAGCTAACCGTGCCCACTCCTCTGGTATGCTTTCAGCCAGCCTGATCTGGGCTAGAAAGTCAGCTTGTTGATTCCATTTGGCAGCGAGGGTTCCATCCTTTGCATGTCCTTTTACCCAACCCACACTCAAAGGTCGTGACCTGCCAATTTCTAATAGTCTTTGCCAATCTTCAGCTCTCCACACTTTGGTGCGATTTACTTCCCATTGGTTAGATTCCCATTGGCATATCCATTCAGTGGCACCCTTATAGGTTGCATAGGAATCAGTGTAAATCATGGAGGCTCCTCCTTCTGCTGCTAATAAAAGAGCACGCAGTTCTCCTACTTGAGCACTACCTTCCCCCTCCTCTGTTATTCTTTTTCCAGTAGCAATCTCCAATGCTGCTGCCTTGTACTGCCAGTTTGTCCCTACCCGATGGGCTGATGCATCAGTGAACCAGACTCCTTGTGTGTCTGAGTCCTGAGTTAGCTTAGGTGCTTCTTTAATAGGAGAGGGTTTATAAGGCAGGCTCAACAGGACCGGATCAGCGTTCACAGGTTGTTGAAGTTTTGAAACTTTTACAGAACCCTCCTTTAGTAGTAACAATTGGCTAACTCCCTCTAAATAGGCGTACCATTTTCGTACTGTTGCTTTCTGTGCCACCCCCTCAGGGGGCGGTAACCCTTTAAGGATTGAATTCAACAGAGGGAAAGGGCCTTGTACAATAACTTCCTGTGACGTACACAGTTTCTCTGCCTCCTTAACTGCTCGAGTAAGTGAGAGAAGCCCCTTCTCCCACTCCGAATATCGTTGTTCAGCTCCCTTAAATGCGGTGGAAGAGAACAACAAAGGTCTAGCTGGCCCTGTTGGACCCCTTTGGAATATGGCACAATAGGAGGCATGTTCTGCAAACCCCCATTCCACTCTCAATGGGTCTTGTGGATGTAGTGGGCCCAATTTCTGATAGGTTTTAAGTTCATCTTTTAGAACATTAAGGGCCTCTGTATGTTGTAGAGTCCAATTCCATTTCTTGTTTTTTCGGAGTAGGTCATATAAGGGACGGGCAATCACTGAGAATCCTGGGATATGTTTTCTCCAGTACCCTAATGTACCCAACAGGCATTGTAGGTCCGCTTTGCTGTTTGGGGTGTGTCCCTTGTCTATAGTAGCCAGAACATCATCAGGCACTGCTATGGCTCCTCCTATCCACCAAGCCCCTAGGAATTTAACTTCCTGGCTGGGACCCTGGCACTTGGACGGTGGAATATCTAATCCGTTCTGTGTTAATAAATTCCAAAGAGTTTCTGCTACTTGCCCCACCTGTTCCTTATTGTTTCCGCCCACTAAGATGTCATCTATATATTGATATATGCAAATGCCTGAGGGTACCTGTACAGTGTCAATGAGTGCAGCAAGGGCATTGTGGGCAATAGTAGGAGAGTGTTTGTACCCCTGAGGAAGCCGATTAAAAGTGTATTGCTTCCCTTCCCAGGTAAAAGCAAATTGTGGCTTGTCTTCTTCCCTTAGGGGAATCATGAAGAACATATCTTTAACATCTAAAGCAGCCATCCATGGGTGGGCTGCTGCTTGTATTACAGTCACCACTGAGGCTATGTTTGGGACGGCAGCTGTTAGTGGTGCAGTGTTACTATTCAGTTTTCGATAATCAATAGTTAGGCGCCATCGCCCATCAGGCTTGCGAACGGGCCAAACTGGAGAATTATAGGGAGAATGGGTGTGGCTAATTATTTGTCTTTTTTCAAGATCATTAATAACCTCCGTAATGCCCCGTTTTGCTGCATTTGGCAGGGGGTACTGTGGAGTACAGGTTATTGTAGATGTGGGTAGAGCAGGAGCAAGTTGCAAAATCCTAACGTCAGTAGTTCTTTCGAACTGCAAGGGTGCAGAGGTAAGTGGCAATATTCTAATACGGGCTACCTCCGCTCTGTGGTTTCCAAAGCTCCAAATCTCCCCATTAGGTAAGCACCACCGTCTACCTGCCAAAATATCAAATCCCAATATGTTTGTCTTATAAGGACTCAGGGCAACTTCCACAGCTGTTGTCCGTTTTTCCCCAGGTAGCAAAAGGTGGGTTCGAGCTAAAGGACATCTCTCTGCTACACCTGTTACCCCTACTATATTGATGGCTTTCCTTGATGGTTTAATCCCAAGTTTGTCAGCTTGCCGCCTGTTCAAAACACTGATTTGTGCGCCTGTGTCAATTAGAAATTTCACACTTATTCGCCTTGGACCAACGGGGATATGTATGTATGGTTCTTTATCACTGGACCATTGGCAAGAAAATACAAAGCGGGTGGGGCGGTCCTGCTTCCCATCCGCTTCTACTAGTTTTTTTGGCTCCCTTTGTGAGGATACGAAAGGGTTAATGTTTCGCTTGTCCTCAGGGAGGGGGACGGTTACCGGTGCCTCCTCTTTGTTCTCTGATCTTCCCTCTAAGTATTCCACCAGCTCCTGTAGGTGCTCGGTGGAAAGCTTATATAGCAGTGTTCGGGGCACACCCAGAGCAGCCGCGCGGCGCCAGAGGCTGCTCTGCTGCAAGCTGCTGCTCTGATCTGACCGGCAGCCAAAACGCTCCGGTTTCTGGGACGGGGGGGGCGGCCTCTGAAGAGGCTCGGCTCGGCTCGTCTTCCGGACCGTCCGGCTTCTGCACGGGCCGCCGCTCGGGTCTACCCACCCCATCTCGCGCCCATGTGTAACCACATTGTGTAAAATTTCCGCCCAGGTTAATACATGTTCAGGAGGACTTCGGGGATTTTGCTTATTACGATCAATAGTCCCCTGAATTTTCTCCTTAAGGGACTGGACATATATTTTTAAGGCATCCGGTAATCCTTTAATAAGCAGCCGAAGGGTGACCGGATCCACCGGCGCCGCCATAGGGGGGGACTGCCGGCCCTTTTCATACATTGCTTGTATACAAGCCGCCTTTTGAACTCCCTCAGCAAGATCTGATAAGCCTTTTACAACAATTGCAACTGGCTCCCCACGTTCCCTGGGATCTATACCGCCAGCCCAGTAAGCTACACGAGATGTGATGGAGTGATTACCATCCGGACCATCACTTAAAAATACCCCTGGGCCCCAGAAGCCTGTGGCCTCGTCCTTACTCAATAATATCCTATCACCCCCGGTAAGTGAAACGCGCCAAAGATATTCAGTCTCTGTCTCGCCCGGCTTGCGTGAGAATCTAGTTTGTAACTCTCCTAGCTCCAGTCCTGAATATGGCGTGCTATGGGTAGCCGTGCGTGGATTTTTGCCTCGTCCATCCGTATGTGTTTCAGTTCTAATAAGAGGACGCACGTCCTTTGTTTCTACCCCCCCTTCATCAACACTGTTTTCAGAATCAGTATCTTTGTCGAGAAACGGGGGGGCCGAGGGGCACACCTGAACTGGGGAGACGCTAGAGGAAGTTCTCATATTAATTAACAAAAACTCAAGTTTTTGTTCCAAAAAAACAAGTTTCTGTTCTAACAAGCCAAATCTCTGTTCTAACAAATCCGACCGTATGCTTTGCCGAGAAAAGTCCTGTGCTACCTTTAAGCAAACACCCAAACTGAAACACACCGCGATCCACATTACGGCAAGACCCCAGGTTACTGCAGAGACATTAAACAACCCTCTAAATAATTCCTCCATATCTGATACCCTGCTCGCTGCGCCAAAATTGTCACGGAGGCACCCCGAGGCTGATTTAAGGGACAACAGGGTCCAAAACAACTTTTATTAAACCAGTGAGAAACAGGGTTTTAACACTCCAAAAGTGACTTAAATATAGGTTCGGGTATCAGTTGAGGAAAATTATTAAGGGGTAACAACTAGTACAACAGGCGGTCCACAGAGTACATACGCGTGGCTTCACCCCAAACTATGCTGGAACCACCCTCGAGTCCCAGAGGAGTACACACTTGCCTGAATCCGGTTTCTGGATTATTCTTAGAGAGATAAAGGTAAAGCGTACACTCGCGATTCCGCGAGTGTAAATTTATAATACACTCGCAATTGTGCGAGTGTTTTACTTACGCACGTGGCGGCAAGGCAAGCGGGGTCTCGATCCCGGGGAGGAGGGGTCTCAGCAGCAGAATCTTGCTCGTAGCTCCGAGAGACTGGCAACAACTGGCTCAGTCTCGACGAGAGTCCCGTTTTTATTGGCTGATCAGACCTGACTGTAGGCATTCTAGAAGCTTCTCTGCACCCCCACACCGTGTGTGTGGGGCGCCCCTGAAGCCTCCAAACATCCCCCCACACTGGTCACAGGCGCCCAGCGGCTCACTGGCGCCTCGGCACTCCCTTCTCCTAATGGCCCTAGCCAGGGTGCTCTGGGCCAAACAAAAGAAGCTGTCAGCCTCAAGTAGCAGAGACAGGGAGATGTGCCTACTCCCTCCATATTGAAGGAGGTGGGGGGAGAGAGGGGGGTTTGCATTCTGCCACAGAGAGGGACGAGATCCTCATGATCTCCCACTCTTATATGAAGTATTCACGTGAATGGAATGTTATACACAGTTGGTCAGTCTCTTGGTCACTGGTTTCTCGTTGCCCCTCTCATGAGATGTCCATCCGTGCTTATCAATAAGTTTGCATTCCATTGCTAGGTTTACCAAAACATGTATCTGGTTCTCCAGGAAAATGCAGTTAACATGAAGGCTTTAGCTGACAGGCAAAATTCACTAAAAGAGAAACTTGTTTTTTAACAAAACCAGGACAAGCTTGTAAACGGTCACAGAAGGGTGGCGGTGGATTTACAGGGATTCACATCTTCTGTACCAAAACTGACCAGTTAACTGCTAGTTTCTCTCCTTTGTGACCTTGTTTTCATTATTTGTAAAACCATTAATAAACTGCAGATCCACTTGGTAAGCTACAAACGTGACCACAGAAAGAAGCTGTCATGGCGTCTGATAAAGAGTGTTTGAAGGAGGGCTGTGAACTCTGTGAACATTTACGGGGAGCAACATGGGGAAAGATTTTAAAGACTTTCAAGTGAGCACGTTCATCCTTGACAAGTAGTAGACAAGTAGGCCAGTATCACCAGCATGTTACTGGCAGATCCCTGCCTCCTACTGAATGGAAAATGATGGGTTTTGATCATTAAGACAAGTAATGTGATTCAACTGAAATAGAAGGAGTAGCACAGAGTTTTCAGGATTGAACTATGGAAAAGACTCCCTGGGCTAATATGGAGATTTTGATGCTGACAAACACAAGTAGAAATGAAATTTTGTTCTTGTAAGTGAAGTAATAAGGCAGGCCAGAGGTGACAGGGAATGGGAGCAGCACTGCTTCCCTTCTGTGCCTCATGTCTCCTGAGAAGCTACGTTACAGGAAAATGGGTGTAGTTAGGCAGATTATAGAATCATAAAATTATTTAGGTTGGAAGAGACCTCAAGATCATCAAGTCCAACCATTAACCTAACTCTAGCACTAAACTATGTCTTATCTACATGTCTTTTAAACCCCTCCAGGGATGGTAACTCCACCACTGCCCTGGGCAGCCTGTTCCACTGCTTCACAACCCTTTCTTTGAAGAAATTTTTCCTAATATCCAATCTACACCTCCCCTGGTGCAACTTGAGGCGCAGCTTTCCTCTCGTCCTGTCACTTGTTACTTGGGAAAAGAGAAAAACACATTCCATGCACCACCCTCCTTTCAGGCAGTTCAGGGATCAGAGGGTCTCTGCTCAGCTCCTGTTCTCCAGGCTGAACGCCCCAGGTCCCTCAGCTGCTCCCATCACACTTGTGCTCCAGCCCCTTCCCCAGCTCTTTTCCCTTCTCTGAACTCACTCCAGCACCTCAAGGGCTTTCTTGTCTTGAGGGGCCCAAAAATGACCCCAGGATTCAAGGTTTGGCCTCACCAGTGCCCAGTCCAAGGGTACAATCACTTCCCTAATGCTGTTAGGCTAAATTCTGTCTCATCTCCCCCATCCGCAGTGCTGTTTTTCTGTCCCTCTCCAGACCTGAAGTTCTTGCTGTGCCAGCTATCACTGATGGAAAAGGAAGGCATGAAGTGCAGTGTAGCACACAGTGCTGCTTCCTTGCCTGCCCAGCCTGTCCTCATGGTACTTTGTCACCTGATGACACAGCACTACCTCTCATTAGTGGTGAGATGCAGAGGAGCAGCAGCAGTCATATGAGACTGAACAGACAGAAGGTGACAGTCCTGACAGGCACATGGTCACTGGCTTTCTTCAGATTCATATTTGTGCAGTGTCTCCTCTACAGCTGGTTGTGACCCCCTGCGAGAGAGTCACAGCACAAATCGCTACAGGAGATAGATCCTGTGCCCGGTAGAACACGCTGAATTGAACAAGATCCTCTCTGGCCATCATGGTTGTGGTTGTTTTTTATCCCACTGACCTTGCTGAATTGTCCAAAAGCTCAGCCAAGAGCCAGGCTCCTCTTGTTTGAAAATCACCTGCTTTTGAGGAAGCCGAGGGAATCTCTGAGCTGTTGAGGGCTCTGGTGTAGCACAGTTGGTCAACAGTAATTCCGAGCATTGCAGAAGTATGTTATAAGTGCTATGGACTGATAGGACACAAAACAGAGAATAGGGTGATCTTTTGGGCCCCAATTTGAAATTTTAAGTTTACTGAAAACCACAGATTAGGTTGTAAATTACCTGTTAACAGGGAAACAAAGGGTGATATGATAACACACAGTTCCACACAAGGCAAATGTGAATGAGTCATATGAAGGAAACACAAATTTATACAATAAAGACAAAGTTACTTCTGTCAATTTACATAATTGTCTGGTAGGTTTTTATCAGCATGCATTGAAAACACTGTAAATGAATAATAAGAATTGTTGCTTATGTTCCTGAAGTTTTATAACGGTGAAATGAAAATGGTTGTCTCCACAACAAAATTTGCTGCAAAGATAAACAGAAATTGGAGAATTTCTCTGCATCCAGATTGTAAAGAACTTGTCCGATGTTATGACTGATTAGAGAAAAGTGTAATTGTCATTAACAGTATCTTTTTCCTCTCCTGTTAAGAAAAGAGCCTGTTTTCCTGGCTCCAGCCAGAGCTCTTCCACTGTGGATGCATAGAAGGTACCAACCGATGCAGTGGGGCTAAAAACTAAGCAGAGATTATTTTTTTAAAAAAAAAAAGGTTTTGTTGATAAATAGTAGGAAAACATTCATGAATAGTTTAAAAACAAAACTCCTATTATTACTTAGGAACTTTAAAGGGTTGCAGAGACTTGGGGCAGAATTTTCAGAACATTTTATGGGGATTTCAGAAGCAGTATTGAAGTATTTACAGAAGAAATAAATGTATTGTGTTTTTTGTTCAGTACACAAAAAAACTTCATCCCAGCCACCAGATTATAATTCAATAAAATTGATAGTCCATTTATTTTTCTCTTGTTATATGCAACTTTCATTCACTCTTCTGCGTAATAAGAACAGGAAAGCAAAATTGAAGTATCTTTGCATATTGTGCACTTTGATTTAAAACTGGTTATTCTCAGATGCTGCTTTTGCAAAAGAGATGTATGTAAATATACCATTTTCTGTAGAAGAAAAGACGAGTGTTACGCCACTGTGAGCCTTCACCAGACTGCCAGTGTTTACACAGGAGTAAGTCGTCAGTGTTACGTGTGGGACGTATCTACATCTACATCTGTGATGTCTGGCACTCTGAGGGGGAGTCAGTATTCATAGATACTATTTTTACATTTGCTGCAAACTTGCTTTGTAACCTTGGAGAAGTCACTTAGTCTAGTGCTTATACAGTTTACTTTTCAATTTTTTGTTAGTAGTCTCAGCAGTGATGTTAATAAGATGATGTAGAGAAACAAAAACTGATTATATCAGTGAATAATGTCTGAGAACTGTTGTAACTCAAGTAGTGCTTGCTAAGCTTTCTGGGATCCTATAAGCACTGTAAAAATGAAGCATATTGCATAGTGCTGTCA
The DNA here is from genome assembly GCF_037038585.1 of Patagioenas fasciata. Classification (NCBI taxonomy): domain Eukaryota; kingdom Metazoa; phylum Chordata; class Aves; order Columbiformes; family Columbidae; genus Patagioenas; species Patagioenas fasciata. The sequence goes on along the minus strand of NC_092522.1, from coordinate 120,475,864 downwards.
ATGGCTTCTGATGCAATCTTGGACAGTTTGCTTTATAACTACTGCTTTCTAAATCATTACTAATCAATACAGAATCACAGACTGGTTGTGGTTGAAAGGGACCTCTGGAGATCATCCAGTCCAACCCACCTGCTACAGCAGGTTCACCAGAGCAGATCACACAGGAATGTGTCCAGGTGGGTTTGAATGTCTCCAGAGAAGGAGACTCCACAGCCTCTCTGGGCAGCCTGGTCCAGGGCTCTGGCACCTCAAATGAAAGAAGTTTCTCCTCATATTCAGATGGAACCTCCTGTGCTTCAGTCTGTGCCCATTGCCCCTCATCCTGTCATTGGCCACCACTGAACAGAGTCTGGTCCATCCTCTTGACACCCACCTTGAGATATTTATAAACACTGATGAGATCCCCTCTCAGCTTCGCTTCTCCAGGCTGAACAGACCCAGCTCTCTCAGTCTCTCTTCATGAGAAAGGTGCCCCAGACCCCTCAGCATCTCCATGGCCCAATAAAAAGAAATTATCTGACTAAGCCACATCACACATAGCCATACAGATACTACTACAGATATTACTTTGCATTAGCTGTTTTTCTAGACCATGACCCTCATGAATCCAGATATGAACTTCTTAGAGTGCTAAGGAAGAAAAGGAATAAAAGCAGAGAACTTTAAAAACATAATTCCAGAAAGCCAGGGGGAGGTGACCAAAAAGTAGTCAAGATTGTGCCAATAACATGAGTTAAAAATGTGTGTTCTGGCATGATACTGTGGAAGAGTGATACCCAAAGATAAGAGACGTGCATTAGACGGATCATGGCTATATGTTCAGGATGGGGTTTGTGCCATTTTATGTCAGCGTAGTTTGCTGAGGATAAAAAGACATGAGCTAGAAAAGGAGCAAAACAGCTGGGGGGGGGGGGGGTCTCAGGAAGTAAAATACCTCTCTGAAATTTAATGAAGGTTTCAGTTAATCCAGCAGAAATCCATCTTCTGCTACATTGGATGCGTGGCAGGTTGCACACAGTGGGAATCATAATACTACTGAAACACAGAAGGAAAACTGAGTACAGTTCATTTGGCCATCACCTTCTAAAAGCACATGGACAAGAAGCTGCATCTTGTCCAAACATCCTTTGAGCATTTTATATAAAAGCTTTGGAGGACACTTAACCTAATTTTGCCTCAGAGTAGTTCATAGTTAAATGCAATATGACAGGCGAAAATGTGAATTCCAGGGGTTTGAAATGTGCTTAGCAGTAGCCAAATGGATGGGGTTTGGTCTCTATTCATAAGCATAATTTTAAAGTGTTTAATAAGAGTAGTATTTTTCTTTCTTTCACTTTGGCAAAGTTTGCAGCAAGTTGTTTTCATTTCTTAGTATACACAAATTCTTTAGTCTTATTTAAGTATAAACAAATATATTCATCAAGATATTTTTTATGAATTATTTCATCAAGAGCTCAGTAGATCAACTTCAAAATCGTTGCACAGCACTGACACCATATTAATTTTACACCAGAAATAAGAAGGTTGCTGTGATGGAGCTTCCAGCTGAACTGTTCTTGTCATTCTTGGTATAGTCTGCATTATAGATTTTATGCAGAAAGGTGGGATCCATTAAGCATGAGAATTTCAGATGCTTTGGGACAGAAGCTGTTACTTCTGATGTTTGTACAAGAAGACAGCATAGCCTAGTTTGCTTCTAGCTCTTGTGCTACAGCAGTAAAATGTGTATTATTTCTAACTTGCACAGTGTCTCCTGTAGCAAACAAAGCTGGTGATCTGCATGTCAATGGAATTCCCAGATTCTTCTGCATCTCAGTGAATAAGGAGCTATATCAGGAGTGGAGATGAAGGATAAGTACCAAAATATAAGCATCAAAGGAAAGACAAACTAATTCCAGTTTAAAAGTTGAGCTTCAGTCCTTTCTTTGTGTTCTTCCATTCTTTTCCTCCTGATTTATATTTTGAATTTTAGTATGAGTACAAATGCAAGATCTTGCAGTCTGAGCCCAAAAACATTCCCAGCTGAGAAAACCTGATTTCATTTCCTTAAATATTTTGCCATGCAGTGATCCCCATTACCTCCTTGGTTGTAAAATCTCTTCTCACATCAGAAAACCAGTATTTTCTTAAAAATACTCTGGCGTGTTCTGCTAGCGGATGACACTGGGGTGAGTCAGATGTTCAGAGTCGTAGCACCAAAGGGGAAACGAGTGTAATTGAATTTGTCATGTGGCAAGACAAATAGTTGGGCCAGTGCCAGTGATTTCTGTTTTCATATAAGCCTCCTGATAGCATTACTGTTTGGTTTCTGTACCTTAGGTGCACCGTTGGAGAAATAACAGATGCCATGAAGAAGGTGTTTGGGGAGCATAAAGCCAGTGACCGAATGGTGAGCGGAGCCTATCGCCAGGAGTTTGGAGAGAGCGATGAAATTCTTCATGCCATCAATAGGTGAGAATAGCAGCCTCACATTGAATCCATTAGACATACTGAGCCCTAAAAAAGCGTTCCCCAAACCCGAATGACAATCCCCAGGATGTAATTCGCATGCCTGTAAGCAAGTAACCAGAATGTGGAGAAATAAGTGCAATAAGGGAATAGTCAAAATTTAATTGAACTTGTATTTGCTTGCAAACAAAATCCACTGAGGTGATGTTATGATCTGAGGATTTTTGTTCAAATAGATGAGGCAGCTGTAGGATTAAGAAGCTTAGAAACATTGCCAGCAGTCCCCATACATCACATTGCTTCTTTTGAATACTCTGTAATACTCTACAAATATTTCCAGTAGTTTGTATTTGCAAAGCCAGTAAGATGTCCCTGCAATTTAATTCTTACTGCTCCTAAAATAGTGAGGCTAAAATCCACACACAACTTCCAGTCTACGGGTGTTACTTACTCATACCACAAGGGAGAAAACCTCAGAAGCTGGTAGTATGTGTGAAAACAGTGCCCATTTGTGCCTTTTGTCAGCTTATGCCTCTGTGCTGTCCTCCCGGGCCAAGGGACTGAATTGCTGTAGTGGGTGGTGACGTAAAATGGATCGATGCTCGTAAGTCCCTGCTGTGTTGGGGGTTACACATTAAAGAGATACAGGATCTCTTAGAATAACCTGATGGCTTCACGATGGTGATGTTTAGCCTGACTTGAAAGTAGTTGTGCTGGGGGAATGTCACCATCATTTTTTATTTTAAATATTTATTTTAAGATCATAGAATAGTTTGGGTTGGAAGGGACCTTCAAAGCTCATCCAGTGCCACCCCTGCCATGAGCAGGGACATCTTCACCAGCTCAGGTTGCTCAGAGCCCCATCCAACCTGGCCTGGGATGTCTCCAGGGATGGGGCATCCACCCCCTCTCTGGGCAACCTGGGCTGGTATATTAAGTATTTGTAATTTTTCATTTACATGAAATTGATTCCTTGAGAATCTAGATCTAGCTCCTTTTTTTACATATCTGCCTTTATGTCCAAGGTCATATGTACCAGTTAGTAACCATGGTAACAAAACTGGATTTACTACGTGTCACCTTTGCACAGGCTTTCAAAAGTGTGATTTCACACACTTAAACCAAGCCTGGGGTTGCAGTGACTCAGGTGGTTTTATCCTGGCAGGCTCGGAGCCACCAAAGCTGCTCTTTGTTGGGAGGGAGGCTGTGGGTGGGGAAGTAGGAAAACAAGAATATGGAAATAGAAAACAATACATAGAAAAGGATTTACATATATCACAAATCAATTTAGGTACCTACTTCATTGATATTCTCAGCAGTCCTTGACAGAGAAGTCAGGCCCAGCTCCTCTCCATCCTCAAGCAGCAGCTTTGTCAGTCTGATTCTTCCAGCGCTCTTGGCATAATTCCTTTGTAAGCTCTCCAAGTTCTTATTTTTTACCCTCTTAGATGATGCATATTCCTGTCCCAGTATCATCCCCTGGGGCTGTTCAAATCTATACTGATAACTGCTTTATCTAGAGTCATTCTTCTCCCCAAACTAACCCACTCATACAGTGATCATCCCAGCCAGGCCACCATATAGTTTCAAGGTGCACCAAATCCATACTAGTCCATCATTAACAGAATGCTCAGAACAGTAAAATATTAAAACAAATGGATTAAAAAAAGACACATATTTCTGAGAACTGACAGTCTTACTGTCCCACTCAAAAGACAGATACTGGCAGTACATAATGAGCAGTAAGAGAATATCTGAGGATGTGGTTACACAGTCACTTTTTAATAAAACAGATATCTGCCACTAACCAGGAGGGAAGCACTGGAATGAGCACACAGAATGGGGGACACAGTGGTGCTTTTCTGCACAGATTTGTGCCCGGTTGAATGGTGATGCCCAGCATGATGTCCAGGACACACCTTTGTAGCCTGTGTGTTATGCAAATACTTTTGTAATAATTCGTCGTAATTATTCTTAAAATCTAAAATTTGTGTTTTAGTTGTAATTCAGCTGAATTACAGAGAATTCAGTATTTTTTCTGTTAGAAAGCAGAAAAGTAGTGAAGCGGTTTTCTTTAAAAAAGAATGTTTTATTATTGAGGCTAGTAAATACAAGAAATTAAACAATTGAACATTAACATAATATGCAAACTGCATAGGTACACCATGACTTAGAAGGTCTTTTGATGCGATGTACAGAAATTACGCTACATTTGCAGCCAGTGCTTTTTGTGGAAATACTTGTAAAGAATCCTGGTGCCTTATAATGATATAATGTGTTTGCAATCAGAGTTAACAAGTTCACGGATCGTGAGGGGCGCAGGCCCCGTATACTCGTCGCCAAGATGGGTCAAGATGGCCATGACAGAGGAGCTAAAGTTATTGCTACAGGATTTGCAGACATTGGCTTCGACGTGGACATAGGTCCGCTCTTCCAGGTATGACTGAGCAGTGACAAAGGCAATTAAAACGCGGCAATTTTCCCTCTAATGCTCGTTCAGCAGCCAGGCTGGGGCTGTTACTCGTCACTTAATCCTCTTTCCATGCAGACACCTCGAGAGGTGGCCCAGCAGGCGGTGGATGCAGACGTGCACTGCGTTGGCGTCAGCACGCTCGCAGCAGGTCATAAAGCTCTTGTGCCTGAACTCATCAAAGAACTCACTGCCCTTGGCCGGCCGGACATTCTTGTCATATGTGGAGGTGTCATCCCCCCCCAGGTACGGGTCAACGTCATTTCCATCAAGACCAAGTCACTGCTTTATTTCTGTTTGTGCTGTTTTTAGCGGTTTTCTATACACTGTTAATGTCAGAGGCAATTTACAGCGCTGAAGGCCACTGTGGACAATCACCAGGGTCAGCACAGATCTGCAGGACGGTTGCAAAGTGCTGTCAGGTCTCATTGATCTGGTCTTTTGTTCACTGTGTCCTGGTTTAACTTTCAGTGTTTTTCGAGTGGAATATTAAGTTGTGTTGTCAAAAGACTCGCCTCAGGGAGATGTTTTTTTCTGCTCTGTTGTTTCCAATTATAAGTATCTTGCAAATTACTGATAAAGGTGAGCTCCTGTCTTAAGAGACTTTATGACTTGCAGTAATATTTTGGGAAAGACACAACTAGTAAGACATATGGGGGGTCTTGGCACCTATAGACTACACATCTCATTCACTGTTCAGCCTCTCCTCATGTTCCACATTGTCAGGCCTCAATGTTGCTTCTCATTCCCGCTGCCTGACTAAACTGTTGAACAGTTGATGGGATTTCTTTGCCGTCAGATCTCTCACTTTGTCTTAAAATTTTCCTTAGCCCATCCATGGTGTGCCTGGATGTATCACCTTTAGGGTCACCTTCTGTCTAGAGATTCAAATTGATTTTCCTTATAAATCTCCTGTTACTTCCTTTTCTAGCCAATTAGGTAAGTGTTCAAGAATGACAGCTTTTAAATGAAACAAACAAAACTGGTTGTATTTTTCCAAGAGACAAATTGTGTTCTGTACAATCTCTCAATGGGATGCTACTCGCCTGTGGTTAGAAAAGGTATAATATATCCTATATAGAAGTAAGAGAGACTACATAATTGCTTCCTAAGCAATCATAAAATTAGAGTAACTTAGATTGCAAGAGACCACTGGCAGTCATCTGGTCCAAGCCTTAATTTAAGCAGGTTTTTAAGAAACAGAAGTTAGACTGAATTTGAATGAGGTTATTCAGGGTTACGCCCAGTTGACTTTTGAATATTTTCCAAGGATCTGACATTAGTCTGATTCTAAACAGTTAGTCTGATTCTAGTGCTGCCTCTCATGGGGACTTGATGCATTTCTCAGTGTACAGGATAGAGCATACACCAATTATTAATCAATCATTAATTTCCTGTTGCACGAGTAACTACAAATCTTAAATTTCTCTCTGCACAGGATTACGTCTTCCTGTATGAAGCCGGCGTTGCCAACGTGTTTGGTCCAGGGACTCGGATTCCAAAAGCAGCTGTCCAGGTGTTGGATGACATCGAGAAGTGCCTGGAGAAGAGGCAACAATCTCTGTGATGCTGAAATGTCACAAAATGCGACCAGCCTTATACTAATCGCTTAGGGAATGTCCTCATCAGCAAGGGACAGCCAGCCATGGACCTTTGGTTCCACTGCCCTGGTGTTTTGTGCTTTCTAAGAAAGTTATAAATTCTCTGCTTGTTCTATTTGAGGATTTATTTATATATGTACTCACAAGAAAATTTTCTCTCTAGAACTACGACTTCAGGGAATAAAGGGAATTCAGTAGGTGGGTTTGGGTTATTTTTCTCCACATATACTGATAAATAAAACATCTCTTCCAGCTCTTTGGTTCATCTCTTTTGCATGCGGTGAACTTCTTTTGCATTTTTTGGCAGGCATTGTAGACCTAGAAGTCTTCAGGCAAAATCACTGAAGTTCAGCAGAGACGCGATTGAATCCAGCAGCACTTTGATGTTAACGTTAATCTGACTTAAGTCTCTTTAGAAATGCATAAATAGATAAACCATCATTTTTCAGAGTTCATTATTTAATAAGATACAAATCCTGCACCTCGTAGTAACCTGTATGGGAGCAGCCTCTGCTCTGTCTGCGTTGCTGCCCTTCCCTGGTACTTGGTTATTTCTGAAATGAAGTTAATTTCATTGTTCCTGTTCCCTTACTTAGTTCTGTAGTGTTGTCCAGTATTGTTCTTGCTGTCCCTGCCTCTTTAGCAGTTGTGACTTCCTTCATGCACATTGATCCTAAATTCTCACCGTTCTTGCCTCCTTTTCAGAAGGAATTGGATTCGTACACGTGAAACATCCTTTGTGGAATCCATAGAAGGCAAATGGGGTCTGAGGGTCTGCTGAGGGGCAGTCACTGGCATTAGGGCCCTACCCCACTTTGTTTTGCCATGCTGCTAATTGCATCCCATCATCAAATGAGACTGCAGCCTCCCTGGGATAACACTTGTCTCTGCCTTGTGGTGGCAGAGGCTGTAATACGCCTCAAAGATGTTCAGTGTCATTCAAAATGAGATTTTTCTGCAGTTGTCTGGAAATTATAGATCCAATTAGCAGCATTGTATCATCACTTCAAAGCTTGCAGTTTATAAGATCTTTAGTTAAAATAAGCTTGTTTACTGGGGCACATGCCCAGAATCTCACACTGCTCAGAAACAAGGAGGTTAATTGACTTACTGTTTTCTTCTCCCTGTCTTTCTAATTAAGGTTTAAAGTATTGATCCCAAACCAGACCATTGCCTTTAAAACTCCACGGGGGTTTTATCCTCAACTATTTATAAGTATCTGATTCCCTCCAAGAAGATCAGTATGGTTCAAACCAGGATATACAGAAGGTGACAACAATAAAAATACTCACTTAGGCCTTTTCACAAGCCACTTTGCCTGCCAGCTAGAAAAATACAAAGTGTCAGTGACCTCTAGACTTACAAATGACACTGTTTCATTCATTTTTCCTGTTTTGGTTGCTCTGCTCTTTGGAAATTTATGTCATCTACCTGTTTGCCTTACAGTTTTGGCTATTTTTGACTCTCATGATCTTTAAAATCTGCATCTTGTTCCTTTTGAATTCAATAATTAAAAAAAAAACCAACACCAAATTCAGCTGGAATCACTCCAGGCCTTTATTCCTTGAAGGAGAAGCCTATTAAAGCTCTAGACTAGGACTAACACGCATTGGTTCTCTCCTGTCATATCGAGGTTTGAAAATAAAACTGTGGGAATAGGAAGATACTGGTTTTCTCCCCCAGCACACAGTGTTTGTGTGAGGCCCTTTAAGGAAAGAAAATATCCAAGAGAACAGACTTCCCTTCAAGCAAGCCGTCAGTTCGCTGCCAAAGTCGAGATTCCTTACGGGGACGACGAGCTAAGCGGGAACATGCATTTCCCATATGTTCTGTGCTGCTGGAGCAGCTCAGCGATGAGCGTTGTCCTTCCTGACAAGTTGATGTTGGGCTGTCAGCCCTCGTTGGTAACGCTGAACGGGCACGAACTAAAATCTCAGACGCTGCGCACGCTCTTCATCAACCTGGCTGCTCTAAAACTGCTGCGCCGTGCAGGCTGGGGAGAATTTGGGTTAGTGCAAAATCAAGTAGGTATTCTGCAAATATACGGAAATGTTTTGTTTCAGTATGAGTGGTTTTGGCATATTCCAGGACAAAATAGTAACTATAAACTGTGGGATTAGACACTCAGGTCTTTTTAATAGGAATGAGCAGGTTACTGCATGGCTAATTTCCTTTAGGAAGTTCCAACCTAGGTATTTTGTCATCTGTAAGGCAGTTTCTGTTTTGCAAAGATGCAAGGAATACGGACGGCTGCACCAGGGGATGTTCAGATGGGACCAAGAGGGTGGTTGAACGCTGGAACAGGTTTCCTGAAGACGTGGTCAATGCCACAAGCTTGTCAGGGCTTATGAGGTGGCGTTTGGACTTGGGGATGTGGTTTAGAGGAGGACGTGGCAGTGTGAGGTTAACGGTTGGACAACAGAACCCAAGGGAATGGCAGGAAGATGTGCCAGGGGAGGTTCAGGTTGGACATGAGGAAAAGGTTCTTCACCCAGAGGGTGCTGGACACTGGAACAGGCTCCCCAGGGAGGTGTCACGGCCCCAAGCCTGACAGTGTTCAAGAAGAGACTGGACAACGTCCTCAGACACACGGTGTGAACTGTGGGGTTGTCCTGTGCAGGGACAGGAGTTGGACTCCATGATCCTTGTGGGTCCTTCCAGCTCAGGACAATCTATCATTCTATGACTTGATGATTTTGAAGGTCTTTTCTAACCGAAATGGTTCTATGATTCTCTGCTTTGGTCAGTCCTGAAGTGGTCAGGCAGTTGGACTAGATGACTGGACTAGCCTAGTCTGTTCTAAGACGGGACGAAAGGCTGGAGATTCTGAGATCCTAATTTATGCATAGGAATTGACTTTGCAATGCATTGTCCTTCCTGATAGATACCATGGCAATACAAGAACCTGACCGTGGCACCGAGCCCCAGGACAGTGCCTGCATCATGAAACAAACCTTCCGCTTGATTCTCAAAAGGAAAGTAACCTTCCCAGTGTGGCAGATAGATCCTACAGAGGACAAATTTTGGTGAGGGAATGGAATCCATTTTTCGTTCTTAGTGTTTCACAGCCCTCAGGATTGGTGCTTTTGCACTTCTGTTAAGCTGTTCATCAGTCGGTGCTTTACAGTGGTCAGCAGCAAGACTGTCTCTATTGTGTGGGTAACAGAAGATACAACACAGAATCACAGAATGGTTGGGGTTAGAATGGACCTCTGAAGATCATCTAGTCCAACTCAATTAAGGCAAAGCTTAAGTGTTCTCCCCAAAGTCACACACTATTACTGGAAAAACACAAGTGGAACCAGGTCTCTGAAGTGTGAGCCTCGTGCTCTAACTGCTGGAATAATGACCTCCCTGAAGTAATTGATCTTTGTTCTGAAATTAGTCATATTTAATTTTACAGACAGAAAATTGACCCTTAACAGAAGTGATCAAATTCTGTTATTCCTTTGCCTAGATGGACAGACTGTCTACAAGGTTTTTTAACATAAGGCACTAAATTCCAATTTATTTTAAGGCAAATCAGAGTGGTAGTTAGAACCATAGAATCATTTCGGTTGGAAAAGACCTTCAAGATCATCGAGTCCAACCATAACCTAAATCTAGCATTAAACCACGTCCCTAAGAACCTCATTTAAACGCCTTTTAAATCCCTCCAGGGATGGTGACTCCACCACTTTCCTGGGCAGCCTGTTGTGTTATTTAACTTGATATGTCACCGCCTGAGTAGGGAGCTGTGTTTATCCTCAATGGAAAGGAAGGAGCCAAAGGTGGCTCACTCAGATGCAGATTTCCACCCTGTAAACTTCCACAGCCTGCTGAGATAACTGCCAGTATGTGAGCGGGTTAGTTAGATGTTCTTGGAGTTTTTAACCTCAAATATTTGTGTTGAGATGAGTGTGCTGGTGATTTTAAAAACTCAGATGCCCAAATTGACTCCTGAGATAAGTGCTTTCTGTTTCAGTGCCTTAGAAGATCACTTAGTTGACAACACAGGCCAGGGTTGGGCAGGAAATACCATGAAATTACTTATAATCTGACCGTAAATTAACTTCATGAAATGTAAGAAAAAACAACTAGCCCCCTGACGTTAATGCTATATGTGCTTTCCTAGGTCTCTGGTTCAAGGGCAGCCCTGCCTTTTCAACTTTCATTATAAAACCATCTAAAATTCAGAGTCTCTACTGGGGAAGTTTGGATTTGCTTCCCCCTGAGTCTGTAAAATGAAAAAGGTTTGAGCCATATTTGTTACACAAACACCTGGACTTTGATTTTCGAAAATGAAAAACATAAACAGGTAATAGATCAGGCTATTAAGGTATGATACTCAATAAATGTACAGGTCTTTTGGTTTTACAGAGATTTTGTCTGTATCGTGGAGTGGCATATTTTTCATATTACATAAATTTTAAAAGCATTTACAAGTGGATGTGGACCTGTTCTGCTCCTAAATTTTTCATGTTACATTGCGTTATTAATGTGCATGTCATTGTTCCATTCACAAGTCTGCAATTAGCAGATGGGAATTTATATTTTGCTGTTTATTTTAAACATCAAGCAACTGCCTAAGCGAAAACAAAACCTTTGAGATGGAAGAAGTTTAATTTTCCTCTCAGGTTATATTTTAAAGATGCTGATAATTGACATTCACCATAACAAATCCCTTTGCAGTGTGTTAACATTTTCTCCACACTCCTCTGACCCCTCTTTTCTTTACTCTATCATCCCTTTCACATTTCCTTCTGCCACCTCCTCGCCCTCCCCAGGAACACACTTTCCTAACACTCTCCTGCCTCTTCTCCTCTTCCCAAATACTTTCCTTCATCTTTCATAAGCTCCCCTTTCACATTACTGGTCCTTAAAGTTTCCTAAAGCCCGACTTGGTAATAAATCTGTGCACCTTAGTGTACGTCTTAGCTCTCATTTTGTTTGTTCTTTTGTAATCCAGACTCCACAGAGAAATAAATTCTCATAGCCACAGAAGTGCTCAAGCCTATCTTTTAATCCTGTTTTTTGCCTTAGCTGTAGTTTAGAAAATGAAACTAATTATTAGGATTTCAGAAGTAATTATTAGGGTTTGAGTGCGCTAGAAGTTTTCAAGAACTCAAAGTCCTTTCACTATCGTTTCAGATTGTTGTTTAAAATCTGCGCCAAATCTGCCCATGATTTACCTCTTCTTGTCTTAACCGAAACTAATACAAAGATGATAGATGTGATCAGCTGAGTAAGCAGGGGAAGCAAGAACCACTGCAGCTCTCAAGCCATATTTTGTACATTTCATACCCTAGAGAGATGTTTATGTCCCTTAATATCACAAAGAGTCAGAGAGCGAGCGATTTAAATTGTAGGAGCTCATCTTTTCCACCTCAGAATCTCTCTGGTTAAAAACCGGCTAGCAGGATGACATTATGGTTGTACATATTCTTTAAAGTTGATCAGCAAATTCCCTTCTCTGTTGTAATTGTGTTGGTGCTCCAGCCGATGCAGAACTTGGTGTCTCAGGAGCTCACACCAAAGCAATCAGAGCTGGGACAGCATCTGCAGGATCTGCCGGGCAGGTTGTCCTGAAGATGTCTTTTGGTGTGTTATACAGAATCCTCCTCCAGAAAACAAATGCTCTGACAGCTGTAATGGTAGCAGAGCTGTTATAGCACAGAATCACAGGATGGTTGGGGTTGGAAGGGACCTCTGGAGATCATCCAGTCCAATACACCTGCTAAAGCAGGTTCACCAGAGCAGATCACACAGGAATGTGTCCAGGTGGGTTTGAATGTCTCCAGAGAAGGAGACTCCACAGCCTCTCTGGGCAGCCTGTTCCAGGGCTCTGGCACCTCAGAGTAAAGAAGTTTCTCCCCATATTCAGACGGAACCTTCTGTGCTTCAGTCCATGCCCGCTGCCCCTCATCCTGTCGTTGGGCAGCACTGAAAAGAGCCTGGTCCATCCTCCTGACACCCACCTTGAGATATTTTTAAGTATAAATAAGCTCCCCAGTCTCGGCAAGCAACAGCATAAGTGCACAGTTCCTTTAGCTAAGAGATTCCTTTACTTTTTGTGCTATTTGTGACATGCAGACAACATCATTCACTGACTGCTGCCTTCCTGCCGAACCTCTGCAGACCGAGGCTGCTCAGCTAACATTTGAACTCATGTCTTGAGGAGCTGGAATTACATTATATGAAGCAAGGAACTGTTGATCTCTATAATTTGCTACCAGCCACTTCATCATCTTCTCCTGGTAGTGATTATTTCTTGCTACCCATATCGTTTTCTGCCTGTGTTACTGGAAAGTTACACTCTCAGTTGTGTTTATTGGGTAATACTTCGTGTTCAACCTACAGTTTTATCTGATTGCTGTTTTAATGACAGAGCCACAAGTTTGCAGATAGATGGCATTAAAAGGTAAAAATAGTAATAATAGTAATAATAGTAATAGTAGTAGTAATAATAATAATAATAATAATAATAATAGTCCTCTTTTAATTATAGCTGTTTCCCTGAAAATAAGTTTAGTTTATATGCTTTCGATGTTTAGTACATAAACCTATTTCCTCTAAAGTGGTAATTGTAGATATTTTTTTTGGTGTAGCTTAAAGACAATATTTGAGAGTTGCTTAAAAATATATGCTTAAACCTCTGTACTTGTCATAATATATGGAGGAAATCTATTTCCTCTTAAGTGGAAATTCTCAAAAAAAAATAGTGGTTTATTTTGTTATATAGCTTAAAGATAATATTCGAGAATTGCTTAAAAATATATACTTAAACCTCTCTATTTGGCAATCCCACTTGGTGAATTCCTACTCATTTGGACCCATGAGTGAGTCCAAGTTTTGACCTGCGTTGTGAAACCATCGCTGCGTTTCAGCGGGTTGCGGCTCCCTGGTTCTCCACCTTCGCAGCTGAGGAGAGACGCACGTTGTCTCTCCCGCTCCACATCGTCGACACCGGATTTTCAGCCGAGTTGTCAGTGCTGAAGAAAGGAACCCGCCAGCCCCAGCAACACTGCAACTGCTTAATTTCACGACGGAAAGTTTTGCTGAAAATGTAATAAATGAAAGGGTTGTACGCCGTGGAAGATTTGGCAAACAGACAGGGCAGCAGCGTAACGATGGGCTGTAGGGAGTCGCTGGAGTTAAATATGGACCAGAAGCTGGCTGCTGCATACGGTGTCCACGAGCTCAGGAACCCAACTGAGATGAGCACGGCCATCTGCAAGGGAAACAGGGCTTCAGTTGCCAGCTTGCACTGACAGGGCCTGATGCTCAGGCATGTGGTGTGTGGATGAAACCACACCTGAAACAGCTGAAATAACCAAAAACTTTATGCTTGCTGTGTTTGACATGAGCACAAGTGACACTAGACAGTGCATACACACAGAATCACACAGAATGTTAGGGACTGGAAGGGACCTCGAAAGATCATCCAGTCCAATCCCCCTGCTGGAGCAGGAACACCCAGATGAGGTTACACAGGAAGGTGTCCAGGTGGGTTTGAATGTTTCCAGAGAAGGAGACTCCACAACCTCCCTGGGCAGCCTGGTCCAGGCTCTGTTACCCTTATTGAGAAGAAGTTTCTTCTCAAATTTAAGTGGAACCTCTTGTGTTCCAGTTTGAACCCATTACCCCTTGTCCTATCATTGGTTGTCACCGAGAAGAGCCTGGCTCCATCCTCATGACACTCACACTTTATATATCTGTAAACATTAATGAGGTCACCCCTCAGTCTCCTCTTCTCCAAGCTAAAGAGCCCCAGCTCCCTCAGCCTTTCCTCACATGGGAGATGCTCCACTCCCTTCATCATCTTTATTACTCTGCACTGGACTTTCTCCAGCAGTTCCCTGTCCTTCTGGAACTGAGGGGCTTTATTTTTTTGGTGCTTTTATTCCCACCTTGCAGATCTACACTTTGATTATTTTTTTTTAATGAGGCAGTTGTTGTTTTCATTTCCTTCCCTGACTCTGGCTGTGCTATGTCATGGGAGACACAGCCCAACCAGACAGTACAGCCTATCAACACACTGGCATCTAGAAAGCTGGGTAAATTCAGCTTTTCCACAAGAAATGAGCAGCTGAAGTGCTATTTGGAGAAAAAAAAAAAAAAGTTATATCAAAAAATCTTGTTTCCATACAGAATGTCTATGTAGCTCTCACTCTGAATACCCCCTCAGTCAATCAAAAATATCTTGGATGACAGAATAAGACCTGCACCCCAACTACAATGTGAGTGGATTTAACAGCTGTTCCAGCATGACTGGAAATCTGTATGTCTGTGAAAATCATCGGTGCAACTGCCCTAAGGAAGGTTTAACAGGCTGCGTTGTACCTACAATATATTATCCTGATCACACTACTGTAATGACACAGATCCCAGGAGCCCCCTGCTTCTCTGAGGAGTGCAGAGCATGGGTTAGATCCCACATCTCTTTGGTCAACATTAGCCAAAAGCAATGAAGGGTCATCATGTGCCACGCACAAGCAGAGCCGGTTCTCTGCAAGCTCCTGATTACTTCAGGCTCTTTTCAGCGAGATAACTCACCAGTGTCAGCTTCTTCTCCAGTTTAGCTGCGTGAGGGATCCTGTCGATATTCTGGATCTCTTGGTAGGCTTTATGAACCTTCCAGGCGATTCCCAAGTAACAGGCAACGATGGTCAGGGCAGGCAGGACCGTGCACAGGAGGAACATGCTCAGGATGAAGGAAAAGCCATTGGAGGAGTTGTGGAACTTGCTCCAGGCTATTGTACAGGAGATGCCAAATGGCTCGGGGCCATAGTAGCCCCAGCCTACCAAGGGCAGAATGGCCCAGAGCAAGGAGTAGAGCCAGATGGAAGTAATCACGAAGCGAACAGCGTTCTTGGTGATTTTGCTACCTGCAAGAAAGAGGAAGAGCAAGCATATATGGATGGCATCTCAGCCACACATTTTTTGCCATAACTCATTCTCCAACAGAAGGATGGTGGCTACAAATATGCCTGGGATGCTGCTGCAGTTCCCTAACATTTGGTCTTCTTGAGAAACATAACAGAAAGTGCCCATGGATTGGGTGAGACCTGAGTACAGCCCTCTGCGCTGATCTAAAGTTTGGCAAGTCAGGGAGCTTTACAAGAACAAGTTGACCCATAATGTACCATGTTCCCAGCCCAGGAATGCCAGGAGAACACTCTTTCCTCTCAAGGTTCATTATGTCTTCTTGCACACAAATAGCAATCTGAGACAGTCTGGTCCAGCAAAACATTTGGGCTGTGCTCCTTCAGGTAGTTTCGCTTGGTATTAGTGAGAAGTAAGAAGCCTCATTGTTTAAGTAGGAATTTAATCAGAACCTTCTAGGAGCATTAGAGGATTGATATTGGACTAGAAGTTGAGGCTTATTGCTCCAGTTATTGAACTCATACTCCAGGCCATATTCTGCAAAGGACCTTTCTGAGCTTAATAGCCCAAATGCACCATTCTGAATTTACCAGAGACATAATTACTTACTGTTAGATTTGGATGAATTGGTGACAAGGAATCGAATCACAGCCATGGCACACAGGGTCATCATACTGCAGACGCCAAAAAGGAATCCCATCAGGGCATAATAGATGCAGGACACATCTCCTCCCAGCCAAGCGTGGTTCCAGGCAGATGCAATGGCCAGCGGATACATGCTGATGGCCATTCCAATATCCGCTACTGCCAGGTTGACAGTAAGCAGCTCTGGTGACTTCAGGAGGGAAGAGCGTTTCACAGCTGTAGCAAGGACAACTGAATTTCCGAGGACTGTGAGGATGGCTGAAAGAGAAGAGTCAGCACAGACAATACTATCACATAGTTAACACAACTGTGAAATGCTTATCTATACAAAGGATGTGGAAAATACCAGTCACTAGCCTGGGTCTAAAGTCTACAAAACAAGACAGACTGGGAGACTAGCCCTAATTCAGCATCTCCCAGGTCATCACTATCACAGAATCACAGAATAGTGTGGGTTGGAAGGGACCTTCAAAGCTCATCCAGTCCAACCCCTGCCATGAGCAGGGACATCTTCACCCAGATCAGGTTGCTCAGAGCCCCGTCCAGCCTGGCCTGGGATGTCTCCAGGGATGGGGCATCCATCACCTCTCTGGGCAACCTGGGCCAGTGTTTCACCACCATCAGTGTAAACAATTTCTTCCTCATGTCTGGCCTGAATCTCCCCTCCTTTATTTTAAAACCATCACCCCTTGTCCTATCACAATAGGGCCTGCTCAAAAGTCTGTCCCCATCTTTTTTATCAGCCCTTTTTAAGCACTGAGAGGCTACAATAAGGTCTCTCCAGCTATGCTGTGCTGATGCTGTGCAAACACACTAGTGTGTATCTGCTGTGCTTTGCTATGAAACCTGGTACTTCAGCTCATGGCAAGGAAACTCATTCTCTTACATAGCAGATAAGAAATGTCACCTAGATGGCATTTCTGAGAGCTGCTACACAGCTCAGCATCCTCACCACGGCACCTGTGGTTTTGCTTCGGTTGGCTCTAGGGTTTCAATTCCTGCTTTCTTGCGAGGCAGGGAATTCCCTGTCAGGCTGTGTTCCCACTATGGACCTATGAGAGCACAGAACACTTCAGATTTCTGTTCACAGCCTCCTGTAGGGCTGGCCAGCCCTACCAATTGGGGGAAATTTCGTCATATAAATAGTAGACCGTATCTTGTCCCTTGTCACATTATAGCTCTTTACTTCTATCTCACACCCCCCTCTCCATGCAGTGTATCCCACCTATTTCACTGAGGCTCCTATCATGTGAACAGTTTGTACTCATTCACTCTACTCTTACAGTATCTTGCACAACATGCTATCAAATAAAATGGAACTATCCAGCTCCATTTTTCCCTGGTAATATCCTCATTTACATCTCCATCCTACTGAAGAACTCCACCTATCCTACTCATTTGTCTCCTCCTCCCACCTGGTGCCCTCCACTTCCCAAAGCCTTCCTGCCTGGCCAGCAGGTGAAGGGAGGTGATTCTGCTCCCCTGCTCTGCTTTGGTGAGACCCCACCTGCAGTTCTGTGTCCAGCTCTGGAGCCCTCAGCACAGGACACACATGGACCTGTTGGAGAGGGGCCAGACAAGCCACAGAAATGATCCAAGGCTGGAACAGCTCTGCTGGGAGGACAGGCTGAGAGAGTTGGGGGTATTCAGCCTGGAGAAGATAAGGCTCCAGGGAGACCTTATTGTGGGCTTTCAGTGCTTAAAAGGAGCCAATAAGAAATATGAGGACAGACTTTTTAGCAGGGCCTGTTGCAATAGGACAAAGGGTGATGGTTTTAAATTAAGGGAGGGAAGATTCAGGCCAGACATGAGGAAGAAATTGTTTACACTGATGGTGGTGAAACACTGTCCCAGGTTTCCCAGAGAGGTGGTGGATGTCCCATCCCTGGAGACATCCCAGGCCAGGCTGGACGGGGCTCTGAGCAACTTGATCTGGGTGAAGATGTCCCTGCTCATGGCAGAGGGGTAGATCAGATGAGCTTTGAAGGTCCTTTCCAACCCAAACTATTCTGTGATCCTCTTTGCAATGGATCTTCCAGTGAAGCCCCAGCACCAGCCTCCTTGGCTCTGAGCTGCCTTGACAGTAAACATGTGGTGGCTGGTCAAGCAACTGAGAATCAGAATGTGCTGCAGTTCCGACACCCACACTGTTCTGGTGGTCTCTGAGTCAGTGAGACCAGACCATAGAAATTGTTTAGCCAGCAGCACGCAACAGACCAGAGATTGCTTTGTAAAAGTACCTGTCAGACATACGTTACTCAGATATGCCATAGGGCTCCAAAGCATTCATGACAACAGTGTCAAAAGTACACATGGCAAACAACTCATTTTTTCTTTCAAGTGAGCATTGTGCTGGAGCTACCTTCCTAAGAATCTGTCCTCTAAAGTCAGAAGTAGGGAAACAGCAATAGTTTCTGTCATGTTCCCTTGGTGCTGTGAAAGCAGAAAGGATGCATTTGCCCACTGATGCCCCACAATAAAGTGCCCACAGATTAATTAATAAAGGCACATGCAGCAAAACAGAATAAATACATTGCCATAAACCCAAGGATGTGCAGAGGTGCCAAGAGAAAGCCTTGAACTGAAGAGATGTACAAATCTGAGACCCCACATCCCTCATTCCTTCACTTTCTAACCACACACATTCACTTGGTACCTCTGGATATGCTTGAAGGGTCCCCTGAGCTCTCAAGAGCTCTGTGTCTGCACACACAGAGATGCCCACGGTCGCGTGGTACGGGGCCTCTTGCTGACAGACAGCAACCTGTGGCTGGGTGGGAAGATCACTCTCCTGCCAAAAGACAGCGGCAGACTGGGACATCCTCAGGCTTCAGGAGCAAAATCAACCCAGTTAACTTTCTTCTGTGAGAACTCTAATCACCGTGCAAAATGTAGGGAGTAGAACTCAGTCATCATGGGTGGGCATTCCGGCCCAGCCTTAATTTTACTTTGACAGATGCTATTCTCCTCCATCCTGTTGCCTGTGAGGTTGCTGGACAGCACAGGAGAAAACTCTGAACTGTATCTATGTGCTTCCTCTTGTGTGAGAAAACAGCTGGCATTAAAAGAAAAAATTCATTGTTTTGGAGATTTTTCTCACTCTGAGTTGTACTTTCTGCTGTCAGCACAGCTGAAGGGACAGTACAGTGTGTGGAGAAACATGGGCGAGATGTGAAATGCTCAATTCCAGCATTGCTGCCCAAAGCTTCTCTATTAAACCACATAGAAATATATGTTTGTCTTTCTTAAATGTGTCTCAACTGGGGTTTTCAAATGAGCTGAAGGGAGGAAGGTACTTCCATCTCAGCAAAATTCAGTTGGACTGCATGCCTAACCCAATTCAGTTCCTCTCCAAATCTGCACCAAGAGTAAACAAATCACCTGGGTACATGCAGCAAACAGACAAGGGAGAAAATGCTTTTCTGAAGTCATGCTGGAGCAGACTGTACATACCCTCACCCGTATTTCATTGTAAATCTGCCTTCAGCAGGGCAAACAGGTCATTAAATAAACATCAGAACTGCTATTTGGAAACGCTTTGCTATTTAATACCAGTTTATCCTACCAAGACACAGCTGCTTTTCATGCATAGTGACACCTCCCTCCCCCCAAAGATTCGACCAAAGTTGCTCTCCCCTTATCAGTCCCATGAAACCGGCTGCCTCATCTCTCAATTCACAGGACTGAGATGCCAGGATAAAATATAAGACAACTTATTCTGAATCCTTGTGACACCAGAGAGGCAAACTTGTGCTGGCCAAGTCTTCAGCAACAAAACAAAAGATTGCAAATCTGAACACAAAGATTAATCCTCACATCCATCCGACCCGAAGGCACTAAGCAGGGGAACCTGTGTGGAAATAGATGTTCTATCATTTCCCTCCAGCCTCCTCTGACTGACCGCAGCACGGATGGAGGATCCCCAGTATGTCCTCTCCTAGGCTTCAAGCAAACAAGCAGGCTGTGAAGGCAGAACTCACCTATGATCAGGAGAAAGACCCCAGCTCCGTAATCCACAACTGGGTGGAGTTTGGAAATGTATTGCTCATCCATTGTTCCTTGTGGAAGGTTTTAAATCAAAGGTGCAGTGATTGTAGGCACAAAGGGGCTCTTCCTCATGGTTTGCCGGCTGCAGATGTGAGCCGGGCAGTTGGGTGCTGTGTGTAAAGACCCTTCTGCCTTCTCCTCTCTCCCTCCTTCTGTGTGGCAGGGGAGAAGCTCAGAGGAAGAGCAAGGCTCCCTCCCTGGGGAGACAGAGTGAAAACCAGGCAGAGCCACTGCCGGAGCAATCCCGCCTGCCTGGCAGAGCATCTCTCCACCCACCCCCTCCTCTCGCACTGCTCTGCTCCTTGGCTTGTCAAAGCAACTTCACACTGCAAATCCCCTCAGACTGCCATTGCTGAGCAAAAAACAATTGTCGTTCAACCATCAGTAGCCTCGGTAAATAAATCCAAGCTGAGGGATCAGGAAGGGGAATGAATGTTGGGAGTTGTGTTTTCCAGCTTTATGGCTGCATATGGGAAGTATGAGGTTGGGATGGTGGATTTCTATGTCGAAGTATTAGAGGAAAGCTGTTTGCTGCAGGGGTTCAAAAGGGTCAAAGTCACGTTGCCAAAGGCAGGAGTTCCAGAGCTGCTTCAGGGCAGAACTGGAGGATACTCAGTCCAGTACTCACAGCTGCAGAGCTCCATGGCAGAACCAAGCTCTGAGTTCACTCCACTGACACTCCGCTGCTGGTACTCAGCAAGCTATGGGAGCAACATCTCACATCCAAGTTTACCTTCTCCTTGTAATATCCAAGCCTGAAATCACCATAATGCCCTCTCAGTCTTTATAAACAATGAGAAGTTTTGCTCCAGGCTCCAAATATGTGTTACAGGCTCATCTATCAATTTACATATGCAGGTCTTGATTTTGGTGCACACAGTTTACAGCCCTGCAGTTGCAATGCCATCAAGTTGACTTTTAGCTACCGCAGTAGCCAGCCAGCACACTGAAGAACTGATCTATTCTAAATTATTTAATTCCAGCACCTGCATATGTTAAACTGCATTAGCATTATTCTCTGCTTGGCCTATTTTACTCTGTTCAGACATAGGGAATTTTAAGATCCCTAAGGATCCTAAGGATCCCCTAGGTATCTCGTGTGCCATCTAGATGGTATTTAGGCATGCAAGTATAGCAGTACCAGCCTAAATTCTGAAATCCTTAGGAATCTGAGAGACTTTAAAAGCTTTGAGTTTCACCAGAAAGCTAAACTGGCCATGCACAGATTTGCTGCCACCTCAGCCTTGCTGAATGTCTCTGGGCTTGTTCTCTGCTGAAGCTGCCTGGGATTTCCACACCAGGGATCTGGGCACTGAAGACTTTGAGGAGTTTAATTCATAGCACAGGACTCAGTAGCACTCACAGCCTTCTCAGGGAATGTTTGTCCTAAAAGCTTAGCCATTCTCTCTGAAATGGAGAAACTGGTTCTCTCCACTGGTTTCAGAGACTCTTTCCTGTAAGAGTATTAAATTCTGAAGATTATGGATGCCTTGGGATGAGGAAAATGCCATAACAGAAAGGTAGTTTCTCCACTTGAAGCTGGATCAGTCCACACCTAACTCACAAAATTAGAGGGAGAGAAAACAAATGGTATCTAACTCTGTAGTATGGTGCTGAAGTGAACTCCTGCTCCAGAAGTTGTTAGTATATTTTAGAATGAACAGCTAGGGCATCAAGAAAGATGCAGAGGTGCTGCTCAGGGTGTAGTTATCACTTCAGAGAAACAAAATCCCTGTATTTGGGACCCCACATCAGGATTCCCCACCATCAGCATGTTGGGTGTTACAAGTTTTGTTCCTACTAAATCTGCCTCCAGCAGAGAACTTGCATACCAAATTCAGCACGAATTCTGCTGTCACAGACACAAACTATTTTTAAAGGAGACTGAGCACTGCTAAGAGTTAGGTGGCTTCATTAGCCCACAGCAAAGCTCTAGTTCCCAAATCCTGCTCCCAGGAGCTGCACATAGGGAAGATCTAGCAGAGGAGAGCAGAGGGGAAATGTCTATTTTTCCATCAGAGTAGAGATACTGTACCTCCTAGTCTTATCAGAGTGGAGGTTTCAAGAGATTTTACAACCTTGGAAATAATTTTCCTGTGCTAAGCTATTTCTTGACTGAGACTGGCTTATGTGTAGTCAGCAAAAATGCTTCTGAAAAATTCCCCCAACCCATCCCATGTTATTCCAAAGTCAGTAGAAGCACAACAGAGTCTGCACATATTCATGGCACAGGTAAGTACTATGACATGGCATAGCTCACCGGTTCTTCTTCAGAGCTTATAAAATTCTAGTTGATGACAAAAATTGCTGGCCTGAAAAATCTGAGCAGGTAAGACAAAAAGGTTGTGAGGTTCTTGTTTAAAATGGACAGCTAGGAAGGCATGAGTTATGGGTAGAGAAAAGACAAAATGAGCAGGAGGGACTTTGACTCTTATCTGGGTGAAGAGAGACTGATGTTCCAAACCTTGAGCTAAAGAAAAGAACACACAGAATCACAGAATCACTGAGGCTGGAAGGCACCTCTGAACATCATCTAGTCCAAGCCTGCTGCTCAGAACAGGATCAGCTACAGCAGGTTGCTCAAAGCTGTGTCCTGTTGGGTTTTGTGTATCTCTAAGGATGGAGACTCTACAACACGTAGAGTTCCTCTGTGGGCAACTCATTCCAGTGCCTCTCTGTGGTCTCGTTCAAAGTCTGATATGGTTTTTGAATAACGACACCACCTAACTCAAGAGACCAAGCACCTACTCATTAGCTGTTCAGTGCAGATGTCCTTCAACGAACACTCCTCAGCAGCAGATAGTCAGCTGAATGTGGTTGGCTGCTGCACGGCCTCTCAAGCCTTGGGTATATAAGTGAGTATCAGTTTAGTCTAGGAAGGCAGGATATATATAATATGAATTATAAAAGGAAGTTCTAGCAGAAAAGCCTAAGCCAGAAGAGATAAGATGTCCCAAAGTGTGCCTAGTAATGAGAGTCTTAAATTGCTCAATCAAATCATTGTAGTCGGTTCAAATAAGAGAGGTTACCATTTGGTCCCAATGTGGGGAAGAAATGCCTGCTAGAGTCCGCAAAAGACACAGCAAATCCTGTGACAGAAAGTAAACGATTCCTGCATTCTGTCAATCAATGCAATATAGTGCACATAACATCATAATATTGGTAAACAAACACCAGATCACCACAAAGAGGCTGGAATTTGACTGTTTACCTTGTTAAACTCACAGAAGAGTTTGTGGCACTGTTTTGGGCTGGGCCACCTAGCATTGTCCTAAGTCATTCCAGGCAGAGGTCAGCTAAAATGGGCCCACAACCATTCCCAGCAGGCAGTAAGGTCATCAGTTTCGAAGAGAAAGTGACACTGTACAGACATTGCCTGTGGGTTTTGCTCTTACTGTGGGTGCAAACATTTAGCTGAGAAAAGATCCTCAAGGTGCAGTCATTAGATGAAAAGTGGATGTTTTAAAGGATTTTTAGTGTTCAAATAGAGCTTATAATTCTCATAAAGAAAATTATCAGGAAAGTTTCCTGTCCTGTCCTGTGAAGTCAACTCACCTAATGCTTCTTTTTGGCCATTCTTGACAAAAATATGACTGAGGGCTCAGGTTAGGGGGCTTGATGTCACTCAATCCAAGCCAGATCTCCTGCTTTCCCACTTGTTGCCTGGTCCATCCTCTCACTACTGAAAGAAGATATTAAATTTCTTCAGGCAAGCAAAGAGAAACCAGAGGCAGAATTAAAACATTTTGCTGAGAATTTAATTACTCCCTGGAGACCCCATTGGCTACAGCAGGAGCCTAGTCCTCTTCCAGCTTTTGTGGGCACCTTAGATTAGAATGTGTGGATATTTCATGCTGGTTTAGATGGCACTTTATTTATTGTGAAACCCGGAGCTTGGCATTCACATGGGGTAGGATTACATCAACAGTTCAGTTACGAAATGTAAGAAAAGAAAATAAATGATTAAAACCAGAAGAGCTGACTGATCCCAAATCCAGTGCATTATTCATATGTCATTTAACAATAACACGTTGTACCCAGCATTATCTTTCTGCACATCAGATCAATCTAGATTATCTGTTTACAACCAAAGCACAGTCGATGTTTATACATCTTGACAGACCCAATTTTGGGGGATCAGATTTTAGAACTGTTTTGTGAAATTTCCCTTCAATTTAAGAAGGTACTCTTTAAATTAGACAGACGGAAGAATACAGTTGCTGTCTACTTACTTCTGAAAGGCTATGTGAAGCTTTGAACAAAAATAAGAACTCACCCTGAGACCATATGTATACATTTGATGTAAACATATACATATAGAGAAAACAAATTCCTATTGTTGATGTGCAATAAAACAAGGTATGGACAGGCTACGGGTTATGTAATTACTTGATTTACTTGATGCTACCAGGTTACAACATCCTACAACTTAATTCTTCCTTTCCACAGAAAAAACCAAATCTTTAGGAACAAGCAAATTGTTCTGAATTATCAGTTTGCCAGTATGTGGTAGTTTAGAATAAAATAAAATGTCTCAATGTATGGAGATGTTTGGTCCAAGAGTACCTGTTTGTTTTGATACAATATATTGGTACTATATATCAATATCATTGATCTCTCCTGATATCTGGAGAGAAATACCCATCTATGTCCATATCTGCACAGAATTAATGTATATCAAAAATAGTAACGTACCATTTAGAAGAAGAGCATGGCTTTGCTATTTCTGTTTGTTCGTTCTGTTCAAATCTTCTCTTTGGTGAAGACTCCGAGATCTCAAGCTGAGCAGTGTACTGCAGAACACTCTATTTGGACAGTCCCTTTTGGGTGCCGCCTTCTTGCTTCAAAACAAGTCTGCCATGACGCACATTCAAGCTTTTTCATTAATAAATCCCACCTTTCTCAAACTAGTTGGAGGACATAACTTCACCATATTCTTCAGGAATCCCTACAACTTCCTTCCATTAAACTATTAGTCTATTTTTACAGTCTTAATTTTAGAAGCTCACCTTTGAGCTGAGACCTTTAGCTGAGCTTCGAGTTTTCACCTCCATTTATAGAAACCAGAATCAGCATTTAAGTTGAAGTCTCAGAGTCTGCTCATGAAGTTGTATGTTTTCAACAACCAGATCTTGTTTAAGCTGGTATTTGCAACCTCAAGCATAGCAATTTGGAAATTGTTTTCTTCTGGATGTCTACACTGACTCGCATGTTATTATCTGAGGGATTATTTACAAAATCTAAATTTGGTCTAGGGACACTAACCTCCCTAGTTTCCCTCAACAGTAACTGAAGGAAACTTCATCCTTAGAGAACCCAGTTTGTATTAATAAATTTTACTCTTTCACTAAAATAATTCTTACAGTTACTACTTGGCTGTTGGTTAACCCAAAGTGAGTACAGTTCTCCACCATCACAGTTGGAGAATCACCAGGAAGACCTGAGTTGCAGCTGTTATTCTGGGTTTGACCCCAGAGCAGAAAATGGACTCCAAACCCAAGACCAATTTGTACACACATGACTGATCCTAAGATTTCTTAACATCTCATTTCTTCTTTACTTTTAAGATTCGTTCATTGCTACTGACAATTTGAGGAGAGAGTAAATAGCAGTGAAATATGAGGAAGCAAAAACTTGTACAACTTCCATACTAGCACTAGTAAGTATATAATGGAATTAAAACCAGCAGCTCACATTTATTAAACAACGTCATCATTTGTTTGTAGCTGGTAACCATCGATACTCATTCTGCACAGGTGAAAAGAAGAGGACAAGATGTGTCATGTCCCTGACATGACAAGCCAGCTCTTCTCAACTGGGCAACAGGCCAGGGACAATTGTTAAAAAAACGTTTGTCTCAGGGACAATTTTTAGTCATTGGTTTTTGTTCGGTTGGTTTGGGGTTTTTGTTTGTTTGTTGGTTTGTTGGTTTTGATTTTTGGTTGGTTGATTGTTTTTGGTTTTGTTTTCACAGTTCCCAGATCTGAAATCAAAGCCATTACTCAGAAGCAATCTGAAAACAGGACAAAGCAGAAACATAGCATGAGGTGTGAAGGGCAAGATGGTAATGAGATACGAAAAGGTTAATTCAACATGCAAGTACAAAACATGTTGTAGCTATTTCTTTCAAAGGTGTGAGAAGACAGACACTAATACACTGTGAGTGGGAAGGAAACGGCACCATAAGGTGCTAACATAAAATGAAAACCACTACTATGTCAGGAAAACAGGAGAATAAAATGTATCTCTCTCACAAGACCCCACCTGGAATACTGTGTCCAGTTCTGAGGCCCCCAACATAAAAAGGACATGGACCTGTTGGAGAGCATCCAGAGGAGGCCACAGAAATGATGAGAGGGATGGAATACCTCTCCTATGAGGACAGGCTGAGAGAGCTGGGGTATTCAGTCTGGAGAAGAGAACGCTCCAGGGAGAACTTATAGCAGCCTCCAGTACCTAAATGGGGGCTACAAGAAACACAGAAAGAAAATTTTTACAAGGGCATGTAGTGATAGGACAGGCAGTAATGGCTTTAAACTGACAGAGGAGAGATTTAGGTTAGATATAAGAAATAAATTCTTCACTATGAGGGTGGTGAGACACTGGAACAGGCCGTCCAGAGAAGCTGTGGATGCCCCATCCCTGGAGTGTTCAAGGCCAGGTTTGATGGGGCTTTGAGCAACTTGGTCTAGTGGAAGGTGTTCCTGCCTATGGCAGCGAGATAGGAACTAGATGACCCTTAAGGCCCATTCCAACCCAAAACATTTGATGATTCTGTTGCCGATGGTGTGGACTTCGATGATGCAAAACTGATCGTTTCTAAGGTGGTAACAGTGTTCCAAGACCTCAGTTTAACAGTACTATGAACAGCACTGATCTTCTCATTTTGAAGGCTTCAAAGAAAAATTTGTGTCCTGTTATGCTGGATATTGCACAAATAATCATGAGGGGACACTTGCTTGCAGCTTAAATAAACTTTAAACCATTTATTAAAAGTAGTTTTTGTTAGTAAGCTTCTCTGAGGTGGTGCCATGAATTTTCCTTTGCATTTTGGTCCTGCACTCCATTTATTTATGGTTCCTTTGTACCATTCAGACCAAGGGAAGAAGTCATATATTTTGTAGAATGGACCACCTAGAACCACCACAAGGATATTCCTCTGCAGTAGCTCTGCATCATCATCCTCTGCACATCTATACGACTGCAAGCAGGGGTGGCTAAAGAGAAGGATGAACTGGGAAGCAATGCATTGCAACCACTCTGCAACCAAAAAGCCAGTGAAGGGATCGAATCATTTTAGACTCTCCAATTCTCTGTCACCGCAGCATGGTAGCAACAAAGACTTCACTGTCTGTTTTCCTAAGCTCGGAAGAATCCTGGAAACAACAAAGTAGCAATTATGCCACTGGGAGTCAGGGATCATGGTGTGTAGGGTTGGGCTCATACCTGCCCAGATCCCTGCAGCAGCACTGGAGGCAGGAAGATCATCAAGTCATAGAATGATAGAATGTCCTGAGCTGGAAGGGACCCACAAGGATCATGGAGTCCAACTCCTGCCCCTGCACAGGACAACCCCACAGTTCACACCGTGTGTCTGAGGACGTTGTCCAGTCTCTTCTTGAACACTGTCAGGCTTGGGGCCGTGACACCTTCCTGGGGAGTCTGTTCCAGTGCTCCAGCACCCTCTGGGTGAAGAACCTTTTCCTCATGTCCAACCTGAACCTCCCCTGGCACATCTTCCAGCCATTCCCTCAGGTTCTGTTGTTGGTTGCCAGAGAGAAGAGTTTGGTGTCTGCCCCTCCTCCTCCCCTTGTGAGGAAGCTGTAGCTGCCATGAGCTCTCCCCTCAGTCTCCTCTTCTCCAGGCTGAACAAACCAAATTACTTTAGGTGCTCTTTGTATGGCTTCCCTCTAAATCCTTCAACAAACTTGTAGCCCTCTTCAGATCAGCTCTTCAGGGGTCTCATCAGCTTCAAGACTAGTCCCAGCTCTGCTCCTCCTTCTTTGTCTCTTTTTCATATGACTTAGTGCTGATTTAGACTCACTCCTTGCTCCTTTGAAGGACAAAATTCTATGGTGCACCCGCCTCTATCACCTCTTCCAGCTTCTCCACAAAGGTGGGAATGCATCAGAGCAGGCGTGTGATACCAAAGCGAGCATGGCTGTGCATCCAGTGCAGAAGACAGTGGAGGAGGGTTCAAGGGTGCAATCAGATGGCACTAGAGATTAACTTGATGGGACTCTTTGGCTCAGCTATTGCCTACTGTGTGACACTCATCAAGTCACTTCCTTCTGCTTTCTGCCTCTGATTTATCCACTGAGACTTTACATTTTTCAAGTTCTGACTGATCTACTATTTCTGCTCAGCATCTGGTAAGAATGCAGCACCATTATTGGCTTGTGCCTCCCAGTACCATTGTGATACAACAATAGTTTTAAGAAGAAGACCAACTTTCTTTCATATTACGATTTGGCTAATTTTACTCTTACTAATTTCTAAATGGACTCACATTGGGAATTCAGAAATGCCAAGATTACAACTTATTATTTAGAGAGACTTGGCAGAAAAAATAGCTGAGAGGCCGAATCATACAAAAAATAGTGGAAAATAGGAGTGGAAGTTCATGGAGATGCTTCTCTTGGATGGAAACGAGCAGGTTTCCTTGTTGAATCTGAAACACAGCATTTAATGCAGAAAGAAGACAGAAAGATCAGGAAACAGAAGTGCAAATGAGACTTGATGAGAACAAATCTCTGATCAGGTAAAATGGGGAAGACAAAACTTAAGTTGTGGTGGCACCAGCAGTACTTTTTTAAATGACCCTGTTAAGGGTGGCATTCAGCATAGCTGCCTGCACAGCAACCACTGACACAACACCCCACTGCTAAGGCAATTAATTTCCCTGGATCTTAACCTCATGTGAGAGATATTGCTCAGCTAAGTGAGTTCAAGGGTCCTGACCAGCAGGGATGGCACCAGGAGTCTCATATCAAGACCATCTGTTGCTTTCAGGCACTTTATTAAATGTGCAAAATAATGCTCAAGTCTCTTTTTCAGTCTTCAGATGATATTTATGTGAGTGAGAGAAGTCACAGCTATTCTTTTTGACTTCCTTTCCATGGTCTTTCAACCTTTCAAGCCAAGTAGTGTTTCATCCTCACTATCCAAAACTGCCACGCTTCAAGCTCACAGCATATGTGGCAAAGACTACAATTCAGATGACTGGTATGCAAAGAAGAGAAACTACAGTACTAATCTCTCAACATTATTAGATATTAGGTGCTAGCATTTTAATTGCTTGACTTGTCCAAGTTAACTGAGCTGCATCTATATGTTGCTTTCAGAGAGAACATCTCACACATTTTTGTTGGAAGGTGCTTTAGGTTTTACTTCCTGGTACTCCACTCACTTTTTGCAGTGGTTTGAAATGCCCTTTGCAGGGTTATAAGAGATCATTTAGGTTGTAAAAAATAATTCCCTCAGCTGTTACTCTCTTGCAGTCAGGTGCTCTGCTCATTGCTTTTTATACTTGACAGGAAACAGAAGTGGCATCAGGGGGTAATTTAAATATTTATTGGATATTCCCTATTTGCACAGAAAAATTTTCATCTCCTTCCTCCATGTTCAAACAGTGCTCAGCTATGCTTTGCTAACATTGAGTTATCCCTCTGATTACCTTCCAAGGGCCACTCTACAGTGGAAAACCAGTAAGAAGACAAAAGGCCTCAGAAATGCTACACATCACTGCAGCCTTCTGTATCTCTATATCTCTATCACTAATTCCTCTGCTGTTTAAGTAATCTGCTGTACATCAGAAAAAGTACTGTCTCACTTTTAAGGCATTGGTTCTGATTATTCTGTAATAGACCATGTTTAAAAATGGCAACAGCAACTGTGAATACTTTCTGCACTCAGTTATACTGAAAAAACAGAGATGAACCTAGCCTAGGAAAACAAGAAAACAAAACAAAACAAAACACAACAGTCTTGTGGTGAGAGCCCTGGGGAGTGCTGGGTTCAGTTCCTTGCCTTGCCACAGTCTTCATGTCTGCTTTTTGACAAGTGATTAAATCTTTCTGTGCCTTAATGCCCAAAAACTAAACTACAGATGTAAGTAAACTTTTTTTCTTTATAACCTTTAAATGGCTAGTGCACTTCATGGCAGAGCTCTGGCCTTGAGCAAATCAGCATTCCCTTAGGCAAAGTCTGGACATGATTCAGAGGACACCAGTAGCCAAGAACCATTCCTGGTAGGCAGTTTCCCTCCTGTGTTGGGAGGGAAGAATGTTCATAGAATAACAGAATGTCCTGAGCTGGAAGGGACCCACAAGGATCATGGAGTCCAACTCCTGTCCCTGCACAGGACAACCCCACAGTTCACACCGTGTGTCTGAGGACCTTGTCCAGTCTCTTCTTGAACACTGTCAGGCTTGGGGCCGTGACACCTTCCTGGGGAGCCTGTTCCAGTGTCCAGCACGCTCTGGGTGAAGAACCTTTTCCTCATGTCCAACCTGAACCTCCCCTGGCACATCTTCCTGCCATTCCCTCGGGTTCTGCCATTGGTCAGCACCTGCCCTTCTTTCTCCCCTTGTGAGGAAGCTGTAGACCGCAATGAGGTCTCCTCTTAGTCTCCTCTTCTCCAAGCTGAACAGGTAGGTAGATCTGAGCTGTGCTGCACCACCTGCCCTGTTGTCCAGAGAACTGACGTCTTGTTTTACTCACAGAAACACAGAGCTTGGGGCCAAAAAAGGGCTTGTTATTGGGGGCTCCTTGAACTCATATCAGCATGTGGGGCAAAAAGCCCTCACGGCACACTTTGGCTTATCTGGAAGTAGAGATGCTTGTCACTTGGAGAACCCCTCCCCATGAGCATTTTCTATTCAGTTTGTGTTGCAAACATGTTTGTTTATTTGTTTGTAGACTACATTTCCTCATGATGAGGGAATCTCTGTATTCATTCAGAAGGGAAAATTTTAGGCCATCTTTATCCATTACGGTTATTTAGAAAACCTCTTTCAGCATCAATACAACAAGCACTAAAACCATGAGGATAATAAAGAACCCTAATTACGATGTTTTTTTCACTCATCGTTTCTGTGATACTGACTTTTGACCACTTTAATGCGTGGAGTTGACAGGATAATATTCATCTGGTTTTGTCTGTAATTGAGCATATTAAAATATTTGTCTGTCACGCATACTTAAATGGATTTTATAACCCTAACATTAGAAGAAAAACTTATTTATTGGCTTGTAACTGAATATATTAAAATCCATTTGTCACATACTTAAGTGCATTTTATAACCCTAACATTAGAACAGAATTTATTTCATCTGAGACCATTTAAAAGTTTCAGAGCTAGTCTAAACTGGTCATCCAGGCATCTTCTAAGGTCAATGGTGAAAGACAGGCACTCTCAGTGCAGAAATATGCACTTTATCTAACAGGATCAGTCACCATTTGGCTGTGGACATTAAAGGGAACTCAGAGAGGTGTCTTAAACAAGCTACCTGGTCTGAGGTGGATCCTGTCCTGAGAAACTTATTGTAGGCAACATAAGAAACCTATACCAAAAGATGAACTGGAACCTTGGTGTCTCAAATCTTAGGTTAAGGCTTCAAAATCTCCATATAGCCTCCTTGTTTCTATTACTACCAAAATCTGAAATTCCTCAGACCATGCAATGGCCATGAATCTTGCTTGCTATTAAAAACATAAAAGTATTTTAAACATTCAACTTTAATATTATTTTCCCAAAGGTTTTAAATGACCAGTTTCTTCCTGTAGAAATGTGATAAGGACAAATGATGTTATTAGTATTTGAATGGTTCCAGTTTGACCGTGAAAGTCACATCACACTGACCTGGACAACATGAGTCCACCACTTTGTTGTTGCAGAAAATTGTTGATACCTATAAGGCTCTGCTAATAAGGCAACAGTTTGTTCTCTGAGACATCTTTCCCAGAAACTGAAAAGGAAGATTAGAGCAGTGGAGCGAGTAAACGTATCACAAAAGCACCCACAATGCCACAAAAGTAAGACAAATCTTTAAACCCTCATATTTTCTCTCCAAAGACTTCACTTGCCCCAAAAGCTACAATGTCCTTCCATATTACTTCTTGCTGATTAATGACATTTGAGCCTTCTGTAATACAGTTCAGTGATGTATTTCCTCTTATATCAGTTCTGCCTCTTATAAGCAGTATCTCTGCTTGGCTGGCAGAAAGGAAGAACGTGCAGTTTGATCCCAAAAGTTTTGTCTATCAAATTCTTATCTCATCCCCAGAGGTACTTTGTTTAATCCATCAGTCCTGCTACTGAGACATAGGTTTCAGGATGATCAAATGATGAGAGGGTAGAGATTGCATGTCAGTTAATGATGGATTCACATTCTGGTTACAGTCCCGTGAATATTAGTCACTCACAGGCACCCCTTACAGCACAGTCAGCGACAGGCACCCTCCACAGGAAACATCATCTCATCTCCTTTCAGCTGGAGGTAACCTGTCCTTCATGGATCACAATGAGAACCTAAATAATCAGTTTAAAACAGACTCCCCAGCTTACTCCTGTTTCTGGTGAACTGGCTGATCGGACTGTTGCGGTTCTTTGAGGAAGGTGGTAATGCTCAGATTGGATACGGAAGCGGTTCTATGTAAATGACAGGCCAGTGACAGCCTTGGATTAGATGGACAAAGGGATTAAGTATTGATTACTGTGATAATAAAGACTGTGGACCAGATTCACCAAATCAGAGGAGACTCAGGTACTAAGGGTAGGATTGTTGTGCTAATGTATACTAACAGGACAGCATATACACAACCTTTACAACTGAGTGAGCCCCCGTATTAGTCTATGACTCAATTTGCTCTGCCAGCTCTCCTGCAAGAGTGGCGACCTTTGGCAAAACATTAATAATAAAAAAACAGAATGATGTTATCTCAAATTGTGGCACCCAGCTTCTAAATTAATGTATGCTGAAACCCCCGGGGTCTGCAAAGCCCACTGAAGCCAGTGGAAAGATTCCTGTTGACCTCAGTGGGCTGTGAATCATTTTTAAATGGAAATGGAGCTTAAATTCCAGTGACTGTTCTCATCTTCAGGCAGATTAGTCTTGAGACAGATCCTACATCAGCCATGGTGTTTGTTGGGTCATAAACTGCTGCTGATAAAGCAAAGCACACCCTCATTGTACTCTGAAATGGGGACAGGATGAGTTCACCTACTCCCATTAGACATCTACATCTAAGACAATCACTCTTTGCTTCTCTGGCACTCAGTGGAGGGAAGTCAGCATTTCATCTGCAACTCATCACTCCAAAATGGACATTTAAAATAGGTCAGATGACTCACACTCTTAAACGTCTCTTTCTTCCCATTAACAATAGAGGGAGCCTGAGGTAATTTTCTCAGATTCAGACATTGACATGCGGTCAGAAGAATTTCACTCCACGCATCTTCCTTAGACAAAGCTTAAAAAATGTTGTGCTTTTTGCACTAGAGAGATGGCATAAGGTTTTGAAGTACTACAGTATCATGCAAAGGATCCAGTGCAAGGAGATCACATGGGCTGCAGAATTGTTAGTGCATTGAACAGCATTAACTGCCTTTTGTGTTCCCATTGATACAGCACTGAGATGGCACCTGGGACACCAGGACTGCGTTCCAGGTTTTTGTTTAGGCAACAGGGTCCTCTGTGTTTTCTTTTTTCCATCCCTAAAATGAGATCTTATTTGTAATATCTTCAGTAAGAAGTCTGTTGAACAGAAATAAGGTTTGATTTGCTTCCAAGTTGTCCTGGTTTTGTTAAAAACAAGTTTCTCTTTTAGTGAATTTGCCTGTCAGCTAAAGCCTTCATGTTAGCTGCATTTTCCTGGAGAACCCAACACATGTTTTGGTTAAACCTAGCAATGGAATGCAAACTTATTGATAAGCACGGATGGACATCTCGCAAGAGGGGCAACGAGAAACTGATGACCAAGAGACCGACCAATGGTGTATAACATTCCATTCACGTGAATACTTCATATAAAAGTGGGAGATCACAAGGATCTCGGCCCTTTCCCCTTTTTCCTCATGGCTGACATTAGGAGAGGACCTTGGTGGTCGTCCCTGTGAACGGAGGCCTAGTGAGAGACTGAATCCAGCTCCGGTTGGCTACAGAGTCTAATCCAGGACTTTGGGTGCTGGCTCTGCAGTTGCTGAGACTTACAAGATTGGTTTTGTATATTTTGTATTATTTTCTCTATTCTT
This sequence comes from Patagioenas fasciata, assembly GCF_037038585.1. Taxonomy (NCBI): domain Eukaryota; kingdom Metazoa; phylum Chordata; class Aves; order Columbiformes; family Columbidae; genus Patagioenas; species Patagioenas fasciata. Next base: position 120,441,533 of record NC_092522.1, on the reverse strand, counting down.
ATTAGTAGCATTAGTAAAACATCTTTAACTTTTCCAACTCTCTTCTCTCTGTCCTTCTTTCCCTCCCGATCGCCTGTCCTGAGTGGGAAGGGGGGAGAGGGAGGGGCAAAAGGGGGAAGTGGGGGGGAGAGGAGGTTAACAATACATCTGCCAGGGTTTGATTGTCACCCCGCAATCTTAACCCTCGACACAAGTGAAGCACAGCTACTGCAAATAACTTCAGCTAAGGAGAAGTCTGTCAGTGTGAACCTTCTTGCTTCTGGAATACATGTTAAATGCAAGCACTGCAAAGGACCTTCTGGAAAAAAAAATCCAAGTCTTGTTTTGGTCTGCCAGGGAAAGAATGAAGGATTCTCTAAGACCATGTCACAGGTTGGTCTCTGGGGAAGCACCACAAGCTAACGGCTTGGGACAGTTCAGAGAAATCATGTGTGCCAAATAAGTTTCTTCTTAGACCCTTTCCTTGAAAAGCTCCTTCAATTCAGCATTATGTGAACTGTATTTTTCACAGCAATGCTTACTTGTGGGTCTGATCTGTGCTTAATTACAATGTAGCCATAGCAAATATAATGCCTTTTGACTGATCAGTCACTCTAGTAATCATCTTACTCTAATGAAAAGTCCATACTACTCGGTGAAAGCCTCAATCACTTCTAACACGCTGTGCAACTGTCAGTTATGCAAGGCAAAATGATGGAAAAAAGAGTATTTTCTATTTGCATTAATGGAATTTGCTTGAAGCCAGACTTGGTGCTCTGCAACATGCAAAGGAAAATCAGTTCTGGAGAGAATTTTTGTATCACATCAAATGCCCCTGATGTGATTTTCATTATTAAAAATATAACTTTAACTCTTTTAGGATGGAATAATCAAAGCTGGAAGGAAAATACAAAAATAGACTAGGAAGGACCTGACGTGTTTAGTTCGGGAAAAGGTTGCAAACATGAAAAGCTTTGGCTTCACCTTTTCCATAATTTTCTGTAATTTTCAATCTTGTCAGCATGAATAATGTAGCTGATTTTTTCTATGACCATGAAGCAGCTGCAGAATACATAATGAAGTTGAAAAACAGCTGAAAAAAACATTCATCTATTTTGTTTTCAATTGAGACACTCCTCTCAACTGCAGAAAAGTAATCAAACTGATTTTAATTCCATAAGCCACATCTGATTAGCGTATAGTCCAGGTTTTTGAGGGGATTTTCATAACATCTTCTGACACAAGTGACAAAAAAAAGTTACTTGTTATAGTCAGATAAAATATCTTTCTATTTAGTCAAATGAAATATCCTTTTTGCAGCCCAGAACACAAGTTCTAACTCTGAAGTTTCTTGTTCTGTATGTACCTGTCCAGTCTCTTTTGCTGAGGGCTTTAGTGACTAGTGGACTAAATTTGCAGATAGAAGCTTCTCAGGAAATGACAGAGATAAATTTGGGTGGGAGTCATCTAAGCTATCCTAGATACTCTTTGGAAACCAAAACAGGTATTTTCAGATGAAAGACTTATCTCCTTTCAACATACACGTCTAAAGGTCAGATGGACCGCACATGTTTATTTTAAGTTATTTTAGGTCCATTAGGGATATGTCAAAACTAAATAGAGCAACTTTTAATTGTTATTCATGTTCAGACAACTGAATTGGGCCTGCAGCCAGTGTTATCACTGGAGTCCAGAGAGAGATTAGCTGATCAAATGCAGCAGGTGGGTGGCATTGCCTAAATGAATGTACCGAGCCATTTGAGATGCTCTGATTTATATTGCCTGGTCTACAGATGATCTCCCAGAAGGTCTCATTTTCCCACTGTATCTGTCATATCTGCCAGCTCACATAGATGTCTCACATGCCCTACAGCACTTCAAATGGTACTAGATACCCATGTTTAGGCAACAGGACCATGTCTATATCGGTTGATCAGCTTAATTAGTCCCTAGAGTCTATTGTCTATAATGGGAGCTTAGACATCTGCTGCATCTGTAGACACACATGGTGCAGGTCTCTTAATCTGTGGCTCAACCTCATTTTAAGGACTTGAGTCAGTTCATAGATGGACTTCTAGCACCGTTTTAAACACTCTGATATGGAAGACATCCTCACAGGGCTGGCCAATATGACATAATTAGGACACCTGCTCCTTCTAGACCAGCAGAAGAATCAGTAGGACACCCTAAGGCTTCTCAATGGCTCAAGACACCCACCCCACCTGTGTGCAGGTAACTGGACTGAGCCTCGTGTCTTCATCACAACCTCAGCTCCACCAACAAAGCTGGTTGCTTCTTGTCTATACAACACACATTTTACTCTTTCACGCTCCACTGAAGAAAACTTCACACAGATAGTAAATTATTAAATTTCTTCCATCAAGCAAATACACTTTCCTTCAGCTGTAGGTTACCCAGTAACTGACAATTTGGCAGCAATGTGTTTATTTTTATGATTAACCTTGTCAATCCACAGGCACTTTCTTTTCCAAACAACTGACCTTTTCCTACAATATTATTTTTGACAAGTGATGGCTCATTACTCTCTGTTAAACTGTTGGTATTTTAATGTTCAGTTTTCAAATTATTATCCAAGGTGGAGGCACCAATATCCTATACTAAGATTTCCTCACACTTTCCACAATAAAGTTTTGCTATACTGGAACTTTCAAGCTGAAATTTCCTCTACCACGTTGCTTTGACTCTGATATTTTTTCAGGAAGGTTCAATAAAAAATATCAGTCATTCTCAAGAGCAATATCAAGAAATATTTTGTGTATGTAAAATAATAAAAAATGCAATCAGACATGCACTATTGCTGAAAAGCTCTAGCACTTCTGTGCTTTAAAACAGTAACTTGAAATCAAACCACACATGTAACCCTGGAGACAATGTTGTGTGTTTGGCTGTTTTCATTATGTTCTCCCAAACGTGACACAGCTCTGAGCCCCTTGAAAAATCAGTTTATAAATGCTCAGGAGAGACTTAGTTTGACAGTTAAACTGTCCAGTGTGCTGGTACTGAGCTCCTCCCAGCACAGCTCCTTTTCCCACCATCTCTTGGATCATTAGGCACATCAGCCCTGGGGTCACTGGGGCTGAGCAAGACCTTCCCTGTAAAGATTTCTCCAAGAAGCTGCAGGTCACCAAAGTGCTGGTTAGTGATACAGGGAACAGAAAGAACTGATGGAACATCTACCACGCAAAAAACAAGGGAAAAAAAAAAGTTACAAACCAAGTAAAATAACGATTTCTGAAAAATGATGACAGGAAGTGAAAAGGTTTAGGAGAGAAAGAAAAGAGAAAGACAGCAGAAGGAAGATGGGAATCTAGGTAATGCAAAAAAGAAAACTGACAGGTCGGAAGAAAGCAACAGAAACTGTAAAAGAATAGAAATAAGAGCTGAGGGATGAGCAAATTCTGCCATGTTTCTTGCAGAGCACGGACAAAGGTGAAGAGAATTAGATGGCTTATACATTTTAGCATGTACTCAACACACAGGACCTCCAGGGCTCTGTCCCTTCTAGGGACATAACTGTGACCAGGGCTGCATGACAGATATATCTGGTATCATCTCTTGCTCCTCTCACAAACTGCAACAAACCCCAAAATGCAGAGTGTTTGGCTAAATGGTCAGCATTTACTTTTTAGTATGTTACCAGTTCCTCCGGCATACCTTCAAGAATGGCAGCTTTGGTATCAGACTGGTCTCTAAGTGTGGCTTTAGAAAAAGCAAAAGCAATCCTCTGATCCAGAAGTTCTCAGATTAGTGTCCTCACTGGCAGAGATTCTTTGTCTTTCACATCAAAAAGCCACAAGAGAACTGCAGGGACAGAGAAAGAGCAAATTCAGTAGAATGGACCACGCAGAGTTTATCAGAGAAAAGGCTGTGCATTTCCAGGTTTTTCTGAGTTCTACCTTGGATATATTTGTCTCCTGACTTAGGGAAATGCTGTGTGTGGCAATAAATCAAACTCTGTTTCCAATTACCAACAGCTGCAAACACATAATAGCACTTCAGTGTTCAGTTTAAGCAACATGAAGAACTTGGAACAATTTGTGAACAATAGTGATCTACACAAATGTGCACAAAAATCAGGAGTGGAAATCAAACCTCCTGGCTCCTACTCCCTAACCATTAGACTGAATTTCTTCCCTAGCCCTACAGTTTCAACAAGTTCAAGGTGAATTTAATAACAAGGAGATCAGCTTGGGGCAGAAGTATCAAAAAGAAGAGTGTACTGAGGACTCTGTGTCACTCCTTCAATCCCCAGCTGCATTCCTCCATGGGTGTTTGGTGTTAGAAGGTTCTGTCTCTATATGTTGCTCAGCTCTTTGTCAATAACTAGCTGCTCACTGATGTGTCTCCTCCCTCTGAATCAGACTTTAGTGAAGCTGTTTGGAAAAAAAGAGTTGTCAGTGGCAGTGTGAGAAAGACAAACAACAAGCCAACAGGTTTTACAACAAAAGAAGCCATTTAGTTGCCAAGTCTCGGTTTGTTATTGCAACATCCCGGCTCTTAAAAAGTCCATTCATAGCTCATAGTCCTAATACAGCTGATACTGTGCTGATCAACCCTTTTAGAGATATTTTCTTTCTTTACAGTAGCTGATAGATTAATGATTTCATTCCCAACTCATCCAGCCTGTTTCCATGCTTTTCCAGCTGGATTTGTATTCAGCTTCCACTTTTCCTGCTCTAATTGCCACACCACAACTCCTTTTACATTATTTTTGTAGAAAGAAGTCTCTGACTCTCCCTGGTCTAAAAGTTACATTACCCTCTATCCCCAAGGTTTCAGGTTTTTTGCTCAACTAAGACATTTCCCACTTGATTTTTTGTTATGTGCCAAACCCCCAAAGGTTTAGCTGAAATTACTGGGAGTAGTGGATGTCAATCTGAAAGCACCTACACATGACCATATTTATCTCGAGGTTTTAAACAATTCATTGTAATACCTAAGAAAGGACTTGTACTGCCATCTGCCAGTATTTACAGATGACAAGTTCTGCGGGTATCTGTGTTAGTAATAATGACACACAGCAACTAATAGAGGCGGAATCAGGATCATGAAATACGAAGTGGCATGTGCAACTACTTTAGTAATAGTATTTATACAGCAGCAGCTGTGTATAATCTTGTAGCCAAAGCCTGCACATCAGGAGTGTCATTTCTATTGGTTCTTCCATTATTAAGACACACTCTAAAAGGTGATGCGGTCTAGCTGACCTCAGAGTACCTCACCTCTGCTCTCACTGTACAGCCATGGTTTTCAACCTTCTTCAGCTTGAAAGATACGTACAAGATGATACAGATTTGACTGTTAAACAGCGCAAAGTTTCAGTTCAAATCAATGTCTGATTATCATCTTACAGACAGAAAGATGTAGGTTGCTGGGTTGTTTTTTTTCTCAGAGGATGTTTTTTCAAAAATATAATCTCATGCATTTTGCTGTTTCCGTTACTGCTGTCTAGGAAATCAAAGGAAGGTTTATTGACCAAGACACACACATGCACTAATAACCATAAGCAAAGCTCATAAACAAAGACACCCAGCTACTAATAATTAGTGGTAACTCCTCCAGTTAACAGTGGATGTGAAGATGCCCTTTTTTCTCATAGATTTGTCACAGACTAAGAAGACAGAGATGCAGGAATCACAGTGATTCCTGACAAGGTACTTTCCATAACTCTTTTTCATGCTGAAGTGTGGGCATGAGCATTGTTGCAGTCAGATTTCTGTCACTCCACTGCAAGCTGAATTTGCAGAGCACAGTTTTGTGCAATGGGCTTGTGAAGGCAGCTCCACTATTCCCCACACTCACTTTCTATAGGCCAAATTTATTCTTCAGCCATTGCATGATACATTTATTTCCTGGAAAACAACAGCAAGGAGAACTAGGCTGAGAGTTACAGCTTGTTACTTTAAGAAAAAGAGTGGAAATATTCACTGACAAGAAAAAAGGCTTCTCAATAACGGCTTTGTAATGTTGTTTCAAAGATTAAAAGTGTATGCTTTAAAAAGAATGGAAACAGGTATTAAACTCTTCCTAGAATGTGAGCAACCAAAACATTCTCAACGAAGTTCTTGTTTTCCTCATTTTCTGTGTTTCCTTAGATGCAGACTGTCAAGGAGGCACCACAAAAGTCAATTTAGGCAGACAACAAGTTCCAAAACAAACTTTAATCTAGCTGCAAAAGTATAGGCAATAAAATGACTAGAAACAGGGTTTATACAAATTATTTAGTACTCTGACAACATAAAACACAGACGTGGATACCAGTTGAGATTATTGGGAAATGACCACCTAAGAATAATGAGGATCCACAGTGTTCACACACTTGCAGAATCACAGAATGGCTGGGGTTGGAAGGGACCTCTGGAGATGATCCAACCCAACCCACCTGCTAAAGCAGGTTCACCAGAGCAGATCACACAGGAATGTGTCCAGGTGGGTTTGAATGTCTCCAGAGAAGGAGATTCCACAGCCTCTCTGGGCAGCCTGATCCAGGGCTCTGGCACCTCAAAGGAAAGAAGTTTCTCCTCATATATTCAGATGGAATCTCCCTTTGTTTCAGTCTGTGCCTGTTGCCCCTCATCCTGTTGTTGGGCACCATTGAAAAGAGTCTGGTCCACCCTCCTGACACCCGCCCTGGAGGTATTTATAAACATTGATGAGATCCCCTCTCAGCTTCTCTTCTCCAGGCTGAACAGACCCAAGTCTCTCAGTCTCTCCTCACCAGAAAGGTGCTCTTAGGCTCTTCATCATCTTCATAGCCATTCACTCACAAGAAACAAAACTAGAGGCCTCTTTCACTCAAGGGTACCCAGAAGAGAAATATTCATTTGCATGGGTTAGGCAAGGACTCATCAAAGGATATATCCAGAAGAGAAAAACAACCCCCCACCAAATGAGGAGGGCACTCAATCCCGGGAAGTCTCCTTAGACAGCATCCCAGTCTAAGGGGAGGGCTCCAGTTCACAGACCCGCTGCTTCAAGAAGACCACTCAAAGTGGGTCTTCAGCAGGGACCCTGTTTTATAGCTTGATCAGATCTGGCTGTGGGCATTACAACATGGTCCAGAAACTACTCAGCTTCTCTGGGCCCCTCCTTTGTTGAGAGCCCTGTCAACTGACCAAGGGTCCCACCTCTCCTGCCCCCCCAGCTGGGATGAGGTGAAGTCACCCTGTCCCGGGGTGGGGGAGGATGTGACTGTCAGCACCACCCTGGGTCTGTACATCGGGACAGGCACAGTGGGGCAAAAAAGATGCTGAAGAGCCATCAACTGCTCCCTCATCAGGGGATGTGCAACTGTCACACAGTCCCAGGTTACAAGAAACACCAGCTGAGCTGGGACATCCTTTCCAGCTGTTAACTCTTGTGCTTTTAAACTGTAAATTTGGAACTAGCTCAGGAAAAAATAAATAAAGATGCAGCAAATGGCTGCAACACAAATCACTGCAAGAAATCAGTGTACATGTCACTAGGAACTGAGGCATGACACTCAGCCAAAAAAGACATCCTAGTCATAGAGGACTTTTTGCAGTCTAGTTTCTTTAAAATAGCTGGGGTTTGTGCATTTGAAAGTCATCTATGAAATAGGAACAACAAATGTGCAGGATATCGGGATATTTCCTTTCATAGAATCATAGAATTGTTTTGGTTGGCAGAGACCCTCAGGATCATTGAGTCCAACCATAACCTAACTCTGGCACTAAACCATGTCCTTAAGAACCTCATCTAAAGGCCTTTTAAAAACCTCCAGGGATGGTGACTCCACCATGGGCAGCCTGTTCCAATACCTGACAACCCTTTCCGTGAAGATTTTTTTCCTAATATCCAATCTAAACCTCCCCTGGTGCAACTTTAGGCCATTTCCTCTTCTCCTATCACTTGTTACTTGGGAGAAGAGACCAACACCCTCCACACTACAACCTCCTTTCAGGTAGTTGTAGACAGCAATAAAGCCTTCTATGAGCTTTGATAATTACAAATAATATGATGTGTTTTTCCTCCTTAGTTTTTACCTGAAAGTCATATCTTACCTGTTACCATTTTCCACAAGAGATGTTCTGGACCGGCTGAAGAGGGACAGGATTATTTGTGATTGCTCATGTTCTTTTCTGGTTCTTTTATTGCAAAGACTTTCCCAGCACTGCCACGGAACAAACACAGGGACGCAGAGCCCTCTTGAGGAAAAGCTGATGGTTATGGCTGGAGGAGAATATTTTATTTATCTATTTGTTTATTTATCTTTCTAAGAAGGGCATACTGTGGTGGAGGAAGTTCAAGCAAGACATATTGCTCAGCCCAGCACCTGTTTCACTCACTCTGGAGTATCAACAAGTCTTCTTACCCACGAGCTGAAACACAGATGTCAATATTCCTCTTATTTTCCCACAATTTAATACTCCCAGTTAGGAAGATTTTGACAATGTTCCTGCTGAGAGGTACTGCCACTTGTATTTGAAAATATAATCCAAATTTCACAAACCGAACCAATGTTTCTACCTATAAAGACAGGAAAAAGATCGGTATTTCAGTTATTTATTCTAACTGCCCTGGAGTTTCACATTGTCTTCTGTTAAAAGGGGGCTGCAATCTGCCTTTGGGAAAAGGACTTTTTTTAAAAAAAAAAAAAAAAGGCTTCTAGAACCTTGTTCAGGTTCAACAAGGCCAAGGTGCTGGGTCCTCCACCCAGGTTGGGAGAATCCCCGGTATCAATCCAGACTGGGGATGAAGGGATGGAGGGCAGCCCTGCAGAGAAGGACTTGGGGGTGCTGGGGGATGAAAGATTGGACATGAGCCGGCAACCTGCACTTGCAGCCCAGAAAGCCAAAAGTATCACACGCTCAGACCTGCTGTGTAACAGCCTCTTCCCTTCCCTGCATGTTCTGAGGCCTTCATCTCCCGGGCTGAAGGAAACACAGCTTTCCATGGCCACCATCAGCGCCTCTTGCCTTTTTGCCTGATGAAGGAACTCCTGGTCACCAAGAGGTCCAAAGCTGCTACTCCCTGGCTGATGGGCTACCTTTTGTTAGTTTTCCTTAAAATGAGCCTAAATCTTGCAGAGCTTTTGAACACCCATGGCTTGGGTGTTCTGGTTCAGGTAATAGGTGATTAAACTAATTTTTAGAAACATTGAATGTCCCAAGTTGGACAGGACCCACAAGGATCACGGAGTCCAACTCCTGCCCCTGCACAGGACAACCCCACAGTTCACACCGTGTGTCTGAGGACGTTGTCCAGTCTCTTCTTGAACACCGTCAGGCTTGGGGCTGTGACACCTCCCTGGGGAGCCTGTTCCAGTGTCCAGCACCCTCTGGGTGAAGAACCTTTTCCTCATGTCCAACCTGAACCTCCCCTGGCACATCTTCCAGCCATTCCCTCAGGTTGTGTTGTTGGTTGCCAGAGAGAAGAGTTTGGTGTCTGCCCCTCCTCCTCCCCTTGTGAGGAAGCTGTAGCTGCAACGAGCTCTCCCCTCAGTCTCCTCTTCTCCAGGCTGAACAAACCACGTGACTTCAACCGCTCCTCATACGGCTTTCCCCCCAAACCCTTCACCAACTTTGTGACCACTCAAAGGTGACGCCGGCAACACCAAACCACCAGAAACAACCCGCCGCGCACGCGCAGTCACCTCAAAGCGGCGGACAGCCCACCCCTCTCAGGCCACCCCGATGCCCCCTGCCTCTCCCTCCAATCAGGAGGCGGCGGCCGCGCACAGCCCGCCCCCTCCCTCCGCTTCCCAGTGTCCTCCCGGTTCCGAACAAACCGCTCGACCAGGTAGGACCGCCCTGCCCCGCCCCGCCCCCCCCCCCCCCCCCCCCCCCCCAGCGTCTGTGTCGCTCATTTGGTTGCAGCGCGGAGCCGCCCGAGCCGAGCCGAGCTGGGAATGTCGCTGGCGCAGGAGATGTCAGAGCCGGCGGGCGATAGCGGTAGGTACCCTGTTCCTGGTAGGAACCCAGCGCGGGCCGAGGGGCGCACGGAAGCCGAGGTGGCTGGGGCGGGCGCATGCGCGCTGGCGGGCGCGGGCCTAGTTCGGGCATCTGCGATCGCTTCCAGTTGTGTTGGAAATAAGTGTCACAGAGTGGTTGGGGTTGGAAGGGACATTTGGAGACCATCCAGTCCAACCCACCTGCTAACGCAGGATCACCAGAGCAGATCACACAGGAATGTGTCCAGGCGGGTTTGAATGTCCCTAGAGGAGACTCCACAGCCTCTCTGGGCAGCCTGTTCCAGGGCTCTGGCACCTCAGGGTAAAGAAGTTTCTCCTCATATTCAGATGGAACCTCCTGTGCTTCAGTCTGTGCCCGTTGCCCCTCATCCTGTCGTTGGGCACTTCTGAACAGGGTCTGGTCCATCCTCCACCTTGAGATATTTATAAGCATAAATAAATTCCCCTCTCAGCCTGCTCTTCAATCTGCTCTTTTTGTCTCCTCAGAACCAGATGTCTTTGAAATTGTTCTCCCAATCACTGTCTTAGTGCTGAGTGATGATTATTTTCTCCACGATGACACCCAGGAGGAAGAAGCAACATCAGATCCCGAGTTGAAGGAGGTTGAGAAGGAGGTTAACTCAAACAGCAGTGTCTTCCTAAAAAATCATGTGACACCTTCAAATGACAGTCACAGTTTAAGCGTTTGTGAAGAAAGCAAGACTGCTTCAAATATAGATAATAGTATGAAATACTCAGAAGAAAAATGGGTTGCAGAGAATGTGTGTAATAGAACAGAATCATCTTTAAGTGATCAGTGTGATGCAGGCACAGATAAACAGAGTCAATATTTTGTGTTGCCGCCATCATCTTGCAAAACAGAGCTTACAGAGATAAACAGAACCAGTGACAGAAAAGATTGTGTTGGTGATGACGGGTTTGAGAAGGTTCCTCCTCTCATCTCCTCTGCTGGCAATGAAGATAGAGATGAGGCCACGGAGACAAGCAGACAGTTGGTATCAGCAGAGATATCCAGACATGAAGAGGAGCTTGTCAGTCTTGCAAGTATTCTGTCTGATGGCAGTGCAGAGAAACAATCAGAAGTCCAGAAAGAGCTGGAGACAGTCGTTGAAATAGAAGGTAACTTGCTAATAAGACCAGTGCAGGAGTTTGAGAAATATGGTAAATCTCAAGTTATTGAAATATGTAGGAAAGCTTGTAGGAAGAATGCCAAACCCATTTATTTTAGAGTAAGCACTTGAACATAGAATAATATCATATTCAGCAGAAAAAGAATATTGGCTGGAGTAGGCTTAGTTCTTTCACAGAGTCCTGCAAAAAATAGCGAAACCACAATAAACTGGTACTGTTTTATTCTGCTGCAGTTTGCAAAAGGGGGGACCTTTAATTAGGGAAAAGGTTTGGAAAATAAAAATTTGGGTTAAAGATTTTGTTATCCCAATTACAGGTATTAGAGAGAGAAACCAACAGGCAGTTACTCTCATCAGTATTAGCAGAGACTTGGAGAGGCGTAATTTAGGTTTGAACTCCACTATTCCTTATAGCAGATGGAAGTTCTCCAGGAAAAAAAGGTGTAGATAAATACTAAGAGTATTTTCAGTTTAACAGACAGAGAAGTGCAATCCTACTTGTGAGAATGTAGCCCTAGAAATTTCAGTCTCAGTGTTTTCATAAGAATTCTGGCATATAGCTGTTTCATTAAAAACCGTAGGGAATACAATGTTGTCCTGTGAAATTCAGAGCTTTGGGTATAAAGGGGAAGTGGGAAGAAGGAGACTCCGAACTAGGATTTATTTTCTTAAAACATTACTTAAATGTTGGGGTGGAAAGCACTGAGAGATACATGAGGAAAGAAATGGAGATAGCAGAATATGAAGGAAGCAAAAGGAGAGAAGAGCAAAGCAAGTTATTAGACAATTGTGATTATTACTACCAATTAATAATGAATGCTGGTGATTGTATGAAATGTCATGCATGTGACTTTTTATCCCACTGTAGATCCTGATTCTTCAAAGAATGGAGGCAATGAAACTAGTAACAGAAAGATAAGTGAATTTGAAGATGAAACTTGGAGTTCTCTCTTGGAAAATGGCTTGAAAGAAGAACAGAAATTTACCTCTAATTGTTCTGCTCCATTTCTCAATGGATGTTCTCCTACTTCAGAAGAATTGCCAAAAGATGTAGGGAAACTGGAGATGAGTGCATCTCCTTCTGCTGAATCAAATGCTACTGGAGAGCATATTTATAAGACTTTAACTCAATTTCCTAAAAAAACATACCAGCAACAAGAAGATTCTCCTCATGAAAGCCTGAAGGAATTGCAAAGCCAGCAAGAAGATTTAGCATGGCTAAGTAGTAGTGAGACCATCAAACCTGTTTCTAAAGCATCTTGTTCTACAAATAAGCAGGAAAGGTTGAATTTGAAGTGCAGGTTTTGTAGTTCTGTATATAAGTGCAGTGCACATCTGAAGAAACATGTTTATTCAGCTCATAAGGATAAGAGAAGGCATAAATGCTGCTTTTGTAAGAGAACTTTTTTCTTTTTTGTCAACCTTAAGAAGCACCTTAAATTTCATAAGAAAATGGGTAGGTTGAGAAGGGCAAGAAAATATAGGATGAATATGAAAAAAATTAGGCAGAGAAAATGTGAAGAAGAAGAATCTGAGACCAAGAATAAAGAAAGTAAATATGAGCAATTTTTCATCAAAGTTGAAAGGGACTTTTCACCTCTGGGTATGCCTGTTAGGTTTTCCTGCAAAATTTGTTTATTTACCTCATCAAACCCTAGGAGTTTTGTTCAGCACATGAAGGGACATAAAGAGAGACCACCTTACCAGTGTCCTCAGTGTGATTACTCCTTCATTAGCTTTTCCTACCTGTTAAATCATATGTACTGGCATGCTGGGTATAAGCTGTACCAGTGCAGGTTTTGCACGTTTTTTTCATTATATTTTGCAAGCATGGTGAGGCACAGCTACGTACACTTAGGGGATAAACAGCATTCCTGTGAGTTCTGCCAGGCAGCGTTCCCTAGCACCGTTGGGTTACAGAGACACAGACGATTGCATGCAGACAGCAAAACACATGAAGAGCAGCAACTTGGCTTTGTAAGCAGAAGAAAGAGAACTCAAAGACCTCTAAGTTACACGTGTGATGAGTGTAACTTGGTGTTTTACAACAGAGGACATCTCAACTTTCATAAGAAAAGTCATGAACAGTTTAATGCTAATGGCTATCAAAGCAATAAATATTGCAAAAGCAAAATACGCAAAATTGAAAGTAATTTCCAGGACCATGTTTCTCTGTCTCTTTCTGGTCAAGAAGATGGTTGTCTCAGTGGTGGAATGCTGGCTTCAGAAGTAGACTTTGAGCAGGAAGGTGATGTGCAGGACAATAAGGAGATGTGCTTTGGAAGAGAAGTCCCTGAAAATGGCCATGGAAGCAACAGTTTACCTGTTATTTGGAATAGATCAGACGTTCTTCTGAATTCTTACAAAAAGGAAGCACTTGTTTGCAAAGGGGAGCCTCTCTTCAGCTCTGAGGCCTCTTGTTCACAAGCTCAAGATGATGACACATATCATAAATTTGTGGAAAACTTAAAGATTACATGGCCTTCCAATTTGTGTGCATTCAAAACGTACCAGTGTCAACACTGCAGTTATGCTACTGCTGTTCATAGTGACTTTAAGCTGCACCTAAAAACGCATACAGCTGGAATACCGTTTGTGTGTAAAGAATGCAATAAGGCATTTAAAACGTCAGACCATTTGCAGAAACACTGCTTTATTCACGTAAAGAACGGCTTTGAGTTTAGCCATTGCTGTTGTGTAGGTAGCAGTTTACAGAATCTTGAATTGCATCATGAAATGGAGGTAGCTTTGTGTCCTGAAAGAGATTTTGGTTCCTCGGAAGGCTCAAATAGTGTCCATTCCTTGCTTGGTTCGGAGTTCTGTGGATTACAGCCAGATGTCCAGAGGGGCAAAAAAAAAGATTTGCGAGCACAAAGTCAACGACAATACTATCAGTGTGTAGAGTGTGAGTACGCTACTTGCATTTTAAGCAACCTTAAAATACATGTGAGAACTCACACAGGGGAGAAACCTTACAGCTGCAGTGTTTGTCAGAAGAAGTTTCGTACTTCCAGCCACCTGAAAAGACACAGCGTCTTACATTTTAATATCAAGTTCTTCAAGTGCAGGAACTGTGACTATTCAACAAACAAATGGCTGTCCTTGAAACGCCACCTGGCTTCACACTCTTGTGGGGAAAGCTCATCTTCTGGCTGTCTCCATGAACAAAAAAAGCAGCTGCCTTTCAAAACGTACAGCTGTGAAGAGTGTGGCTATTGCACGGCTCACAGCAGCAACTTGAAGCCACACTTGAGAATTCACACGGGGGAGAAGCCGTTCAAGTGCGATCAGTGCCATCTCGCTTTCCGCACGTCCAGCCACCTGAAGCGACACTTACTGACTCATTCGAAGCTGCACTGCAGAAGGTGTAAGTTTTCCACGGTAGATAAACGTGCTTTCCAAAAGCATGTAAAAACACATGCAAACACGTTTAAGTGTGGAAAGTGTAACGTGACGCTGCCTACCAGAAATCTCCTGGAAAAGCATAAATGGCAACATAAGGTTGGAATATAAGCTTGGGAATTACAAGCTGGTGCTTTATTCTGGAAAGGTTTGCATGTCCTGAATTTGTTCTTTGCTTTACATTCCCCTGCTGTCCCCAGAAGGATGCCTGGTAGTGGTTGTATCCGGCTTTTTTTGTGTCCAGAGAGTGAAACTCAGGTACTGGTTTGCTCCAGGTTCTTCTGAGAGCTTCAGTTCTATCCCAGGCTCTGCTAAAGAAAATCTTGGAGGCGATTTTCAAAGCCTGAGTAATTTTTCAATAGCAGGAGTTGAGTTATAATTTGGCCAATGTTAATGAATTTAAGCACTTACTCTGTGCCACTTATTTTCTTTTAAAAAAAAATGATAAAAATTATCTCACCGAAAGGATCTTAAAAGGGAGGGAAGTACACGTTGTGTTGCATATTAATAACTTTTCATTTAATATGTTTGGAGGCTTGATACCTCGCATCTGCTGAAAGCTGTCTTTCCTTACCCCAGTTTCTCTTGCAATAGCTGCAAAAGAAAAAAGTATCTCACAAAAGATTTGTGTCATCACTGGATAACTGGGATAGGAAAATGTTTGCTCTGTGTGTGTGTGTATATAAAGGGTTTATTAGGCAATTATATTGTCTGTACTTTTAATAATTATTCAAGTAGTCTGACAGGAATGGTAATGTCCTTAATCAGGTATTCTATGATATTGAAAAGACTTAAAATAATAATTCACTTTTATGTAGATGTCTAATGTTAATCTAGTATGAAACACCTTTCTCTAGGCCAGTGGTTACTGTGCTTTTTGTTTCTTAAAATAGACAATATCTTACTTTTCAAAGAACTTCTCTGTTAGGTTAACTACTGGCCAATGTATTGCAAATACTATTTAGTTACACTGAAATCCTTTGCAGTATCCTGAACTGTAAAATTTATTCTGTTAAGAGCTTTACTGTGCATTTAAAATACCACATGTGAGGGCCACTTGCGCCAAACAAGTGTAACCCTCTTGTGGGAGAAAAGACAACAGCAAAGGGCTGGTGTGATCTGTCCCCTAGTGTTAGAATTCACTCTGGAAAGCAGCAGAGTGAACCTATAGCTTAACTTAAAGAATGTAAACATGAAACCAACGCTGCTTTTTTATTGCTCTCAAATGTATGCCTTTCTTTATAGATACAGATAATAACGTGGCACAGGGTTTCCGGTGACGTAGGAGACAGGTTGGAAATGGTTGCCCATAGAATTGGTAGAGATATTAAAACCCAAAAAATCTGAGATATTAGAAAGCAATCTGGATGTTGTCCTGGGCAACCAGTTGGACCAGTGACCTCCGGAGGTCTCACAGCTGTTGTGTGATTGGGAACGCGCTTCTCCAAGAGTGAATTTGAACTCACCCATAGATGTATGGATTTCAGGCCAGATCGGAAAAGGTATTTAAGTGATCTTGTTCTTTATAGTTGCAGTAAAAACAGACAAGAAAATATTGGCGACTGTGAACCCCAGTGGTTATGAACTTTTTACTACAAGCTGGGAAGTCACCATTTGGGGATGAGTGATTCATATTTTGGAATGATAAAGCAAACTACCTGATACAGTTGTGAGAAAGAAGAATGTTTTCCTGATATGAATAAAGAAAAGCATTTCTAGGCAATAGTAACACTATTATACAAGTGTGGAGGAATTTTTACCTGCATTACTGTACAACTCTGATCATTTATTTGAAGAAAATTTCTACAGAACAGGTACAAAGAATAAACAAAAATAGTAAAGAGAATTGTAAGCCTACACATCAGAGGAGACCATGAAAGCTAAGTCTGACAGGGAATAAAAGGTTTTATAACTATTGCATGTATATGTATTGTATGTTGCACAATGGTAAAGAAGGGAGCCCAGTTTATTGTGGTTAAATTCACTGAAGGAAATAAACAGCATGAACTTCTTTTGATTGTAAGGAAGGACAACAGAAGACATCTTCAGATGGAGTTTGATGTGTTTGTAAAAAGAAATATTCCAGGTAGTTGCCTCTGATAAATAAAGTGTTTCATGACTCATGAGGTTCCCCTCTGTTCATTAAGCAATGCATTGCACTTGTGTGGATTGGAAGTGATTCTCGGGCTGCTGAAATTTAAAGGCATACCTGTTTTAAAGAAAGGACGTGGACAGTTCTTAATATTTTATTTTCCTAGCTAAAACTGTAGTATTTTTTATTCTTGCAGACTTTTAAGAAAAATCAAAGGCTTTCCTAAACCATACTATGAAGTTTTATATTTCAACCTAAAAATTCACGTGATTTTCATTTTGAAGACATCCTGAGTTTGGACAAAACAGTAAAATGTAATAGGAAATCACATTAATGACAAAAAAAATTGAGTAATTAGGTGTCATTTTATGTGCTATGTAGCTTCTAAATAAGTGAATAGAAGATAAATGTAGGGTGAAGTAAATGACTCTAGGTGAATAAGGCCATGCTGCAATATGGTTCACCACCAACCAGATTTGGCCACAATATAAGGAAGGAAATATTTTATATATATATATTTACTAAAGAAAATTTTAAAAAGTGTGGAAGGCCCAGCATTTCTTTATTTCTTTTAAAATAGTAGAAGTGGCTGCCAATCCAGTGTCAAGAAACAAGGTGATGAGTGCAATGGCAGCTGGGTGCATTGGTAGCGTTTGTGTTTCAGAACTGATGGTGAAAGAGGCATCGTAATACCATCTTCCAGCTGCTTTTGCAAACACTGGTAATTATAATTAGTAAGAGAAGCTCCTGAATGACCTTGTAAAGGATGGAATGGGCAAGTCTTCAGCTGTGAGATAAATTATTAATTAAATCTTGTAGATCCTAACAAAAGTATAATATTTAATGTGTTAAAATCTTTGTGTTATTACATTCTACTACCTCAGTTTTCATTTAGGCTACAGTGCATCCATGTAAATGCATGTTTTTTTCCCAAATTAAGAAAACATACTGTAAATGTAACAACAGTGAAATGTTATTTTCTCCTGCTGTCCCTTCCGCAATTGTGTTGGTTGGGGAATTTGATGCAACTTACGAGTAGTCACTCATTGCAGCCTTGCAACACTTAATGGAGGCTTATAAGAATTATGGGGACAGACTTGTTAGCAGGGCCTGTTGTGACAGGACAAGAGGCGGTGGTTTTAAACTAAAGGAGGGGAGATTCAGGCCAGACATGAGGAAGAAATTGTTTGCGCTGAGGGTGGTGAGAGCCTGGCCCAGGTTGCCCAGAGAGGTGGTGGATGAATCATCCCTGGAGACATCCCAGGCCAGGCTGGACGGGGCCCTGAGCAACCTGATCTGTGTGAAGATGTCCCTGGTCATGGCAGGTGTTGGACTGGATGAGCTTTGAAGGTCCCTTCAACCCAAACTGTTCTGTGATTTCGAAGCAGACCCGCTCCCCTCCGCCGTGCGCACCTCCAGCCCACAGGGGGCGGTGGGGCGAAGCGCCTCCCCCAAAACGCCCCACCCGAGGGGCCGCCGCGCCGTCCCGTCTGCGCCTGCGCTGCCCCTCCCTCCCGCGGCTGTTACCGTATTCCCTGCGCGCCTGCGCGGAGCACGCGCTGTGACCGCGAAGGGCGCTTGCGCGGGGTCTGGGCCGGCCCCGCTGAGCCGAGCGGCGTTTCTTGCCTCTCACTCCATTTTCTCTGCAGGACTTCGAGTTCTTTCGCCGCCAAGATGCCGCGGATTATGATTAAAGGCGGCGTGTGGCGGAACACCGAGGTAGGACTCCGATGGCTTTAATCTCCCAGCCCCTCGAGGGCCGTGGCCTCAGCGGCTGGTGTTGTGGGGGGGTGTCCGGCATTAGTGCGCAGGCGCGGGCGGAGGGGTCGTTGTGCGCATGCGTGGGGGGTCCATGTAGTGGGGTGACTTGTAACAGTGCGGGGAGATTTGGGATCTTTCTGGCCCTCTGCAGCGGGGCATGTGGTGGGTTAGGCCTCTGTGGGCACCGTGCGTCTGGTGGAATTGATTCCTCTGCAGTTTGGGCCTTCATAGAATAGTTTGGGTTGAAGGGACTTTCAAAGCTCATCCAGTCCAATCCCTGCCGTGAGCAGGGACATCTTCACCCAGCTCAGGTTGCTCAGAGCCCCGTCCAGCCTGGCCTGGGATATCTCCAGGGATGGGACATCCACCACCTCTCTGGGCAACCAGCGACAGTGTGTTGTACCCTCAGTGTAAACAATTTCTTCCTCATGTCTGTCCTGAATCTGCCCTCCTTTAGTTTAAAACCATCACCTCTTGCCCTGTCACAACAGGCCCTGCTAACAAGCCTGTCCCCATCTTTATTCTCGGCCTATTTTAAGTACTGAAAGGCCACAATAAGGTCTCCCTGGAGCCTTCTTTTCTCCAGGCTGAACAGCCCCAACTCTCTCAGCCTGTCCTCACAGCAGTGCTTCTCTATCCCTCTGATTATTATCTTCCTTATCATCCCGAGCCCAAGTGGACAGAGGTCAGGTTGGTGGTTTTTCTCCTGAAGACTGCATGTTGGGGAGAACAGGAAGCTCAACCGTGCCTGTGTTCTGTCTCTGCCTCCTCGAGAAACTGTCTATTGGAGAGAATGCCTGGGCAGTGTTGTCCTCCACGCTGCACCTTTTGTAGGCTGGAGTGTGTCTTATACTGCATAGGCAGGGTTTTTATTCTCTAGGTGTAGGAGGTGGCTGGAAGCTCTTACCCTTAAAAACCCTTCAAAATGTGAAAATGGTGAAGATGGATATGGACTCATCACCTGCAGCCTGAAGTGTTTTGTGCACAGAAATTTATGTACTCTTCATAAAAGAGAAAAAAAACCCCACCTCTCTGTCCCAGTTTTGCCATTGAATGCTTTCAGAACTGCGAGTGATCGTGCAAAATACAGTAATAACACCAGAAATCAAGGGTGCCAGTTTTATTAGGTGGCATGTTTAAAGCAAAATGAGGTACCTGACACTGTTGAATCCAGAACTCTGACACTTTATACGTTGGATGCTGGGCAAGTACCTAATTCCAAAAGGCAGTAAGAAAAATTAATGGAAGATAAATGTACTATATACTGCATTTTCTTTTAACCCTTTTTAACATATCAGCTGTGTGCCAGGAGGCAGCTGAATTGGGGGTCAGCAGGGGACAGGAAGAACCACCATGTCCTTACACTATTCTTATGGTCTTCCATAATTGACTGATTTTGGTGACTGTTAATAGAAACAACAGTGGGTTAAATACATCATTTTTTTCACCCATTTTTCACCCATGTACCAGAGATGAAATAGCTCTTCTTGGTGCTATTTTTTGAGTAACATTTTGATTTTGTATACAACACAAAAATTACAGAAAATGGAATCAGGTGATAACAGGTCGTTAGGAAAATGACCAATTACTTGCAAAAAGAAAAGCCATCAGTATGGCTTCAGCATGCCATATAACACCAAATAAGTTTTAAAAAGCCAGGATTTATTATTTCTCTCTCAACAGAAATTACATGACTTGTTTCCTGTAGCAGCTCAAGCCAGAGTGCATCGCCAGTGGACAGTTGAAGCTGCTGTTTGCTCTGGGAGGTGTCTGTGCCAGACAGAGCATCTGTTCTTGACTCACGTGTGCTGTGCAGCTGAGCAGATTCTTAACACAACTACAAGTGCTTACTGGATACGAAAGCGGAACATCTGTGGTTGACAGGGCTGCAAGAATAGCTTTGATGCATTTAAAATACCACTTTCTGACCTGTCAGGAAACCAGAAATAACAAACCCACTTATCTGGGAGGAGGGGATTGATGGATGGATTGACAGACAGTTGATAGGACTTCTGGCTTTTGATCACATCTCAGTGCACGCTTTGACATATATGAACAACCTGGCTCCCAAGCTGGATTCATTACATTTTGTTTTCTCCCAGAAGTTTATAAGCTTTGGAATCGGGGCTTTTGGAGATTACATTCTTAACAATTAATTGATTTAGTCTAAGATTTACTCGTTAAAGAGAACTTACTATAAAGTTCCTTTATTTTTGTATTACTTTTGTTTTAATAGCCTATTGCATTGACAGATAAATATTCCATTTGCATTAAAATATGAAAAAAGTTTAATATTATGGTATTGTTTAAAACAAGCTCACCAGAAGTATCTTTGATTTTCGTGGGGTTTTTTTTGTTGTTGTTTTTTTTTTTTTCCAAATGTTGTGTCATCACCAGACAAACACCTCCCTACCTTCTTGCCTTTAAAAACTGTGCATTAGGAAGCATTAAAAGTGATAGTATTGGAAGTTCTGTTGGGTCTGTGAAGTAAGCCACAGTAATTATCACTTACCTTTTTCATTTTATTGATTTAATTGGCCTTTAAAATACAAATCATCATTCATCTTGAGAAGAAAATGTGCCGTGCTCTTTCCACTGGGTCAGCTCGTTACATGAAATACACCACGCTCTCTGCTTGAGCTCAGACTTTCTCTTTTGCCGGTGCTTGTGATCCATAACAATTTTGTTGTTTGTTTGTTTTATTTCTTTAAGGATGAAATTCTGAAAGCAGCTGTGATGAAATATGGCAAAAACCAGTGGTCACGGATTGCTTCTTTATTACACAGAAAATCAGCGAAGCAGTGCAAAGCCAGATGGTGAGAAGTGCCATGTCTGGGAATATGAGATTCATAATTAGTGGGAATTTAGAAATTACCACAGATTAATTTATGTCCACAGGGGAACAACAGTTTTAACGTTGTTTGATTTCTGCTGTTGTGGATATTTCAAATTCCTGTTGCTTGAAAGTAATTGAACAAAAGTAGACAAATGTTCTCTTTACCAGTGACTGCAGTGTTAGCAAATATAGGATCACTTAAAATTGTGTACATGATTTTTTTCCACTGTATATACACATTTTAACCACTGAGCATTACCAGTGAAGTAAAATTGTATGGAATTAATCTCTCTTGCAGATCATTTTCTAATTTGTCATAATGAGAATTTGTCTTGAGGCTAAATGTTTAGAAATTGCACTGTGGAATTTCATTTTATATAAGAAAATAGAAGTTTAAAAAGACTGCAAATAAATGCAATACAGATCTATTTGAGAATCAGACTTAGTTTCTCAAGTACTGAACAGCAGATATTTATTAGAATACTTCTGTATAAAGGTAACAGTACTGGCACAGATAAAGATAAATAAGATAACAGCTGAAGGGTCCAGACCAAACAAATCTACCATTTCTGGTACCTTTAGCTGTTGTGATTTTTACTTTGTATGGATTAATTTTCAGGCTCCTTACTTTGCCTGGGTAGAGATGAGGAAAGGGAGAAGAGACAGTACTGTATAAAAAAGTGGTGGATAAATAGTACATTTTAAAGCTCAAATATATATATGTCAAAAATGCTCTGGAGTTATATCCTTTTGTACAGAAAAAAAAACTTGTGTGACAAGATTTTGAAATCTCATTGTGATGATGGCCTCGAGTTGTACCAGGGAACGTTCAGATTGGATATAAGGAAAAATTTCTTCGTGGAAATGGCTGTCGGGCATTGGAACAGTTTGCTCAGGGCAGTGGCCCTGTCACCATCGCTGAAGGGATTTAAAAGACATATAGACAAGTTTCTTAGGGACATGGTTTAGTGCTAAAGTTAGGTTATGGTTGGACTCGATGATCTTAGGGGTCTTTTCCAACCAAAATGATTCTATGATTTGAGTCAACACTGTTCTGAATTAATTCATGGTAAATCAATGGATAGCTTGGAACTGTCCTCCTTAATTTCTTAACTTTTTAACAGGTACGAATGGCTGGACCCGAGCATCAAAAAGACAGAATGGTCCCGAGAAGAAGAGGAGAAACTGTTGCACCTGGCCAAGCTCATGCCAACCCAGTGGAGAACCATTGCCCCGATTATAGGGAGAACTGCTGCACAGTGTTTGGAACACTATGAATTTCTGCTGTGAGTTACTGTTTTCCTTGAAGTGCATACCAGGAAAATCTGTAGAGTTTGTTATAGTGATTTGTCATTCCCTTTTTCCATGGTGCTGAGGTGGTTTCAAGCTGACTAAGTCCTTTTGTAAGCAAGTCCTCCAGGACTGTTTCTTTTCAGTTGATGTGTTTAGCTTGAAAGAAGTTCCTGATACGTGAGAGATCAGGTTTGAATAGACGTAGGTACGTATTTTTTTGCTTCTGGTCATTCTGGCTAGAGGGTTGTCAAGGTTGAAACTTTTTATGGGCTTTGTGTTCAGATTTATTTGGGTATTTTTTGACTGTCTGATCAACATGGATGAGTGTCTGAGAGGAGAGAATACCAGATGTACAGACATAAAACACATCCTTTTGAAATGGCTTAATCATCTCTGTATGCTACAGGTGGTTTTTGTAGGCTCTGAGAAGGAAAGTGCTGTTTTCCCTATGAGCCTTCTTAATTCTGGTGTGATTGCTTGAGTATAAAAGCATAATGGGAAACCCTGATTTGTTCATTTTGTCACACTGCTTGAATTCTAGTCCTTCCTGTTAATTACCCGAGTTCTCTACTATTAGCTTTGTCAATGCTGTATTTGATATAATATGGTTTTAATATAATTCTATCTTGGCTTCTTTCTCTTGTCTAATTTAAGATTATGTAACTGTACCAGGTTCATGAATCATTTCTGCAGTAATCATGTAACAAGTGTAATATGTGTTACATAGTAGAAGGTTACTTTTTATGATCGATCTTTGGGGTGGTTATTATGAGCCTGAGGGAAAGTGGAAGAGCCAGTTGTGAAACACATACAATGTGTTTTTTAGGGACAAAGCTGCTCAGAGAGACAATGAGGAAGAAACTGCTGATGATCCTCGGAAACTTAAACCTGGTGAAATTGATCCAAATCCAGAAACCAAACCAGCCAGGCCAGATCCTATTGACATGGATGAAGGTAAGATAAGAGGTTTTTTACCATTTTTGACAGAAATCTGATCATTGTTTTTTTTTCTTTTTATGCAGGCTCTGTACCCCGAGTTTCTTTTGTCTTTTTCTCCACCCTCTGATCATTTTTTTTCTTGCAGGTTTTGTCTTATTCTGTATCTGGCTGGTTAGTTATACTTTTCCAGTTTTCCTTGGTGTGTTTCCTACCTTCTAGTCTGTCTTAATCATCTCTTACTGTGACTGACCTTTGCTTTGACAACTACTCTACTTGTTTGCATTCGTATTTCTGGATTTTTGTCTTTTTCAGTCAGCTCATACCTCCTGATGAATCTGTACTGAAGCACAGGACTACTTGAATTTATTTTTTCCTTGCACACACAACAATATTATGAACTCAAAAATGAACATTGCTAAAATTCCATGAATAGACCAGAAGCGTTTTTTGAATAGTCACATGTTCACAAATATAGCACTCTTGGATCTGGATGTAAATGAAATTAACAAGTTCTCCAATATACTACTCACAATGAATATGTGAATGAAATTATAGTTTCATTCGTGTGGTCAGTTTGCCTCTTTATGTATATATTTTGATTTGCTGTAGATATTAGTTGAATTTCTTTCAACGTTAGTTATTTTTTTTCATAAAGTTTAAATTTCGTCAGACCAATGATTTAGAAAACATATTGGAGCAACTTGGAGAAAACTGGTTTAGCGGTTGTGCAGAATGCCTGTGAAAGCATTGATTCATTCAGCTTTAAGGATTGCTTTCTGATAGTACTGTCCCTTTTCCATTACTCCCATCTTTAAGTGCAAATTCATAGCTCTATTTATCTGTACTATTGCAGATGAACTTGAAATGCTGTCTGAAGCTAGAGCTCGTCTGGCTAATACACAGGGAAAGAAGGCCAAAAGAAAAGCAAGAGAGAAGCAGCTGGAAGAAGCCAGGTAAGCTTATGCTTAGTTTCACGTACTGGGAGTATTTTATTGACTCTGTAGCTTTTATAATGTGTAAAGTCAGACACAGACTTAAATCAGACTTTTTGATAGTCACCTGTGAGAACAACTTCATTTTTCTTTAAATATGTCAAGCCTTATGACAGCACCAACTGATTTTAAAGTAGCGCCAGATCTTAGGATACAGGAACCACCTATAGTTATGCACTTTAAATCATATAGTGTTACTGTTTCCATAGACGTCTTGCTGCTCTCCAGAAAAGACGAGAACTTCGGGCTGCTGGAATTGAGATTCAGAAGAAAAGGAAAAAGAAGAGAGGCGTGGATTATAATGCAGAAATTCCATTTGAAAAGAAGCCTGCCCCTGGTTTTTATGATACATCAGAGGAAAACTACCAGTCCCTTGATGCAGATTTCAGGAAGCTACGTCAGCAAGACCTGGATGGAGAATTAAGATCGTAAGTGTGTGTTATACTAAGGAGGGAACAGTATATTTGAAAAAAAAAAACCCCATACTTATGAGTCCTGGAAATGTCTGAAATACAACGTGGGCAGGAGTTGTATTTTCCTTGGGACAGATTCTAGTTCAGGTTGTTTCTGCCTTTTCAGTCTCCTTTATTTTTCACCTTTCTAAAAATCTAATTGTCCTTTTTTTCCCATACAAATGAAGTTCTTCGTGTATATTCTTGCTCTTTAATTAGAGATCTTCGGTTTCTTGAGGTTAATTTTCTTTTAGCAGTAGATTTGCTTATGTATTTGCAGTCCTTTTTCCAAGTCTTAACATTATTAAGATTGCTTACGGGAGTAGATTTTGCTTGCCGTAGTGTTACTTTTGCTGGAATTGTTCTTAAGTAGAATTTCTCTAAATGGTTAACTTCTCCCCCTACCCCCAAAATCCCCGGACATGCAGCTGAGAATTTAAATGCCCATCTTCATCATGAGCACCATGGTACATATTTAATTGTACAATTGCATTTCCCACTACTTCTGCCAGCTGCTTTGAACTGAGAGAGTTTGGTTTGTTGGCTTATGATCTAATTGATTCTTTCTTTATTGCTCTTAGTTCAGAGGGCCTGGCAGAAGCTTCAGCCTGAAGCTTATGATTTTACAGGCTATTTGAAGACAATATCATTTTTATTAAATATTGAAGAGAAATTGGTTCGCATGTCCCGCAGAAAATGTTTGTCTTCTCTTAGCACCTTATGGAGAAAAAAGGACTGTTCACATCCTCTGATGCTTGCTATCTAAATTTTTGGACTGACCTTTTTTTCTTGCTCCGGTGACCCAGCTGATTGTAGCTGAAGCAACCACCTGTTGCCTAATGCCAGAATTTAGAAGCTTTACACTGCCTGTTGGGTTCTGCTGCAGGATCTGCAGACCAGATGTAACCGCTTAACTTCTGCATCACAAGTTGGTTCACCCTTCCTGCAACATGTTTTATTTCAGCATATCCAACTTTTGGTCAGGGTACAGGCTTTTTGCTCTCTGCTTGTTTGTTTTACTTTGTAGCAGCTCTGTGTGTTCTAAAATGATTTTCTTATCCATAATGACAGTGAAAGGGAAGGAAGGGAGCGCAAAAAAGACAAACAACATATGAAACGGAAAAAAGAGTCAGACTTGCCTTCAGCTATTCTACAGACCAGTGGAGTGTCAGAATTCACCAAAAAGAGAAGTAAACTAGTGCTTCCAGCTCCTCAGGTAAGCTGTTCATTGATCAATAAATGACTAACAAGGCCAAAGCCAATCAGTGTTTTCTGTTTTATCAAGTGGATCTCGTGGTTGTGTTTTACTTTACTATGCCTTGGAATTTTCTCTTTTAAAGATATCTGATTCCGAACTTGAAGAAGTTGTGAAAGTAGGCCAGGCAAGTGAGATTGCACGCCAGACTGCTGAGGAATCTGGAATTACAAACTCTGCTTCCAGCACTCTTCTGTCTGAATACAACGTGACCAACAGCAGCATAGCGCTAAGGACTCCCAAAACTCCAGCAGCACAAGACAGGATCCTGCAGGTACTGTATCAACGTACAGAACAGGCTTTTAGTTTTAGTCCCAGCGGTCAACTAAGAGAAGGTGTAAGTACCATAGAGGCAGCCCTTAGATTATGTGCAGTGCTGGAGTTTCACAGAATCAGAGAATCATTTCGGTTGGAAGAGACTCTCAGGATTATTGAGTCCAACCATAACATAAACTAACTCTAGCACTAAACTATGTCCCTAAGAACCTCGTCTAAATGCCTTTTAAAGACCTCCGGGGATGGTGACTCCACCACTTCCCTGGGCAACCTGTTCCAATGCCTGGCGATCCTTTCCAGGAAGAAATTTTTCCTAATATCCAACCTAAGCCTCCTCTGGTACAACTTTAGGCCATTTCCTCTCATCCTATCACTTGCTACTTGGGAGAAGAGGGCAAACGCCTCCATTCTACAACCTCCTTTCAGGGAGTTGTAGACAGCGAGAAGGTCTCCCCTCAGCCTCCTTTTCTCCAGGCTAAACAGTCCAGTTCCCTCAGTTTGAACTGATGCTTGATCTCCAGGACACACTGAAAGGTGTAGAGGCAGATCTGCCTCTTTCTGATCAGTTGTCATCATGCTTCAAAACACTACAACGCTTTCTTCTTGTTGTATTATATATTGTATGCAACTTTTAGCATTAGTCTTTATCCTGGTGTTATATATAATTTTCCATTGTCTTAGGTACCTCTCAGCATCTGACTTGTATACAGTGTTCATGTCCTTAAAACTATGTCTTTTATGTTGTTTCCTACCTACTTTTGCTGTTCAGCTTTTATTTTGGCGAACAAGAAGTAATTAACTGCAACAATGCAATGATATTTCTCTAGCACTTCATTGGCTTGAAACCACTGAAGACAAAGATTGGCAAAAACCTGCCTTTGCAATCTCTGAATTATATTTGTGTTATGCTGACTGTGTGAGTGTCTGGGTTCTTTTGGAAACTGATAGTGTTGGGTAACGTTTTGTTGAATGGGGAAATCACTTAACGAAATCAGTGCAGCTGGTGTGTAAAACAAACAAAACTCCACCCCAAACCAAAAAAAACCCTGTATGTGTTGATAATTAGCTGTATTTCAACAGTTTTGTGAGAGGAGAGAAGAGAATGTTGCTGACTGTGGATGATAAGTGTCTGTGCAGCGTTTGCAGGAATGCTCACGATCACCTTCCAATGGAGCACTCTGACACCCCATGCGTTGCAGGATTATGCATATACATAGCTCTGTAGATGGACTAGTAGCCTTCTATGAAGATAACTGCTACGTGCAGTTTCAGAGTGCCTTAATTCTTCATTGTGAAAAGGAAAAAAGAAAAGAAGAAATAGGGGGATATTCATAAAAACCCCATTTGAGTCATAGACCAAAAAATAATGACCATTTCTTTTGGAACGTTCTCTTTGAACTGTGCTTTAGATAAACTTAACTGATGTTGAATTTCAGAGTGTAATTGTGCCATCGCCTCTGAGAATCAGGATCCTTAGGATGAATTGAGTATTCAGTTACTAATAAATTTTGCAGATTTATGGAGTCTAGCGAAATGAAGGAAGGTGAAACATCAAGCAACCCACTCATTTTTACAACTACAATTTATATTTTACTGAAAATAAAGATTAAAATCCCATTCAATGGCACAGTTGGGTTTGTAAATACCAGTGTATGGGTGTTAAAGTTAAGAAGTATTAAATATTTTCCACAAACTGACTGAAAGTCAAATAACTCTTCAACTGTTCTTACTGCTACCAAATCTGTTAAACATTTAGAGTGTGACTGTGAAAGTCTTAGCGATGTGTTGTCTGTTCTACAGGAAGCGCAGAATTTGATGGCTCTCACAAATGTGGATACCCCCCTGAAAGGAGGTCTTAACACTCCCTTGCATGAAAGCGACTTTTCGGGTGTAACACCACAGAAACAGGTTGTTCAGACGCCAAATACTGTGCTTTCCACACCCTTCAGGTAAAACTGACTCTTTTCCTTCTGTGTGCTTGGCTGGGCATGTGGTGCTGGTTATACCAAGCAGATTGCAGTGTGTGAAACAGAAAGTTATGGTCAGTGCTTGAAAGCAAATTTCAGCTTGCTTTTATTAATATTTCAAGGCCTTGTTGTACAACTTTTTCCTTCTCTATGTCTTTCACAAGCTTAGCCACATCACCTATATTTATACAGTCTATAGCTCACTGGAGTTTTGGTCCAAAGTGAAGTTTTCTGTGGTCTGAAGCAATATAAATTATACCAAAGTAATACAGGAGTATAAATAGTAAGGTGGGGTGTCATTCTGTATGCAGATCCCAGCCTTTCCCAAGTATTACTTCTGAGTCAAAGGTGTGGGAGCTCCCAGAGCCAAACCCACACTGAATTTTGAAAAGCTGGAGTAAATATTTTACAAGCCGTATATAGCCAAAATACAATATTTCTTATATTGCCAATCTAAATAGTATGGGATTGCTCGTTTAACTCTTACAGTGAGTCCTGAATAAATGTATCCCACAAATGCCAAATACCATACGGCTAAAAAATATTACACTTGGTGCATTTTGTCTGTCCATTTTTTCAGCTTAGGTTCTAATTTTACTTGTATCGTGCAGGTAGGAAAAGTGGAGAATGAAAGAAAAAGGACCTTTATGGCAGCTTTTCAAAAGCAGCTTTATTTTGTTGTTTAAAAGCTGTGTGCAAAAGCCTTGCTCTTCTGATTGGATCCACATAAATGAATCCTTTTCTGTAGATCTATGGGTGTCAGTGTGGTGCAGAACGAATGTGGAGTTTCGCCTGGAATGATCTGTCTGTTCATTTGGATTATTTGACATAAAAAAATGTAAATACATAGGTGGTACGTATGTATCACCTTGGCTTGCTTGCAGAAATCTCTATCAGTGTGAAAATCCAAGTGGTTAAAAATAAATAAAGGGAAGCCATATCTTCTTACAGAGGCAGAGTAGTGAAACCAGAGCCATCATCTTATTATTTAGGCCAAAAGAGCAAATACTTAAGTACACCTTTTTTTATGTGATGGTTCGAAATTTGTAATACTTTGATGCAAGGTTTTTAGGGAAGTTGTTGCCTTTAGTGTGGGTGGATTTTGTTTTCTCTGTGTCCTAGTTATAAGAATTTTCTTAAAAGGTACGAAGTTGAAAATTCTAATAGGGTTTTTAAACACTGCATGGCACTGAGAGAACTAGGAAAAAACAACCTGCTTACTTGGAAATTGTTATGGAAAGAGTCATAAAACTTTTTCTGCTAGTGTAATCAACAAAGTAAATATATCTTATTAAACATTCATTTGAAACCATAAAAATTCATTTCGCTGTTTTTTTTTTTTTTTGTGGCTGTCGTCCTGTAAATGTTATTGCTGGTATTTGTTATAATAAATGAGAATTCATGAAAAATCTGTCAACAACCTCAGGCAAGAGGAAAATATCCCTTGTGTCTCACAGGAAATAATATCCAGGAAATAAGGCACTGTTGTATCTCTTAAAAGAGGTCCAGTAGTTTATGTCAGGCCATATGTACAATCCTGTTTATTCACCATTATGGCATCTACAGAATTACAGTAACCAGAAGTGGAAATAATGGATTAAATAGTCTTGTTTAGTCTGTCTCTGCCACGGTTTTCTACAACACACATACTTGTCATTGCTGTTGGAAAATATTTACATAGGTGTAGATGAGTGCCATGACGCAGTCTTTTTTCTAAAAGTTCTTCCCCTTCCCAACCATGTTTTCTCTGAGACATTTATCAGTTTATTATTAACATCACTATGTTAAACCTCATTGTAAATTTGCAACAGAAAACTTGTGACTGTATCCAAGACAATGTCTGCGCACATTTCATGTATTAAGTTATTTGGACAGAGAAGAATATTTCTTCCTAGTCTAGAGGAGAAGCTACTGAGGTCCACAAAATCTAAGACTTAATCCATCTTGCCTAACCGTAAGTGCTTAAAAGTAATTATGATGGTATAATCGCCGCTTCCATAATCAGTGAAAGCAAAGAGGCATTATTTGATGAGTGATTCATTCAATTGTAAGGTGGGGCAGCTGTTAAACCAGATGAATTTAGAGTGAATGACTTGCCACAGGTGGTAGGGAAATCAGAGCTTGCAATTAAATCCTAATTACTGTATCCCAAAATAGTGCCTGGTGGTTGCACCTTCTCTTAAAAAATAGCAGTGAGAGTTTATGTTGATGTAGTTCCCGAAACTTACTGTAATGACTTGCCTAGATAGATTTCAGCTTGACAGGTCCTTGATTGCACCTTGACAAGTTTAAACAATTTATCTCTTGGATTCTTCTAATTGCATATTACAATTTCCCTGCCTCTCAAGCAAAAAATCCATATTAGTAACGGTATTTATATGTTTTTTTGCAGCATTCAGACTTTGGAAAATAGAAATCTTTAGGGAAAAAAAATGATTGTATCTGCATTTTCTCTAGAACACCTTCTCAAGGGCCAGAAGGCTTAACTCCTCGTGGAGGACTAACTCCTAAAGCCGTGGTTGGTACAACTCCTGGCAGAACTCCACTGCGTGATAAACTGAACATCAACCCAGAAGAAGGAATGGCAGATTACAGTGACCCATCTTACGTGAAACAAATGGTAAGAAGCGCTTAACAAGTGGATATCCATGTTCTGTTAATTTTTTGGGATTTTTAATTCTTATCTCCTGAACAGAATTTTATTTTATAATGAAAGCAAGTGTTATTTCTACCACTTGTGTGAGAGTCTCTACTCATCAACTGATAAATCTTTATTGGAAAGAACAGAAATCTTGCCACTTAGAAAAACTTTCGGTGTGCTCAGTAAAAACACTCTAAAGCTATTTGTCAAAGAAGACCTAGTTAAATTTCAGTCCTTCTTGTATCTTTGAAGCTGAGCAGGAAATATATCTTGAGAAAAGATTAATTTTTCTTGCAACCCTACGCAGCCCTCAAATCCCTCATCACCTTGGCTTCCTGATTTACCTACAGGACCTTTTCATCAGTCTCTCCTGTTGACAACATTGAGCTAAAGGAGTTGAATTTTTGCTGTTAGGAGCACTGGATTTCGAGATGTCCAGTAATCTGAGTCCCATCCAGGCTCTTTCATCACCTTTGGTAACAGATGTTTCCATTCTTGGAAATTCAGCCAGATGTACCCTGCCAATTAGGCATGGTCTAATATATACCATGGTATATGGTATAAAAGGTCATGTATTTAATGGGTAGCACCTTGGGAACTCCTTTTATGTGACTGATGCTGCAGGCTTAACTGTGGCTTTGGGTATCTCCCACCAGAGCTATTGACATTTTTCTTTTTGGGCTAGCTAAGGAGATCTGCTTTAAGTTTTTGGCATGTTCATCTTGCAAAAAATAATTCTTCAAGTACAGAACTTCAAGTTTCATCTTATCTTGAAGGACAAGATGTATTTGATGTACTTATACTTTGGTTGTGTCTTAGCCTTCTTGTAGCAAAAAGGTGCTTTGCTGCTAGAAGGAAAAGTGAGGCTTCCATTTCCTGATGGACTCCACTGGTTTCCACATGTGATGCTGTTTATGTTTTCGTACTGTGCCACAATCCCCAGATTTGGGAACAGTTGCAAGGAAAAATAATATCCCAGTTAGGCTTGCAAATACCTCTGTGTCCACCAACACTGTGGACACACATTTTCACATATTTTCAGTTTCTTGGAAGGTGTTCATGTGAATCTCCACTGTTGTAGTGAAGCTACTGGGAGGCAAAGGTGCCATGCTGTCATTTTACCCGGATATTTCAGCCTGTTTGAAGATTTAATTAGCTTTTTTTAAGAAAGCTGTATGTTAGTTTTTAGCATCAGAGAATTTCCGTGCTTAATAATCCATGAATTCTGGGGTGGGGCGTCTGTAGGCCCGGCTGGGTTAGTAACATAGCACTTTGTCAGACTTCCGAAGATTTTGTTTCTGTTGGCTTTGTAGCACACTGAGATTACCAGATTATGTTGGTTGTGTATTGTTCGTGTCTGTTAATGTAGATGGCTGGAATTTGATTGTATTGCACCTTTGTGTTATTTCAACAGGAGAGAGAGTCTCGTGAACATCTGCGCCTCGGCCTCATGGCCCTTCCTGCTCCAAAGAACGACTTTGAGATTGTTTTACCTGAAAATGCAGAAAAAGAACTTGAGGAACATGAAGTAGATGAAACCTTTGTCGAAGATACTGCTGATATAGATGCCCGCAAACAGGTAGGTGTGTGTGATGTGGATTTTATTTAAAATAAAATATGTTCCTTGTATGGTTCCCATAGTTTCACACCTGTTTAATGGAAGTGGTACAGCTTCTACAGAGCAACACAGGAAACTGTACCTGTTTTCTCTGCTACCCTCAGAGTACACACACAGAGGATAAGCAGTTTTCTCTCTGAATCCTTTTCTTAATTTGTTAATGTTATGTACCATATCATTTTCTACAATGAAGTCTCTTAAGACTATATAAGCCCTACATCCTGCATCTGTCTGCCTAAACGTAATACTATAATTAAAAGCATTTTTCTACAGAGGCACATATTTGATTTTAAGTATGTGAGAATTGTGCTTTTTTTTCCCCCCCCCCCTTTTTTTTTTTAACCTTGAGAATAACTTGAAACTTTAAAAGTTACTATTTGTGAAATGTAAGGGGCATATATTGTGTATATACAGATTAAGACAGGCTGGTACCATGCAGATAGAAATCTGCCATGCAGTGAATTGGTGCCTTTTGTATGGCCTGTACCACACGTCATAGAACTGATTCGTGGATGGGTCCCTGAATTTTTCATTTGCTTTGTTTCAGAATCAAGAAAGGCTGGATAAAGTGCTAGCTTAAATTTTGCTGGTTAAATAGCTGTACTAGCCAGTAATTAGAGACAGTTTAGTTTCTTCCATTTATTGCTTATCCTAAGTTGTGTGATGCAAATCTGTTTTTGTTATGTGCCTTCAAATACAAGTTCTTTTAAGTTCAGAGGTTTTTTTGCCAATGCCTGTGCTTTGACAAGTGAACAAAGTATTTTAAGAAAATCCTGTGCTCTGTTATCTTCTAATTCGATAAGCATTTCCCCAAATTTGTTTCCTAGCATGTTCAATTTGTGGAGAAACATATTCTGTACATTTATATGTCTGTCTCCTGCACATACGCACACACTCGATATCAATAAAGATAATTTATGTGCGTAGAATAGAGAAAAGAATTTGAGTTGTAATATCACACGAGAGAATAGCATCCTGCCTTTCAAATGATGGCACGATATGGCTGGGATTAGAAAATGGAATATCTTGATCATAATTCCTGAAGTTTTAGACAACACTGCCTTCTCATGCTATTTATTATCTGAAAGTGGAATGTAAGGAGAAATCTCATGTTTTCACTCTTTCACAAGTGTTGTTTTAGAGAAGTGGTTACTTTATGTTGTAGAAGAGGACAAACAGAGTCCTGTCTGCAAATTCACGAGTCTGTCCTTTCCTGGTGGATTTTCTGTCTGGAGAATTAGAGCAGATGTCAGAATTGATGTGGAGAAATTTTTAAAGAACAAGCTCTGCTGGGGTTGAGGCTGAACGAGAATTTGATGGCTGTAAATAACTTTTTGGGTATCTCTCCTCTTAGTGTGCTGTGCTGTTGTGGTTTACTTCAGAGGTAGTAAATTATGTCATCACGTAGAGAGTGGCTTGTTTGGCTCTGGCTTCATAACGTGAAGTCTTGATACTTTAAGGAATCTTTGGTGCAGTAATCAATTATTTTTTATATCATGTACATTTGTAGAAAGCATCTGATTGTATTTTAGTAGCAGGTATAACACTCAGCTTGTCTGTCTAGGCTCTCCGAGACGCAGAGCGTGCAAAGGAACTGAAGAGAATGCACAAAGCTGTTCAGAAGAATCTACCACGACCCTCAGAAGTAAGTGGAAACAAAATTCACTTTTAAGGAAAAAAAAAAATAGAAATAAAGCTTTTAATCATTATAGGAAGAAATGCAGTCTAAGTAGATCATGAGAGAATGAATTCTTTGATTTCAACCTTATGGGAAACTTTCACAGCAAGATGGCCAAGAGCTACTTCATATGCACAAATGAAATCACAGTTGGGTGTTCAGATTGCTCTGCGTGTTGCACCACAAGGGATTTTGGGACCTGTTCTGCATGGTTTAGCTGATATATATATAGTACATTTTCAAGTGGAGGTATATGAATTTAATACGATCTTTGGTGTATATGAAGTTTATGATCTCTTTTTTTCATTCCTGGGCAGGTTAATGAAACAATACTGAGACCCTTAAATGTGGAACCACCTCTAACAGACTTGCAGAAGAGTGAAGAGCTAATAAAGAAAGAGATGATTACTATGCTTCATTTTGATCTCTTACACCACCCGTTTGCAGAACAGCCTAGTAATAAGAAGGGGAAAGGCCCAGGATTTGGAAGCAACAATGCAGAACACATGGCTTACTTGGAACAAAATCCGTATGAGAAATTCTCCAAAGAGGATCTTAAGAAGGTGAGAGTTGTATGGCCTAATTACCAGTGACCTGATTGATGTCTCTTTGTGTCATGGTCCTGTAATCTTTCAAAAAAAGGCAGTTTCAAGCCTGGACAGAATTTAGTTGGGAGATCCTCAGGGGGTTGTATGAAGAGATGTAAGGATCATTTAAATGGACGTTCTCTTTTTTGTGAGCTAATGTTAATCTAGGCACTCAACAGAATGATGAGATGTGGTATTTGTCCAAAGATGCTGTCTTTTAGATACTATTTTGAATGTGTTGTGATTGCTTATCATTTGAAGTAAGGTAGGAGCTGTAATACCCAGACAGTTACCAAGTTCTGCTTTTCTGTTTCTGGAAGCTGATGTTAAACTGTTGAGACTTCAACTAGGTGTGATATCCACCTTCTGCTACCTGTGTAGCTTGTTAATCCATAATTACTAAGCATTTTTTCATAGCAGTGCAGACTAAATATGGCAGTGATAGCCAGCTTATAACTTGGAGCAGCAAATCAGGTTGTTTAATTACGCTTGGCAAGCTTGATCCAACAGAGCTGTGCTTGTGCAGAGCCTGCTGGGCTGTGGCAACTGATTTTAAAGCTCACCTGGTTAAAAAGCACTGAATAGGCAGCATAGGTTGTTGCTGGATGACATAAATAGGTGGTCTGGGCACTCTGTCCTGTTTTGCATTGTAATCCCAAATTAAATAGCAGTCCTGTACCAAGGGTTCTGGTTTGGGTGGTTCATTTGTTTAAGCAGCTGCAGATATTGCCTTTTGCTGCCAAGTGACAGGTAGTACAGGCACACAGTGCTGTGGTTGGCTCTTTCAAAGAGTTTCACCTGTGAAGTTGTGCCAGTAAACTTTGACCAAATGCTTACAGGAATAAAGATGAGTGAAAAGGACAAAATCACGTGCCACCAAGTCACCTGTTTTAGGCCAACTCCCGCTATCTATGACTCTCATCCCGACAGTAGGTGTGGTATCTCTACACCTAAATCCCATATTATTTTATAGTGACTCTAAAGATACACAAGCACATTTTAAATCCATCTCCTTGACTATATCTGACCAATGAAGCAAGAGCCTAAAATGAGAAACACTGAACAGTATGCACTTCCAATTTATACATAATAATTATACTTGAAGATTTCAGAGCAGGACAAGTTAAAGATGGAAAATACAATTGGGTCATGAATTTCACTGCCCTGCCAGTGCCAGATTGTTCCCTTGAGAACACACTCCAAGTGCTTTCTCTGGTTGTTTTGAAGTGCAACGAGAATTAGGTTTTCTGCCACTTCACTTAGAGACTATTACAGTCTCATAGTTTTTGTCTCCAATCTTCAGAGTCCCTGAAAGTTTTGTCTCCTAAGTGATGGGCAGAAGTTTTTTGCATTCTTGCTCCTGCTTGCTCTCTAACATGAGGTGTAATATTCCCTCTTTGTCTAAAATCAAATTCAAAACAGGAAGTTTTCCTATCTCTGGGCTCTCATCCAGGCCTTGTTTATGTTGCCTTATTTAGAATATCTTCCTACTAACCTGTTTCCATAAAATGCTCCTTTCTTTTCCTGATGTAAAGTGGTGTTTTGGAAAGGATTAGCAGTGATGCTGTGCACTGTGTGCTGAGCTCTTAAAGCTGTGGAACTGTTTTGGTGCCACAACTAAATAGGTTTAAGTAGTTCCTCACGTTATGCAAATAGAGGCTAATTGAAAGTGAACCTTCATAATATTTAGCTTTGTTAGGTGTAGTTAAAGTACCCCTGTGTTATCTGTCTTGACCATTAAGAATAAGGAACTAATTTTCCTTTCCCCTGTATCCCTGGAATTATCTGGTGATACCTGAATTACTTCCTGGGAAATATGCTGTTACAAAGCATACGTCTGCTTACAGCGAGACATCTGTGGCTGATACGGAAATCTGTGGCACATATATAATATACATTTATAACCAATGAAGTCCAGATCGGCAAAGATATTTTAGTTTTTTATTTACAAATAAAATTGGAAGGATCTAGGTGCCTTATGTAGTTTAGTGGGCCAGGCTCTTTGTCAGGTATGTTAAGATCTGTGAGAAAAACATGAATCTTTTCAGTTCACTGTAAGTGACTTTGTAAACTAACCTGGAAGCAGCAGAATGCTCATATCTCGCTAGTACTTCTCTATCAACAGAGAAGATGTAAGTTAAAGTCAGAGTAGGATTTACTGCAAGGGAGCTTACACAGCTCACCCGTTAATGTCTGGAGTTGACTTTCCAGACTGTCTGGAGAAGGGCAAGCAAAAGGAAATGAAAAGTGGTTTTTGTTTCAGAACAGCTGCATCTGTCTGTACTGTTCTCCCTCCCCTCGAGGTCCGTGCTTTTATCTCTTCTGCAGCAAGATGAAATATCTAGCAGTGCCACAGCTTTCATTAGCTACAGCAGAGTGATGTCAGGTTGGGCCAAATTATATAAAATGAGGGATAGTTGCACTGTGAGTAGCCTTGTAGCCTGGGTTTCATTTATAGTCCACAGCATCTGTGTTAGATTTCATAGTTAGCTTAAACTGATGGTGAGCTTTTAGTATGAAAGGAGAAAAACTGTGCCTATCAATTGTACACTGAAGGACTGAAAACAAGAGACATTTTCTGTGTTCTGCGTATGGTAACTTCAATTTATTTCTCATCCTTTCCAACAGGCACAGGATCTACTGGCACAAGAGATGGAAGTGGTAAGGCAAGGAATGGGGCATGGAGAGCTCTCAAGTGAAGCTTATAACCAGGTGTGGGAAGAATGTTACAGCCAAGTGTTATACCTGCCTGGACAGAACCGCTACACAAGAGCTAACTTGGCCAGCAAAAAAGACAGGATAGAGTCACTTGAAAAGAGGCTTGAGGTCAGTGTCACTTTTTTCTGCTTTTTGCACCTGCTTTTTTTTTTTTTCATTATCTCCCTATGTGTTTTCTTTCTATTTTTTCTTTTTTTTTTTTTTCCTGTGTAAGCGTTACAGGTTACTCTAGAAATCATTCAGGT
Organism: Patagioenas fasciata; assembly: GCF_037038585.1. Taxonomy (NCBI): domain Eukaryota; kingdom Metazoa; phylum Chordata; class Aves; order Columbiformes; family Columbidae; genus Patagioenas; species Patagioenas fasciata. Next base: position 120,403,717 of record NC_092522.1, on the reverse strand, counting down.
CTTTTGGTGAGATTCCTTTGAAACGGGTGTTAAGGAATTCTCCTGGGGAGTTCATAGGTGTTCTTGAGGTGTTTAAATCACCTTTTCTCATCCTCTTCCATTTCTTAAAATGTCCCTGGAGTATTCCCACACACAGTTTCTCTTTTCACTATTGACTGTAATGCTGCTTATCTCACCCACGTTATTCTCAACTGGACAGAAGCTCAGGTTCTGCTCTCTTTTAGTTCCATGTGGATCAGATAACTGATCTTTCCAGTTTGGCACTTTGTCCCTGATAGTGGCCGGTATGAGATACTTCAGAGAAAGATGCATAAAAACATCCCAAAACTCTGTTCGAGTTCTCTTTACAACTTGGTTTCTGATTATTGCCTATGGGAACGTCCAGATTGTGCTGAGTTCTTACTGGACTGGCATCCTCTGCCAATTCTAGTGATTCCTTCCAAAAAAGAGAACAATGGATGTTTGTGAATTTGTTCCGCTTTAACATGAAATAGTAGGCTTCCTTATGAGTGCATTTTAAGCTAAAATTTTGAGTTTGCTGTTGTCTATTTGCATAACTAGTATTTCCTGCAAGTCCAAAATGCTAGAGTTCAGATAGCAACATCTCACTCGTGTGTCTCCATGTGGTTTGAGTACTATGGCAGGACACCGGTATTAGGGAACCAAGAATTGAAACTACATCTTTTTCTGCCAAGTTGTGGAGAACGGAGTTCTCCAGTGTCAATGTGCTTGCGGCAGTTTGCTTAAAATGCAACAGTCATGGGCCTGAAGTCAAGGAGGCGTTAAGACTTGGTAAGATGTCCTGGGATTGAGAGAGTTGTGTGTGGTGAGGAAATCATTTGGGGTATGGTGCACTAAGTAGAAGAAGGCAGTTCAAACCTCTTGGTGCTGATTTCTCATAGAACCATAGAATCTTTTCAGTTGGAAGAGACCCTCAAGATCATCGAGTCCAACCATAACCTAACACTGGCACTAAACCATGCCCCTAAGAACCTCGTCTAAACGCCTTTTACATCCCTCCAAGGGATGGTGACTCCACCACTTCCCTGGGCAGCCTTTTCCAGTGCCTAACAACCCTTTCCGTGAATAATTTTTTCCTAATATCCAATCTAAACCTCCCCTGATGCAACTTGAGGCCATTTCCTGTCCTCCTGTCACTGTTAATTGGGAGAAGAGACCAACCCCCTCCATGTTCCAACCTCCCTTCAGGTAGTTGTAGACAGTGAGAAGTTTTCCCCTCAGACTCCTTTTCTCCAGGCTAAACAGCCCCAGTTCCCTCAATCATTTCTCATCAAACTTGTGCTCCAGGCCCCTCAGCATCTTTGTCGCCTCCTTTGAACTCTCTCTAGTAGTTCAGTGTCCTTGTTACGATGAGGGGCCCAAAAGTGAACACAGGATTCAAGGTGAGGCCTCACCAGTCCCCAGTACAGTGGCACAGTCACTTAATCACTCTTGCTCCCTCTCTTCTCTAGAATTTCAGCCAAACCCCCCAAACAAAACACAAAACCGTATACCTTTCATGATAAAAAGTGAGCTGCTTTTAAATGGTTTCCTCCCACAGCACATGTGTTTGTTCCGACTCCCAGTAAGTAATTAGCTGTTTTCCAAAATACCATTTTAGCCTAAAAGTCTCTCTAAATTATGCGAGCATGAAATTATTTTTTTTCTATGGTAAAAGGAAGCTTTTTTTTAAAAAAAAAAAAAGTTCTTCTGTATTTAACATCAACAGAGCTACTGTTCCTAGAGGTAAACCTCCTCAAGCAGCTACTACCACAGAAATAACACAGGAGAGTGGCTAGCAAGGCTGAATTTTCACTCGATGCACACACGTGACGTACAGCATGTGTGTTTTGTAAAGTCTGTCAGATGAGAATGTCATCCAGGTGTAGACTCCACAGTTATTAGTCAACCACTCGGGCCAGGAGCAGCTTCACCTGCTTGTAGTTGAGCGTTGATGCCGGAGCGCTTGTCATCCTGCGGCTCACCCAGCAGAGAGCACCATCGCCCTGCCCAACGCTCTCGCACGCTCCAATGCTCTGCTCTGCTTTCACAAAACCAGGGGGCTGCGCTGACACCACAGCAGCAATCCAGGGGCTCTACCTAATCTGTGCTCAAACGCTTCTGGAATTTGAATACCTTACGCCCAAAACTGCATTAGGAGTGCATTATTGAAGTTGCGAAGTCAAACAGTCGAAGTTGGGGAATGCACAGACAGCCCTAATTTGCCGGTGCATATGCATTATGAAACAGTCTTTAATTTCATTATTACAGTGTAGTTTTTCCACAGGCTCATTTACTGCAGGGGGTAGATGGTATTTGCTTAATGGGTAGCTGTTGAATATTTGAATATTGAGGAAGTTCCATCTGAATATGAGGAAAAACATCTTTCCTTTGAGGTGCCAGAGCCCTGGAACAGGCTGCCCAGAGAGGTTGTGGAGTCTCCTTCTCTGGAGACGTTCAAACCCACCTGAGTGTCCAGGTGTGATCTGCTCTGGTGACCCTGTGTTAGCAGGTGCATTGGACTGGATGATCTCCAGAGGTCCGTTCCAACCCCAACCATTCTGTGATTTTATTTTCTTTTAAGTTGCTCAGTGTGTGGCCTTGTGCCCTTCCACTGCACACTGTTTCTGCAGTCTAATTTGGTTACTTCTGGGTGGGCTTTCTTGTGCTGTTAATTTATGCTCATCTCCTTCAAATATTTGAAGGAGTAGTTGGCGGTAGTGTGCTTATTAAGGATATTGAAGCAAAGAAAATAAGGTCAAGTAGAATCATAGAATCATTTTGGTTGGAAGAGACCCTCAGGATCATTGCGTCCAACCATAATCTAATTCTCGCACTAAACCATGTCTCTAAGAACCTTGTCTAAATACCTGTTAAACCCCTCCAGGGATGGTGACTCCACCATTTCCCTGGGCAGCCTGTTCCAATGCCTGACAACCCGTTTTTTTGAAGAATTTTTTCCTAATATCCAATCTAAACCTCCCCTGATGAAACTTGAGGCCATTTCCTTCCATCCTATCACTTGCTTCTTGGGAGAAGAGGCCAATACCAATCATCCATTCGTCAAACTCCTCTTGCATTTGTTCATTCTGTAAGTGCTCATTGCTCTGTAGTCACAAGACAATCACCTGGGAAGCAAAATGCGAATCAGAGGTCTTGCCAAGAAAAAAAAAATAGGGTTTGTTTGCTACCAACATTGAATGAGACTCCATGGAAGCCACTTAACAAAATCCAGCTACTGTGTGTACGATCAGTTGCTGCGATTGTGAGACATGGAGTCGCTACATCTTTTCAGATTATCTGGGAGCTTGGAGCAGTGCTGGACAAAGCTGTTTGCTTGGTGCATTTACAGTAAAGCGAGAGCGCAACCTTACGTATGTGTTCAAAATATCACACACCCAGGTCAGTGCGGCCCCTGGGGCCAGCAGAGCTGCTGTGCTCACAGCTGCAGGTGCAGTGATTGTTCGGTGCTGCCTTTCACAGCTCACTGAGTGCAGGCCGACTCTCTGAAAAGTTAAATTTGAGCTGAAAATCTCTCCCCAGTGTGTGCAAAATGCAGTTTAGTGCAGCTCTGCCTGACCTATTTAAAATGCCCTGCCTAAAAGCAAGATATAAAAAATCGCTTTTCTAAGTATAGGTCACCAACTGAATCATTTTTGAAGTAATAAATAAAAAGCATAGCAGTTTAATGAACAAAAGAATATACAATGAAAAATACACAGCACTCTTTTTTTTCCTAACCCATTTTCAGCAATGGCAAAACCCACCTTCGTTTTACTATTTTTCCGAGGAAAACTGAAAGCAATATTAGTTGAAATAGATATTTTAATGGGAAGTATCAGACAGCCTTAATGAAAAGCAGGGGTATTAGCTCAGCTTTCAATACCCCAAGATACTTGCTTGTACTCTTGACTTCCTTTGAGAGAAGAATAGGAACTGTAAAAGAGAGTTTGCCAGCAACTGATGTTGGTCAGTTTTGGGTCTGCCTCCCCCCTTTCAGATTGCAGTAAGATCATTAGGAAAAAGCACAAGAGTTTAGTGATGTTTGCTGGAGGCAGCTGCACATGGGGCAGTCACTGTCGAATGCTTCCATATGGGACTGCTAACACCATGCAGATCTGTGCAAAACCAGCAATTTCTTCTGTTGTCTTCATCGCTCGGAGATTACAGGGGGGATTGATGGTGTGGACAAACTGTTGTCTTGCTCTAATTGGCCTGTTTTCACTATCGGAGTGATTTAGTGGTGGCAGCTTTGTGTATATGTCGACATGACATTCATCTTTCTGAAGTGGATGGCGATATCACAAACAGATTTGCGCTGTTACTGATGGACTACAGGAGGTGAAGCAGAGTGGTTGCAAGAGCTTCTGTTTGGCTCCATATCCTGTCCAGGCACCAGTAACGTACAAATCCACAGTAGTTTTAATATTGGAATACACTTCTATGTATTAGTAATACTTTTCATTTCTTTATTTTAAGGGTCTGGGACTCTTTGAATGTGTTACTTAATACTATTAAAGAGTGTTACAACATTAGCATGTCAACTTTGAGAAAGTGGTAAAATCCAGCTTTCTGTATTTATGAAGTTAGAAAATTTAAATCTAATTACAGCATAAACATGGGTAGACTGGACAAAGGTTTGCTGGGCAGAGGGTTGTAGCTGGAGCATTAAATTACCTCAATGTAAAGGTGGTTTCCTTAATTTTTCCTGCTTGAAGAAGAAAATAATTTCAATTTTAATATATAAGAAGTCAGGGTAAAGCAGCAGAGCGTGGAGTGCACCAGGTCCTATGTGCAGGGATGGGCTGTGACAGCCAGACAGGCCCTGCCTGCTGAGCCCAAACAGACCTCAATTAAAGTTTGTATGAATGTGTCTTTATGAAAAATAATAATAAAAAATATAGCAATGTTTCAATTGAAAAAAAAAATCGAGGGAACAGCTCTGGCTGGTGTGAATGAGTCTGGTTTAGACCAGCTAAGGGTTTGGCCTTGGCTGTGGCTTTATTCTTAAATTGGGAACCATCCCCTGGCCAGGATGGATCCTGATGTGAGAAATGGTTTGGACTGGTGACTGTGGCAGAAAAAAGGGCGTGAGGATTGCTCTGTCGTTTTTGCTGCTCTTTGTAAAGGTGAGGATGCTTTTCTATACTGCTGGATGAAGAGCTGCCCTGGGGAGGGACTAGAGCAGCTTCAGGCTTTTTGTAGGGATCCCAAGGAGGGTGTTGGCCTCTTCTCCCAAGCAGCAAGTGATAGGACAAGAGGAAATGGCCTCAAGTTGCAGCGGGGGAGGTTTAGATTGGATATTAGGAAAAAATTCTTCCTGGAAAGGCCTGTTGGGCATTGAAACAGGCTGCTCAGGGCAGTGGAGTCACCATCCTGGAGGGGTTTAAAAGGTGTTTAGGCAAGGTTCTTAGGGACATGGTTTAGTGTGCCAGAGTTGGTTAGGTTATGATTGGACTTGATGATTCTGAGGGTCTCTTTCAACTGAAATGATTCGATGATTATGGATGGGGTGTTTCAGGTCCGTGTAAATGAATCCCTGGGACCTCACTATATGTCTGTTGTTCTTGTGCTCCCTTCTCCTCTAAGCAATATATTTATAAAGAAAACCATTCCTACCTAAGGTGTGTGTTACACCAGGAACCTTATCAGACGAAATGAGATAGAGGCATCTATTTAACAAGGTAGTTGCTTTACTTTGTAGTTCAAAACAGTCACTTCCTGCCAGCCTTACCTTTCCTTTGAAGGCGGTTCATAATGGTGGGTTGCGGCACACAAGTATTTTTATTAAAACTGTGGTAGTTAACATCATAATTTCAGTTGATTGCTAAATTATAAACACTACTGGAAATCTACAAGGGAGGAAGCTCTAGTTACACCGTATAGTCAAAGCACAGTAAACTGTTCTTTGCAATATCCAAGATATATATAATGTACCACACCAAGCATCCATTTTTGCTTTTGGTTGCAGCCCAAGCCCTGTGAATTAATTTATATTGAAAACCAGTTGCTTAGCTGGAGTTTTATTTATTAAATGATACGCTCTGCTGCAAAGTGTATCTCTTATTAGTTTATTGAGGATTGTATTTTAATTTCTTTCTAGTTTACGTGGTTCTAAAGCTTGCAGTTTCTTTTGGATTTTCAGGTATGCTGTTACCGAGAAAACACCTGGAGAAAATACAAGAATTTATAAGCCTAGGATAGAGAAGTGACTCATAAAACTAAAATATGGCAGAATCTCTGAGGAATGAGACATTCGTTTGTATCACTGTGTTGCCTTCGTGGAATACACTTTTAAAGTAAGGTCTATTGGGAATGTAGTTGGCACCAGAGGGTAACAGCTGAGGTTATCGGAGGTCTTCATTGTCAATCTGCTCATAATCTGATCGAGCTGTTTATGTAAAACCACTGTTGCAGTGTCTGATGTCTGCTTAACGTACAGTTGATTAATTGGAGTACGTGTATTTAGCACAGTGGTTTTGGAGGGTATATACTGGCTAGCACAGATATGTGACAGATCCTGTAAGAACTATCTTCACCTGTGTGTGAAAACACTGTTTACTACCATGCGGTTTGTACTACAGTCAGGGCACTTAAATGTTTTAGCTTGTGCAAAAAAGGGTCAGTGCGACTTATTTTTATCCAGCTGCCACCTGCCTTTACCTCTGACCTTGTATCAGTGCTCTCTGGTAATCTGGATCGTTGAATTGACAGTAAATTAATTATGTTTAGATTAAGCAGCCAGACCAGACCCCTTTCCATAGTAGCTGGATAGTAGACCAGCTTAGCTATAAGACATCACATCTTTGCTTGCAGAATTTTTGATGATTTGTGAGATCCACAATGAAGGTGGATCATAACCTAGAAAGAGGAAAGCAATAAGTAAAAGTTTTTGTATTGCCAAGGATAACTTATGTCTACAGTAAGAAAAAACATGCCAGGGAAGATTAACAGATATAGCCAGAAGTCTTGTGTTTTCTTTCTAGTGCAGGTGAGTATTCCTTTTCTGGTTTTGAGCAATTCTCGTGAGTTCAGATCTGATACACCTTATTTTAGCCTCATGACTAGAACAAAGCTGCATTTGCCTTAAGCTCTCCCTGGTTTTGGTAGAGACAAGGCAGCTCCTGAGAGCAACTTGGCCCATTTAGGAGTTGAATTTCCCTCTTGAGTTTCCTGTTTTGTTTGTTTATTTACTTGTTTGTTTGGTTTTTTATGTGTGTGGGTTTTTTTTCCTTTTATTACAGAGCCACCTAGAGCACCTCAGATCAGTGAAACAAAACTAGGTCTTAATGTCTCCCTTGGTTCTTCTGTCACTGGAAAAGGAGTAACATCTACCTTATGGGGCTCTGTATAGTTTGTGAAGCACTTGTAAACCTGTGAACGAAAACCGCTATCTAAAACTGCTGAATCTTTAAATGTGCTTGTAATACCTGGAAAGTAGTTGTCTTTTCCATTTACAGCTTGTTGAGTCAAGCTGGAGCTTTGTATCTCTGCATGTTAAAACTCTGAAAAAAACAAACCAAACCACATTGTTTACTGTCCTTTAGGTGAATCAACTTCTTATGTGCTTGGTTTTCCCCTCAAATTACATTTGCGTTCAGCACCTACACCCCCCTGCCCCCCACCCCAAAACCTTCATCACCGTGAGCAGGAAGGAGGAAAGCAGGTCTAGTTTTATTCAAATCTAACCAACTTTTAAAGCAATGACATTTCTCAGAATACCAATTGAACAGCACTGGGGAACAGAACTATATTTTTGCTGTTAAACAGTTATTTCCAGAGAAGAATCCTACTAATTTTTTACCAGTTCTCTTACTGTTGGTTTGCTTTGGGACCTTGGGAAGGAAGCGGATGAACATCAGTAAGAGAGTGCTTCCTATTGAATTTCTGTGATTTTGCCTATGAGTCTGAAATTCATCTTCAAATTGGACCATTGCGTTAGCCTTCTTTCTAGGGTCATAAGTGACGTGGCTAGATAACTCCTTTTTTTGTATAGAATTCAGTCCAGAATGTGCCAACACACTGGAAATGAGCAATTAAAAAGTTCATTAAACATAATCTTAGGCTGCATAGCAGTTACGTTTTGTTTGGCCAGTTGCTCATAGTCTGGTGGGAGGTTTTTTCTCTCCATGTCTAAAACCGTTGTTTTGCTGTTAGTGAAATCAGGTTTTATGTTTGGAAATACAGTTCATAATGGGAACTTATGTCCTTAAAGTTCAGCATTAACAAAACTCTGCATTGCAAAAGGCCTTTGCACTCCATCACTGTTGAAAATTGTGCTTGGATAGAGAAAAGTATAAATGGATAGTCTCTGTTACTGGAAGCCACCTCATCTGCAGACCTGTTGCTCTTCAGCGCCTGTTCTAATGTGAAGTAATGTCAGAACCTGGGGATGTTGGGCCAGTGTGAGTTGCTACTCACAAAGTAACTTGCTTCATTTAGACTTGTATAATTTTAGCGCTGGAATAGAGTGCTAGTGACTGCTGCAAGCTCATCGTGGAGCTTCTGCTGTGGACTGAGAGGAAACCAGGCTGTTTGCTAATTTACGGCATGAGCTTCCACAAGATTAGTAGCTTCTTCTATGGAAGAGACCAGTCCAAGACCTCTGGGTTTGCAGTGATGGTTTGCGAAGGTAATTACACTCTGCTTGCTGCCGTATGATCTCATATGGAGATGGTGGAGTCACCATCCCTGAAGGGGTTTAAAAGGCATTTAGACAAGGTTCTTAGGGACATGGTTTAGTGCTAGAGTTCGGTTATGGTTGGACCAATGATCCTGAGGGTCTCTTCCAACCAAAATGATTCTGTGATCAGACACAGCAGTAACCCATGTTTGCGTACACTTCAGCAAAGCCATTGACCTGAGGTAGTTGTTGCTGTCTGTGATCTGTTACTGTATTTTTTTCTTCCATGGAGAGGTAGAGAGTTTTCAGAAAAGCTTAGCAAAAAGAAACTATTTGTTTTTAAATTGTGCTTTTCTGGACGTGTTTCAACTGTGATTGTGATGTATGGGTATCACCAATAATACTACTAGTCTTAGACGCAATCGCCAAATAAAAGTATTCCAAGAGGGCTTTAATGTCATCATTGCAGATCAGCAGTGACTGTTAACTTATGCAGTAACTTTCTGGATTATTTTAGATCTAGGTAGTTGGATGTTATAAACTTCTGTGGGGACGCTTGCTCTTGGTGTAGCCTGTACTGTCTTTACTCAACAGCCCTACTAATTCCCGTTATGATATTTGACGGCAGGTAATCATAATTTCTGAAATAATAGTTGACATGGGGATTGCTCTTGGGTTATTAGTTTTGACTGTGAGTAGAGAGAACAGCCTTCTGCAGGTACCAATAAGTCATAATCATATATGATCTGCGTAACAAAGTACAATGTAGGAGTTTATGTTGAGGCTTCCCTATTAAATTAGGGAAAGGTAGTTTTATATTCCCATGCAAACTTTGAATATTTAATATAGTTTCATTGGTGAAGTTGCAGTTGCATACCAGCAGTGCCATCATTTGAGGATCACCTATGACTTTATGTTTCCATGAAAAATTTGGTGTGATCCCAGTCAATTAGAATTAAACCCACTTAGACATCTCTTGCAAGTTACTCGCTGTCCCTTTTTGACTGCTCTGACACGATTAGAACTTTTCGTAATGATCCTTTTGTCCCCTTGCTCGTTCAGAAAACATCATCTTTGGGATCACAGCAGGGTGCTCGAGTTGTGTCAAGACATGGAGTGATTTCAGCTGGTTAGCTGAGCTAACTAGCACTAGCTAACTAGCACTAGCACTAGCTGAGCTAGTGCTGATGGCAGTTTGATAGAATTAGCCCGTATTGTTCTACACTGGCAATGCCTTTTTTTTTTCTTTGATAGTAACCCCAAGCTTCAGTTTCCAGCAGAGCTGACTATTACCCTTAGTAACTCAGAGGTAAGAGGAAGGCTCTACAGGGAATCATAGAATGTCCTGACTTGGAAGGGAACCACAAGGATCATGGAGTCCAAGTCTGCACAGGACAACCCCACACTTCACACCGTGTATCTGAGGACGTTGTCCAGTCTCTTCTTGAACACTGCCAGGCTTGGGGCCGTGACACCTCCCTGGGGAGCCTGTTCCAGTGTCCAGCACCCTCTGGGTGAAGAACCTTTTCCTCATGTCCAACCTAAACCTCTCCTGGCACATCTTCCTGCCATTCACTCGGGTCCTGTCACTGGTTACCAGAGAAAAGAGCTCAGCACCTGCCCTCTCCTTCTCCCCTTGTGAGGAAGCTGTAGCCACCATGAGCTCTCCCCTCAGTCTCCTCTTCTCCAGGCTGAACCAACCAAGTGATTTTAGCCGCTCTTCATACAGCTTCCTCTCCAAACCCTTCACCAACTTAGTGTCTCTCTTCTGGACACTCTCCAGTAGCTTTATATCTTTTTAATCCTGTGTCTCCCAGACCTGCACACAGTGCTCCAGGTGCGGCCGCACCAGTGCAGAGGAGAGCAGGACAATCACCTCCCTGCCCGGCTGGCAATGCTGTGCTGGATGCACCGGGACATGGATCCCTCTTGGCTGCCAGGGGTGCTGTTGGCTCATGTTCAATTTACGGTCAACCAGAACCCCCAGATCCATCTGCACAGAGCTGCTTTCCAGTACGTCATCCCCTGGTCTGTATGTACAGCCATGAGTGCTATGTCCCAGATGCAAAATCTGCTACTTGGTCTTGTTGAACTGAGTTTTGCCTGGTCAAACTGTTGACAGATAAAACTGTTTCAAGCCAAAAAATGGAGAATTCTGTCCAAGAGCACAGAAGTGGAAAAAGAATTTTAAGTAGAATAATTAATGATTTTTTTGTTTAAAAACATGTCATTGTAGAGTGCACCATCAAGCTTGAAAAGGCAGATCACCTAAATGCCCTGATGTTATGTTCATTGTTTTCCCTGGGGTGGTTTGAACTGGTGAAACCAGTTTGGTGTAAGCTGGCGTTGAGCAGAAGGCCGACATCTCTGTGTGCATTGTCTCCTTCCAGCTGCTCTGGCAGACTGAGCCAAAATGAGACAAGTTCACAAAACCTACTATTTAAATGAAGTTAATCCAGCTCCTGCCAGCAGAATTGAGTATGAGAGAGACACCTGTAGGTCTGAGGTGAGGAAAGAAGTTATAGTAACATTTGGAGTAGTCCTCGATAGGTTCCAAGAGTAACCTGTTCAGCCGGCATAGCTAAAGCTGGCAGAGGATTTCCCTGCATAAGCTAAACAGCTTTATGATGATCTGTTGATTCTCCAAGGTCATGGAGCAAGTTGGTTTAATTTTGACTGTGGCTCTGGTAAGAACATACAGCAGGTTTTCTTCTGTGTATTTTATCCATCAGGCATGATTAAGAAGATGAATTAGAAGACACGAGTGTTTAATACTGTTTAGGGATTACCAGAAGCTCCACGTTTAATGGAAGGAAACCAGAACAGTACAGGGGAAAACAGCACTTTGAACTGAGGAGGAATGTCCTTAGTAGACGTAATGAGATGAGGAATTGTGAAAATGCAATTTTTAAAGGTGCTTGAGCCCCTCCTTCTTCAGGGTCAGATTTTCTTAAATCTTTCCTGGTGTATGTTTGTGCTCATAAGCAGTCTTGCCCTGTTCTCTGTTGTCCTTAGGAGGTTAGCTGTAAGGTTTAACTATCTAAAATTTCCTTGCCAAATTTAAATCTCTCTGCCTTTCTGAGTGGTCATAAGAACAGGCCAATTGTTCACAGTGGTCTTTGGAATATTTAAAGCATGTTGTTGTGTCTTCATTTTCTCTATTTTTGTTAGATGGAGAAAACAAAAAAAACCCCTGTTTTTTCAGTCAGCCTCCGTTTTCTAGATCATGTTTTATAAACCTCTGATTGTGTCTGTTGCTCTGTTTTGGTTTCTCTTCTTTGGATCTCTAGTGTAGTATTTGAAACTGAACTTTATTAGGCATGAGAGAAGGCTTTTACATAAAAAATTTGGGATAGGATGAGGCTCTCACGCTTGCCATAACATCACATATCATTTTACCCCGTGTCTGTACACGCTGTTCTCATTTCACCGTAGCTGGTGCAAAAGTCAGTGGAACCAAAGCCAGCCAAGGACCAGTACAAAATAAATAAGTGGAGAAATCCTTCAAATGTCTTTACATTTTCTGCTGGGTTTAGGGGGGAAATGGTTGTCAGATTTTACTGAAATCTATTTCTTAGCTTTAAGCAAATAATGTAGACTACTGTTTAAACACACCTCTTCATAACTGCTTGGAATTTTTAGCTTGGTATCTGAGCCTTAAAATTTTACGAAGCTTGAAGTAAAATTATATGCAGTTGTTGGCTGTCGTGCAACAGTCAGCAATTTTTAATAAATAGTGTTTGTTACAAAAGCTGAGACCTCCTTTTGACCTTTTCATAGTAGGCCCTAAAATATTGTAGTTGGGAGGGAGGAGGAAAGGTGGTGAGTGTTCACATTTCTCTCTATAAGCAGAGAAGGAAGAAAGGGCTGTTATTTCTGGGTTGAGATACTTGTGGGGCTTTTTTCCTCTTACTTTTCTTTTTACAGCAGTGAGTCCTGTAATAATCCAAGATAGACAAGAAAATGAGTAGAAAAGCAAGGGCTGAATAGCAGCATACAATCTGAGGAGCTCTAGTCGTTAAAAGTAAGAATCTATATCCAGAACAACTCAGAAATATTAAGTCCAGTTCTCATTGTCTGAAACCAACTAACGTGGTGTTAGGGAATAGTAAGATTATTAAAAAATAAGTAGTAAAAATAGTAAAATGATCGATTAGAGAGCAGTGTAGGGGAAAGGGACCTGGGGGTCCTGGTGGACAGCAGGATGACCATGAGCCAGCACTGGGCCCTTGTGGCCAGGAAGGCCAATGGCATCCTGGGCTGTATTAGAAAGAGGGTGGTCAGTAGGTCAGAGAGGTTCTCCTTCCCCTTAGTGAATATTGTGTCCAGTTCTGGGCCCCTCAGTTCCAGAAGGACAGGGAACTGCTGGAGAGAGTCCAGTGCAGGGCAACAAAGATGATGGAGTGGAGCACCTCCCTTATGAAGAAAGGCTGAGGGAGCTGGGTCTCTTTAGTTTGGAGGAGACTGAGGGGTGACCTTATTAATGTTCATGAATATAGAAAGTCTGAGTGCCATGAGAATGGAGCCAGGCTCTTCTCAGTGGCAAACAATGATAGGACAAGGAGTAATGGGATCAAGCTGGAACAGAAGAGGTTCCACTTAAATTTGAGAAAAAACTTCTCAGTGAGGGTGACAGACACTGGAACAGGCTACCCAGGGAGGTTGTGGAGTCTCCTTCCCTGGAGACATTCACAGCCCGCCTGGACACGTTTCTGTGCGACCTCACAGGGGGATTGGACTAGATGATCTTTCGAGGTCCCTTCCAGTCCCAAACATACTGTGAAACCTCCCGTGTGAGGAAAAGCTGAGGGAGCTGGGGCTCTGGAGCTTTGAGAAGAGGAGACTGAGGGGTGACCTTATTAATGTTTACAAATATATAAAGGGTGAGTGTCAGGAGGATGGAGCCAGGCTCTTCTTGGTGACAACCAATGATAGGACAAGGGGTAATGGGTACAAACTGGAACACAGGAAGTTCCAATTAAATTTGAGAAGAAACTTCTTCTCAGTGAGGGTGTCAGAGCCTGGCCCAGGCTGCCCCGGGAGTTTGTGGAGTCTCCTTCTCTGGAAACATTCAAACCCGCCTGGACACCTTCCTGTGGAACCTCAGCTGGGTGTTCCTGCTCCAGCGGGGCGATTGCACTGGATGAGCTTTTGAGGTGCCTTCCAATCCCTGATATTCTGATATTCTGTGAAAAGTGTGAGACTAACCCACTACTGCCACTGCTACTGGTGATATTTAGAGCATGCAGATATTTCAGGACTTCTGGCCATGATGCCCTGATCCAGTCTCTTTTCTGTACGTTGGAGATAGCACTTATAGCTGTATTTAATGTTTTCACTTACTCGGTGTTCAACATTTTATTAGAAAATCAGTTTGTTGACAGATCTTCACTCAGGATGACACAATAGTAGAACTTTTCTAAATGGTCTATTTTAACCTGCTCCAGAAAAGTGACGTTCTGATTGAAGTTTCATTTCACACCAAGTGTACTCTACGTCGTGTGTAATGCTGGGGAGCAACATGGGACAACTGATCTTTGTTATGTCAGACAAAATTCTGTTTGCCTATGCATCAATCTATTCCATGATCTCTAAATGTCAGTGGCTCTCAACACACGTTTTTCATCCAAGAAACAGTAATTGGAAAATAGTTCATTTACCACACAGCTGTATTTCTTGTTGCAGTAATAGCATATTATTTACCAGTGAAGACATTTAAAGCTTTCATACTTTTCCATCAGAGAGTATCCTCACAAATCCCTAATCTATTTATTTAATTTTCTCTAGATTTATATAAATATTGGAAAAGAGGCGCCTTTCTGTATACTTAAAGCACCTTGGGCATAGCTTAAGTCTACATTGCAAACAGAATCTGAAAAGTGCAGCAGTCTGCATCTGTCTCCCCAGGAGCAAACTAGACAGCTCAGTCAAATTTCTCTTACACTCCCCCATTAACAGTTTTCTCCCTTGACCATTCACTTTGTTTATCTCTGCACCACCCCCTAAACTGTTTTTAAATGAATGAATAGATTGTTAAGGAGTAGGGCATTTTGCAGAAGCATACAGCTGTATAATACAGTGTGTTTTAATAAAGTTGGATGGTTGAAAGTTTGATGAAATGCACTGTGCGATTGTTTGGTATGTGAGGTAGAATCATAAAAGCGTTTTGGTTGGGAAAGACCTTTAAGATCATCAAGTCTGGCCAGGTTGTGATGGCTTCTCTAGTCTGGTGGCTGGGGTTGTCTGACTGTAGCTACCACTGTGAAGAACAGATCAGAAAGTAGTTCCTTCCCAGTGGAGTTTAGTGTCAGTGGTTAAAGATGTTACCTTGGGTAATTGTGAGGTTCAAAGCAGTGCAAATCTACTTTTTGGTTAATCAGTGGTAATTCCTTTGTATGTAAGAACTGTGGAGTTGTCATATGCAGAGACAGGAGTTGGACTCAATGATCCTTGGGGGTCCCTTCCAACTCAGGACATTCTATGATTCTAACATTCACCAGCAAAGCTTTGATTTTTAAAGGAATGAGGCAAGGATAGGTGACTTAACCACTGTGGTTCTGAGTTAGACTTTTATATTTTAACACTTGAGAAACTTACACATTAGTGCAAAGATGAAGAAAAATGTATCTTTTAACAGTAGCAAAAATCAAAATCTGAGAAGCTTGATCCACTCTTTGTTGAGTTTGGCATCTTTCACACAACATTTTCTGAAAAAGAGGGTTTTACTTTATTTTTTAAAGGAAGTAGCATAGAAAATTAAACAACCAGGAAATCCATATGTCTGTATTTAGAGCTGTGAAATGCTGTACCTCTCCACAGTTTTGTTCAGTGGTACATTCCTGTGTTATTTGTTGGTTTGCAATCCAGTGTTAAATATTTATTTGATGCTATTGCCTTTACTATTTATAACATGTTAACATGATTATGCTTGTTTGTTTGTGTTTTGTAACTTGTGTCACTTGACCATTGATGAATTATGTCTGGATTATGGTTTTAGAGGACTGACCTTGACAATTTTGGGGAAACTACATCATCTAAATCCAAGGCAGACCAGGTAGCACTTACTGGAATGACAGAGGGAAGAGAGATTCACTTCTAACATGTCAATTGCTTTGTGGTTTCGATACCACATTTTAATCTCATCGCTTTGTCACATCTGTTGTGTACACTATTGGATTGTAAATTGTGGGATTTTGCTTCTGGCTTTTGCCTCTTACACAGGGACCTGATTAATTTTCCTATCTCAGTATTTGTCTGACAGCTAAAGATAATCTTATTGCTTTGAGATCCATAAGGGAAAAGCTCTGCACGAAAGCAACGTTACTGGAGAGCTCCAGGATTTTGGTTTGGAGTTAGGATGGAATAGTGATGTGGCATTATAGTGATGTAGTAAAACTAAATGGGTGATTTTATAGATGGGTGAGATTATTTTAAGACTAAACCAATTTCACTTATTGCAGTCTCATACGCACATGCTTATTAACACTAAGACATAATCATAAAAAGGCTTGGGTCAGAAGGGACCTTTTGAGGTCATCTAGTCCAACCCCCCTGCCATGGACAGGTGTGTCTTTCACTAGATCAAGTTGCTTAAAGCCACATCCAACCTGGCCTTGAACCCTTAGTCAAGTAATCTGTCCAGCATTCAGCCACTGAGGCATTGGAGTCCAAGCGGTCTTTCTTGGATGCTTTATGATGACACCACATGTTGAGTTGTCATCGTGACACCTGGGTTCTTCTTGGGACCATGTTTTGTTTTCGTTTTGGATGGAGTTTTTTGGATTTGCCTTTCACACTTTTTAGAAACAGACAGTAGTTGGTGTCTCCATCCTGTCCCACCTCTGCACGTTATCTGGATTTAGTCTTAGCCAATGAAGGAACATAATCTCTTTATTTAGGTTTCTTTACTAAGGCAAAGAGGCAAAGAACATCTCCTGTGTAAGTGGGAGGTGACGTAGCAAGGTATCATCTGACTTGGCTGCTTACTCAGCTTAACAACTGCAATAATTCCTGTCCATGAAGCCGTGCTCATATGTGGTGTCATCACCCCCTCTTTTGACTAGGGGACTTCACCCTGAAATAGTATTTAAATTGTAAAGGTTTTAATCCAGAAATTGAGGTCATTGTAAAATGTACAGCATCATTTGTTAGTAGAAATCAAGTAACTTGATCAACTCCATACAGTTCCACAGATTTATCTTCATTGCTTTTTTTTTTCTCCCTCTTGACTTGAGTTCTGGATAAATAGAATGATTATTGGTTTCCTTCTGACAGATAAACAGAGGACACATGACAACTGAGGCAAAGAGGGCTGCCAAGATGGAGAAGAAGCTGAAGATCTTGCTTGGTGGTTATCAGTCTCGAGCAATGGGCCTCATCAAACAACTGAATGATTTATGGGACCAGATCGAACAAGCACATCTGGAGCTACGTACTTTTGAGGAGCTGAAGAAACATGAAGATGCTGCAATCCCACGGAGACTGGAGGTGAGATTCCTGAGTGTGATACCTTAGGTCACATACAAGCACTTTGTGGAAAAGATGTTTTTTTACAATGCCTGGGCTCTGAGGTTCACGGCCTGAGTTGGTACCAAGTTTTTAATGGTCTTTTTAAATTACATTTCTGGCTGTTACCAGACTCTTCTCCCATTCACATCAATGTCAAAGGTTCTGTGACATATTACAAGATAGGACTAATCTACTAGTGTATTTTGTAAGTTTGTTTTTATTTTATTTCCTCATGTGGTTTATTTTATTAATCTTCTGCAATGCGTATCAGCAGGAGTTCAATATCTATCTTAATTTGACTCATTTTGGTTTTAATTACTGTTAGAACATAGGATAGATCTGAAACTTGTATAAAGCTTCCTGCTTCCTTTAAAGTCAGTGGACCAAATGCCAGTATATGCTACAGGATATACTGCTTTCCTTTGACATGTCAGTTCCTCCCTGAAGCTGTATTGTTGTCAGACTTGGACATGGTTGGACTTGTATAAATCAGGACAATAACTCCATTTCAGTACGGGCTTTCCACATGGTGCTCGGTTGCAGAAGCTCAGAGGTTCTGTATAGTTTAGAATCATAGAATCATTTTGGTTGGAAGACACCATTAACATGATAGAGTCCAACCTTAACCTAACTCTAGCACTAAACCATTTCCCTAAGACCCTCATCTACACGTCTTTATAACCCCTCCAGGAATGGTGGCTCCACCACTTCGCTGGGCAGCCTGTTCCAATGCCTGACAACCCTTTTTGTGGAGAATTTTTTCCTAATATCCAATCTAAACCTCCCCTGATGCAACTTGAGGCCATTTCCTCTTCTCCTCTCACTTGTTACTTGGGAGAAGAGACCAACACCCTCCATGTTCCAGCCTTACAGAATCACAGAATGTTAGGGCTTGGAAGGGACCTCAAAAGCTCATCCAGTCCAATCCCCCTACCGGAGCAGGAACACCCAGATGAGGTTACACAGGAAGGTGTCCAGGCGGGTTTGAATGTCTGCAGACAAGGAGACTCCACAACCTCCCTGAGCAGCCTGGGCCAGGCTCTGGCACCCTCACTGGGAAGAAGTTTCTTCTCAAATTTAAGTGAAACCTCCTGTGTTCCAGTTTGCACCCATTGCCCCTTGTCGTATCACTGGTTGTCACCAAGAAGAGCCTGGCTCCATCCTCATGACACTCACCCTTTACATATTTATAAACATTAATGAAGTCACCCCTCAGTCTCCTCCAAACTAGAGCCCCAGCACCCTCAGCCGTTCCTCATATGGGAGATGCTCCACTCCCTTCATCATCTTTGTTGCCCTGCGCTGGACTCTCTCCAGCAGTTCCTGTCCTTCTGGAACTGAGGGGCCCAGAACTGGACACAATATTCCAGGTGTGGTCTCACCAAGGGCAAGGAAAACCTCTCTGACCTACTGACGTCCCCCCTTCTAATACAGCCCAGGATGCCATTGGCCTTCCTGGCCACAAGGGCCCAGTGCTGGCTCATGGTCATCCTACTGTCCACCAGGGCCCCCAGGTCCCTTTCCCCTACACTGCTCTCTAATAGGTCATTCCCCTTTCAGGCAGTTACAGAGAGTGAGAGGGTCTCCCTTCAGCCTCCGGTTCTCCAGCTGGACCCTCCAGGTCCCTCAGCCGCTCCCATCACACTTGTGCTCCAGACTCTTCCCCAGCTCCATTCCCTTCTCTCAACTTGCTCCAGCACCTCAAGGTCTTGTTGTGAGGGGCCCAAAACTGACCGGAACATTTGGCTTTGGCCTCACTAGCGCTGAGCACAGTGCAAGAGTCACTGCCCTGGTCCTGCTGGCCACGCTATTCCTGATACAAGCCAGGATGCTGTTGGCCTTTCTGGCCACCTGAGCACATTGCTGGCTCATGTTCAGCTACCAACACCCCCAGGTCCTTTTCCGCCAAGCATCTTTCCAGCCACTCTTACCCGAGCCTGTAATGCTGCCTGAGGTTGTTGTGACCCAAGCGCGGGACCCATTTTGAGCCATCCTCTGATCACAGGCCCTTTGCCCACAGTCCTGTTGCTGGTGAACAACGTGTGCTCGTGTGATCTGGCCCATTGCTCCTGAACAACACCACCTGCCTTACTGGCCTCTAACTGGTTGGCACAGCTTTGAGGAGAAAGATGTCTCTTTCTCTTAAGCAGCCTTAACTTCAGCATGGAACTAACAGAAACAGGTACACCGAGATACCTGAAAACAGTGTCTTGGAGCCACTGTTCTTAGTTTAAGTACCTCCAGGATATTCTTCTCTCCTTTGTTCGGTTAACAAGGCAACGTTCAGCCTGTGACAGACTTGCTTTCTAAGAAATACTCATCTGAGCACAATTTTTAATTCCAGTTTTTTTCCAGAAGAGAAGGTTCCATGGAGTCTCAAATCTTCTCAATGACTTAATGTAAAAAAGATAAAGTGTATCAGTTCTTAAAACTGATTTTGTGAAGATAGTCTGTAAGTTCTGACAGATGTCTTTACAAACTCAGAAGCGATTAATAGATTTAGTGAAAGTTAACAGTAAAAATGTGTTAAATAGCTTGATAACTATTAGTAGCACCTGTTTTTAGTAAATGGCACTTTACTCAGAGCTAATCCTCAGAATACATTTACTGTCTCTTCTGGTACAAGAGTGAAGGCAGATGTGGAAGCATTTGTTGCAAGATGCTGAGTTAATTAGGAGGGTTACAAAAATAGGTTTTGAACAAACTCATGGAAGAAGAATCCATGGCTAACTTAAATACAGTGCACTGCTTGTGATGGGCTTCCAATTTGAAGTCTCTCCTTTTTAAGCGTCTTGTATTAACTGCTGTCAGAACCAGCGTAAGAGACCTGATCTCTGAAGTAAGGTAACAGTGATTCTTGATATGCCACGTCAACTGCTGTTTTGCATTTATATTTAAAATAAGAAATTTCAGCAGTCTCCTGTCTCAGTTCTGCCCCCTTCCTCTGAAGGAAGTGAAATAAAACCTTTGCTAAATATAGACATATATAACCTTTGCTAAAGATGTTCATGGGTGTGACTGTTGGAAGAACTGACCTGTTGCTTAATTCTGTTTCCCTTTCAGTGTCTGAAGGAAGATGTGCAGCGGCAGCAGGAGAGAGAAAAGGAGCTCCAGCAGAGATTTGCTGACTTCATGTTGGATAAAGAGACTTTTCAAGCAAAGTACTAAAGCACAAAATTCCATTTGTCACTGATGTAATATTTTTAAAGTGTACAGATACTTCTCCAGCAGCTCTTGCCATCAGTTGCAGAAATCAAGTGTAGTCTGCTGTTTGCATCTTGTCAAGTTTTTATTCTTTTGATGAACTTTTCCAAATGCTCTAGGTATGAATGGCTTTGTCAAATATTAAAAATTGCATTGAAATGTCCAAAAGTTTATTAAAAAAAAGAAAATCAATCTGGTATGATTTTATCCATGTGTTCATTTGCTAGGATTATCACATTATTCCTAGTGTTTTATCAGTCTTAAGACCTGTAAGATACATGCCTGCAGAATAATGTCTTTTGAATAAACCTGGAATGTTAAAAAATAATTAAGAAATAAAATGCCTGTCTTTTAACTAAAATGGAATCTTCCCCTATCCCTTATCCCCTCTCTGTCTGTGTTTCTGATAAATTATCTTTCTTCCCTTCCACTGCTGCTGCTTTTATTTTCCAAGACTGTAATTTGTGAGGGGGAGGACCTGTGCAGGATAATTGTGATCTCTGTAATACCATGTTCATGATTCTTCTCTGTGCATGTGACTAAACACTCTCATTTACATCAGGATGTTCAGATGGTCATACTGGCAGTAAATATAACTTCACCTTCCTGAAACATGCTGGGTTCAAATTTTATAAAATCACCCAGTGTAGCCTTAACTGTTCCCATAGATTTCAGCAGAAAATATACACTTTAATTTTCTCAATACTAATGCTTTTAAAATAATCTTTGCCCAATGCATCTTCCCTCCATCTGGTTGATGCACCTTTTCCTTTTGTACAGTGGGCTGAGGGACTTGAGTAACATCACAGTTCTGCCTTGGCCCGGACCTTGTGGAATGTGGTTGCAAAGGCCACATCCGTCTGTCCTAACACGTCACAAGCACCAGAACTCAGTTGCTTGTTCTGTTCAGTTTTTGGGGTGATCTGATCAACTCTGATCAACTGGTGTGTCACAGACACATCATCTCACAAGGTCATCATTGCACATCATTGTTTGGGGGTTTATGGATTATGTTCTGAGCACGCTGAACTTCTGAAATCCTTGGTAGTGTTGCCTGTTGCTCGTTGAGAGCTGGTTACTCGCTTGTGTTGTTGCCCAGAGCAGCCCTGCAGTGGGATGCTCCCTGTTTACTACTCCTCCCATCACATCTCAACAGGTTTTCATTCTCTAGCTGCTTTGACTATTTCTCTGAAGGGTAGGGATGGGATTATCAGAAGGGATTAATCCATTATTTCCTCTCCACTGAGGTACTTTTCTAAATCTCATCCAGAATCTTCCTCTGAGTGCTGTTTAGTCAGACCACACTTGAGCTAGATGTTTAAAATTTTGTCAGCTATTCCCAGTGTTTTTAATTCATGGAGTCATAGAATCAGTTTGGTTGGGAGAGACCCGTAAGATCATGGAGTCCAACCATAACCTAATCATGATACTAACCCATGTCCCTAAATGCCACATTTATTCATCTTTTAAGCACCTACAGGGATGGTGACTCCTCCACTACCCTGGACTGCCTGACAACCCTTTCTGGGAAGAAATTTTTCCCAATATCCGATCTGAACATCCCCTGGTGCAACTTTAGGCCCTTTGCTGAAGCTGGGCATCTCATTACAGGATTGCCTTCATGTTTTTTGTTTGTTTTTGTGGAGATGTTCATCACTTTTTCAGGGATCCTTATTATTTTCAACTCTTACACCATTGGTCTTGTGAGCAGTCGTTTGTGGAAATGCATAGGAAAAAAGGCAAAACTGTATTGTTAACAGCATGGAATTCAGCAATTAAATACCTCCAGTTGCATGCATCGTGAAGTTTTGCCTGTACATATATGAATTTAAATAAGGTCTTTGCTGTTTGCAATTTTGTCACGTTGCAGAATGTCACTTTGTTTAGGCCTTGGGGATGTTTCTGGGGGATGCTGGAAGGCCGGAGGGCTCTGCAGAGGGATCCGGATAAACTGGAAAAATGGGCTGATTCCAATGGGATGAAGTTCAACAAGGCCAAGTGCTGGGTCCTGCAATTTGGCCACAACAACCCCCTGCAGCACTCCAAGCTGGGCACAGAGTGGCTGGAGAGCAGTCAGGCAGAAAGGGACCTGGGGGGACTAATGGACAGGAAGCTCAACATGAGCCAACAGTGTGCCCAGGTGGCCAAGAAGGCCAATGGTCTCCTGTCCTGTATCAAAACCAGCGTGGTCAGCAGGACAAGGGCAGTGATCCTTCCCCTGTACTCTGCATTGGGGAGGCCACACCTGGAGTATTGTGTTCAGTTCTGGGCCCCTCAGGTCAGGAAAGAGATTGAAGTGCTGGAGTGGGTCCAGAGAAGAGCAACAAGACTGGGGAAGGGACTTGAACACAAGCCCTATGGGGAGAGGCTGAGGGAGCTGGGCTTGTTCAGTCTGGAGAAGAGGAGGCTTAGAGGTGAGCTCAGCACTCTCTAGAACGACCTGAAGGGCAGTTCTAGCCAGGGGGGATTGGGCTCTTCTCCCAGGCAGTCAGCAATAGGACAAGGGGGCATGGGCTTCAACTCTGCCAGGGGAAATTGAGGCTGGAGATTAGAAAGTAATTCTTTGCAGAGAGAGTGGTCAGGCATTGGAATGGCTGCCCAGGGAGGTGCTGGACTCACCGGTCCTGGAGGTTTTGAAACTGAGATTGGACATGGCACTTAGTGCCATGATCTGGTCAATGGACTGGAGTTGGACCAAGAGTTGGATCTGATGATCTCTGAGGTCTTTTCCAACCCAGCCGATCCTGTGATGCTGTCAGGGTTGTGGTTGTGCAGCTATTTAAATGCTGTCCACGGCAATCGGAGGTAATCGGAGGTGTTTTAGAGGAGACCTGTCTGACTTCTGCTGATCACTGCCAGGAGCAGGTTACACAGCCAACCTCGAAATATCTTTCCCTTTACTCACCCAAGACATCATTCTTCTGAAGTATTAATGCAATTATAGACTGCATACTTCTAAAAATGTGTTAAATATTTAACTAAACCAGAGCACATCTGGAAAGAAGTATCAAGCATCAGTCTTTTGGCATATGTGGTATTTTAGCTTGGATGGTTATACCCAAAAGGAAAAATCATATAAATGCGTATCATGACAGTACTTGTGGTTGTGTGGTAGCTCGAGATACTAACAAAAAACCCTTGTAGGTTTACCAATACCACAACTACAATTACTCCCTTTCTTTCTAGGGCTGCAGCAGAGCCTCTTTGATGTTTCCTGTGTTTTTGACAGCTTTGGAGCTAGACAGGTATTCAAACATTCTGCCTTGGCAAATGTTTTTCATGGCAAATTCAGAAGGACTCGTAAGTCGCAGAAGACACTTTCTTCTTAAAAAGCATACAATTAACCAGTTGTTAATTGCGGCAGATATGCATTTGTGCCATGCAACATAGCAGATACAAGGTTATTGTATTTTAAAGGTGCCTGTGGAAGGTTTATTCAGCGTTCCCTCCCATTCAGTTTAGACAACGCTTAAGCCAGTTCTCTGCTTTCTCTGTCTCTAGTCACAGTTTTTCTCCTGAAGTTTTTGCCTGTCTCAATAACGAAACGAAATTAATGCCACGAAGTTTCTTGCCTTACTTAAAGCTCAGTTATACCCTGCTTTGACTTTTTACATGTCCTGAGCTGCCAAGGAGTCGCCTCCGCTTTGCAGACACAAAATATTGACAGAGGTGAGACACTGACACCATTCCTGCCTCATTTTCCAGAAGCGTTTTCAATGCCATGGAACAGTAACTTGTCACTGTTTAGATGTTGTCTGAGGCTGTTAGTCCTTGCAGCCAGCAAGGAGGCTGTCTAGTCTCAGATCTGCTGAAATCACTCCTAAATCTTCCTGCTGGATGCTCTGTCTGTTGGATCCAGCGGAATGTGAATGGAGCAGCAGAGCCTGGCTTAGGACATCCCTAGATCAAGGAGCTCTGGTGTTGTAGCTTAAACTGGAGTGCTTAGGAAATTTGTTGCTGGTAGATGTCAGTGTTTCCTAGAACAGGTAGTGATGGAGCTTGGGCTTTCTAGATCCCTTTCTTGGGCTTAGGCCCAGTTTTTGTCCCAAACAACGCTCCCTCAATCTCTTTCTAAAATGCTTTGCCATTGAATACAGATGTTTGGTGGACAGAGGAGTAACCCGCACACCTTGACCCTAAATTTTTATTTTGAACTTCTGAAGCCAGCCACTAATTTGATCTTTGTCTCCAAGAACAATAGTGAGTATAACCATGAACAGCACAAACTAGTTAACTTTTACTACAGTGGGTAAACCATAACCTTACTGAGTGACAGAGGTGGGATGGAGGTTGCGTTGTGTATGTTAACAATTACTTTGAGAATTATTTACCATTCTCCCTGAGAAATTCCTTCATTTCCATTTAACATGCCAAGATATATCTGCAAGCATTTTAAAGAATTTCAGCTGATGGTTTTCCTCCCTTCCTGGAATCAGACTTGGCATTCGCACATTGGATCAATCCCGTAGCTGGAGTCTGCTTCAAAGTCCGTGGAGTTGATAAGACTGTCACTTCGATTGAGTTGGATTCAGGTACCTGGGAAAGCTAATGTGACGTTAAATTATAACAGCTGTGTGTCTCATCCGTACCCGACAGATAACAAAATCAAGCATGAACTAGAATTACGGGGGAGACTTCTTTTTTAAGGCACAGGAGGTTCCCTGTGAGAAATCCAAGAGTTGGAGCTAGCTC
This sequence comes from Patagioenas fasciata, assembly GCF_037038585.1. Taxonomy (NCBI): domain Eukaryota; kingdom Metazoa; phylum Chordata; class Aves; order Columbiformes; family Columbidae; genus Patagioenas; species Patagioenas fasciata. Next base: position 120,378,690 of record NC_092522.1, on the reverse strand, counting down.
TGCAAAACCTGGCAAATCTCCAGAGAAACAAGCACTGTTTTAACTTCATTATTAGTGCTTCCAACCACCATTGGCCAAGATATTATACATTGTGGTGCCCCGGCTTCCTTCAGCAAAGCCTTTCAGTGCCAACTGAAGGAGCATCTTGTCTTTGCCCGTTGCCGCTTGTTCTTCTTTTGCACCCTTGTTTGCTGGTGCAGGCACCGGGTAGCCACACTTGGCTTAAAATGTGATGTTACTCCACCTTTGTTGTCCGGTCCCCTGTACAGACACAAGTTGGGCCAACTCATGAGGTGGAAAGTGCAAGAAAAGGTGGAAGTGGGTCAAAATTATCAGTCAGAGGCTGGGCCGCTTCGTTGCCTCCTTAAAGTGACTGTGAAATGTGGTCTGCAGTGCTCCGAGGAATTAGCTAACACGAGGCAACCACCCACAATTAGGCACTCTGAGCAACTTAACTGGATCTGAACCAGTGATGACGAACACTGGAGATTCATTGCTTTTTGCAAACATGGCCCAAACGTAGATTTCTTAAAAAAAAAAAAAAGCATCAAGAAACATGTCTGAACATTCTTGTTCTGGCTGCAAACTATCTAGAAGTATCTTAAAAACTAGTGTGTGAACTTTGGATTGCCTTCGATACCCGGAGACTGTGATGTTGCTGGAGAAGACGACATTATTGTGGTCTGGACTTAATCTGCCACACATTCATCTCAGGAATCCAGCTTGCTGGTATCTTCCATGCTGTGGGTTCAAAGCGACACCTGTCCTCCAAGCAGGATTTAAAAGTGGAGTATCAGATAGCATTTCCCCCATTTTCCTAGTGGAGTGAAATGCGTGTTGAAAAATAGCCAGATACTCATCTAAAAGCAAAGTGTCATTATAACTGATTCCAGACTTGTGCTTTCTCCCTTTTTAGAACTTCAGCTTGTACCTTCACTTACTAACGACCTGGTTCTGCTTGTCCTGAAGGTTTGCACTCAAATAAACTCACATGAGAGATCAGACCCTGATTCAGAAAAGGACAGGCTTAACGTATATGAAAGCAAATCCTTCCCTATATTTGCACTAAGTACGTACAGTTGTCCCATCATTTTAAAATTTCAGCATGGTCTCCCAGGTGCTTTGCTGAGTCAGGACCTTAATGGCTTTGAAGAAATGAATTGGCTTTTCTTTTTTAAGGCACAGGAGGTTCCCTGTGAGAAATCCAGTTCTGGGCCCCTCAGTTCCAGAAGGACAGGGAACTGCTGGAGAGAGTCCAGCGTGGGGCAACAAAGATGATGAAGGGAGTGGAGCATCTCCCGTGTGAGGAAAGGCTGAGGGAGCTGGGGCTCTTTAGCTTGGAGAAGAAGAGACTGAGGGGGTGACCTCATTTATGTTTACAGATATATAAAGGGTGAGTGTCACGAGGATGGAGCCAGGCTCTTCTCGGTGACAACCAATGATAGAACAAGGGTTAATGGGTACAAACTGGAACACAAAAGGTTCCACTTAAATTTGAGTAGAAACTTCTTCATGGTGAGGGTGGCAGAACCTGGACCAGGCTGCCCAGGGGGGTTGTGGAGTCTCCTTCTCTGCAGACATTCAAACCCATCTGGACACCTTCCTGTGTAACCTCAGCTGGGTGTTCCTACTCTGACAGGGGGATTGGACTGGATGAGCTTTTGAGGTCCCTTCCAACCCCTGACATTCTGTGATTCTGTGATTCTGTGAAGCAAAGGGGAGTAGCAGTGGATAAAAAGAGGACCTTCGGTTTTCAGTTGCACGCAGGCACTGCCTTTGGGTAAGTCTGTCCTCCCCCTCCAGCCAGCCTATGACTCATTAATTTTTCTATGTATTTAAATGAGGTGGCTTTAGCCAATTCCTGCTGCCTCAGGCACAACTGTGATCCACATAGTAGGTGGGTAAAGAAGTGGGCACGAGCGGAGTTTTACAGCGTCACTTCTGCTGCCGGTATGATTACTCATAACGGGTTTGGTTGTTTGCCAGTTGTTGGGGGGTGTTTTCTGGGTTTTGTTTATAATTTATTAAGAGATACCTTAGTGTCAGGGTTAGAAAAATCTCACTTTCAAGTCAAAGTCAAAGGTTTTTCACATATCAGATGAGACAGACTCTGCCTCATTAGATCACTTTCAGATTTCCCAGTTACAACCGTGGTTCTGATGTATTTGGATTCCTTAAAATATTCCTCAAAGGAAAAGCAAGTTACTTCTTTTAAGATCATTTATGTACTTCGAAAGCATTTATGAATTGTGACACGAGGAAACACAGACTATTCTATTATTTATTCAGTTCATATATCAGATCTTCTGCCAAGTACGTGCTACAGGTAAATGGCTCATAAGATCAGACAAACGTGTGTGTTAGATTCCCCTCTTCTGCTCACACTCCCTCCCCTCCCCCAGAAAAGAAACATGGGGCCTATTTTGTGTAATTATCATGCCAGTAGCATTTTAAAGCATGTTATGCAGCTTAGGTGAGATCGTGGCCCCGAAGAAACCAATGGGAGATTTGGCTTCGACTTCAATAAAGCTGAGATTTCCTTTCCTCTCCTCTCCTGTCTGTATTTGATGAGCTTTTCTGTCAGGAGAAGAAAGATATCCTCATTTGAAAAATAGTCATAGATGCTTAATAAAGCTGAACGAGCCAGCCAGGATTACATTTTTAGCTCTATGGCCAGCAAAATCTATTCCAGAACTAATTCTGATTAAAAGGACTGAATCCACTGGTTGAACCTCAGACACAAAGGCACCCCTGAAGTAATTCAACTGTATGATTTTTTTTTAAGCTAATTATTGCACTGATCTTTATAATATCTGGCCCTTGTGCAAAGCATTGATTTCAGAGCTGTCTCTCTCTTATCTATTAATGTTCATGAATTATTGTAGGGCTTGGGCAGGACCATCACTGTAGCTGGATCTTTAGATTGAGTTTACTGGCCACATTAATTAATCTGCATGGTAGACCATAAAATAGCTAAAAATAGAAGTTAAATTATTCCACAGATTGTGTTACTCCCCTTTGCTTCCTTAATTCGAACTCAACCAAACCAATCTGTAGCGCAGAGCAGGTTTGGCCCTCCTTGTTCTGTGTTTCAGGGCTTTGGGAAGGTGCAGGGTCTTTCATTAGATCAAATAGGTAGAGAACACAGATATTCCTGAAGTCCTAGACTCTGCAATTAGAATCTCACCTCTCTTTTCCAGCTGGTTTATTGAAAGATATTCTCCTTTCAGGCCATGCTTCTTTTATATCCTTAGCTCATCCTGGTTCCAACACTGATCTCAAAGATTTGACAATGCTGATCTTCTTGCTTTGAAGTTTATAGGAAAACAAGACAAAACCTAGGAGCAAGAAGTCCTTTGTCAAAAGAAGGTGGTGTTCCTTAAATATTAACATCCCTCAGCTCTCAGACATTGATGAATCCCATCTGCTCAACCTGCTTATTTTTTGTCAGTGTTGATGAGCTGAATGTGGCTTAAATACCCTGACCGCACCATCGCCTAGTGACGTGGGAAATGGGGAAGGTGCGTTTGGCAGGTCTCAGCTCTGTGGCCTAAATCCCAAATGTTTTTCTTTGTGGTGAATCCTCACGTCGAAGCCCAGCCTTGGGCTTTCTGTGGCGTTACAGAAACCTGGCTCATTACCATGTAATGGCTCCATGGTTTTTCTTTTAGCTGTGTGCACCTCTGAGCAGCATCCTCACAGGATTCACACCTGCACCACTTGCAACCTTGGCCAGGTTGAGCCCTGCAGGGATATCAACCCACATAGCAGGAAAAAGAAATGGAGAAGGGACCCAGATTATTGGGAGAGCAGAGGGAAAGCTTCACCATCCACAGAATCACGGAATCACAGAATGTCAGGGATTGGAAGGGACTTCGAAAGCTCATCCAGTCCAATCCCCCTGCCGGAGCAGGAACACCCAGATGAGGTTACACAGGAAGGTGTCCAGGCGGGTTTGAATGTCTGCAGAGAAGGAGACTCCACAACCCCCCTGGGCAGCCTGGGCCAGGCTCTGTCACCCTCACTGAGAAGAATTTTCTTCTCAAATTTAAGTGGAACCTTTTGTGTTCCAGGTTGTAGCCATTACCCCTTGTCCTATCATTGGTTGTCACAGAGAAGAGCCTGGCGCTATCCTCGTGACACTCACCCTTTATATATCTGTAAACATAAATGAGGTCACCCTTCAGTCTCCTCCAAGCTAAAGAGCCCCAGCACCCTCAGCCTTTCCTCATAAGGGAGATGCTCCACTCCATTAATCATCTTTGTTGCCCTGCGCTGGACTCTCTCCAGCAGTTCCCTGTCCTTCTGGAACTGAGGGGCCCAGAACTGGACACAATATTCCAAATGTGGTCTCACCAGGGCAGAGCGGAGGGGAAGGAGAACCATTTTGATCTACTAACCACCCACCTTCTAATTCATCCCTTGCTGTGTCATGGCTGAATCACTCCCACAGGGAGCCAGAGCAAAAATCTTGAAGATGTGAACATGAACCCTGCTCTTCTCCAGACCAGGAAAGCCCCGACTCTGCACTTCTCAGAAATTCTCTTCTTCGTCCCTGTGGGCTTTTTTCACCCCACGTATCAAGCGCATCATCATTGCTTTAGAATCATAGAATGTCTTGATTTGGAAGGGACCCAAAAGGATCATCGAATCCAACTCTTATTGATCCCTGAGAGCCCTGGCCAGTTTCTGTCCCTGTGCTAGTAGATGTTCTGTCACACAAGTGCCTCATTTCTGTATGACAAAGCGCCTTTCGGAAGGAGATGCCAAACCTTCAGCACTGCCAGGAATTCACAGGTCCAGACCTTCAGTGACCAAGATCACTCTCACTTTTGCCAGGCCCAGACGTGAACCATTCAGCATCATTATGTTGTCTGGAAATTCCAGTGAAAGCAGAATATTCTTCCTCTGGTCTCCTGGAAAATGGGAGTACCTGAGCATCTTCTACCTCATCAAAGGATTATAAAGAAAAAAAATGAAGAGGCTCAAGAATAGTATTTTATGTATTTCATCTTTGCTACAGCACATCTTGTGGACTTTAGTTGGTCATTCTTAATAATGGCAGTGCTACCAAAGTCAAAATAAAACGAAGGGTCTTTGAACCTACTATCAAGATAAAATATCCCACCTAATTCTAAACCACTGTGAACTGTAATTGTGAGGGTGAGGATGGAGTATTGAATCCGATTTCCTAGCAGGTCCTATAATGTATTGTTAGCAGCAAAACAACCCCTCCAGCACTGTATTTCGCTTCCCTTTATTGCGAATGCCTTTTGGTTAGCAGCAAGGATCTATTTTAATTTCACAGCTACCCAGTGACCACAGGATGCAGACTGTGCATCACCAGAGAATGCACAAAGGTCTGTCTGCCTTCCCTCGTTCCAGCAGTAACGAGTGATGGCAGGAGCACAGCCAAGCCAACGCGGCCACGCAGCGGGTGGTTCTGACAGTAACTGAAGAAACTGCTGAATCAGCCAGAAGAACAAGGGTTCACAGCAAAAGCCTGAGCCAGGCGGACGTGTGTCGTAGAAATACCAAGTAAAATACAACCACAAATAATGACGGGGAGGCCAGGAGAGGTCAAGAGATGCCAGTTGGTTAGGAGGCACTTACCTACCTACTGGGAAGTCTTCTTCAGCAGGACAGTGAGTTACCAAGCCTTTGGTGTTGCAAGGGACAGATTTTTCTTATGGACTTCCTTGCCTTTGGATGCGGAGATGCTGAGTGGCGCCTCCAAAAGCCTCCAAGCGTAAGAACGAATGTGGTCATGGCCACTTACACTGTCCTGAACTCCAAACTGGGGGCTTAGTTATACCACCCCTGGCCCTTCTGGAGACACTTTGGCTTGTGCAAGTCACTGTGATATTTAGGCTAGAAAGAAACCTCCAGCCTAGGCCAGTTTTGGTCACATATGTGATACAAAAAATGAGGAGTTCTAAGGACTGTAGAGAGCTTTTGGGGCCAAACTAACTAAATTCCAAGCAAGTGCTAAGGTCCTCCTGTCAGTCTCACCCAGACTGCTTGTGCTGTTTCTGGTGCCTTCAGGAACACGAATCCAACACCTCTGTCTTGCTGGTTTCAAGGAGCAGCAGACACCCAACCTGCCTGGCAGCTGCTGAGAACTACCCTTGGCACAAAAGGAAAGTTGCCTTAAGAAAGTGGCTGAAATGTTTCAGAGAAATTTGATCTTTGGTGGCCTGGATATCCAAGGCTGTATGACCAAGCCATGGAGAGTGCTTTAAGGAAGCTTGAACAGCTTCCTTCACAGTTTGATGGTATCTGACATCCAGCTACACCGGATCAGTAACAGGTTGAAAAGGTAACTAAATGGGGAGAAAGCACATGCCGCAGACAGAGCTGCCCACTGTGTGGGCACAGAATGTACAAGATCCTTTTTTTTACCAAATTTGTTTTCAAGAAGGGCAGATTCCCCAAGCAGCCATTGGACCCTTCTTGCATTAACTGTGTAGATGACATCAGATCGCAATGACCCACCTTGCTGAAATCTTCGTTTAGCTTTTGTAGTCATGCACATTGATTTAGCTTGCCAGAAGGGTCCTGTGCCTTTTGCTGGCAGCATCCAAAGGCAACCTCCAAACCCAGGCTTGGGTACTACACCTGAGGCCCCACGCTTTAGGCTCCACCTGTGTCCAGCTCTGGAGCCCTCAGCACAGGACACACATGGACCTGTTGGAGAGGGGCCAGAGGAGCCACAAAAATGATGCGAGGCTGGAACAGCTCTGCTGGGAGGACAGGATGAGAGAGTTGGGGTGTTCAGCCTGGAGAAGAGAAGGCTCCAGGGAGAACTTATTGCAGCCTTTCCATACTTAAAGGGGCCAATAAGAAAGACGGGGACAGACTTTTTAGCAGGGCTTGTTGCAATAGGACAAGCATTAATGGTTTCAAACTAAAAGATGGGAGATTCAGGCCAGACATAAGGAAGAAAGTGCTTACAATGAGGGTGATGAAACACCAGCCCAGGTTGCCCAGAGAGGGGGTGGATGCCCCATTCCTGGAGACATCCCAGGCCAGGCTGGACGGGGCTCTGAGCAATCTGATCTGGCTGAAGATGTCCCTGCTCATGGTAGGGGTTGGACTGGATGAGCTTTGAAGATCCTTCCAACCCAAACTATTCTATGATTCTGTGAACTGCTTCTAAAGACGCTCAGCAGTAAGGATTAGCTTTTTCCCCTCCCCACCCCATCAGCTTAGGGAGCAGAAGCCCAAGAACAGCTGCACAGCGGCTGCGAGCCTGTCACAGCCCACAGCTGGAAGCAGTTTTCTTCCAGAGGCTGAGTGCAGCTTCCAAGCCCTGGGGTGGAAGGAGGATACTGCAGGGAAGTGGAGCAAAGCGGAGGAAGGGAGGGAGACAAGGAGCTGTAATGAAGTGCACACATGCATATGTGTGAAGTAACAACCTGACACGTGAGACGTGTGCCAGTGAAATTACCAAAAAAAAAAAAGAGGTGCCTCCTGATGCTTTTCTGCTCATGTCACACATGCAGGGCTGACCTCAAATGCCTTCTGTCTGGCATCACCACACCCCCAGAGATGATGGGACTTAGGTGACGTATTTGGTCTTTGGCCATCTCTGGCTCAAGCTCCTCAGCAGAACACTTGGCCCCATAAAAACCAAGAGGAGGGACAGCCTCAACTGCAAGAGCCTCATCCCCATAGCTCTCTCTGATGGGGAGCAGCGCCTGGGCCAAGAGCTGCCCAATTTTGTGCTGTAGCAACAAGGTACTCAGGTCCTCTTCCCCAGACCAGGCAGACAGTAGCACTGAAAGGAAGAGCTTAAGAGACTGTTGTCAGGTTTGTCTTTGTTTATTACATCCAGTCATTGTTAAGTGAAAAATATCTGAGCAGTCCTTGGACCTGGTTGTAGAGTCATAGAATCATAGAATGTCCTGAGTTGGAATGGACCCACAAGGATCATGGAGTCCAACTCCTGTCCCTGCACAGGACAACCCCACAGTTCACACCGTGTGTCTGAGGACGTTGTCCAGTTTCTTCTTGAACACTGTCAGGCTTGGGGCTGTGACACCTCCCTGGGGAGCCTGTTCCAGTGCTCCAGCACCCTTTGGGTGAAGAACCTTTTCCTCATGTCCAACCTAAACCTCCCCTGGCACATCTTTCTGCCATTCCATTGTGTTCTCCTTGTGAGGAAGCTGTAGCTGCCATGAGGTCTCCTCTTAGTCTCCTCCAGGCTGAGTCCAGAGCTACTCACAGCTTGCTGCCTGCCCCACTGATGTGACAGAATCCTTCTTGCAATGTGTGGCCACTTTTCTGCCAGGAAACTGAACCGTGATGTGTGTCCCTGTCCCTAAGGTGGGATATGGCCATGCTTTTATGAAACTTGTTCTCCTGGAATGATAACTATGTTAAAAATTGGCCCTGGTCCCTGCTAACACCTGACGAAAGCTTGGGGATCGATGGTGCAAAGGGAGCATCCTACCAGCTGTGTGATACACACCCCTGGGTCCATTGCGCTGGTGACACATGGCCCTGTGCTGCATCTGTAACTGGTAATGGGAAGTAGGCAAGGAAGACCTGTGCTCTCACCCCAAAAAGTGACAAGGTGATGGGAGCCTTTTTTTCTTGTGGATGAGCATCCTATGCCGTGAGTGCAGAGCCATGTTACACATCCTACTGTCATCACTTCCAGCATGTGCAGACCAAACCCATCCTCTCTGGGCTGGCTCATGCCTCTCTGGTGAGGGAACACCCATGAAATGCCCTTGACCTTCTCAGGAGATGCTGGCACAACCACAGCCTGACGCTATCAGGTAGGATATTATGATTAATTCATGGTAGGGTCATCACCCTTAAAAGATGCTCTTTTACCACGTTGAAACAGCTACAACTCTTGAAACAAAGGACTGTGGTGAATTATCTTTCTAACATGGTATAAAGGTTTTAGATGATTTCAAGCATGTCTAAAATGTTCCTTTTTTCTGCCAGTATTACGAACGTATTTACTTGGAGCTGTCACTCTACCCAAGAGCTGACTGATTTATTCTCCCTTACACCCAAATCTTCATTCATATCATATTCCAAGATTTGGAGCCAATTAAGCAGGTCATCTCTCTCCTGCAGAAGGGGAGATGGGGCTCGCACTACCAGTGCTGGGTTTTGGTGAGCTCACCATTTGCCAAGGAGCCCCTTGGCGCTAAGCTGCAGGACCACCATTGTGTCCTTCCTCCCTCTGTGTCAGAATATGGAGCCTGTGGCAGGGGGACGCAGACCCATCGGCTGGTATTTCTGTGGTATTTCGGTGAACAACATCGCTGATGGATTTGAAGCTCTTAAGACCGCATGAAGGATGGTGACAACACTCCCTGGGAGAACAGTGGCCTCTCGCCCATGCAAAGATGTTCATCTAAAGCCATGAAAATGCTTCAGAGGTGAAGTCCATCTCCTTGTTGCTGGTTGTCACAGGGCAATAACACTCTTATTCATGTCCCCTACATGGGGGAACTTGTCCAACATGGTAGGATGAAATTCAGTCCTCCAAGGCTCACTCTGGAGGTACTCTCCATATAGGGCCTAAGCATGTGGTCAAGGCCTAATGACCACCAGTTGAGGTAACTGGGGCTGTTTAGCCTTAAGAAAAGTAGGCTGAGGTGAGATCTTCTCCCTCTCTACAACTATCTGAAAGGAGGTTGTAGCGTGGAGAGTGTTGGTCTCTTTGCCCAAGTAACAAGTGATAGGATGAGAGGGAATGGTCTCAAGTTGCACCAGGGGAGGTTTAGATTGGATATTGGGAACAATTTGTTCTCGGAAAGGGTTGTGAAGCACTGGAAAAGGCTGCCCAGGGCAGTGGTGGAGTCACCATCCCTGAAGGGGTTAAAAAGGGATTTAGATGAGGTTCTTAGGGACACGGATTAGTGCTAGAGTTAGGTTATGGTTGGACTCTATGATCCTGAGAGTCTCTTCCAACCAAAATGACTCTATGATTCTGTGATTCTAATTACCAAGCACATGCTGAAGGACTCTGCTTGAGCAAAACTGTGGGTGTCCCCTGATTTCTGAGTCCCGACATGTTTCAAAGTGATACTTCTACCCTGTAGCCATATCTACTGTGTACACAGGCCTTTCCCAATCCCATCCAGCAACACTCCATTTCCACAGCCTGCAGCAGGACACCCTCCTCCCCAACCACGTCTGCATGTCGTTAGAGGCGATGCCAGACCCCGACTTCCCTAGCTGCGTAAACACTGCAGAGGTACTAAAGATAGCATCGGATCATTTCTCAAAATCACATATTTTCTTCTATGCTGAGGCTAGAAAATGGCAAACAGGATGCAGGATTTGGCTCCACAATATTCGCTGTTATCATGACTCATGAGTTATTTATATCTTTTTTTGTAACAGAACAAATGGCCATGGTAATTAATCTCCATCTGTTTTGACAATGGCTTGGCCAAAACACATTATGTTCTACCATACAAAGTAAGGAAAGAAGCATGACAACATCAAGTGTGCGAGTCAGTATTTTAAATCTTCATGTTTGCTGTTCTACATGTCTTTAAAATATGCTTATGTACTGTACTTAATATATTAAATAAAGTCAAAAGTAGCAACAAGTGCTATCACACAGGTTAGCTGCACAGATCTAAATCTCTTGTTTTGAAGCTCAACCACATGTGAAACATAAGCTAATGAAATCATGGTGGAGGCAAAATTAATTTGAGTCTTTTCAAGAGGATCCAATGAGGAAGCACCCAATCCCAGCGGAAGATTTAACTCCATCAAGCTCCTTCCAACTTTATTGGCTAATAATTATTTATACGGAAAAAATATGTTGCAATCAAACACTGCACCAACAGCACTTTTGTTTTCTACAGAACTGCTTGAGCAATTAAAAGATTTATTAGTGGAGAATATATTAATGAAGAATTTGAGGAGAAACAGCCAAAAAGTCAGTGAGCAGGATTTCCACAAAATATCCCCAGGGTGTGAGTTTGCCTTACACACATCTTGCAAATGCCCAGCACTCCTTGTGGGATAAAAATCATACCTAAAATTCTGAAAACAAGTATTTTTGCCACCCAGCATGCCTAAAGGAGATACTGATTTACAGTAGTGCTCCAGATCTACTGATACCAACTCATCCATGAGCTCAAAGGAACAAATACTTCATCTGAGTTCAGTCAACCTCTTATTGTTGTTGCTTATCCCGTAAGCACAAATTATGGTTTCTTGTCCCTTCCCATTATGTTCTCATGGTCTAAAGGATATGAGCTTGACAAGCCTGTCGAGTGAACTGGCCATTGTATGTCTCTGTCTCTCGTGGGACTTATACAAGCACATCCTAAAATAAGAAACATCCATTTTTGATACCGATGAGTCACTACTAAGATACTATAGGAACTAGCCCATCACCTTTAATAGTTTTCCTTGCAATGATCTGTGAGATGATAAAACAGTAATTGCACAGTCTTAATTGCACAGTCTGTTGCAGAACAGGACATTAGTATAACACTATTTTTTTTAAGCTCTCAGAAAACATCCTCCAAGTCTGTTGAAGCAGTAAGCATGATGCTTTTACTTCCTTCAGACTTTGTAAAAGTGAGAGGAAAATCTAGTTTATCATATTGTCTAGGCCTTTAATTTTTGTTTATCCAGACAAATAATATATTTTGCAATTGCCTTTTTTCTCCATCTATGGGAAAAGTTTGCAGGCTACCTATTCCTAGTTCTTCCAGTGCTGGTGTATCTGTATTTGTGTTGAAGATAAACAGTGACAAATTTCTCTTATTTCCAATTTACAGAGAATTTGGACCGATGTATTTCCTGGAGTTTTGTTGAACTAATGTGTTTGATAGAATTCAGAGATGTTTTCAAACCATTAAATGAAAATACACAAGTATTTCCTGAATTTGTTTCTTCTTCTCCCGTAGTTTACATGAACTGTTCAGCAATGGGAAGCAAAAGCTGAGTTTCAACCAAACCCATACCAATACAGAGCTTCTGGTGGAAACCATGTTGGGATTAAATGATTTCCTTTGGTTTCCATCCAAAACCAAGCTGAACATGGATTTTTGGGTTGAGTTTCACTTTGAATTTTTGGTTTTATTCAGTTATGAAGAATTAAGTGAAACCTGGGAGGTTCAAACCCTCATTGAATGATCCTGAAAAATGATCTGCAAAACCTCTTTCTCTGGAGTCCTATTCCATACCTTTGATCTCTGTGGATGCTGGGAGCAGTGCTTGTGTCTCTTCCAACCTATAAAAAACAGGCCAGTGGAGCCACTACATTTTTATATAGAGACTTTGATGTCCAAGAGACAACATCCAAACCCAGTCACCACCCTGGGGCCAGCTGGAAAGTAGGAAATCCCTGAGTTTACCCTTCTCTCAGACAAAGCCCATCAAAGCCAGCAGGTACCACTCTGAGCACTCTTTGGGCCTAGTGGGAAATGCAGGGTCAGACAACTAGATGTGCTACGAACTTCTTCCTCTAGGAAACTTCTTCCTCTAGGATAAACAAAGCATTTATGTTCCTCAGCTCACAGCTTGGGCTGAAATCACAGGCTCTTTGAGCTTCCCATCATGGTCAGTATGATCCATGAGGTCTCAATTATATGATGTATCTGTCATGGAGCAACCCACTCAAGCTGATAGCAGTGATGGGACAATCCTTGAGGTGCCTGGCCACCCATGTACTACGCATTTTAATTTTGCTTGTGTGTCCATCTACAAGCCTGGGGTGTTACCCCATGCTGTGCCAGCTTTAGCAGGATAGATAGTACAAGAACTTCCTGCCCTACCATCTTAGATCTTCATATCTTCCTTTTTAACTGAGGTTAATAATCTGACTTAAAGGCTGACCCACACGAGATATTATGATGAAAGGTGGGACATGTTCGATGCATCATAGATTGAGTAGATTTTGGGGGAGGAGAACCCTTTGAGACTACTGTCTCCCCCAAAATACCCTCAGGTAGTCCTGGTGGAGCCTTCTTGTGGATGTGACACACATGTCTCCCAGTTAAGTCATCTTTATGGAGCATGTATTTCCTGCTCCCTTGTGTTTTTATTTTCTTCTCCCTCTTCAAATACTTCCTGCCTTTGGCTGCCTGTGATTGAATTCCCTGGAGCCTTAATAGTCTTGGAATGCCTCCACTTTTATAACTCAATTTTACTATTTAGAAGAAAGTTTGATTCCCACACCCCTCAAAAAAAAAAAAAAAGAGAGAGAAGAAAGGAAAAAAAATCCTATTCACCCACCAACAAAGCAGCAAGATACAAAAAGACAAGATTATTCTAATTCAGCTATTCATAGCATCAGAGTGCATTTCATTTCACTGTCTGCACAGGCCTTTGTAGCAACCGTCTGATTGAACATTACTTATACTGCATATTATATGCACTAATGAGAAAATTATTCTAAATTGCCCCTAGGGATGGTTATGATTAAACTATTTGCCTTCACTTCCTCTGCTAAATTAAAGCAACCAAAAGAAAGAGAGAGAGAGGAAAAAAAAAATCAATCTGGAAAGCAGTCAGAGTAACAGTTTGGTAGATTCTGAATTCCTAGGAGCATTTTTACTCCTAAACCTGGTGATTGGCTGTATATTTCATGCTGTAATTTGAAGCTAAAGCTGTGACAAGTATGTGACATGAAGAAGCATTTTGGAGGGTTGAGCTGGGCATGATTTTCAATGTTGTCAACTAGTCCGAAGCCCTGATCAGCTTTAATTGCTCATGACTGAAGCTGTTAAAGCCCCCTCTGCCACCAAGGAGATTCTCCAAGGCGTCAGACGTCTGTCTCTTAAAAAGAGCATTTCAGAGGCTCCCATACACGGAGTCTCATTCAGACATTTTATTTAAACTCTTAAATCTTTTTGAGCTCTGGATGAATAAACAAATCCCTGAAACGCAATCCATTCTTGCTGGTTCAGAATTTTGCAAGTGCTTTTCACAAGAGAAGAAACAAAATGTCATTTGTTTCCTTTGGCCTTTTTAGACACGGTAGGATTTGGGGAGCGGGGAGCAATGTTTCACTAAATGTGCGTGTGCTCACGCACTGGGACATGGAACTTTTATGCCTGATTGTCCGTGGCTGTTGAATTCCCTAATGAATTAATTAAATGTTTGCAAACTCCATGGAGTAAATTGCCAGGTCACATAACTTCTGAAGCACAAGTCAAAATGATCTGAACTCCATGGCTCCCAAACTGGAGCCCACATATCTCTGGTGGATCCCAAGTCTATTCTATGAAGTCTCTGAAATGTGACCTTCATCATTTTCACGTTCTCCTACCTGGATGCTGTCCCACTCCCATCGCCCAGCCCAACGTGCTGGGGTCAATTGCTGCAGCTGGTTTATGGACTCTTCCCATGGTCCCAGCAACAGGGAACCACCCTGAGATGACCTGGCTGCCAACACACACCATGGCTTATCTGCTACAACCTGAGCTGCAAACATGCACTTAGACCCAGGTTGTACAAGAGTTTGGCTCACCAAGCCCTGCAAATGTCTTGGTGGTTCCTCAAGAGATAGGTATGTGTAGAGTTTAAAGACCCAACAGAACAACTGTAAGCTCTATTGTAGGATCTTCCTATAAAGGTACTAATGATGTTATAGCACAACTTTCAACAATATGGCCTTTGTTTTATTCTTTATATATCACAGGGACATGAAAAAAAATTATTGTGAGCTTACATGCACAATACCAGAGATCACATGAAATTTTGTATCACTTACCTTGGGACAAGAGGAACCTGCCCTTCCTCTCCTTTGGCCATGGAGAAGGGGAAACTGAGTAATTCAGATGCACCAGTCCACACCACTAATATCTGACGTTGAGGGAGTTTTGTGGGTGACACTCTGTTGTTTCTGGGGTAAGGGAGACAACTCTGGGCTCGAAAGGTCTCTGAAACGCCAGGAAAGATGTAGGCCCAAGGCTTGCAGATGGTTACTGGGGCTTATTCACACTGCTTAATTTGGGGCAGACTCCATCAGGGAGGTGAGGTCCAAATCACTGAAGCCCCAATCTGTACTAAGACTGTGGGTCTCTAATTAATTGATTCCCCTGAAGGAAGACATTTCTCTCTATGTGCAGTGGTGAGAGAAAAAGCATTGAAGGTCTTGCAATAAGACCAAAACATAAGTACCCAACCTACCCAGGGTAGACAGGATTATCCTTTTAGAGGCTCTCAAAGGTGCTCATTAATTACCCAAAGAGATGTGGATCTTGGTGGCAGCAACATCTACAATTTTGCCATTAGCTAGATGCCTGAATAAGACAGGATTTGGGCCATTCATCAAGAAATGAACCTGAAGATATAATTTCATGCATTTACCTGATATTCAGGTATCTATACCACCAGGTCATCCTATTGACAGGACAAAAAGGTAATGCTTTTAAACTAGAAGAAGGGAGATTCAAGTTAGACATAAGAAAGAATTTTTATACACTGAGGGTGGTGAAACGCTGGCCCAAGTTGCCCAGAGAGGTGGTGGATGCCCCATCCCTGGAGACATCCCAGGCCAGGCTGGACGGGGCTCTGAGCAACCTGATCTGGGTGAAGATGTCCCTGCTCATGGCAGGGGTTGGACTGGATGAGCTTTGAAGGTTCTTCCAACCCAAACTATTCCATGATTCTACGATCCTTGTGGAGTCTGGATGTGTGTGTTTCTGTGTTTGTGTGCATCTGAGTGTACAGGTGGAAAGAGAGAGGAGGAGAAGGCAGACTCTTCTGGACATGTACATGACAACCGAGAAGCTGTCCCTTAAATCTCCTGGCCTTTTGTGTGCAAGGAATCTGGCTTTGGAGGCAGGAATGCATTTTCATCTGACCCCATGCTCAAACCTGAAGGCAGAGCTGTCTTTGTTTCCTCCCCACACCGCTCCCCCCTTATAACTGGAAGGTTATGTGTTTCTTAGCTACTGGTCAGACTGGTAGTGCCTGCCAAGAAGCTTTCAGGGAATTTCCTCACTCTGTAACAAATTTATGAGTCATGTGAAAATCTGGGAAATGATTCAACCAGCTGTCTTTCGTTGACTCAAAGATTTTTACAACACCTCAGTGCCTCATCTTTGATTTGAGCCAGCAGAATGGTTTATTGTAACATCAAATGGTCTTATGTTCACTTGAAGGATGCTTCCTACTACACAAAAGAAAAAAATAAAAAGCTGCATGACTTTTGAAGACAGCCCGCTGCTAGGTGAATGATGCACAGAGCTACTATATTTATTCACAATGAATTGATGAATGTGGGTGGACTGTTGCTTCCCTCCAGGATGCCTGCAGAAGTGGATGTCACTGAGCAATGTGGCTCAGACCCTGCAGGTACAGCCTTTGTGCATGGCAGAGATCGGGTTTGCAAAAGCTTTTCTTAATTTTTTGTGCACATTTGGGGTTAACCAGCTATTTCAAGGAATTTAAGCAGATCCAAACTGAGCAGAAACTCAGTTAAAGCCAGAGAATGTTGTTAGTTGTTATCTTTTCATGCTGCAGACACAGGCGTTGCCTTCAAAACCTTGGATTCCACCAAGCAGATAGGGATCCCGGCCAAACAGCCACCGAGCAGCCTTTGGAGTGAACTTCACAGGGGAATTCTGAACTCACACATGGTTTCAGACACCTCAGTCCAGAGAGCACACAGCTCCTGCTCGCAGCCACAGGGCTCACGGCTGGGCAGCAGGGGATCTTGCCTTCCCAACCATGTTCCTGAGTTCATAATCTGTACCCTAAATTCATAATCTCTACCCTGACCGGGTGGGAGAGGGACGTTGCATTCTCTCAAACAGTGGGAGGAACTAGACCAGGACCTTTCATCATCATGGGAATTGCTCAGTGTAAGAGATGGTCATAAAGAACATTGTTTCCATCGTCCTTTTTGAGCAAAACCATCTTACCTAATCTTACAGGTGCCTTTTGAGCCAAACCGTATTACCCCATCTTACAGATGTCCTGGGATGGTCCAAAGCATGTGAAGCAGTTGGACATCAGAGTTTCAGTCAGAAGTGAGCTAGACTGAGGACTAGGCAGATACGTACAGCTCCGGGCACTGGGTTAAGGAGTGAAATGGGTTAATCCTTTAACTGAGGACATTCGTTTGGGTGAATGCCTTTCTCTTGGGTGACACAGACAGTTTTGGCCTCCTCTTCTTGTCCTAAGGGGATTTGAAGTACCAAAAAATCCATCTGTAAGTTGTTGCAGGTGCAGGATGTTCCCTCAAAGCTTCACTTGGTACCAGGACAGTGTACCAGCCAGGGCTGAACCTCCAGCCAACCGCTAATGTGTGCCCCTGTGGTGGCGTACACCATCACCATCCTGGTGACACCAATATGAGAAAGAATAAAAGCATCAACAAGTTTTCAGTCTCCCCCTCCTATGATTTCCATCGTTATTCTCCTGATGGAGTACAAGTTGGAGAAAGATCACTGGATTCAGGCCTAGAGTAATATTCTTGTAAGCACCAAAGCTGCTTCCTCAGCATGGAAAAGGAGGTCTGTCAGGAGCATTTGAGTCTTGTCAGCAGCCTCCTGCATGGGGGATGAGGTAAAGGAGACCTCTGAAATCTCCATCACGACCCCATAGCCAAGGCCCTTAACCCACAACAAGTGTCATAAGCACATCCAGTGCTCACACCCAGCAAACACTGTAGTTTTATAAGTCTCGGTAAGAAAAAAGTGGGGTCCTGCATGCAGTTTGTTGTGGCATGGTGCCCAGGAGAAGGACGCCAATGCACACTGAGATGCTTATTGAGGAGAACATCGCCTGCAACCAGCTTTTGCTGGAGGCAAAGCAGGACCGTGGGTCATCTGCTGCTCACCCAGACACTGCAGGCAACCTCCTAAAACCAGGGCTGTGCTGGCAGACCTCAGTTCTTTATTACCACTGCTGCTGCAAATAATCACCATTAACCTGAACTGCACTTTTTGCTCAAGAGTACCACAATTAGAGCATTGAGATTTTGGCAGAGCTACATGAGACCTAAAAGCTAACTCACCTAAAGAGCCAGAAGGCAGCAAGGGTGTCATTAAGCAACTTCAGCCACAATGTAATAACTTTGAATTCATAGATTCATGTTCACTAGTTTGATATACTTACAAATATAGGGAAAACAGTGGGATCCTGTGCTTTTCAAAGCTACGTAGGTGGATAAATCCATTTAATAGATGGCACTAGAGCTAACCAGAGAGTGGGAAGCAGAACAGAAATTATTCTTCCAGTAAGAGTTAAATTGCTGCAAACAGAAGAGAAGTCAAACTGGAATTTATTATTACAGAACTAAACCAACACTCTATATTAAATATCCAAATGAATTTAATTATTAGAATCATGTTTCCAGCATGTATTTTGAAGTCTATGAAAGCAATCAGCCACACAAAGAATCGCCCACAGTAGCCCCAAATGCTTTGTTTTAGCCACTTGAAGTCATTATCCTGCTCGACTGAGGCCACATCTGGAATATTGTGTTCAGATTTGGTCCCTACTATACAAGAGAGACAGGCTGCAGAGGGTCCAGAGAAGGGCCATAAATATGACCAAAGGGCTTGGAAGCCTGAAAGAAGTGGGCTTGAGAAAAAACGGCTTAGGAGTGACCTCATCACTGTCTTCCAGTGTTTAAAAGGTGGCTATGAAGAAGATGGAGAGTCCCTTTAGACAAGATGTCACATGGAAAAGATGAGGGACAATGGGTACAAGTTACTACTGGGGAGATTCCGACTGGACACAAGAGGGAAATTTTTCACGATGAGAACAATCAGCCATTGCAATAATCTCCCCAGGGAAGTGGTGGATTCTCCAATTTCGGATACTTCTAAGATTCAGCTGCACAGGGTGATGGGCCAACTTGTCTAGACTGCATTTTGCCAGGAAAAGTTTGATCAGATGATCCTTGTGGTCCTTTCCAAGCTGGTATTCTGTGATTGTATGACTGATTCTATAATTTTTCTGACAAAATGCTTGTGGCAAGCAGCTTTCTGCATATCTGCAATCAATACACCTCTTGCAGCGTTCACTAAGCACACTGCAGGTGTGGTGTGGCTTACAAATCTTGAAATGCTTGGTGTCAGCACTTGAGGAATCCACTGTACAACATGGTAAAGGCAAATATAATACACTTTGGAAAGATAGGACAAGTAAGGGTCCAGAGGAGAGCAGTACTATTTTGATTTATTGAGGGTCATGGTCTATATTCAGTGAACTGAACCACCCTTCTCTGTCCAGGGACTCAGATCAGCTGTACTCTTAAACAAGTATCCAGGTAAGCAGTATAAATCCTTGTCAAAGTTTTATCCATATCACAAGTACACATATAGTGGCCTTCATGAAATTCTTGTTTCTGTCCATTTCTGAAGCATACACAGTTAGGAATGGTGGAGTACAACAGAATTAGAAACTTGGGACAAAGAAATAATAGTCCTAAATGGCGGTATTATCTCATGACTATTTTCTTTCTGAGAATTTCCCTTTCATCCTTCCATCCCCTTCCCATTAAGCAGCATCATGGCTACCACCTTCAACAGGCAGAGAGCACAAAGATACCTGACTTCAGGGGATTTGGCAAAGATTCTAGGCTTGAACCTAGCAGCAGATACAGAGCACTTGTAACATTCAAAACAGGCCCTCTCTTTCTTGACCTCTTTGATTTTAATTGCTTATCTGGGTAAACATAATTATTTTAAGATGTCTCCCCTTACTTACCATAAAATAACCGTGAATGATTTTTAAAAAGGTAGATAATAAACTTCAGAATGACTCTTAAATGTACCCAAGCAGACAAGGGGGAATGTGAGGTTACTGTCATGAAGGATTGCTTCTGGCAACTGATCTGAGAGAGCTGCTAAGGATTTTAATTATCTTTTGGAAGCACAATCTACCCATTCTAAAACTGGTGCCCTGCTGCCAGTGTTGATGCTTTGGGAGATCGACGGCTTAAAACATTTTCTGTAATGAGACTTCATACAACTCCATGTGTCACGCCAGGAGCGATTTGTCTCCCGTAGAATTGCAACAGGAAATCTGCAGCTGGAAGGCTTTCCAGCTGTGGCCCTCCAGCAGGTAACACACGTGCTCCCCTGGGCAATTGGGGATTAATGACCAGGCATCGAGACCTGGCGCTGTCAGGTGCAAATCTGAAAATCAGCTTTTCCTCTTGGCAAATCATTTCACCTCCTTATTAATTTCATCTATTTAGGTTATAAGTTTTTTCAGAGGGATGTTAATCTCTGCCTACCTATTTGTACTGTGCCTACTATGTAGTAAGGACTGAACTGCAGTTGGGGCTATTGACCTACAGTAATAGGAACAGCGAAGTAGCAACAAATTGGGCAAAGCAGCAGTAGATGCTGGTTCCTTGGTTGTGACTGGGATAAGATCGTAGAATCGTAGAATTGTTTTGTTTGGAAAAGAACTTTAAGATCATCAAGTCCAACAGTTAAGCTCACACTGCCAAGACCACCTCTAAACCATGTCCCTAAGAACCTCATCTACGCGTCTTTTAAACCCCTCCAGGGATGGTGACTCCACCGTTTCCCTAGGCAGCCTGTTCCAATGCCTGACAACCCTTTCTGGGAAGATTCTTTTCCTAACAACGCATCTAAACCTCTCCTGGTGCAACTTGAGGACATTTCCTCTCATTCTATCACTTGTTACTTGGGAGAAGAGACCAACACCCTCTATGCTACAACCTCCTTTCAGATAGTTGTGGAGAGTGAGAAGGTCTCCCCTCAGTCTCCTTTTCTACAGGCTGAACCCCCCCAGTTCCCTCAGCTGCTCCTCATCACACTTGTGCTCCAGACCCACTGAAGGATCAAAGCTGGATGAGAGTTCAGCAGGGAACAGCAAATCTATTCCAATGATGAAAGTACAGTAGGAAGATATACCTAAAATACTAAAAAAACCTCTAACCAAACAAAACCAAATACAAGCTACATGAAGGGCCTTTACCTGCATTCTCCTTTGGAGTCTGGTGAACATGTCAATGTTTGGCATGTTGGTACAGCCACACCTATACTGGCCAGAACTGGGACCAGTCTGCTGCTGTTCAGAGTCTGTCTGGCCTCAGAGTTAGGGCAGAGAGATGGCTATCCCTGCACGTCCCGCAGTCCATCGCACTGAGAAGCCAACCCCAAGGTCCTGAGGGCTGGAAGGGGGTGAGAAATGCATGTATGCAAGAACGACAGGCAGCTGCCCAGCCAGGAAGCCAGTTTGCAAAGGCAGGAACTTACAGTTTCCCGAAAATCAGTCTCCTGCTCACGTGTCTCAGATTGGGCAATGAAAAGCAGAGCAACCCAAAAGCAATAATATCTTTGGAGGCCTTCAGCATGTCCCAGCAGGACAGTTAACAGAGCTTGGTGGCCCACGGGACATATTAATGGCACAGCACTGCTATCCTACAGCACCTTCAACATCTCCATCACAGTTCAGTTGGGAAGAGCCAAGAAAAACCCAGTGAACCAGGTGAAAGACACTTGCAAAGGACTGAAAAAAATGCCTGATGTCAGAACCTGGAGAACTTCAAAATGACCTAACATAACACCCCTCCAGGTCTGCAGCTGCTCTATAACGCACACATTTTAGGAGGCGAAGTTGAAGCAATGGCTGAGATAGGGGACAGTTGGTCCTTCAACACAGACAATGGTTTACAGCAGGGGAATGCAAGAGGAAAAATAAAAAAAGAAAAAGGAATATATACCAGTGGTGGGGAAAGACACATTTAGACTAGGAGACATTTAGACTAAGAGTTGATTAGCTCAAGTGTTTGTGTGGAATTTTTGACTGGGTAGAGTGACACGGGACAAAGACAAGAGTTGTCCCTGTGCTCAACAGGTCATAATTGCTGCCCTCCCAGCCAATGGGGAAATTTGAAATGTTCCAGAAGAGACAAGGAGGAATCAGAAGATGCAGAGGTGTAGTCACCAACAATTTTGAGTGCAGCATGACTTTATGCTGACTGATGGAATTGTAGACAGGTAGATATTGAACAAGTGATTATTTAAAACAAATACGATCAAAGATAAGAGGAATTGACCAGAATTTTCACTGAATATGTAAATGAAAGCTGGACTTACTGTTCGCTGTAACTTAGAAAGTAAGTTTGTGTTACTTTTATACCTTCTATTATAAATCATTTGGCCCAGAGCACATGTTTAAGTAGTTTGCTGAATCAGGGCCATTATGAATAAGAGCCTGGCAATGCTCGCCTGTTAATGATCTTCCAGGAAATGTACAATTGTTTTTAGAAGAAGTCTAATGAAGACAGATTTGTATGAGATCTCATTTGATGCAGCCAGAAAACTCAAACTCATCAACCAAACAAAAGCATGGGAGTAATTTTTTTTTGTGTGTCTGATTATACTTCAGGAGTGCTGGTGTGTAATGCTTTCAGACTTTCATTGAACTTTACTCTCTCACTCTGGGTGATTATTTTTCCTTCATGTCTGATGTTGAATGATATACGTGCACCTGCGTGATAATGTCTGGTTAGATATATCTTTACTGAGCTGGGAAAACCCAGAATGTCACCTCTACACTTAACTATTTTATTTCTTTTATGACCCTGGTATGGATCCCTTCTCTAAAAGCTACCGGTGGAGCTTATATTTGTCAGGGGAAATGTGGGTGTTTTATCATACCAGCTGTTTAAAGTCTTCTACAACTTTGTGAACTGCTTTAAGATTCCTTGCTTTTATCACCACTCAAACTTCCAAGCAGCCACCAGAACAAAGGAAAGAACAGCTGGGAAGTTTTAAAAACAGCAATGTTTGCCATTTCACTCAGGTTTAAGCACAATAATTAATAAAACTTCCCCTCCTCTTCCACCCCGTCTCAGTGCACAATCACTTCAGAACAAGACTTCTTGCCAGCCCCTTCCGCTGAGTTTCAGCAGTAAAATCCCCCTGTTCCCAAACAGCAATTACTATTATTACTGTTTCAGATCCATATTGTGCTAGTGTCCCAGTGTTAACTCGCTGAGCGGCAGTGTGCTCATGCCATTTTCTGTTAAGCACAAGCAAATCTTCTGGTATTTCATTCATTTGAAGAAGAAACGCTTCAGAGAAGTAACACAGCATGCGTGGCTAAGGGAGGTGAGAGACACTTCACTTCAGCCGTCTAGAAGTCAAGTATCTCCCATAGATGAATCACCTACAGCCAATGCAAACAGTCCAGGCCTCAGAAGGGTGATTTATCTCGTCTGCCTCGGACACCTCTCTTAGCATGGGATGAATCATCCCCTGACCTTCTCCTGATGCCTCTGCCGACTAGAAAAGGATATCTGACATTAGCCAAACTTGCAGGCAGTTGTAGTTAGGTCAGGCAAATCCCGTCTGGGCAGAGTGGTGGTCTGTCCAATTGATGATAGATGCTCCTCAAGGATGCAAAACAAAGAGCAGCACTGGGATCTGTAACATACAGGGCTGCACAGTAATAAAGTGTGAGGAAAATTGCTTCCTTCCCCTCTGTGGTGATTAGCGTATGCTCTGAAGTATGAGGGCTAGACTGATGACCCCTGTAACCTGATCCCAACTGAAGCTGCTGGAGTAGATTTGAGGGGTGGAAATAGTGCTGCAGATCCATTGAAGATGGGGCTGGGTCCTCCAAAAGGACCCAGACGCTGGAAACAAGGTCTCTAGGGAATCCAAATTGTGGGATTTTAATGGGAAATAGCAGTAATCATGTTGCCACACAGTACATGCTCGGAGAAATATCAGCAGCAAGTAAAATCTGAGTATTTCCCAAAGGCATTTGGAGATCTGAACTGCCACTAAATACAAATACAGGCTTTGGAATAACTGGTTTTTGCCTTTCTCTGACAATTAATGCCAGGACTGCTGGCTTTGGCCTTTTTGCTCTGCTCAGGGCATCCCCATGTCTGCTGTTCTCCATCCCAGTGGGACACTCTCTGTGGCATGACTTTGGTCCTCCCTCTGGCAGGTGAGATGAGTCCTTTATTCACATGATAGCATCATACAGCTAGGGTTGCCACAGAGATCTTCCAGGGATGAGCTGCCCTTGCTCAGAAGTGATCTGATGAGCTCCCTAAAACGTTCAGCTCCCCAAACCCCAAGCTGATGCCATCTGCTCCATATGGCGAGCTCCCATATGCCGCTGGAGGAAGGGATGGCTGAATCTAGACCAAGACCTTGGCTGTTCAGCAGCATCGATTCATTTTGGCCACACAGATTCACGGCATGAACAGGCATTATTGCAAGGAAAAACACTCAAAACGCGTTAAGTAACACAAGGTACCTGTGTTTCCCATTTGAGACTTTTCCAAGATAGTGGCAGTGACACTTCCGACAGACGGCGTTTACAAATCATTATTAACAAAACAAAGCACTTTAAAGAGAGTCACCCCAGGGCACCCTGGCCTCTGTTAAAACAGGCTTTTCAAAAGCATTTATGGACTTAAATAAAACTCATTTCAAAACGCAAGCAAAATTGCCTCCAGGTTTCACTCTCTGGCTTTGCTACCAGTCTAGTCCTTAAAATTGCTCACCAGGAAAGGGAAAGGTTTTTTCCTAGCTAAAGGGTTCCCGTGTGTGCTGCTCGGCTGTGAGAGTCCTGCCAGAACACAGCTGGCCAGATGTGGGTGTCTGAGATTTGATGCAGTGTATATACCAGATCGTTATTACTATTATTATGATCATTGTTATCACGTGTATTAGAGCCTTGCCTGAAAGTTTGCATAGGTGGACAAAGGACAGGAGTAAGGAGTGTTATAACAGAGGGACCAAGGCACAGTGAGATCAAATGGTTTCCCCCATGAGGTCAGTGGCAGATCTGGGAAACAAGTTCAGCTTTCCTGAGACCCAAACTGTCCTCTTTAAAATGGGTCTATCTATAACATTTTTAAGGTGTCCATCACCTTGGCATCCAAGCCGCTGTCCCAAGCATCCAACCTGTAAGTAAATCACTGTGCTCTGGAAGCTGTTCTCTATCCTTCTGCTAGTAAATGCAAAAAATCTCGTTAATGAGTGCGAGAAATGGTTGCAGAAATGCATTTGCTGGTAACTTTCACTCTCTAGCTCATATTGTTAACACACCCGACTCCAAATGCTGGATGGCAGATGGAACTACTCATTGGCCTGATGGATTTATGGGTGTCTGAATCCTTGTGGCAGTACATATTGCCTTCAGAACAACATTTTCTTCACAGCGAGCCAAGTCCTGGTGCAGTTGAAGTTATTGGAAGTTTTGCCACTAACTTTAATAGGATCAGGATTTGGATTTGTGTCTGCAGATACAAAATCACCCGCTATTGCAAATTTGGAAAGCAAAAGTTGAATTAAATGGGGTGAGACTGATGGAAATGAGAGAAAAAAAATTAAGCTCTGGTAAGATTTAGGATGGAGTTTTGCCCCATCTCTGTGTCTCCTTGTTCTGAAGGAGGTAGTCCCATGGCCCTGTAGACGATATGAGCAGATCAGCATTTGGCCCAGGAAGAAATGTTTTTTCATATCCACGCAAGTGGCTGGAACCCAGCCGGTACCACTGGTGACCAAAGGCTGTTACTTGTGTGGCATTTGCCTGGTGTGCTGCTTGGAACCAGGTGTTGTTCTCTGCCTGGTTTCCAGCAGATAATTGTCTGCCCCATATAAAAATTCTTAATTCCAAGTACTACATGGACACGCTGCTTTACGTAGCAGGGAACTGAGCTGAACAGGGGACTTTGGCCTAAGAGCAGTCCAAACACTTTCTTTGAAATAAAGCTGTAGAAGAGATAAGAGATAGGAGCAGGGACAATTGACCAAAGACACTTAGATAAGACAAGCCCAGGCCTGAACACTCCTGTGACAAACTCCAGGACATGTCAGCATTTCTGGTTGGGCAAATACCAAGAAGGACAAGACATTTTGGACAATAGACTCTGCTGGGGCAATTTCTAATATATTGGCTACAAAAGCACAGTTATAAAACTCACAAGAATCTCAACTCCTACCCTGCTGGCAGTCAGGGAGGGGAGGATGCTGCTTTGGGGTGTGCTCACCCTACCACACAATTGCAAGACTGACACACAACAATCAGAGGCTGGATATGTCCAACAGGTCCTGGAAATCTGCACTCAGTTCTGGTAAACTGCACCATTCTGAAAACTGAAAGGATGCAGGTGAATACCCGAATACTTGTGTTCAGTTTTGGGCCCCTTATGACAAGAAAGACCTTGAGGTGCTGGAGTGAGTTCAGCGAAGGGAACGGAGCTGGGGAAGGGTCTGGAGCACAAGTGTGATGGGAGCAGCTGAGACCTGGGGGGTTCAGCTGGAGAACAGGAGCTGAGGGGAGACCTTCTGATCTCTGAACCGCCTGAAAGGAGCTTGGAGCCAGGGTGGGTCGGGCTCTGCTCCCAAGTAACAGGTGATAGGACGAGAGGAAACGGCCTTAAGTTGCACCAGGGGAGGTTTATATTGGATACTGGGAACAATCTCTTCCTAAAAAGGGGTGTCAGGCATTGGAACAGGCTGCCCAGGGCAGTGGTGGAGTCACCATCCCTGGAGGTGTTTAAAAGACACATAGATGAGGTTCTTAGGGACATGATTTAGTACCAGGGTTAGGTTAATGGCTGGATTTGATGATATTGAAGGTCTCTTCCAACCAAAATTATTTCATGATTCTACGTGGTGAATTAGCCTTTTATGACACTGAATGTTTCTTTTCACGGTTTTGCCGATGATGGGGGTTCATGTCACAAAATACCGCAGCATGTGAAGGTGGGTTTTGTAGTCAAAGCAAACCAGCAGGAGTTGATAACATCTGGACTTAGCTCCTGACATTGCCTTGAGGCAATTTTGAGGCTGCTCTGAAACCACCAGGAAAGCTACAGATGCATCTGCTTGGGCAAGGGTGGTGTGTCACCTCCTGCAAGTCACCTCCATGCCCTTGCAGGTAAGAATACTTTACCAAAAAACTATTTCAGAAGCTGAAGCAAATACCATTCACCAAGTTCACTGAGCATCTTCAGTCTAGCTAGAGAGGACACATCAAGCACAGGTCTT
The DNA here is from genome assembly GCF_037038585.1 of Patagioenas fasciata. Taxonomy (NCBI): domain Eukaryota; kingdom Metazoa; phylum Chordata; class Aves; order Columbiformes; family Columbidae; genus Patagioenas; species Patagioenas fasciata. The sequence goes on along the minus strand of NC_092522.1, from coordinate 120,351,730 downwards.
TTCACAGCCCTGCCTTTGAAAGGGCAGATGAAATCCTTTCTCCTGAGCTGCTGGGCTCGTTCAGCTCCAGCTGTGAGCTCCCAGCCACCCTCCTCCCCCAGCAGAATGAGACAGCAATGTGGAAATCGCTGCCTGTGGCTGATTACACAAGGCAGGTGTGATGCCAAGAACGTCATCACCTGCTTTGCTTGCCAAGTACCTGGATGCGCCATGAACAATCGCATCCTGCAGATAGCTCCGTCAGCCGATGAGCGCATTCCCTTAAGAGATAGGATGACTGAACATGCAAACTAGTGTTCTTGTGAGCCTTTCATGTGCAGAGTTGTAACAGATGTTTAAAGATCATCCTCTGGCACTGGGAAAGTGTCTAAGAAGCCCTGGATAGGAGGTTTCTTAAAGTTTTTTTTTTTTTTTTCAGATAAGGGGAAAGTTCCTGTTAGTGATAATTTTCTGTTTATGATCAAAGAGCTCACATATCAGGGAATGCAAACCAGACAAATGCAGCTTTCCTCTTTCCTGTGGGTCCCTGTCTCTCAGCAAGCTTTACAAATATCCACAAAACATCCTTTTTGGTGACACCAGCAAGTAAAAACCTGCAGCTGGAAGCACCTCTCATTTTCCCTGACAGTGCTCCATGCAAGACGTGAATCACAGGTGATGCCCACAACGATCTCAGCCAACAATAACAGGGGATTTTGCAGAAATTATTCTGAATCTGAGAAATAAAAGCTGATGTGAGTGTGTTCTTCAGGACTGGCCTCAGGCCCTAGAGGATGACACTCTGAATCGCAGTGTCGTGGACCCTATTGCGCATGGCCATCAGTCTCTTCAGTAAGCCTTCTCCAACTTGGTCGCTACGTTCTTCTCAATAACTAAAGCAGTTATATGTGCCTCCAGACACCTTGATGCAAAGTAAGTCAGCCCTTGTGATAACTAGACCCTTGCCAACACCACAGAAGCACGAAGCTCAGCATTGCCCCTGGGTTTGTTTTGGGATGGAGCGATGGTGGGTCTGGGCAGAGGCAGCTCACCATGTTGATGGCCTTTGGGGCAGGACTGGGGGATGCAACTCCTATCTCAGTGCTGCATTCAGCAAGATCTCTCCTCAGGGCTCATTAGGAGATTGTGACCCTGCCCTGATGTGTAAGTGAGGGCACAGTGTGTAAGAACCATTATGAGATGCTGGTGGCCAGAAATGACAGGTCACTCAAGCTCTAGAAAATATGGCCACTTATTTGAGCACCTAGAGGGTGAATCCCACTGACGCTGGGTGAGGAGCTCATTGCAAATCTGGCCTGATCTTCCTCTGACTCTGTTCTCTATGGGCAGAGGGAGGGATGCCCACACGTCCTTTCTTGTCCATCTTGTCCATCGCATGCTCCCCGGTGTATGGGCTCTCTCTGTCTGTGGGTGTATTTGATTTGCAGGTTGCTGAGACATTAAAGTTCCTATTTGCCTTTTCGACTGAATAGTCAAATGCCTAGCACAAGCAATCAGGATGGCATCTAACCAAAATCTGTATTCCTGCTATGAAATCCTATAGCAACAATTTAAACCACCTTACTGAGGACTGCACATCCCATCATGAAATAATGCCTGCAGGGTACCACCACATGCTGCAAAACCTTCTGGGGCAAGTCCTGTTTAATCAATGAGGCTTTTTTTTGCAGGGCAGCTAAAATGTCTTCAAGTCGCTTGATGGGTTTGGCTAGCTTACTGCAGAGTTACCCATCTTTAAACAGGAAGGAGCATTTATCCTCAGGGTCTGATCCAGAGCCCTTGCAAAGCACTAGAAACCTTTTTACTGGTTACACGGAGCTGGTAATGGACCCCTACTGACTGCTGCAAAAATTTAGATCTTCTTTATCATGCTATTGTTGAGTAGAGAATACAGATATAGATAGATAGGGCATATAAGACATTTTTCTAGTGTAGATTGGAACACCATGGTAAAAACTCACCCACTCTCTCTTCTTAATTAATCAGTGGAGTGTTTTGAACAACAGTTTTTAGTAAAGAGATATTTCCCTATATAATTTGTAAGGGGAAACCTACCATTAAATGGCTAAAGTTAAAGGGAATTTTGCCCCAGGTGTCAAAAGGACAGAGCCTCAAAATAGGCTTGTTACAACTACTAATAAAAACTGGAGGCATTTGCTCTCAGCTTATGTTGGTAGAACAGTGATTTCTCTCCACTCTTCTGGATTTTGTTTTTAGCAATGGGGCTATAACACCAGAAATTTGTTTGCAGCATCAAACATGGATTTTAAATCATTAATGTTTATAAAATTCTTTAAGATCTGCAGCTGGATAAGTGCTAAGTAGTGTTATTGCTGTAATACAGATGAATTTGCTTATCTCTCATGTAAATCAGCTTAAAACATTACCCTGAAATTAACAGCTCTGAGGTTAACAATGGGCTCAACCACACACTAAACTGCAGCACTTATCATATCACAGCATTGCCCTTATTAATTACATGCCCTGCTGTGGATTTTGGACCAAGATCAGCTACACTTCAGATATGAGCAGCCGGACAGTGCCGGGAGGAAAGCGTTTGTAAGTGCACGACACATACGTTAGTCGTGAAATTAAACAGATGGCTCAGTCACTCATCAGTGAAAGTCCACCAGGGGCTGTAAGAAAGAAGGAGATTTCCTATGTAACATAACAATTTGGACATCAGAAGGTTTCGAGTTACCAGATTTTTCTTTATCCTCCACCTGAAACTTTTAAGGGGTAACGTCAGGGAATTTCATCCAGACTTTAGATGCTAATCTAGTTTTATGCTGTTTTGATCTGTCTGTTGAGAGCTGGCAGCCAGCTCTGCCAACTCCACGTGAGCGTACGCTGTGCAGCAGATGGACTGGCCCTTTGCAGCCACGGAGATGTGTTTGGAGCTTGTAAATCCCCCTTGTCTCCAGAAACCCTTGCACATGCTTAAAAAGGGCCTATAAGAAAGATGGGGACAGACTTGTTAGCAGGGCCTGTTGCAATAGGACAAAGATGGTGGTTTTAATCTAAAAGAGGGGAGATTCAGGCCAGACATGAGGAAGACATTTTTTACACTGAGGGTGGCAAAACATGGTCCCAGGTTGCCCAGAGAGGTGGTGGATGCTCCATCCCTGGAGACATCCCAGGCCAGGCTGGACGGGGCTCTGAGCAACCTGATCTGGGTGAAGATGTCCCTGCTCATGGCAGGGGTTGGACTGGATGAGCTTTGGAGGTCCCTTCCAACTCAGACTATTCTGTGATTCTGTGGTAAGCTCATAAAAGAGCTAGACCCAGCACTCGCTGCATCATGCGTTGGTAGGATGGATTCAGGGGCTGAGAGGCATGGGAAAGGGAGCAAGTATTTGCTTGTTGCTAATCTGTGGTTCTCTGCTGAAGCTACGTATCAGATCTAAGATTAAACCTAGTTCAGGCTGTGTAACCACTACGCTCTGATCAAACTCACTCTGCAAGTTTTGCTTACTTTAAGCACTGTGTACAAGTAATATCTACTGAGTATTGTCTGGTGTAAAACTGTGAAAAAGGAGATAGTGGACCCCATTAAGATCAATGTCAATTTATATCTGAATTCTACATCCTTCTTCACTTGTTGATGTGAAAGGGATGATTATCAGTATTTTAAAATGCTTTTCTGGCAATAGTAGTTCTAACCAAAGAACACATGCATGGTAGAGACAGCTTGTACACCGAATGATTTGCAATTCAAGAGGACACCAAAGAAAGGCTAAATGAGGGAAGAAAGGGTTATTATTCTCGCAGTACCTAGATCCAAACTTTCAGTGGTATTTAAATTCCTGCCGGTGTTTTCAAACCTTGACATGTAACTCCCTTTGAAAACCTGTTCCAGATTTACAGAAATGGTCAGCTCTCCAAACTGGAGATACATTTTCAAAAGAGCTCAGATCCTAATTAGGCAACGGGTGGGTTTTCAGAAGAGCCCAGTGTGGGGCTTTGGGATGTTTTGGAAAAAATGGAATAAGAATCAAAACGTACACTAAGGGTATGAAAAAACAGGTTTACACAGCCTTTATGAGTTGCAGCTTGAGATTCTTTCTTTGGATTTACCCAAAGCCTTTCTATAAAGAAATTATTCATTTTAACTTCAATTAAGCAAATATCTACCATCTTCTGTTTCTGCAAACATAGATAGCCTTTTCTTCCCATCACATCAGTTTTCCTACACAGGGCAGTTTGGGGACATAAAAGTGTTTTTCTCTGTCTGTTTAATATTTACAGAAAGGGGGGGTTTGATTTTATTATATTTTATTCCCAGGTCAAATTATTTTTTCTTCTGTTTCTTTCTGAACCCTAACACTTTCAATTTATCTGTGTTCCTTTAAAAATTGACTGGGAATTAACGGAAGCCTTAGAGTTTCTATTTCAAGGAATATCAACGAGTAGGCAAAAATGTTCATCTTCCTTATATTTTCCATGTGCGATAAAATGATTTCACAATGAGCCCTAATTAGAGAGCGATTGAGGAAAACAGCACTGGGAAATGCAGAAAAAGATCTGTGTAAACATTTTTCAGACACTGACTAAAGGCACAATATTAATTTGAATTTTTGCCATTCTTCTTTCAAGTAGAACAAAAAATTCTTGGGTTTGCTTTTGAAACATAACCTAACTACTCTTTCCCCAAGAAAAGATGATGTAGTGGATTTACCTAGTAATACTATCAGCTCAAAACCCATTGATTCCAGATTAATATTTTGTATTGGGCTGTCTGGTTCCTGTGTAGGTGGGTCATGTTGATGCTCAGCATCTGGCACACGGGGTGGTGGCACACTGTGAAGAGCAATGAAAGATGAGCTTGGTGAACTGGTCAGGCACGATGCACCTTGCGAAGAGAAGCTGCAAAATTAATGTGTTCTGTGTTTAAGTTATAAAACACATAGCCATCATTAGCCAATTGATGTGATAAATGCTTTCTAACCACCTGCAAAATGAGTGGATGTTTTCCAAGTTTTAGAACTTTCTGCATGGCAAGAGGGAGACAGAAAATTAAGTAAGTAATACATTGTATAGAAACAGAATGCACAGTTTATATTTAACTAATAATTAATAGATGCATTTTAAGTAAGAAACTAATCAATTATAACAGACTTCAATTATTTCTTGGTATAGATGTATTCTATGTTAAAGATTTCCAAAAATTGTAATTAATATGCAATAATTGTGTGAATATAAGCAATGCAAGAACATCCAGGTGTTGGAGCACTTATGGAGGATAATCCCCAGCATTCCCTAGCACTGATAAAATAAAAAATGCCTGCTTAATGGTATAATTGACTCTACTGTTAAGTTTATTCCTTCATTTCACTTGTACTTGGGCCAGGTACCTGGGAAAGACCCTGAAAGACCACGTAGAGGTCTCTGTGACTGCGACAAAGCTGTGTGTGCCCTCACACATCTGGGATGAGAGCCCTGAAACTCCACCACCTGCTCACCTGGTGTATTTAGATGGGCTGCATTTACCTTTCACACATGGTCAAGGCTGTGCAGAGTCATACCAGTTTCTGGGTCCAGCTTAACCTGTCAGGGCAATGAGGTATCTCTCTGCTGTCTCACCGGGGCAGCAGGGCACAATCACAGGGGCATCATCATACAAAGCCCAACCTCCCTTGCCCAAGAGAAAAGCCCACCCATCCATCAACCATCATCAGCTTCTAGGTATGGGAAGGCACAGCCAGGACCAGAGTAGGTACCCTGATAACACACAGCTGGCACTGCCCCACAGCCAGAGTCCAGAGCTTGTGGGCAGGCTTTGCTTTGAAGACACATCATCTTTTGGCAGTGATACACTACAGGTGAAGAGCAGAAAGACTTTCTTAATGCGTAAACAGAAATCAGATGCTGAACCCAAATTTTTCACTGAGAGGATTTGTGCCATAAAAAAATCCCCCCTCTTTGATTATACCTACACCCGACTGCCAGCAGAGAGGGAATAACAACAAAACATATATTGAATAAAGAACTTCACAGTTCTTGTTAAATACTTATTTTCTTCTTCCTTTCCCTCTCTTTCTCCATTTTTTACCTTGTAACAGCACAAGATGTTGAAACAGGAGGTCCCTGATATTGCGACATTGCACAAGTCAGATAAGATGATCTCACAATATCCCCTCAACTCCTTTATCCTCCAGATCTGTGATATGATTCAATTTCCTGGGGATTAATGAGCAGGTGGGGTTAATGGTGATCAGCTGCAAAGTAAGCCATCAGGTCCTCCCAGACGATCTGTGTTTATTCCAGCATGTCAGTCATGACTGCTGCCCTCCAGGTCATGTTTTTCCATAGCTATCTCGGTGCACATCCTTCCTCAGAAAAAGGCTAAAATCACCATTCAGAAGGAATTGCCCAGCACTGTAGGACAAGCACTCCTACATATGGTACCATTTTGCCTTGCTAAAACAGCTATTAACCAAAACCCAAAGTACTTGTCATAGGGACCTTTGCAAATAACTTCTTGTTGACCAGAGAAGTCTTCAGACACTGCCTCTTCCTGGGACATGCTAAGGCAGCAGGTATCATAGAATCATAGAATAGTTTGGGTTGAAAGGCACCTCCAAATCTCATCCAGCCCAACCCCTGCCATGAGCAGGGACATCTTCACCCAGATCAGGTTGCTCAGAGCCCCGTCCAGCCTGGCCTGGGATGCCTCCAGGGATGGGGCATCCACCACCTCTCTGGCCAACCTGGGCCAATATATTTATCACCCTCATTGCAAAAAATTTCTTCCTCATGTCTATCCTGAATCTCCTCTCTTTTAGTTTAAAACCATCACCCCTTGTCCTATCACAATGGACCCTGCTAAAGAGTCTGTCCCCATCTTTCTTATCAGCCCCTTTTAAGTACTGAAAAACCACAATCACGTCTCTCCGGAGACTTCTCCAGGCTGAACACCCCCAAGTCTCTCAGCCTGTCCTCATAGGAGTGGTGTTCCATCAGCACAGAGAACTCTACCCTGCTTCTCACAATCTGCTGAAGGCAAGGTTTGTGTGACAGCTGCCATCACCGTGCCGTCAGCACAGCCTGGCGCCGGGATGTTGGCACAGATTTGAAATGCCCATGCCTCCAGCTCCATCGCTGGATGGGGATGCAGGGTGTTGTTCTGGCACAACTGGGATGCTGGGATGGGGCACACAGACAAAATGCCCAGAAATCAGGAAGAATCTCATGATACAAGGAAAGACAACGCACCCTAGTTGTTCTCATTAGTCCAACCTGGAGAAAAACTTCACTGGAGCCAGCACCAGCCTGACCTGGACAACAGATTTTCTGTGTCTGCTTTGTCCATGCCCAACTCCAGCGCTGAAAAGTTCATGCACCAGTGCTGAAAGACTTTTCAGCATCCAACCCACCTCCTGCTCTGGGAGTTGCTCCCAGAAAAAGAAAGGAGCTGAGCTGTGAAGGGGTTTTCTTGCTCTAATAGCAGGGCAGGGAAACCAAATTTCTTGCCAGCCCCCACAGACACAATTTCTAATCTTCATGAAATCATCAACCCTGTGTCCTGGGAATACAGACTCAGATAATCCACCCAGAGGACCTGTTGTGCAAACAGCAGGGAAGGGGGAATTTATTTCACCTAGAGGGCAAATTATATAATTCATAAGAAAGATTATTCACCTAAAGTGTTTTAGCCAGTTCAGACTTTGAGATCTGAACCATTTGGGCCATGGAGCCCCATTGCCCTGCATCCAGGCAGGGGGCACATGCAGAAGCAACCCCTCACCAGCTACCATGGCTCCTGCAAGGCAAGACAACTGCGAATAAATGTGCAACTCATAAAGCTGAAGGGGCTCTGCAAGCTATTAGGTAATTAAGCAAAGTGAAGGCTTGGAGCACCCGGCTGCTGCTTCCAGCCCATGACTGCGCTTTCTTTAGAGTCTGATTGGAAAAAGGATTTTTATTAACTTCATATTTTTGCTTCTAATTTTCCTCTCTTTGCCTTTCATATTGCAGGCCCTGAACTCCTCTGGTCTTGTGGTGATGTTTATTGGCACTGGCAGGTTGCAACACCCCTGCAGGCTTCCCACAGACAAACCCCAGAGTGCAGACCACGAACCGAAGCAACTTCACATGCTGCCTTTGCTGTGAAATTGCTCAGGCACTCCCCTCCTGCTTTTCCTCTCGCCCTCCCCACCTTCCCAGCTGGAGCCTTCTCTTCCCCCCTGCTGTGTCTCTTATTTTCCAGCAGAAGAGGCGGCAGGCCCAGAAAAGCAGCTGGTTTGCAGGGAATCACCAAATTCAAATTTTCGCTGCTCCTTGAGGCTGTGGTTTGAGGTAGGAAAAAAGCCCCAGGGGCTGGAGCAGCCACTCACTTCTGTGTAGTGCAGGACAGGATCCAGACAAGGGGAGGGATGGAGGGAGTAGTTGAAGCAGCAGTAAAAGGCTTGAGCATCTGCTTTTGGGTTCACTGTAGACCTACTTCATCTTCAAGGTCATGTAAGTCAACCCTATCCAACCTGGACACCTCAGAACTTTCACTTTGACCCCTTAAATACAGAATCATAGAATCCCAGGCTGGCTGGGACCTCTGGAGATCATCCAGTCCAACCCACCTGCTAAAGCAGGTTCACCAGAGCAGATCACACAGGAATGTGTCCAGGTGGGTTTGAATGTCTCCAGAGAAGGAGACTCCACAACCTCTCTGGGCAGCCTGTTCCAGGGCTCTGGCACCTCCAAGGAAAGAAGTTTCTCCTCATGTTCAGATGGAACCTCCTGTGCTTCAGTCTGTGCCCATTGCCCCTCATCCTGTCATTGGGCACCACTGAACAGAGTCTGGTCCATCCTCTTGACACCCACCTTGAGATATTTATAAACATTGATGAGATCCCCTCTCAGCTTCGCTTCTCCAGGCTGAACAGACCCAGCTCTCTCAGTCTTTCCTCGTAAGAAAGATGCTACTTTTACCTTCAGAGTGGGTGCATAAGAGTTTAAAAATCAAAAAAAAGTGCCATGGTGCCATAATGCCAGTGTTTGGGCACTAACTATCTGCTCCAGAGAGCTCTCCAACAGTTCTTTGCAGCACTGAGCACAGAGGAGTCCCAAGGACCTTTCTGGAAGCTTTCCACAGCTTGCAGAAGTTGTGCCCTGGGATTTATTTAACCTCCTGCAGTTGCTTGTTGTGCCCCATTGAACAATGGACTCCAGTTTGTGAGCAGGATGGATCAGCCAAATTGGCGTATTCCTTGCGATGCTCACAGGCACATCTGTTAGCAACAGCTGGCTCTGAGCCCAGCCTCCTTTTTTTTTTATATAATTTAATATTGCTTTGGGGTTTTACTGGAAGTGTCTCTGGACTGTAGGAGGCAAAGAAAGAAGTGGCAAACCCCCAGAGTGCCAACAGTGAATCCAAATAAAAGGCAAACGGGAAAGCGCCTGTTTGACTAGCAGCGGTGCCCAGTTTTGGTGGCCCTCCAGCTGCTTGTTATAATAGCAGGGGAGTGCCTGGGTCACTCGGTGATTTATTTCAGCCCCTTGTCCTGGTTGGAAGGAAGCATAAAAGATGCTTTGTTTCCATGAAAAGAAGATGGGGAGTGCTCCAGCCTCCAAATCTCTTGCTTGCCAGTGGAGCCTGATGCATTCCCCCATGTGGGATCCATTTGAGCCTGAAAACTTGACAAGAGATGTCATAGCAACACCAGGACGTTTCCCCCATCCAGCATGGCAGCGGCAGTTTGTTTGTTCAGTGCTCAGCTGCTGTGCACAATCAATGCAACCTGTAGTGTGCAGTGGGTTTTAAAGATGCATGGGTAATCCTCTGGCTGTGTCGAAAAGATGGTCTGTCTCCAGGGAGCCCTTTTTTAAGCCACAGTCAGCATTGTTTAAGCTTCTAGGCATCTTGACTGGCTCTTATAAACCCTCATGCCTCCCAAGCACTTGTAAAACTTCTGAGCTGTGCCATTTCCACCCTTTTGGGACTGCTACCACATTCAGGGTGAATGCCTCAACCCAGACTCAGCAGTGTTTTTATGTTCCTACCATCTTAACAAATTGGATTTAGGATCCGAAAGGTGATGTTAGGTCTGGACCATCACATTTATTATTGTCTGCTGATTTTTTTCTTATTTGTTTGATTTTTTTTTTTTTTTTTTAATTAAATACCTACTCTTCATGGCTTCGAATAAAATCTGAAGAGCTCAGAGAGATATAGTCGAGCAGCCTAGACAGGGCTGAGAGAGCTGATGTTGTTCAGCCTGGAGATGAGAAGGTTCCAGGGAGACCTTATTGTTGCTTTTCTGTACTTAAAAGGGACCAATAAGAAAGATGCGGACAGACCTTTTAGCAGGGTCTGTTGCAATAGGGCAAGGGGTGATGGTTTTAAACTAAAAGAGAGGAGACAGACATAAGGAAGACATTTTTTCATTGAGGGTGGTAAAATATTGGCCCAAGTTGCCCAGAGAGGTGGTGGATGCTCCATCCCTGGAGACATCCCAGGCCAGACTGGATGGGGCTCTGAGCAACCTGATCTGGGTGAAGATGTCCCTGCTCATGGCAGGGGGTTTGGAACTAGATGAGCTTTGAAGGTCCCTCCCAACGCAAACTATTCTATGATTCTATGATTCAGAGGTGTAGTGGCTGCTGCTTTGATCAAAATCTGCTGCTGCTCCGATGGGAAACAGATTCATCTTTGGAGGAGAGCTTAGACAGGGCCCTTTTTCAGATGTGCTGGGATGCCTGCGCTGTGGCACTGGAACTTCCCAGACTAGTCATGTGGTGGATAAGCCTACATAGCTATCATAAACTTAGTTAAAATGATCTCATCCAAATTTGGGCATCTGTCAAGAGAAATCCAAGGTGTCCAGGGGTCTGTTAGAGGACCTCCACTGGCAAGAGTCTATTTGAGTTTAAATAATTTCATAATTCTAATTTATAATTAAAATTATAAATTCATTAATAAATGAATTATAATTTATAATTAAAATCATAATAATTTAATTTAAATAATTTTTAAAACACCAGCTTTAATGGAAACAACAGAGATCCATGTGTCAGGATCCGTTTGACTTGGATTCTGCTTCCAGTGTCACTGCTACAGTCTGAAGAGATATAGAGTATGGTGTGAGATGACTCTCAAGTCTGAGATGATCCCAAGTAAGTAATACACTATTTAAAAACATTTCTACATAGTCCTGTGTGACCTCTGAACAATGATACTGTTCTCTCTGATATGCAGATTGATTCATGGGGCATTTTCTACAACTACTGGGACTACCTGGCATTATTACCCATATTTTACAAATGGAAAAGTCCAGACAAGTCAAAAGGCCACCCGGCATCATACAGAGGAAGAGTTCAGAGTTGAATTTCAGTTTCTGGACTCAAGTGGAAACCAGAAAATAAATAAATATATATTTAAATGCTCAGTGAAGTGATTAGCTGCATTTTATTTCCCCCGGCCATTCAGCCACTTGTCTCTGCTATACTGAAAGTCACTTCAACGGGGTGTTTCACTTATCTGCTGGAAGAAGCTTTTCTCTTGGCAAAAGAGAAATGGCATTTCCATGTCACATGCAGCCCCTAAGGTAATAGTCAGGAGAACAGTTTGGCAAGCAAGAAGTTCTGCTCAGAAATTACTCAGTCCATGCTGGTTAAGCCGACCGACACTGAGCTTTGGTGATTAACTTTGCCATGTAATGCTCATTTGTCTTGAGATGTCATTTATCAGCCTGGCCTGAGCCCAGAGACATCCAAATCCTTCCTCCATCCTCAGCTCCAGGACAGCCCCAGACATTTATGGGAAAGACCACCCAAAAGGATTTCAGGCTTTCAGGATTTTGCTTTCTAGTCAGAAAGGAGCAGCTGTATTTCCATAGTTTCAGGTTCAGTAGCCATCATAGATGATCCCAGCACTATTGGCATCTCAAAAGGACAACACTCCTCAACGTGATTTCCTGACTTGCTGTTCATTTCTTCTCTGCTGACCTCCTTCTCGGTTACAACCTCTGCCACTGTCACAGAGCCTCTTCACCTAAGCAGTGATACTTTTCTTGCCCAGGCTATAGTGAAATCTTTGTTGGTTTTGGCACTCATTACACCTGGAGACAGCCAAGCCCACACTCCAACCAACCTCACCATGCCCATCTGGGTCAGCCTGCAGCTCCCTTACCCATGGATATTTCCACCTCTGAAAAACTGCTTACCACCATCCCAGTAGTAGTGACTCAAGTGAGCTTTAATGACAAAACCCCCAACTTTTAAAAGCCCCTTTTATTTTTGCTGTTTCCTTTAGTTTTTGTGTGTTCTTAAACAACCAGTTCTTGCAGGTTGAGGATGTTGTGTGGCTGCCTGGAATGTGCTTACTTCTCTGGAAGCCCTGCCATCAATGGCTAATAAATGTCAAGATAAACTCCATAATCACTGATTGTTCCATCCAGACCTGAAAGCTGCCTCGATTGCTTTACCTTTAAGTGAAACCAACACCCCACAGAACTGACACATCTTTTTAGGGCCAGAAGGCACTCTTAGATTTTGTAACTCCACCTCAAGGGGCAGATTTCAGGCAGAGAAGCATCTAATACCTACAACAGGCTGCTGGAAAGTGGGTGAGTGCAGGGCTGGAGTGTGGGTACAACAGTCCCAATGTGTTACTGCGTGTCAGCCATGAGCTGATCACTGTCATAAGGTGACCTTGTAATCGTGGTCACCTGCTGGTCCAATTAAATTATGGACATCTGCAAAATATAAGCCAAGAGACTCCCCATGTCCTTATGGTGCGTGAGTTGTATTTTATAATGATTCCAAAGCAGTCCTAAGTGAAAATAAGACACCCTGCATGAGAGTTAACACAGGCAGGGTGCAGAGCTGAAAGAGAACTGGAAAAAATTAACTTCTGGTATATATTTCCTACGGTTCTTTTCAGTTAACTCACTGCAATGCTTAAAATACTTCCTCGCCATATGAATCTGCTGCGGTATATTTAACACATTACCGGTATAAATGACTCAAGCATGAGCTTCTTTTATCAGCGAAGTCCAAACTACTTTCCTCCCTATAAACCAGTGATGGAGCTAAACCAAAACCACAGATATGATCATTCTCTGAACGTTTGGGCAAGTTTGGATTTTCAACCTAGTATCATGTACAGTCCTAATTTGTTAATAGGCCCACACCTAAGTCCCAAATCCAAATGTTGTTGGATTTGGAGGTTGTTCCTTACAACAAAAGTGATCCAAAGCTCCATTTTTAGGAGTCTTAGGCTTTGAGGAAATTTAGTTTTGTCAAAAAGCAACCACTCATGACCTTTTTCTAAACAAAACAGAAAGGAGAAACTGGCATTGTACCCTTCTTGTGTTTGGACAGAAGATCTCATTTTGTTCCAGAATTCTTCTGGCAAACATCATGGTTTGGGGAAAAACAGTGAAAATTTGCAAGGTGCGGAAATTACCTATGTCTTTGACGATTTGTCCTAAAGGGATTTGTTGTTGTTGTTGTTGTTTTTTGTTTTTGTTTTGTTTTGTTTTGTTTTGTTTTGTTTTGTTTTGTTTTGTTTTGTTTTGTTTTGTTTTTCCTGGGAAGTACAACCGTTCTCTACATGTTTTGATATTAGCATGGAGACAACCAAGGGACAGAAATGAGCAGGCACAGAACAGTTTGCTCTTTGCTTCGGTCTCATTAAGAACAGTTAGCTCCTTGGACAGACCCCACTGATGGCTACCATGTCTCTCCCAGGGATGGTGCAGGAACAGGCACACTCCTGGGACCACTTCCAGTAGATGACTGGATGTGGTCACCCTGTTTCACAGGCTAACAGAGTTTAATAGTGTTAATGTAACCATACTGTTAGACTCCAAGCCAAAGAATGACCCCTGGCAATGTTTGTTTTATTAATACAGACGTAGCCATTGAGATCAACGAGACAAACTTGGAGAGGCAAGCACATTTAAGTACTCCAACAGATGAAGGCTGAAAGAAGATAAGAGTCTGGTCTATAAATCCTCTGCATTTTCACTAGATAGAAATAGCACAGGCAGCAGCACTTAATGTCGTATCACTAACACAAAATCACAATTCTGAGCAAGATATTGAGCTTTCCTTCTGAGACTCATCTTCAGTCTCCTAGACCAAGTAATTAGCTCTTTTTTTGCCAGTGCTGTCCATAAGACTCATCCAATGCTCTGGAAATCCTTACATTCTGAAGTGGAACAAGTCAAACACATGCTACAGAGTCTGCCAAAAAAAGACATAGATCCTTTCTGTGTCTACCACGCCCTGTCATGGCAACCTTCAGCAATAATTTTAACATCCCATCCTCTGTCTTGTTGTGCCCTGTCATGAAGCCTCTCACAGAATTACAGAATCACACAGAATGTCAGGGATTGGAAGGGACCTGGGAAGCTCATCCAGTCCAATCCCCCTGCTGGAGCAGGAACACCCAGATGAGGTTACACAGGAAGGTGTCCAGGCGGGTTTGAATGTCTGCAGAGAAGGAGACTCCACAACCCCCCTGGGCAGCCTGGTCCAGTGTTCTGTCACCCTCACTGTGAAGAAGTTTCTTCTCATATTGAAGTGGAACCTTCTGTGTTCCAGTTTGTACCCATTGCCCCTTGTCCTATCATTGGTTGTCACCGAGAAGAGCCTGGTTCCATCCTCGTGACACTCATCCTTTACATATTTATAAATGTTAACGAGGTTACCGCTCAGTCTCCTTCAAACTAAAGAGACCCAGCTCCCTCAGCCTTTCCTCATAAGGGAGATGCTCCATTTCCTTCAGCATCTTTGTAGCTCTGTGCTGGTCTCTCTCCAGCAGTTCCCTGTCCTTCTGGAACTGAGGTGCCCAGAACTGGACACAATATTCCAGATGCGGTCTCATCAGGGCAGAGTAGAGCAGAAAGATTGAAGAAAGTTCAAAGTGGAAGCCCTCAAACCACCCTATCCTTTAAGTGCTCTTCAGAGGATGACATGGTCTGAATGACCTCATGCCCCAAATGCTCTTGGTCTTCCAATATGTGTTGCACAGGGCAATATGACAGTGACAGCACCACTGCACTTTGAAATCACATTTCTGAGCCTTTACCCAGCTTTCTGGTCTGATCTGCTACACCACAGATGAATGCTATGCCAGACTCCCACCACTACTGGCACCACCATCCAAGTCAGATTGCTTCACCATTCAAACAATGTCTGGAGAGCCCATGTTTGCCACTCATGGACTTGCCTCCTTCTCCCATTTTAACCCCCTTGCTTCACCTGTTCCCATGCAGCCAGGTAGATTTGTCTGGGCAAGTTTTGCTTGGGTGTTTTCACACTCTATCACCCTGATTCTCCAGTACCACAGCAGGGGAGGTTGAGAGAAAACTTACCTACTCATTCTGGAGTATTAGCTGAAATTGTTAATGATGGTGAGTCTGCACCAACCCACCAAACTCTGAGCCTGAGGCGGGGAACAGGCAGCTGAGAGAATGATATTTTAAACCTCCTTGCACAACTCCGCAGAAGAGCCTTGTAAGAATCCTAAGTCTTTGAGCTGAAGCTCAGACAAACTTCTTCACATCAGAAGACCTTCTGCATGTGGTTACAGTGCTCTGAACCAATGTGGGTTTACCATGGGTTCCACAGATGCTCTAAAGATCAGCTTTTTTCCATGACAATATATTTTTATGGATCTATTTAGCAGAAAGGATACACTCCTATGAGTAACCTAACTTGTGCTTGGAAATAATGAATTTGTAGACCTGGATTCAAGCCTATGGGAGATATGTGCACCTACAGCCACTTAGGAGAGGCTGCCCAGCTGCTTGCTGGTGGATCAGGCTCTCTTTAGGCGCTCTGCATGAAGTCCAGAACCTCAGATGAGTACCCTGACCCACTTTCAGAGCTCCTTCTAACCTGCTTCATCTTTGATCTGCATGACTGAGGCATAAACAGGGGGGAGACTTTAGAAACGATTCTGAACATGACAGCATTTCTGTATTTCAGGTTCCTCAGTGTGCTCCTTGGTGGTAAATTCCTCTGTGTTGATAAAATGCCACCAGCTTCCCCAGGGCCCATACAAACAGAGGCATCTGAACACATGAAGATCACCAAGGCATTACTGCCAACATTTTTTGATGGATTTTTTTGCTGTTCCTTTTTTTTTTACTCCAAGTTTCCCTCTTGTTTTAGACTGCTTTCATCTCCATCTCTCTCTTGAGTACTGTCTCATTGTGCATCTGTTTTCCCTTTGCATGTTCTCCCTTCCCCCTATGTTTACTTTTGTAAGCAGACTGTTGTTTTTATTCAATCCCCATTGGTTTTCTTTGGGTTTTCCAGTTCGTCTGATCTTCTCTGCAGCTCTCCCATTCTCTCCACTCACCTTCCACCCTGGAACACCGCTTGGCTCCTGTTTCCAATTAAGTCTGTTTTGTCTTGTTTACTGGACTTTTCCTCTCCCCTATACTGCAGAGCAGCCACTTTTAAATTTTAAATTATTTATTTATTTTTTCCCCTTGCTGATTGGAAGGTAGGAAGCTACTTCTTCATAATGGTTTTATTCATTTAGGTATTTTTCTTTCCTCAAGAAACAGAGTAGATGGCTGCTTAGATATGTTTACACTCTAATTGGAGCCACTGCTGTGGAAATTACTTCCGTGCATACTAAATTGCAGTAAAAAAGTCCATCTTTATATTCTCTCTTTTACTTTTTTTACCACAAAGCACCCCATCAAATAGAGACCAAATCCTAATTGCTACTGAATTTCCTTACTGAAAGACCCACAGACTCTGGGTGGTGAGCCACCAGGTCTTCATCGAGCCTTCTTAAAGTCTACCACTGAAAAGTCAGAAGCATCCTTCTGAGCCAGCAGACAATAACACAGATTTCCAGTGCAACTTCTTGCTTAGGTCTCCTGCAAGATTTACCAAGACAAAACCGCCTCCAAGAACCATTCAGATAGTAGAAAACACACTTTTCCTGGAAGGAAAATGATCTGAGGGCAGAATTTCTTAATGGATCTGGTTCACATTCAGTGTTACCTTGTCCTGGGTAGTACAGCAGGGAAAAGTTAGCATCACAAGGGAAGGCAAATTTCATTAACAAGAAAAAAAAGCTTAGAGAACAATGTGGGTTTCATCTGCTCTTTTTTTTTTTTTTTTTTTTTTTTTTTAAGGAAAAGGAAACAAAATAAAAGTTAATTTCTGCACTTGGCAGTCTTCTGTCCCCTCAAAGCTTAAGGGATTTTTTCAGCCTCTCGGGGGGAAAAATGGGACTGACCAAGATGCATAAGGGTAGCAGAATCAAATTCTACAGTAATAAAATTTGTGGGGAAAATTATCCACCAGCTCTGAGAATTCCAGCAGTGCTCAAAGCCGTAAATGTTTGGCAACACAAGGCATTCAAGAAATCTGAACGGGTGATGTTTGGTTTGGTTCTTTGAAAGCTTTCCTTCTCACTCCCCTTTGTTATGTTGGGTTTTTTTTTGTTTCATAGTTTACTCTTATGAGCAGAAGTGGTTAACTCAGGAGTTTATGGAACAAGAAACTTGGCTTCCATTCCTGGCTTTTGCATTCACTTTCTGCCTAGTCTTGGAAAATTCACTTAAAACTAGATCTGTAAGCAGACTTGGGCTGTTCCAGTCACCAGTCACTCAGGATCTCTGTAAGCAGATTACATGAGTGAATAGGATTACCCAAAGCAGAGTTTAGATATAGCCGGGACAACCTGTAGAAAATAGGAAGATGGGCAAGACTAAAGACTTTTAAATTCCTGGTCCTGGATGAATGAAGACTGGAAGTCTCCAGCTGGAATTTTCAGCTCTGAATATTTTTCTAGGTCAGGTACCTAAGTCACATTTGCCAAATTTTATAGAAGCCTACAGGAAAATGCATTGTTCTTTGACAGCGAAAGAGGAAAGTGGAGAGTTATCTTGAAGCAGGAGCTTCAACCCACGTTTTGACTTCTAGGGTAGTTTTTTGAGCATCTCCTTGGCAGGGTAGGCAAACTCCCAGGAAACGAGTTCAGTCACTAGTCTGTGGGATATGATGGGGCACACATAGCAACATCAGAAAGTTTTATTAATATCTCTGGTTGGTGCAAAGCCAAGTATAACTGTGCTCAAAGAACATGCCCTGAAGCAGATCCTAGATGAAGTACCATGGAGCAATCAGGCTGTCTGAGAGCTCTGCTTTACCTCTGATGTGACACAGGGGTCTGAGCAAGGTGACAATTTCAAGGTTGGTGTACTGGTTCTGGTGGAGAATTGAGGCCCATGGGGCTTTGCCAGCAGTAATGTGAGTGCACGTAGCCCTCAACCACAGGAATTTGAAGGATCCCTGTAAAATACCATGTTGGAAATAACACTTAGGTCCATTTGTAGCTCTAACTCAGAAGCCAGATTCTGTGATCTGTCTGCACCCATGAATGCTGGATTTCTTTATGAAAGATGTGAGTATTTATACAATCCAGTTGTGTTGAGGATGTGAGCTGGAGTCAGCCAATTGTGTAGCATGTGTGTGTTTAAATATTTCAACAGAAGTATGTTTTGGAAAGCCAAAAAAGAACAGCACAATTTTAATAAGTAATCCTATCAAATGTTTATGAAGCCAAAGCCATAATATAAATCAATATGTTTAGATTTGACTATGATAAATATAACTTACACCAAATGATGTGAACATAATTTCCTCCTTCCCTTACCTGCCAATTTTTAGGTACAAAGACCTTTGTTTCTCCAGCTACTCCTGATACCATCACAGCCACCTGAATCAGCTCTTAGAGCAAACCTCAGATGCAATCCAAAACTCATGAATCATGTAGGCATGCGTGAACAATGAGAATGGTACCTTCTAAAAATGTTGGCTAGTAAGAGTTCTTGTTTATAACAAGTTAGGGAACAGGGACATGCTTGTAGTCCACAGGTTGGGTGATGACCCCAAAATCTTGGCAACAAGAAGTGCACAAGTTCATTTATTCTCCTTGATCCCCCACAATGTGATGAGGATAGAAAGAGTGGGAGAAGCAAGTGTTTTTCAGTAATTGGCAAAACAATTAAAGCCTTCAATTAAAACGGTGCTTTACCTCAACAGTAAGGGGTAGGTGTGGGGTTTGGTGATTGCTTTACCACTTTCTTAGACACTTAACTTTTGTTTCTGGGTAGAGACTCATGATTACTTGGGATCCACTGCTAAAACTGCCCCCAAGGTCAAACCTGGCTGTACCTGCATCTGCCTGGGGCCCTCTGGGGGCCCCAGAGCATTGAGATCCAGAAGAAGACACCAACTCTAGACATCTAGTTTGTGAGGAAATCTTCTAATTGTATTTTTTGAGTCCACACCCAGATGTTGCCACATAATGTCCGTGATACGGCTTTTTCCAGTCATTCCTGTCATATGGTCTTTTATCGCTTGGACCACAGACCTGTTTCTTCTTGCCTGAAAGCAGCCATCCCATTGCTAGGCTGGAATGACTCCTATTTTTCCAAGATGAGAAGCAGATAAGGTCTATGACCTAAACCTATGGTGGCTATTTTTTTGTTTTGTTTTGTTTTAAAAACATCTGAAAGGCAAATATTTTTCTCACTGTATTATTTTAGCTACTGGCAAACATTTCTAGCCATGCTAGACAGCTGATTATATCCCTCCCAAACTTTTACTTTGGATGAAAAGAGTCTTAGTAACAGTTGCTAGCCAAAACATTCTGGAATGGATTTGCTGATAGAAGATGACTGCTGTGCTTTCAGGAGGAAAATTAAACCAAAGACTGAGTATATTTAAGCATAATTGCTTTAAAAACAGAACACATGCTATATTATAGTATGTAGTTCACTGGAAAATGGAATAATCCAGAAGGCTGAACCCAGTACAATGCACTAGAAGAGTTATGTTAATTTGCGATGAGTCCTGCTTGCACCTTTCTATCAGGCTATGTGTAAAATGCCTCCGCCACTGGAGGACAGCTCAGCTCAGATCCTGGCAGGACAGTACAATGAGCTTCAGATGCAATTTTCAGGAAAGTCATTTTGCAAACCAAGATATTCTTACCAAAACTGTTTTTCAACAGGATCCAATTCCCTGTGGTAGCTGGTAACCCCATCTGTGCTGCAGACATGCTGCATAATGACCTTGTCTCTGGTGTTATGAAGCATCTTATCGTTGGACTTTGTTAAACATGTTACGCCATTAGCTTGTAATAAATGCTAATAGCAATTCTTCCCTGGTGAAGATTTCAGCTTCCATCTGATACAAAATCATCTTTGAATCACTACCAATTTTATTAAATTCTCATACTCAAAAGGAGATAATACCAGCAGCTGATTTTCATTTTGGAAAGCTGAAGTTTCCCCAGATCGTACATGAAGTTGAGGAAGGCTCAGACAAGTCATTTTGCCCAGTTGGCCTGAGCCTTGAACATCTGAATAATGGCTCAGGTTTCCATGAACCTAAATATGACTTCAAATCTTCAAACGATCATTGGTGGCAGAGTTCAGAAATTATTTACCTTGGCAAACAAATAAATAAACTATCTGAAACCACTCAAAAGTTTTTGCTTACCTGTTCTAGTTTTAACCTTTGCTCCTACTTGGTATTCTGCATCATATGCTTTTTGTGGAGAATGAGGTCACCTCGCAAGAATGGACTTTATGATGTTATAGCAACTCTTCTAATCAACAGCAAAACCAAATGTAAGGCATGACAACAACAGCAAATCCCATTTTATAGACCAGAGTGCTGGAGACTCCAGCAGGTAAATGGGCCTGTGTTGATCATGCTTTACCACACTGCAGTCTTACTGTGTTAGAAAGTTAGGTTTTTCAATTAAATGCCAAAAGGTAGCAAGTCATGAGCAACACCAGACTTCTTGTAGCTCTGAAGGAAGGAAGCAATCCATCTCAAGATGTGTTCAGCCTGTTCATGTATATAGTCAACATCAAGTTTCTTTGGAGCTTGTAAACCACGCAAGAATAATAAACAAGTACAAGCTGAAAGGGGTTGGAAGAAACCCGGTGTATATAACAGGAATTCAGCTTTGCTGCTACCAGGGTTTCAGCAGACCCTCTCTTGACAGCCTTACACTACTCTCTTCTTAGTTCAGCAAGGTTTAATCAGTTTTCCAAAATTCTTAAAGACTGGATTTTCTGAAAGAAGTTTCAACACAATTTAGCACAAATCAGGCTACATGCTCCCACAAAGAACTACAGAACTACATATTTTTTTTTTTTATTATTATTATTATTTTTTTCCCATCCATGAGTGCATCCAGAGCGAATCAGGATATTCCATTAGATCAGTGCACCAGTTCTCTCAGGCATGTCTTTCACTGACATTGAGATTGTTCACTAGAGAACGGGAAGGCCTAAGCTCTGCTTAGGAACAATGTTTCTGAGTTGGCATTAGATCAGATGTGCTCCTTCGGGATCATGGTGACTGATGGACAGTGCTAGACCATACCCTGTGGACAGATTTTCTTCACAGCATTTTCCAGCTTTAGACGTAGATGTGATTCATGTATTCATATCAGCCAAAACTCCACCAGCATTTCAGAAACACTCAGAGATGATTAATGCAAGAACCTAAGATGTTAGTTATGATGCAGGGGAGACCTTCTCGCTCTCTCCAACTATTTGAAAGGAGGCTGTAGCACAAGGGAAAGGACGAGATGAAAAGGTCTCAAGTTGTGCAAGGGAGGTTTAGACTGGATATTAGGAAAAATTAGGAAAAATTTCTTCCCAGAAATGGTTGTCAGGCATTGGAACAGGGTGCTCAGGGAAGTGGTGGAGTCACCATCCCTGGAAGGGTTTAAAAGATGTGTAGATGAGGTTCTTAGGCACGTGGCTTAGTGGTGGACTTGGCAGTGTGAGGTTAATGGTTGGACTCAATGATCTTGAGGGTCTCTTCCAACCAAAATGATCCTATGATTAGTAGCTATATTCTGATTGTCTGCTAAATGGTGTTCAAGACAATGTGGAAATACCGGAGCTGAAATTCTTAGGTATGCATTAGCACATTAAGGAAACCCTTTCAATACAAAACTAGGAAGTTGTATTGGCTGTATGCATTAGCATCACATTGGAGTGATGGGTAAACTGAGGCAGAGAACAGTGACTTGACTTGCTAGTGCCACTCAAGACATTGGACCTGCACCACAATCTCCTTTGCAGTCAATCTTTGTGGCCTGGCCCTACAAGTTATAGCAGGGAAGATACATATCATCAGCAGTAAATATCTCAAGAGTGAAGAGGTTATTAGTGTCAGACATCTCTTCTGCTCCCTGTGTATGGAACCACTGTCCAGCAAGACCAAGGATTATTTTGATAAGCAGTTGGTCTCAGGCAATATTAGTTTGTGGGAAGGTTTCTTGGATGTAGCAACTCTTCTCTACAAGGCTCATTAAATTGCATTTTGCTACATTTACTGCATGTGGCCCGTTTCCCTCATATGGCTTGACTGTTTATGCTCATTTCTCAGCTGTGTTTATTGGTGAAGTTTCATAGCCTTAATCACAAATGCATAACAGCCCTAACCAATATAGAGCATCCACCATTTCTAATAACATATGGTCTGACCACTCAATAATTCAGATGCCATGGTTCATTAATTCTCCACAGGAGTAATAAGCATTTGGTATTGTCTTATATTTAAAGCAAATTTATTGTTCCAAAGGGATTAAAAAAACAAAAGGACTTACTATAATCTGAGTTTAAACAGTCCCTTTCTTCCTTTTTCCAGAGCTGTGCTGCTGTGTGACAACAAAATCAAAGCCACAGGACTTCTGTCTTGGTTAAATAAATGTCACTCCCAATTGATTGAACGCCTTCAGAGGCAACGCTGTACTTCAAATTTATCTTTGAGGTCATCCTGGTGTGCTTCTTTCCCTCCCTCTATTTTGGAGAATATCCATTCTTATCATGAGAACATGAGAAAGAAAGAATGGTAACTTTAAGTACAAGTAAATGTAAAACAAACCACACCAAAAACCTGGGAAACTTCTACTTTTGTAAATCAGAGATTCAGAAGGGTTGAGCCTGAACTCATGTGCCTTACCAGACTCCTAGGGACATGGACAGAGGGTTTCTAATTAAGAGGAGCACAATTTTACCTCAATTCTTTACAGTGTTGATGCCTGGATAATTTTATGGCCGATACGGTAGTATATTAGTGTTCTAATCAGGGTCCATGGAGGAATGGGTTGATTTTGGCAAGTTTGAGGAGGTGTTACGTGATACGGCAATTACTGCATAGCCCATAAGGTGTAAGAGGGAGGATTATATCTTCCTCTGAAACTTGAACCATCATCAGAGAAACTGAATAGCCAACTGGTAGTGGGACTGGTGCAGTCATCACGTTATTTGGTACTTTAGACCATTTGACTGGTTCATTGTTGACTTTCTGCAACTGCTTCTCATCCTCTCAGGACATCTGCTTCCATAAATCCAGCAGCACAGTCTTCTTTCCAAATGCTTTCATGTGGGGAAATCAATTCAGTCACAGATCAAGAGGGTGAGACATTATTCAGGCTGTGGACCATGTTTTCAGGTCAGCCCACAAGATATGCAGGACTATAGCCAACTTATCCCTAAAGAGAGAGAATGCTCTTTTTGGGGGTTTTCTAAATTAATTCCTGAAATGTAAGGTACCAATAGAAGTGTGGTGATGGAGAATGACGTCTAGTGGCTTCAGCCCACTAGAGTTTATAATTGACTCCAGTTTGTAGTTTTTCTGTGCTTATTTTGTCTGATAAAATACCAACTTGTTCTACTACTGGTAGTAGCAGTGGTGGGAACGCTACTAAATTGTTAGCTACTAGCTACATTACCTTCAAACAAGTTACTCATAACTACCAAAATTTTTAGACCTGGTAGGGGTGAGGTTAGATATCAAGGGAACTAAACAGCAGTAGCAGGTTCATAACGATGCTCAGACCTTTGTTCTTCCCAATGTTGTTTGAATGTTTCTTTCAAGTTATTCATAGCAATTTTTAGGGGGCAGGCAATTGGCCAGGGCTGTTGACTGTAGATCTACCAATTGTAGAGGTATGTGATCTTTCCCATTACCTTACTTTTAACTTGTGAGGAAGGAGACAGTAAACTTGAAGCCCATTTGCTTTTCAACCTTCTACTGGCATTGCTGACCGGGGTGAAAATCAGCCAAGTGACAGCAGATCAGAACTGAGAAGAATAAAATATAAAGAGAAGGCAAAGAGAGTAAATTCTTACTTCAAAAGCTGTTGTCTAGGCCTAATTGATATTTCTGAATAAGTCATTTCTCTATCTTGACAGCTGTTAACAGGTCTTAGCTAAAAGTCAACTTAGTTCATTTAATTTCTCCAACATTCTGTTCCATCTGGCCAGAAAACAAGCTATTTTCTTCCCTTGAGAGGTGTAAATCAGATGACATGTTTGTGGCTATGTCTGCACTGCAGGATTTGAGTGAGTTCCCTAGCCCCATCTGAACTCTTTATCTGCACAAGATCCCTCGTCAGAGCAAGACCTCAAATCCTCTCATTTTCTCTCTTACGTCGAGGTTGAACTAGAGAAGCAACTCGGGTATATGGCCAAAGGACATGAGACATTGCATCCAAGCCCTGACACCACTGTGCCCCATTTCTACTAAATGAGGTTGATGAGGGTAACCCCTAGACATGAATGCCAACAAGCACAGTGTGATCTGCATGTAGCATAATGTCTCAGCCTTCAGAACAGGATGGCTGGATGCAACCCTCCCAAGCACTATTTGGCCACTCAGTTGACCCTAGCAAAAAGCCTGTCTGGGTGAGTTCCAGCAGTGCAATGGCAGATGTGGTTGCACTCTCGTGGGCCATTTAGCTGGCTGGTACAAACGTACTCCTGGGGTACGAGGCTGCACAGTCTCTGATGGATACACCCACCCTACATTCGCTGTATTGCCCCAAGAGTGAAAAAAAAAATCAAAGCAAATAACTTCTGTGAAAAATACAACTTTGAGGAAAAGTGATGAGTTCCTTTTTAGCGCATCATTTATAGGAGCTCTGCTGGACATGAAGTAGAGGAGACAATTTTCATGGAATGTGTGCTCAGTGCTTGAAAGTTGGATGCCTGTCAAATTGACTGCTTTTTCAAGATCACCCATGAAAACCCTAACTACAGATAACAGGGCCTGCCTACAAACCTTTCAAATACAAAATGAGTGGCTAGCATAATCATAATTGCACAGTGTGTTAGGATAAGAAGGTATTCTACCCAGAAAGCAAGAGAAAAAGAGGGGAAAACTATTACTATTTTGTAACAAAATACAAAGGCAAGTGAGAAAAGTTAAGGTTAAAGCTCTGAGATAATAGTTTGGTACTACAGTTTCTAGCACATATTGATGTAACTGTCTCGTAGTATCACTCTAGAACTTCTTGATCTCAAAATGTCTGTTTCCTGATATGAATGTACTTTGATTTGGCTTATGTTTTTTGTTTTGGTTTGGGGTTTTTTTTGTGTTTTTTGTTGTTGTTGTTGTTTTTTAACAGGTGCATAGTGAAACATAGTGTGGAAATTGTTACCTTTCTACCCTAAGTCACTGATTTATGTCCATACATTTTACATGGTGGGTTTATATTTTGAATCTCTGGAATAGTTGATCCATCTTCTTGGCTGGTGAGAAGTACATAATGTGTGTTGCTTGTTCACATAAACATTCAAGCCTTTAAAAATATCTCTCTGACCTTCTTTAACTCTCCCTCAATGATTTCCTGTGGCAGGGAATTCCTTAGGGTGATTATATGCTTTAAACAGAACTATTTCCTTGCATCCATTTTAACTTTGTTGCCTGTGAAATCGACCCAGCAACCCCGTTTGTGTCTTGCTTTATGGAGTTGGATACAGAGAAACTTCCGGATGTTTTTTTTACAAACCAGTTATTATTTTGTATTCCAGCATGACTTTATGTATAAATATATACACAAAAAAGAAACACACAACAACCCACTTATGTAAACAGGAAAAATCTAGAAGTTTTTCCAGAATCTTTGGTCATTTTTTCATGCAAGAAAGAAAGAAAGCTCAAGAAAATGACCTTGCAAAGTTAGCTGTATCCAGTATACACAGTACATAGAAAGCAAACAAACACACACAAAACAAAAACCAACCAAACAAAAACCCACACCAAACCAAAACAAACACCACCAAAAATCCAAGATGGCTTTTGCCTCTTTTCTTTCCTGCAGACTGAAAATATGTTTCTCTGGGTATCCATCTCTTACAGTAAGAGAATGGGTCATCATGTCCTGCTTGTCCACTGTGGGTGTCTCCCAGACCGTGCCACCACAAGCAGGAAGGTTTATGTTGGAGTAACAGACTCGGGGACCTGCTACGTCCTCCCAGCACTCCACGGTTCCTGTCATCCTTGCAGTGGGGACACACATGCCCGGAGGAAGGTGACTTACCAGAGGCATCCCCAGGGTGGGAGCAATGGCCGTTGCTGGAGGGCACCAATATCTACAACTTCTCAATGATTCTGGGTAGCTTTTTCATCCCAGCAGTATTTCCGTTTCCATTTCTCCATAGAATGTCTGAGTTGGAAGGGACCCACAAGGATCATGGAGTCCAACTCCTGTCCCTGCACAGGACAACCCCACAGTTCACACCGTGTGTCTGAGGACGTTGTCCAGTCTCTTCTAGAACACTGTCAGGCTTGGGGCCGTGACACCTCCCCGGGGAGCCTGTTCCAGTGTCCAGCACCCTCTGGGTGAAGAACCTTTCCTCATGTCCAACCTGAACCTCTCCTGGCACATCTTCCTGCCATTCCCTCTGGTTCTGTCATAGGTTTCTAAAGAGAAGAGCTCAGCGCCTGTCCCTCCACCTTCCCTTGTGAGGAAGCTGGAGACCGCGATGAGGTCTCCTCTCATTCTCCTCTTCTCCAGGCTGAACAAATAAAGTGCCTTTAGTCACACCTCATAAGGCTTCCCCTCCAAACCCTTCACCAACCTCGTAGCCCTCTTCTGGACACTCTTCCCACCACTTACTACTGGTTGAAAATGACAGACTACAGGTCTTGGTATCTTCAAGTCAAGATGGGCAAAGAAGGTTCATAAATTTGCTCAAGGTTATTGCAATCTCAGCAGAGGAGTCACAGACAGAGCTGAAGATCTCCACCTTTCAATCTTCTTTGTAACTCTGGTTACTAATTACCTATGTGATGAATTTTACTTCTACAGGTACTATAGAAGTAAGTAGATGGATAGGAGAGGGTGGGATGGGTGGGAGAGGACCTGTGTGAAATGAGTCCTGCTTTAGGTGTATTAAAGTTTTTAGGTTTTGTCTAGACCATAGGGTCTCCTTGAAGGAAATACCGGAATCCACTGAGGAAATAGAGATTATATAGCAGAAATATCTGACTTCCTCATCAAGAAACACAAAATCACATCCCTCTGTGGGGCCACTCTGGAAGATCCATGAAGTTATGCTGGAGAGGAATGGCCCATTGTGCCAAACATAAACAATAGACATGCATTTATATAATTAGACTGAGCTTTTATCTCTTCTCTTTTTCAGTAAGGGACTTCTATCTCCCAAGTCATCTTTCCTGAAGAAAAACATCTATCATCCCAAACCGGGGATCTCAAAAGGCTAAGTGACTGTGGTGTCTCACTTGACAGTCTCTTCCAAGCTGGGCCTAAAACTTTTGTGTTTGAAAAACAGAGACTTTACAGAAACAAACAAACAAAGTTGTATTTTTACCCTCATTCAGTAGCTTAGCCGAGCAAGAACTCACAGGTTCTCTGAAGACCTCAGGGCTTCAAGATCAGCCTCACATCAACCCTTGGGATGAGGAAGGTTCCCAAAGGCCACCATACCATACTTGCCATCAGCATATATGTGTTTAATCAGCCTCTTGACAGGTAAAGACTGTGAAAAGAGGACAGTTTGTTCTCCCAAGCTGTTCGCTCTCTAAGCCCCCTGTTTATTTTGGAAGTGAATGAATAACATTGTGCTGGGAAAGGAAATTAAAAAAGCAGGAAAGCAGGGTTGTAATTTACAGTAGAGAAAAGTACAGATTTAGGGGCCTTTTTTTTTTTTTTACCCTCCTTCTCCCTCCTCATTTCCCCCTCTTTTCACTGCTCTGGTTCCAAACATCCAAACGTGCTACAGCTGAAAAAGAGGACCTCAAGCCTTCCTTACTGCTGGCAACAACAAGTGAGTTACAATTGCCAGTCTCTGTATTCTTGCCAAAAGAACAAACTGCTTCAAGGCAAAAGAAAAAAAAAAAAAAAGGGAGATTTATCAAAACCAAATGCCACTGGAAATCCTAACGCTGCAGAGCCCAATTCAAGATGTACGTTGAAACCTATCCCCAGCCATTTAAGGAAAAAGAAGAAAATAGATTCTTTAATAGAATATTTAAAATATAACAATTGCTTTAGAGTGA